>NC_072733.1:153350259-153998426 GCF_026930045.1 Uloborus diversus
GACTTGAAATTTTGCAAGGATCATTTATTTGTACAATGGAACAAATTGAGCGTAAAATATCTGCAACTTTAAAAATAAGGACCACCCTAATATATATATATATAAAATATATGTAATCATATGCATCATATATATATTATAGCGTGATGTACTTAAAATAGTTTTTAATATATTGTTCTCTTATTAACGCGGGTGAAACCGCGGGGCACAGCTAAAAAGTATAAATTGTTTCTCAATATTATTACTGACCCAGGCAACGCTGGGTGTGTTTTCTAGTCATTAATAAATTACTTGTGTACAAACCATTAATATCAAATAAAAAAAAAAAAAACTTTACATCTTGAAACTGAATAGCTGCTTAATGTTTGAACGTTTGTTACAGAAAAGAATGTAGGACACATTATTGAAATTTTTGTTGAATTTTTTTAGCAATATACGTAATTGATTATTCCTTCATAGATTTATAAAAAAAAATTTCAAAGTTTTCAAAACAAGCTATCTTACAAATTTTGGAATTTTTAAGCTGAGTAAAAAATCAATTTTCTTAAAAATTATTCAAGCTACTTATCAAATAAAAATGGATACAGTTTTCTTTGAACTGAATTATTATGAAACTCGGTAGCTCCCGTAAAATTTGAGTGATAACATTTTAAAGCAGAAATGATAAGGATTTTCTTACGTTATTTGCTGCAACTGCTGATCCGTTCGTGGTCCCAATCTGAAAAATGTTAGATGTAAAAAATTGAAAATTCTGCTATGTGTTAACAAATATATCAGAGTTAAAAATAATTAATCGTTTTTCTGTTCTATTCGCTATGGTTCAAATTGTTTTACTTTAGAATAGTTTAAAAACAGATTTCATTAGTATTTGACTACTTACGTTCTGTAAATAACCATTGTCAGTCAGTAATGGACAACGTTTTCCATACTTTAAACACCATGATCAATAGGGTTGAAATTCTACCATATATGCGTATAGTGTGTCCATTACATGTGTGACCCATTTTGAATGTAAGAAAAGCAACACAGTTTGAGATAAAAATGTGCCATTTGCAGAACTATTACCAAATCCTGCAAATTTTTATTAGATATTTATTAGAAATATTTAGATTTCTTTAGAAAGCCAAATACATTTTGAAAAAAAAAAAAAAGAAAAAGTTCAAAATATCACCACTATAGTGCTCTGGTAGCCGAAAAATTAAATAACAATACTCTCAATATAGCTGCTCTTTGCAATAATAATGCGGAGCAGTCGCAAAACAAAATTTGTTCTACGAGTGACAGTGTCTCAGTCAAAATAGCGTCACACGCAAAACAGACGTGATTTTTTCTAGTCAAAATCCACGAGATTTTGTTGAAGCGGAAAATTGAGTCTTTAATGCATCTGACGCTATTTCGACCGAAGCACTCACGCGTTTGTGCAATTTTTGTATGCGACTACACCACACAATTGCTGAATAGGGCGGTTATATTGTTATTTTGTTTTTCGGCTGTTGGAACCGTTCCCTCCTACCGTTCGTGCAGTTTCCTCCTCAAATGAACTTTCTCTATCCAATATATACTATTCCTAGTCAAGCTCCTTCACAAGTTGAGGTCTAGTTTCCAACATGGCAGACATAACCTCCTGGCGGCCCTAATAGGTTTCCCTACTAATAATGAATGTTTTTATATAAAAGTTCAAAGTTTTAGAGATGTTCATTAGTTTCAATTATTTAGAGGTTGACTAAGAACATTTATTAATTTAACCGCACAGTAAAGTACTTGTAAAATGCATTTTTCTGAATAAAAGTTCTATATTTTTTTTATTTTAAACAAAAATACTTGTAATCACTTCGTTTTTAAGAAAAAAAACTAAAAAACCAACTTAAATTCATTACTTGGCAGTTTTACTCGCTGATAGCATTTTAGACAACCAGTATTTGATCATCCCATAATCCCAACATAAATGATTAGTTGTTAAAGGATTTTTTTTTTAATTTGCTTGAAACAAACATATATCATCTGCATGACACCTGTAATAAATTAACCCTGCTGAATTAAATTTAACCTCAAGAAATACAATTGAACATTTCATCTCACACAACACACTACTAACAAGAAAAAAAGGACCGTTCTTGAAACTTTTTAGATGGCCAGTAGCGGATACTAGTGAAGGGTCATGGGGGTCATGCCCCCCCCCCCACCCCTAAACCGTCGACAAAATTATCCGTTCACATTGTGTTCAAGCACTTGATGAATAAAATGTAATCGATTTCAGCAATATTTTCAATTCATTTTTTTTAAATTAATGTTTGAAATACTGCTTCTTTTCATTGCTTATGAATTTAATTAGTAACCTTTATGCGGTACTGCCTTATTCCTGGTCGATTTGGTGCTTTTTATTGCGCCCCGAAGCAGTTTCAGAAATTTTAGTGCCAAAACCGTAAGTTCGTTCATGGGGGGGGGGAGATTCTTCAGCGTGACCCCCTCCCCCTAAAATGGTAGTCTGTATCCGCCCCTGTAGATGGTTTTGTTTTAGTGCCATCCTAACCTTCAATCAAAACTTTAGTTACAACTATAAATTATAATAAAGCATTGCATGGGATGCTTGAAATTTGTTCTTGTAATCAGAGAAAGAACATGTACTTATTATTTTTGTGCTTGGGTGTGTTCAATTTTGGAATTGTGTTCAATTACTAGGGGATCACCCTATGTACAACGTGTTTGCGTATAACCTACACTGTTAAAAGCAGGGGTTCCAGACGAGTGAAAATATTCCCTCTAAGGTGAAAGCATAGTGCCTGAAGGTGCATCACAGGCTAGAAAATAGAGCAGAGGAGCCAGAACATCATGCAATAGCAGAAAGACTCATTGCGCATGCGCTTTTTGCCTTAGACATACATTCAACCACCTCAATATGGCGGACAAATGATGATTGCGTTTGTGTGTCTTTCACATTGAATGAAGTACACTATTGGATTAAAACCCAACTTTTCTAGGATTAATTATCCGAAATTACAAGTAAGTACAGCTTTTGATCACTTTGTAGCTTTTAGGGCTTTCAAACATAGTTAAGTGTTTAAACGTGCATTTATTGCTTTTCACAGTAACCGTTAGTCTTCTAGTTCTCGTTTACTGTTACTATCGTGAAATTTCCATCATTCAAAACGCTACTAAAAATATCTGTCATTATTTTCTTGAATACTCGATAAGCAGCTTTTATTAGTCACCAAAAGAACCTTAATAAAAATGTTTCTTGTGCTTCGTAGATTATAACATAAAGATAGCGAAAAAAAAAAATCTCTCTCAGTCTAGCTCTTTTTTTCTTTTTTTTTTTGCTTTTTCATTCAAGTGTTAGAATCATTTCCTGTTAGCAGTCCTCGAAAGCGTTAGAACTTTCTTTTGGTTTTTTTATTTAACTGTTGAAAAACTTTATGTGCAGTTTCTTTTGTTACTCTTGATTAACGTTTATGAAACGATTTTGTTTTTCCGTAATTGTAATATCCCTGAATATTTTTGGCTCATCATTTAAATAATCCATAAGTACAGCTATGCTTCATTTTCGGAATACGTCAAGTTTTAGTAAATGTATAATTTCTCACATGTTTTAAATAATTACTCGTTTTTAAATTATAACGTATTTGTGACAGATCTTTGATACAAGTGAAGGGGTAGATATTTATTGTTTTATTAATTTTTAACATTACTTTTTGTAAAAAAAAAACCCATCAGAACCCTGAATTTTTTCACATGTTTTTTAACGACCCCAGAGTTATTATTCATATTATTTTTTTTATGATTCTTTAAGAAAACGATAAAGATTTCACCGGTCCGCAAAGTTTTTCATTTGCTTTTACCGCGCCCGTGGGTCAAAAGAGGTTGAGAAACACTGAGTTAGAGCACGATCAGATGAATTAACGCTATGAGCACTTCTTAACTATGTTGAAAACTCTGAAATATGATCAAATGCTGTAATTACATGTTTTAAGGGGGTCCGGGACACAAAAATCCTCAAATTTTGCAATTTTTTTTTATAATTTGAAAAATTGCTCCGTTTTTTTCTGCTTAAGAGGACGTTTGAATCTTGTTTCTACCTTAAATAGAACGAAAGTTATAGTTATTTTTGTTGCATGCATCTAACGAATGTGTACATAACTTTAAAACTTTAAACGCGTTTTTCTCCATGATGCAATTTTTCCCGATTTCTTGCATTCAAACTCTTATAAGTCAGGAACCGATAGAGATAAAGTAATGAAACTTGGAGCATATCTTTTTCAAGCAATTTACTTTAATTTTTATTCGGCGAATTTGAAAAAAACGTTTACTGCAAAAATTATGATTTTTTTAAAAAAAAGTATCTTCGAATTTTTCGAAATTTTTCTTCAAATATTTTTTATTTTTTATTGAATCAATATTTTTAAAATCGCCGAATAAAAATTAAAGCTTAGATATTTGTGCATACTTTTTTGAAAAAAAATTGAAAATTGACCAACAATATTTTGAGTTATAGCAATTTAAAGCAACCCCATTTTTTTGAAAAAAACTAATTAAATTTAAATAAAAAAATAATTTTTTTTCATATTTATGTTATGATTTTGCTTATTAAATAAATGATGAATCAGTTCAGAAAACTTCAAAACTCTAAAGTACATAATAAAAAATTTTTCAAAATGTGTCCCGGACCCCCTTAATCATTTCCAATACCGAGTTCAATGTGAAAAATGTCCAAAACGTAGAATATCATAAATCAAAACAAAACTAAAAAAAAAAAAAAGGTACACAACTGTATTTAAAAACGCACACAATACGGGGAAGGGGGGAGGAGGATCTATAGTAAGGGTGCCATTTCTCTCTCCGAAGGATCCTTTTTTTCACTCCGGCTGTCTAGTTTTTAAAAGGTGCCTGTTTTTCACCCTATTTAGAGGTGCGATTTCGGCTCCGTATTGGGTGCCGCTGGTGAACAAGCGTTTCTCCCCTGAAAGGTGCCGAATGCATCCTGTAGTTTTAACAGTGTACATGCTCTCTTTTTAAGCAACCGGTAGTCCTAGATGCAAAAATGATAAAAACAATATGCAGAATTCAGATACCAAATGCGGAGAAAAAGTGAAAAAATGGGAACTTGACCTTTTTTAATGGTCCACAGATCCTCTCATTGATTTTTTGGGAAAAAAACAAGCATGAAAAACAATTACTACATGAAATATTGCTGACTCGCTATTACATTTATGAATTTCAGAACTTTATTAAACCGGATCGTTTTTAGCGTGGCTCTGATAACTTGTGCGGTGACATCGACAATGTTTACTTCTTTTTGTGAAGTTCAGAGAAAGGAGACGCGTTATTGGCTCGGATTTGAGTTAGAATACCTTATCAAAAATACTACAAAAGTAATCTAACGCAACTTAGGATCAATTACTGGCCACCTCTGGCAAGTTGAGCTCCGCTGCCCGACCGATTAAACGATTTCTTTTGTTAAAATAGGGGTGAGGAAAAACGGCTTAAGAACTTGCGGATTTAGTTTGCAGTGTTATTGCCCCTTTGGCATACAATATAATTCATGTAAGAAGTAACAAGCGGTGCAGGATTTTCTTTCAATAGAAGGGCTGCAATGATTCCCAACTCTGCGCCTAACAATTCCTCTTCTTACTGATTTCTCTCCCTTGAAAGAAATGGACTTGCTCAAGTCCATATCTCAACTACTCAGAGGTGGACTGTACCCTTTCCTTACCCCAAAAAGAAGTAAACATTGTCCAGGTCATAGTTAAACTTACCAAAGTCACACTATAAACCTATTTCAAATATTCGTAATGCATTGTAATGATGATGCGCTTTATATCCGTTCATGAAACTGCTACACACTTTCGGATATCTCTGTTTTAAAAACCAATCATCGCTATTATTGAATTAAAACACTATACTGTATAAAAATCAACTACTAGAAAAAAAAATGAGTGTTCCAAACATTTTCTAAAATATATCCTAAAAAGTGTCCAATAAAATGTTCTGAAAAAAGGAGTTTATGTGTCAGTGCTCAAAAATGTTCACCAGAGCCCCTTTTGAGCATCAAAAAGGTTTAAAAGAAGTGCTGAACTAATTAAGTGTTCTGAAAACTTACGAAAAGTGTTTTTTTCTTTTTAAAAAAGACGACACGTACCCGTGTTCAAAGAGTGCTTTAAGGTTTGCAGCGTAAAAATGTTTGTTTGTTACAATGGAATTGACTCTTTAATTGAACTGATTTGAAATTATGAAATTCGGTTCGCATAACAGCGGTGAGTGGAATAGCAGTACGGGATGGAAATACGCTTGAAAGTTTACAGTTAATACTTGTTCGCACTATACTGTGAAAAGCAAAATTTCAGAATGATTTTTGAGTTTTTCATATCTCCGACACAAATAAAGGAAGAATGATTTTTGAATTTCAAAGACGTAGAACGTACATAAGCTGCCGGATTACCAAGAACAGAGAACTCGTGACTAGAAATTGAAACGCATTTTATTGTAAATATTCCTACTAGATATGAGTTTTGCAAGTGTCCCTTTTTTTCAAAAAAAAAAAGAAAAAAAAATGGTTTTGGCAAAATGTCACTGTAATTGCATATCTTAAAGTACAATTTGATTTGAGAAATCGAGTAAGGCAGTGAGAAGCAAAGGGATGTAAATGAGCTTTTTATAGTTTTGAGTAAAAAACGTGCAATGCTCTAATCGTAGGTATGCTAAGTATGTAAACTTTTTCCATATCATGCTGTATAGGAGTACTTACCAGAGTTACTATTAGTCTAGGCACTATACTATTAGTATCTCTTACCCCAAAACATTTGAAAATTTACACACATTTGTACCAGTTATCTCTACATTTTTAATTTTGGTACTTACATCCCAATGCTTCTTGGTGTTTCAATTAAATAGGTCGTTTATAGTACTAAACTATCAAACTCTTTTTTTTTAAACAAGACTTAAAATCACAGTATTAAACTCACACACAAAGTGAAACAATATTAAGAGCTTTGTAATATTTTACGATAATAGTAAAAGCCCATCACACAAAATGCTATTCTAAAGAAATTGGTAGTTGTGTCTACAACACTCACTCATTAAAAGATTTATATTACCTTGCATCTATATTTGTAGCTTGCAAATGATAAAAACGGGATGGGTGTCCCCCCTCACCTGTACATACAGTAGTGACGTTACTGTGTATATACATATATGTATATATATATATATATGCAGGGCGTTTCGTTTTAACCTTTAAGACTTTTATTTTCGCAACCGTTAGTCCTAGATATATACTTCCAATTGCAAAAATGTTCAAAATCAGATGCAAAGTTGAGATATTGATAGTTTTGAATGAAAATAAAAATGAGTCAAAAAATACAAAATTTAACTTTTTATACGGTCCCCGTGTCCCCTAACTAATATTTAGGAAACAAAACTCCATTGAAAAAAAATTCCAGCACAAAAAGTTTGAAATGGGTACGACCAATATTCACCGAGATATGAAACGCAGAGTTTTGTGACTTAGACCACTTTTCACTCACCGTCAATAACACCTTTTGAGGGAAAATATAGCGGTTAACAAGTGTTTAAAGTGATATGTGTGAATCGAGTGTGGTTTTTCAAATTGTTCGAGGTTTTGTAGTGTGTTTTGCGTATCACGGCACAACATTTGCATTTATTTTTGAATAGCAATGAAAAATATAAACACCTTGTTTTTCTTACTTTGACGACCTTCTTCTGAAAGGGCAATAAATTCCAATCTCATCTTATGTATGGTCCCTTAAAACTTTGAAATGGAATATCTCCTTGAGTTTTGATCGCGTAAATGTCAAGTTTTGTGTGTCAGTAATAGTTTTCAGTGGAGATTATTTCTCTAAATATTAGTTAGGGGACCTAGGGCCCGTACACTGTATTTTAAAATTCCCTCAAAAAACGGAAAATGTACTGGCAGCAGAGTTGCCGACAATTTTTCGTTTTTTTACAGAAGTTGTGTTTTCCGTTTTTATCACGGATGCTTTCCGTTTTTCCATACTGACACTTTCCAATTTTATCGCGAACACTTTCCGTTTTAAAACTGCTATTTTCCGTTTTCAATCGGAATATTTTCCGTTTTATGAACTGATGTTTTCAGTTTCTAATATAGATATTTTCCGTTTCATGAACTGAAGTTTTCAGTTTATAATATAAATATTTTCCGTTTTATGAACTGATGTTTTCAGTTTATAATATAAATATTTTCCGTTTTATGCAAGCATATATTTTCAGTTTAAAAAACTATTATTTTGAAAATATAGCTGGGACATTAAAGCATAATGAATTAACATTTGCAGATTTTAAAAGCCCATATATTTTTTCTTTCTTTTTGAAAAACAGCAAAAAAAAAAAAAAAAAGAAAAGAAATAAAGAAAAGCAGTTTTATTAGAGCATTTGCACGAATTTCTTCATTAACTTCCAAAAATTTGTGAAACTTCCTAAAAGTGAGGAAACACATTTTTACTCTGCAGAAACTATCTTTCTCTTTTGAAGGTATAGAGGGAAGATATAACAGCTATCTGGGAATGTATTTGCTTTGCATTTTATTGTATTGAAATCTTTTATCAACAAACAATTGCAAAACATATGAAATAAACGCAAATCATACCAACTGTTTTTTTTTTCTTTTTTAAATCAGTCTTCACAAAAATACCCTCCTCCCCCCCCCCCCGGCAAAAAAAAGTTCCTGTAATTAACTGTGCGATGTTTTATTGAACAATAACTGCCATAAAATTTAACTTTAACAAAATTATTGAAACTTATCAATTGTGCATAGTTAACATTGTTTTCAATAAAACAAAACATTTATTACAAGTACAAAATCATTTATTGCAGATCTTGTACTACACAATTTTTAACATTATTTACTTGTGCCAATGTCGAATTAATAGTTTGCTTTGCTGTCATCATCAGTACCATTGTTATTTCTGCACTCATATATAGAGATCAAATAAGATTCATAGGTACAACTGGGCCATCTTTCGACGATTCCAATTTTTCACAATTAATGTCAAAAACCTAAATTACAAGAATAAAAGTATCAATGCATTATATCAAAAATATTTAACACATGGACTTTTTATTGAATAAATTACCAAGTGTCATGTCATAAACATGCAGATGAAAACATCAATTACCTACGGTAAGATATTTGACTACAATTTTTCTAGACAACGAGGTAATACGCTGATGGCAAGCGAAAAAAGTAGTCAACAGCACTGTCGAAATTTGGAGAGAAATTAGGCATCTTACTTCAGAAACAGTTAATTTGTAAAAACCCATGCATATTTTTTTGCAACAATATTTAAATTAATATTTTCAATTTTAAAGGCAGTGTGGAGTAGTAGATATGTTAGAATTGAACGTGCCAGCCAATAGCTCAAAAACAATTCTCGATCTCTTCTAATTCTCGGTTAGCTATAGTTTGGGATGAACCTAACCTGGCAGCCAAGTAATGCTGAGCTTCGGGTATGCTTAGCTTTCACAATGCTTCCAGGTTAGGTTTGCCTTAACTATAGTAAGTGTAACATTTTATTTGCTAACTCAATTTTTGTTCCGAACCTCAGTACTTGACTCTCCAGAAACAAAACAAAACTTATCCATGAAAAAATAATATTTTAGCAGGTTATAAGAATTATTTCGAGCATATTATTCAATAACTTCAAAACAACTGTCATGAAAGGAATCATGAATTTGTGAATCACAATAAATATAACGGAGTTATACCTGGAAGTTTTTCTACTATATTCTCACACCCCCACAAAAAAATCATTATTTTTTTTATGTTTATGATTTGTCCTTGTACTGTGCTTTCAATATCCTTTTGCATTTATGTGGAAGGATGCAATAATGCACAATTCCACAAAATCGTATAAAATTGCAGCTGGTGCGGAAATAATTTTAACTACGAGAAGACAATTTTTTCAATGTATATGTTATAGTTGAACTCAAGTCAACAAGAGCTAAGGTTAGTCCTTCTTAGTTTGGTCGCCTTAACCCCTCCCCACATAAAACTGTAAAAATTATATTATTCCGATTCTGACTTAAAATACACCTGAAAAACTTTTCATGGAAACCTTTTTTTATAAAAAATTTATTTTTAAAATAGTAAAATATTGTAAGTTTTTATTTCTCAGGGCCAATTGGTTTTTAAACTTAAAGTATATCCTTCCGCAAGTGGAAAGATTTCTGTTTAACATCAGTTACTCTTTAAATTATCATTGAATTCAGTTTACAGACATTCTGCATTTTAGAACAAATTGTGAAGTGTATTGGGTTAGGATAAGTTGTCTGCTTTATTAGTTTTATTTGCTAAAGCAGCTATGTCGTTAAAATTAGATTACACTGCAATAATAAAAAATTGTTACTTTTTTACTTTTGTTAGACTTAAAGCAGAAATTTTTCATGTGTGTAAATTTTGTCGGCATAATTCATAGAAATCTAGTAACTGATAAACAGCCAGCCATTTGTGCTGAGTAGGGCAGTGTGGGGTAAAGTGAAATAGTTAAGATAACTGAGCTTTTTCAAAATGAAAAAAAAAATAAAAATTTATTTTGAAAATTATAGTAAGTAAAGAAAGAACATTCTATTTAAAATAAAACTAACATTGAAACTGTATTTTTTAATTTTGGCAGTAAATTTGCAGTTTCAAAAAAAAGTGGAAATTTTCAACCTTTTTTTTCCATTGAACAAAGTGAGAAATGAAATTTTTTATTCAATTACTAGTGTCACTCCACGGCTTTCCCCGTAATAGAAAAATTAAATGGTCTTTTGGTTCGCCTGTTATATTTACAAATAATGTATAATGAATTTTCTTGCCATTTGGCTTGTACCCATGTCACGGTTCCACGTTACGATAATTTCGTATCTCGCCAATTGTAGAGTGATTATCTGATCAACTTTGTTCATCAATATATTTTTTGCAAAATGGTTTTTAAAAACAATTGCATTTACTACAAGTTTTGGGGAAAGTGAAAGTTGTTCGTTCGCTTATGATACTTCTTTACAGACAACCCCGCTTTTAAATGTTCGGGAAGAGATGATTTTTTAATTTGCCGAACAATAGGGTAACAGCCCCAGTAATTGGCACGACACCAGTGATTGGCACTTCCAACAAAAATGTCCTAAAAAAAGACTCGTATCCATTTTTTTTTAACATACCAACTGAATGTACATTAATTTTAAAGATTATAACTTCATTTCATAATACTAAATGGCAGCAGTACGTAGGAAAGAGAAACAATTGTGGCTGGTGTCAAATCAGCCATTTTTGTTGCAAAAGCTTCTTTTCTGGCTTAAGGGAAGCATGCACATAAATCCAATAAAATCTGACTTAAAATATATTTTAAATTTTCGTTGTCAAAAGTTTTGTTTAGTTGAAAGGTGTTAGTTTAATTGCGTACAAGTATATTTTCGTCCCTATTTGGAATTTTAAAACAATGATGGGTGCCATTTACTGGTGCTTCAATTTTGCTAGTCCCCAGTAATTGGCATGTGTGACAAGTACTGAGGAAATAGCGTCATTTCCGCAATAAAGCTGAGTGAGGTGTCATTATCTTCAGGTTTTTTTTTTTTTTTTGCGTAAATTACGAATATGATAAAGTGGAAATTGAAATCGGTAGCTTTTGTACAGTAATTGTTAAAAAAAAAAAAGCATCAAAATCATCAATTTTTGAAGTTGCGGCTTTTTGTCAATTGGAGTGACTTTCACCAGAAAAAAATCCAAATGAAAGTTAGTCAGTAATTAATTTTATACTGGGGGCTCCGTCCTCTGCTCGATTCGCTCGCTAACCCACGTTCGCCACCTACGGTATCTCAATGCCGCCTGCAGCGGGTGGTTTTTCAAGAGAAAGAAAACCGATTTGTTGCATTTGATAAATAAAAAAGAGGAAAACTGATGCAAAAAAAAGCATGCAATATGAGTTTTTAACTATACTTGTCGCAAACCTAACTTGGTAGCATTCGTAAAATCAAAACTGTAAACCGAAGGATGAAACAGCATTAATTTCAATATCTTTTTCATGGAACATTCCAAATTTATGTTTTTATTTCTCTAAAATACTTTTCAACATGAAGAGTGATTTAGCATTAATTTATATAAAACTAGTGGTACCCGCAGGCTTTGCCCGTATTAGAAAAATTAAAAGTTCTTTTGGTTCGCCTGTGTGGCGAATTTTCTCTCCAATTGGCTTATACCCATGTTACGGTTCCACGTTATGATAATTTCGTATCTCGCCAATTAGCTTGTGCCCATGTTACAGTTCCACGTTATGATAGTTTCGTAATTTACTCGTCCATCTTATGATAATTTTGTTCTTAAAATTAGAATAGAAAAGAACTGCATCGAATTTTCGAAAAATCTCTTCGAGGTGCACACCCACATGATACAAACTAATTTAGTGCCAAATTTCATGAAAATCGGAGGAGCGATCTAGGCGCTATGCGCGTCATAGAGATCCAGACAGACAGCACTGAGATCCAGTCAGAGAGACTTTCAGCTTTATTATAAGTAAAGATAAAGATAAAGAAAACAAATTATTCCCCATATTATCAAATTATATGAAAAATGGGCTTAAAATTGGAATAGATAAAGAACAAAATCGAATTTTCAAAAAAATCGCTTCGCGGTGCACACCCCTATGCTATAAACTAATTCTATGCCAAATTTCATGAAAATCGGCCGAACGGTCTAGGCGATATGCGCGTCACAGAGATACTGACAGACAGACAGAAATCCGGACAGAGAGAGATCCAGACAGAGAAACTTCCAGGTTTATTATTAGTAAAGATAAAGAAAAAGAAAGATAAACACATTCTTCCCCATATATTATCAAATTTATATGAAAAATGGGCTTAAAAATGGAATAAAAAAAGTACCTCATCGAATTTTTGAAAAATCGCTTCGAGGTGCACACCCCCATGCTACAAACTAACTTTGTGCCAAATTTCATGAAAATCGGCCGAACGGTCTAGGCGCTATGCGCGTCACAGAGATCCTGACAGACAGAGATCCGGACAGAGAGAGAGATCCTGACAGAGAGAGATCCTGACAGACAGAGATCCCGACAGAGAGACTATCTGCTTTATTATTAGTAAAGATTACCTACTTTACATTAATATTACTCATGTTTCTTATGGTGATAAAATTTGTATGTAATTTAAAAGTAAAAAATAAAGTGATTTTCCAGTTCTATTAACATGTGCCAGTTACTGGATCACAAGGTGTCATACACTGGGGTATCAGGTGCCAATTACTGGTGATTTTGGTAACTTTTTACATGCATATTTTTATAAAAGTATCGATTAAAATATTTTTGATTTTAGTGAACCAAATAGATGCACAGATGTGCACTCTTTGATACAAAAATATTTGCAAGAGAGTATTTTTTTTCTAAGTACTGAAAACCAGAGGTAAGTTTAAGGACAAACTCTTAAAGTGCCAATTACTGGGGTCTTTACCCTACTCTGAATTTTACCGAAGGATAAAATACGAGCATGAGCACAAACGTGCATCTAATGAGAAGAGACATTAAACATCACTATTTAAAATTTTCAAACAGTTTTGCAGTGAAGTGTCAAATTTACAGAATCATCAGAAAAAATTGTCGACGTAGAACACTGTTGGTAGTTCACAGTGACCTCCCATCAGGGTGCCGCTTCCAGTGGCGCTTTGAAACAATAAAGATATTACAACAGCAATGATCGTAGACCGGTGTCCGTGCATTGGCACTTCGATTTGCAGCCAGTGCGGAACCAATGAATTGGTTTAGAGAAAAATTAGAAACCGATTTAGCAATGCAGGATTTACACTGGATTTTGGCGATGTATCAGTCCAACGCCCAGCTCTAATGCATATGTAAAACAACATGTTTTATACTTACAATTTGCGTATTCGCGGTGAACTTCCCTTTTCTGTTCAAGGAGTTCTGTTCACTCAGTTGCACAGTTGAATCCGCATTCCATCAATAAATTCTCCGGCTCACATTGGAAGGTTCCAGTGCTGAGAGGATTCAAAGTGGACAGCATCTGGAATGTTAAATAAAGTGCTTAGAATAATATGATTCAAATTTCTCAAAATAATACTTTTTTTAATGATTGATACATATTTTTTTATATTCATTTCCTTAAAAAATTATGTATTATATTCATTAATGTAGATAACAAGCATTTAAAAGTTTGAAAGAGAGGGGGGGGGGAGAATCAAGATTTAAAATTGTTTTCTTGAAAACCCAAGTAGTTAACTAAAATTAGATGCTTCAACTCGTTAATTGAAATCTAATCAATTGCAAGAAGCAAGTTTATACAGACATAGTTGTTATTCATAGAAATTAAAATAAATTAATAAAAAAAAAATAAAAAAAACAGTAGTATTTTAAGTAATAAGCAATATCTTTACATTAACCTTACATACAGGCAGAAAATATTCTTCATTAACAATAAAACAATCAAGACTCAATGGTGTCCGATCTAACAATTACATATTTATTCGAGACAATTTTGTAAAATATCCTCTTAGCAAACAAGAGTTTTTAATATTATTAGAAGTTTTTTAATTTTAAAAACTTGTCACGATGTTTTAAAGTTTAAACAAAGGTCTGTGGGAAATTAAATGTTCAAACTAGATAAAAACTTAATTTTAAGCAGCAATCATCGTTACAGAATTCAAAAAGTAATTATTTGTAGTAAAAATGTAAACACTCACCAGCAATCACACAATCCCGGATGAGAAGATACCGAAAACTTCGTCTCCGGCGATAATGATTTCTGACCGCTACGGCATCCGCCATTGCTGCAAGGTAAAAAAAAAACCGTAGCCTACGAAAAAACGCTCTACGCGTTTCAGTTAAAATCAGTAATCACTACTTTTGTACAAAACAATTAGATGTTGATGGAGAAGAGGAAAAAGTTCGAAAAATGTTCAGTATACAGCTATTTCCATGCACGAAATAAACAACGTGCTTCGACGTCATTACTCATTTGTTGTCATTACTCAATACTAAAAAAAATCTTCTACGCTGGAGATATTCCGTTTTTTCACGGATAAAGGCTCCCTCTAACGATCACATACGGACATGTTCTGTTAGTGCGCTAAAGTAAAAGAAAATTTCCAGTAATTCCATGAAAAGTTCCGTTTTCAATCCAGAACGGAACTTTTCTATTTATAAGGGGAAATTGCACAGTAAATTTACGGAAAAGCGTTAGTAAATTAAATGAAACAATTTTACAGTGTATAAAAAGTTAAATTTTGTATTTTTTGACTCCTTTTTATTTTTGCATCAAACGTTCAG
Source organism: Uloborus diversus (assembly GCF_026930045.1). Taxonomy (NCBI): domain Eukaryota; kingdom Metazoa; phylum Arthropoda; class Arachnida; order Araneae; family Uloboridae; genus Uloborus; species Uloborus diversus. The sequence goes on from NC_072733.1 coordinate 153,365,556, forward strand.
TATCTTAACTCTGCATCTAAATTTTGAACATTTTTGCAATTGGAAGTATACATCTAGAACTAACGGTTGCGAAAATAAAGGTCTTGCTACAATACAAAGTAATGAAATTTTACAGGAGAAGCGTTTGAAGTGTAACAATTCAGGAAATTTGCTGTAAGAACAGAAAATTTGCTGTTTTCTCCAGTGGACAAGGGCTTCAAATGACGTTATCTTCTTCGTAAACAATGACATTTTTTTGTTCTAACTACTGGAAAGCACAGCAAATTTAGTTTTCTTAATGCAAATGTCCTGAAGAGTTATATAAACTTCAAACCCTTCTCCTGTAAAATTTGATTTTTTCGTATTGTGGCACTCTTTTTCCAAATGAGCGATACTGTTAGTCAATTTAGATTTAGATCTTTAATTTATTATTGGTTGGTTACATTAAACTGACTAGACAAAACTAGGATTCAACAAAAAGTTTAAAATCTTAAAATCCACGAGAAAATTCTTTAGCGTGAGCCAAATTATTTCTTACAGTTTATAGAACAATTCAGACCGGAATGGCTAAAAAATCAATCTCCAAGATATTGTTTTTAGTCGCCAGTGCGACCTGACTCCCCTGATTTCTTGGAGTCTATATATACACTATATGACCAAAAGTATTGGGACACTTTCAAAAATTCACATTTTTAATGGTTTCTCAAAAAATAAAACACCAACAACTTGGTTGCTCTTGTCACATAAAAGGTATACTCCAGCTGTCATTTTCCGATAAAAGTTATATCACCTTTGCGTTTCGGGGATCGGTAACAAAGTGAAGAAAACAAAAATGTTTTTTGATTATCCTTCATCGTAAATAGCTGAGAATAAGCTGTAAATTTCAAATATTAGTTACCTTAGTATGTAGAATTATTTTACATACTTTTGAGAAAGAATCACGGATATTCACGAAGATATAAGCATTTCTTTCAAAACTATGAATTTTATTTCAAGGTGTTTGGTTTATAACACGCAAAGTTAGTTTTCCATCAAAGCTTACAAACCAATCAAATGTTGCAAACTTGTGAACGACCCCTAAAGATTCGTTGCCTATCCAAGACTTATTGAAAAATTAATGGCTTTAAATATATTCACTTAAAATATAATGCTTTTCCTGCATTTTTACCCGTGTTCATATGTGCCTCAGGCCTGTTCACCTTTACCCCTCTCTAGGGGAACATGTGAACAATTGCAGACGTTTTTTAAAAATACCATAAAGTAAAGAAATATTTTTAAAAAAAAGATCCATGACACAAAGAAAAGTTTATTCAATCATGGGGACACTTGTGCGTTGCGAAATTGATAATATTTTTTTAAAAACGAAGAAATGAAAAAAAAATGTTCACATGTTCCTTCTTTTCCCCTACATACTTTGTGGCTAATTTAATATTTAAAAAATTTCGAACCACGACGCAGCAAGCATTTTTGATAGCCTTTATGATAGATGTACAATGTACATGTTGAAGCGTCATAAAAGGACTTAAAAATGAAAGAGCCTCATCTTCTAAATGTAAGAAATCGTTTCGCGTATTTAACGAGAATACTAGAAGCAAAATGTTCTATTTTTACGTTTCATTTGAGGAACGCAGTTTAGGGAGCCTCGTGAAATTGGATCACGCATTTAAGAAAATCTCCGTCGTCCACATCTAAAATTTAAATGTTCTTTGTATTTTTTACAGTATTTTGAAACACAGGGAAAATGCACTAATGAAAAGGTGCAATATTAAAGAACGATTTCTTGTTTCCACATTTTTGGTAGATTTTAAATCTAGTGGTTGAAATGTGCAATTTCTTAAATGCTAATTTTAAATGGAGATAATTATTAACAGCTGCACACTCACGCGGTAAATTTCCCATTTTCTACGAACTTTAAGGATTTAATTCATATTCGAATCTTTCTCTCTAAAAGAGGACCATTAAAGGGAAAATTGTTCCTTTTTAATTTCCTTACACATTTGGTTTTTCCTCCAAGCTTTGATTTTCTTTGGTATTCATATTGACACAAATTGATTTTCTTTTTATCGTATCATCGAGCTTTGAGATAGCCTATAATCTTTTTTCAGATAGAAAACAATTAGTTTTTATAGTTTAAGTTTAAACAGTTTTAATTAAAATTGAACGTGCCGCTAGTTTTCAGTTAAATTTAAGAACTTTGTTGGTGTATAAACACATATACACATACTCATAGAGAGAAGGGGGGGCGGAGAGAGAAATTGAAGCAGTATCATTTGGGGGCACGGCAGTGCCCCCGCCAAGTCGAGCGCGAAGCAAACACTGCCGTACCATCCTTTACTGGAACCATTTCGCCGCATTTTCAGGCCCCTATTTTGAGAACCTTCTGATGAGACTAGAACGCAGAAATTTTCGTCATCCAGTAAGCTATAATCACATACTTAAAATCCGAAATTTCAAGTCTGTAGGTCATTTAGTTCCGAAGTTAAGCGAAAGCAAAGTTTCGCATTTATGACACTCACTCACTCATGATCATCAAAATAGAACTAGTACTTCCCATAAACTCAGAGAGGTGAAATTTGGTACAGAGTTAGGGTTTGATGGCCACATAAAGGGAAAACTATAAAAACTAGGCTAATTGAAGATCTGGAGTGATTCTGATTAGAAGACACAAGAGCCCAACCAAACTATTAGAGATCGACATACCGCCTTTACAAAAAATATTCAACTTGGCGGGCCGCTTCATTTGATGTCAAAAATCGAAAGCTGAAGTATCTAATGAAGAACTCTCAGGTGTTATTAGAGATATGGTAATGCCCCCTTCTACTATTGGTACATAAAAAAATCGACTGGCATTGCAAAAGTCCAGCGTAGTGGGACACATCTTCTAATTTAATCTAGCCTAACTTTAGTCTACTCGAACATTACACAAATTAAATGTTTCTACAAAAAGAAGTGAAATCCTACCAAAAACATTCTGTAAAAAACTAGAAAAGTCTCGATGGAGCTGCTTGTTTATCTCTAAAAAGTAGTGAAATCTAGACAAAGTCATAACAAGTCTAAGGTTCCTTACTGCGATTTCTTTATTATTATAGTTAATGTTGTGTGACTTGGCCGTTAAAGGGTACACAAGGGTACAAAACCAGGTACTCCATGATACCATTGCACCAATCTTTCGCCAGAACCGCTACCCATTGACGATGGAAAATTGCCACTTGGAAAACGTGTAAACAAAATTGACCTGTACCCACTAAGGTATAAAGAATGTCTAACGGTCAAGTCACACAACATTAACTATAATAATAAAGAAATCGCAGTAAGGAACCTTAGACTTGTCATGACTTTGTCTAGATTTCACTACTTTTTAGAGATAAACAAGCAGCTCCATCGAGACTTGGCTAGTTTTTTACAGAATGTTTTTGGTGGGATTTTTTTTTCCAAGAGCAACTATTAAGCTAAGAAAAATGTTGATAAACATAATTATTATTTTTTTGATATTGTTAATCTTTACTTAAATCATTTGACGACACATTTTTAGGAATTTCTATTGAACCATTTTGCCAATCTATAAAATATAAAATTTAATTTGAATAACTCAAAGTGAGCTTGAGGACAGTTTTCATTTAAAAACTCAAGCCTTTCTTAAAATTCAGCATTTTTACAATAAAAGCAAGTTAACAAATGTGCCTGGTGATATTCCTTGAACAAAGTAGCTTCGTCGAACTCAAGTGCGTTCAATCATTACAATTGAGTATAGTTTTTCTTTAAACATCGGAGAACGCACTCTAATTCTTTCGAAACCTTTCAGAAAATCCAAGCTGTTGTAAAAATCAAAAAGGTGAAGAAAAAAAGCAAACATTTTATTCGATACGAAAAGAAATAATAAATGATCTTTAAATGTAAGGGAGTTCAGCTTCAGCAAGTTGAATGTAATTTTTCTTTCAAAATTGCATTATTAGTTTAAATAAAAATATGTAACCATCGCTTCGTTTATAGCCTCACACATTCTTAAGGTACATCAAAGAAGGAGTGAACAGTTCATTGATGAAGAGATCCACCGGAGGCAGTGTGCTATCGAATTTAGGAGAAATTATAGAAAGGGGGAAGTTATAGGAGCTTTTATTATCGAAAACCATATCATCCCTTTTAATCACTTTAAAGAAGGGCTCAAAACTATTTTTATTACAATTCAGTACGTTCATAGGAATGTTTAAAATAAAGCATTTTTATGCATTTATGGTTCAAGGAAAATGCATAAAACGTAAAATATGTTTAATGAAAAATATCAGCAGCGATGATAATTAAGTTTCCGAAAAATTATTCGTTTCATTAAAAAGTGCCAGACTGCAGGCTGTTGCGCGATCTCAGCTGAAAAGTTCACGCTGCCAAATACTTTGAAGTTAAAAAAAAAGAAAAAAAAAAGCCAAAATTTTTAGATGAAAAAATATTTGGAGCGGGGCGTCTTTTATTATTCTAAAATAGAAACTTAGAAGCAATGTGGTTGGTTTAGGAAATCCCGTCAGTTTTAGGTAAAAGATGTTAAATGAAAAAACAGTGATGTAGTATTTTTTTTTATAGTATTGATATAATCTTTTGAATATTTTGCAGCGATTTCGCCTGGACTGTCTATTTGGTGCAATTTCATGTACAACACACATGCATGTAAAACTAAGACATCGGAAACCCTCAAATTTAGGGATTTTATTATTATTTGACGGACACAAGACAGTTCATAAGCTGAAATTTACATGATGTGAACAGTAAATAACGTGTTGCTCTAAAAAGATTGTAAAGTAGGCATACCTTTCCTCACTTGACACACTATATTTATTTTTAAAAATATAGTAGTAAATATTTTTGTTTAGACTTTTTTTAATTTTAAATTTTAAAATTCCGTAAAATAAAGACATTTTTGTAATAAATTATTATTCAGCTCATTCAAAGTTGAAGTATTTAGTGCAACTGAAAATCATTCCATTGAGTGATTAGTATTGTGGTTTTATAAGACTTAAATGCTTATTATATCTTAATTGTTGCTTAAAAATAGCAGTAATATGTTAATTCCTATTTATTTTGATAACCAAAGGACTAAAGAACGAAAATCGCAATGGTTAAACTCTATATTTATTTATTAATTAATCAGATCTAAGACCAGGAAAAAAAAGAAAAAACATAATACGTAATTGCTGTATCGTCACAGTAAGGAAAACAAACGTCATGTGAGGTGTTTAATAATTTTATTAAACAAAAGGCAATACCTTTAATCATTTGTACTCATACCATGAGTTCAATGTGTGCATGTGAACCGTATGTTGCTCAAACAACATCTAATGCTAAACGGCACGCAAACTTCTCTCATGTTCACAAGTGGTACAGACACTGAAATCTAGTAATTAAATGCGTTGCATTCTGTGTAATGAAGTGATTAAAAACTTCACATCAATTGTTTTTCTTACTGTGACGAAGCAACGATTACGTATGTAATTACACATTTTTTTCTTTTTTTAGCTTTTTTAAAGATGTTATAAAAATAATTCTCAAACCTGTGAAGCATTATAGGGCAAACATCATATTCATGCGACAATTTGTTGCGTTTCTATAAAATTTTTGATTGTGTCAAGGACTTTTCGGAGATTCAACATTTCATCCCAAATGTCAAAAATATCCACAGCTTTTAAAGCGTTGTTAAAATTATAAAATCCATAATGTTCTGATTTTAACAAAATACAATATGAAATATTTTGTTATTAAACCATATGTAGTTGCTTATTTAAGACACAGACGAAAAGATTATAATTAATTAAGATTTATAGAATTAACTAAGTATGAAATGCTGAATAAAAAGATGCAGTACATTCCTTCAAACAGCCCCATGTAAGACCCTTACAAGAAACACGTGATTTTCTCCGAGAAAATTTGCATAAGGTATATTTGACTATAGTTGCATGTAAAAGCACTGCTAAAAATTCAGGAAACTTTTATGGCAAATATTAACTGTAAAATGGAGTGTTTATAGTACAGTAAAAATTTACAGTAAATTTTACCAAGGAAAAAAACGATTGCAGCACCAAGTGATACACCACGTAACTTACAGAGCGGTGCACACAACACCATATTTCCCCTTACTCGATGTGTCCCAACTGGTATGGCAGGCGGACAGCAAAGCCGCCTGCCAATACGAAGGTCCCGAGATCGAACCTGCCGCTCGCATATTTCATTTTTTTAACTCTTGCTTATTCTACCGTAAAATTTTACAGTAAAATAGGATTTAACGGTAAAAGTTACTGGCAACATGGATGCTAGTAGCTTTTACCGTAAAGTTTCAGTATTTTTTTAAACAGTGCGTATAAACCTGATTTCAATTATGAAAGACTTGGTGTCGGACAGGAAAAACCATTAACTAAAGCAAAATTACTTTATTGAAATTTAATTTAAACATTTTTTTCTAATCACATATGGGATCATGATTTACAGGCAAAATATTTTGTAACAATCTCTATGATTTACAAGCAAACCATTTTGAAACAATCTGGATTTTAATCTATAATCTATATTTTAATCTATAAACAATCACTTCAGTGTGCGGCAAAGTATTGCAGAAGTACCGTACATAAAAAAAACCATAAAAGTTAAATTATACATTTCAAATGTTGTTTTTTGACTTCTTCCAACTCTCACTGTTTTTAATTCTTCTCTCACAGTATACTTATAAATCCAATGAAAAATAAGTTTTTACTTGAAGAAAAATACTTTATACCTAATCCTTTTAAATAAAAAAAATGCATAAAGATAGCAATCATATGACAAAACATATCACGACTACAGTCAGATTACTTATTCTTACACTTATAAAATGTTAAATTTCTCATCTAATTGCATTACGTTTATTTATTTATTTATTAATTTTTGTTTGATACGATTTTTTAATTTATTTTGTTTTAACTTAGCCATTATACGTAGCTTTATAGGAAAACTTATCTACTTAAAATATTTTTTTTAACCTTTTATTTGATATAATACTTTAATTGTTTTGTTTTTATTTTTACAGCGTTTTTATACATTTTAATAGCGAACATTCAAATACCTTTTTTATTTTTAAACTTTGTCTCCTAGCTTTAGGACAAAGCAAGTTTAAAGAATTAGAAGAAATAAAATCAATACTTCAAATTGTTCTGTGAGCCAGAAACTATTTTCAAAGAATTTATTTTCATTTTTCTTTTGCGTATTTATCTCAGTTGATACTGAAAACTTTGTAAACTGATGGAATTTGGTAGAAGTTAAGACTATAGAAACTTTTTGTTTCAGGTACTTATCAATTCTTTTTCTCCTTTTTTCGATATCTCTTTTTTTCGAATTGAAGGTATAGTGTTATTTTACTGGTGTTATGTTACCCCGTAAAGCAGTTTATTCCTCAACTTTGAAAAACCATCTAGTGAAACAGTTTTTGGTGTACATGAGCATGAGAATTACTAAAAGCAATCTTCCAAGTTTTTATGTATGTATCTTTAAACAGAAATCTAAAACACACATATATGTGATTATTTCTTTTTTCATCGTATTGAGGCTTCTTCATGCAGTTGTTTCATTATTAAAAAGCTTAAGTGTGTTATTTTATAAAGGATTTTGCATCATTTAAGGCCTACCTTTTCGATACCACACAGTCAAGATTTTTAACAGAATTAATCTTTCTTTTAAACCTATCTCTTTCTGATTTACAGATGATACATATATAAAATCCTTTCATCATTTATTTAAAAAAAAAAAGTGTATTCAACAGAAACTATGTTATTTTGCCTGTTTCCAAAAAAAAGAAAATCTTACAAATCCATGAAATTTGACCATGTTTTACGAAAGTGAAAACCTGTCTTCCGCAAATTGAGCAAATCCTTGATTTTATGTATGCTGTTAATATCTGCGTGTGTCTATGCATCTATAACCCCAGCTCCCCACTGGACTGTCAATGTCTACCAAATCAATGCTAATATATTTGGACACAGGACATCCAGGGGAAGCCATTTTTCCCTGTATCACTTCTCTTAACCTTACCGAGCCTGAGATGTGAAATGATAAAACTACCATTAAAATTATCAATCATAACCCGTCGCAGGTGGTGAACGGGAGTTGGAGAGTGAAGCAAAAGAGGGGGCGGGGCGGGGCGGAACCCCCTAGTTAGACTTAGGAAATGTATTATACTTTGCGTAAATGCGACACCACCCTTTTTCAAGTAAAGCTAAATGTACAAGCATTGGTGAATTTCTTACTCTTTGATCAAATAAACTTTCGTTATAATAATGTAAAGCTTCTTAAAATATCTATGCAGCTTAGATGATTAAGTTAGTGATACAATCTGTAAGTGTAATAAATGAAACAAGATTTCCTCATATAAAATGATTATGAAAGGAAATCATCCTGTTAACTTTATTGACGTGAAATGGATAAAAGCTTGAATATTTGCATGATGCGATCCGATTTTTCTTGTTAATGTAAGTAAAAAGCAGTCACATGTATCATCATTGAACTTGTTAAATACGTTACTTTACTTTAGATTTACTTTGCATCTGTCATAATCGTCACCATTATTATTCCAAATCACAGCATTAGCAGTTCGGTGTGATAGATACCACAGGTATTTTGTCCATCTCTACCCCATTTATATACAGTAAGTAAAAATCAAATGACTTTTGGTGAAAAAGTCCTTATTGAGGAGAGAACTTCCTTACTTCAAGATTCTTCATTTTCTGAAACCGCATTACAGCCTGCAAAAAGCCTAGACCGTCTCCACAAATCTCTTAAAATGGTCTCGATTCGACTGCACAAGTTCGCCAAAAATTCATTTTTGAATGTCTTGAGATCAGCTTCAACACAATCTATTCACCATGTGCGAGATCCTCTACTTGCCCCAGTACTTTCCACTCTTGCATACATTTCCTGTCCAAATGGGTTTGAGTCGTCACATCGGAAAATATGCCTAAACCATCTGATACGATATGATTTCAAAAGATTTCTAAAAGCAGTTTACCATTTCGCACTTAGAGGTAACGAAATAAAGCCCGCTGAGTGTTGGTTGGACATCGTGTCACAGCAACTTCCCTTAGTTTCATTTTTGAAACTGAAGTTTTGAATTGTTTACAGGATCTGACTTCAAATCCGCAACGTTACTGTTGCACTATATTCTTGGAGTTTTTGCTTCTGTTGTTGACAAAAATTTGTTTCAACGAATTGAAAATTCTTATTTTGATCCCATTTTCCCCTGTATCTCGAAGTTATTGAAATTGTGCTGAGTATAAACCAAAATGATCCCGACGTTTTGAATTTCTGCAACTGTCTTATGAAATACTATTTGCTAAATTATTCATTCTTCTGACAAATATACAGAACCAAAATATCCGTAACAATAAAAACTAGATTTGTGTTCGGAAAATTTTTCAGAAAAATGTAATACATTGAAAATCTACAATCAGAGATTTTTTAAAAAAAAACTGAAAATTTGAAAAAAATAATAAAATTCTGTATTTTTAACTCTGAATATAATGGTTCTATTCAAGCTTTTGTAAAACTTTGAACTAAAATCGCCACTTAGAAAAATATAAAGGTCCCTGAATTATCTTCTATACATTCGGGATGTGCTAATGTAGGAAACTTATGATTTAACATCATTAATATAAAATTATCAAACATTTCATTCCAGTTTTCTCAAAGTTACCAGATCCGTAAGCCATTAGCCTCTTGCATCCATATTTGGACAGTTTCTCCGTATTATAGCAATATGTACTTTTATTTTTTTCTTGTAAACTGATTTCATTGGTCAACTAATTTGTAGATACCCTGCGTTGACTTTTTTTCTTGCCACATGATTCCTTTCACTTTCATTAAAAAAAAAAAAAAAATTTCTTCGTGGGAATCGTAATCTTTTGTTAAAAGTATTTCCGATATATAAGGGCACACTAACGCTCTTCCTATTGAATAACTCCTAATTAAAACCTGTAAAGTTGACCACCCTTGTAAGTTGACCACCTGCCTAAGTTGACCGCCTTTTTCAGACACAGAATTAGTATTATTTTATATAAATCAACCTCTATAAATTGACCACCTGTTTATGTTGCCAACTGAAGTAGTGCACCGCAAGTGGTCAACTTACAGAGATTTTACTAAAGTTAGCGCTGCGATAATAATTCATGAAAACTGCTAAAATATTGATTCTATCTCCTTATCTGCTACTCACTACTAGTGAATTTTTCCATTGATAACTACTGTGAGTTATGATAAAACAAAGAAACTTCAGTCTTAAAAACAATTAAAACAGCTTACAAGTCAGAATATGCAAGAAAAATTCATTTACATTCTTACGTTTCAATTTTTATAACTTATATATATTATTCAACACGTAATTTTAATTTTTTTTACATATGCATGTCTTTAAAAACTACCATTTTACTTTTGGAAAAGTTTGAGCTTTTCTAAAATTAATAAAGTCAAAGGAATGAATTATTTTAGTGGCGCTCTGTCAGCGAAACAAAAATTTATCGGAAAGTTAAGTCTCGACGAAAAAATATTCATTACTGTTTTATTATCAGTACAAATGATTCATTTTAGGTTGTCGGCGCTTTCTAAAGATCATAACTAACTACTCGGAAATCTATAAAGCTAAAAGCATTCGTAGATATATATGCACTTATGTATTGTATCTGTGAAGCTTTCTTTTGTTTCGGGGAAAAGACGCGATTCATTCAATTATTAACAGAAAATATAAAGGGCATCGTTTTTTGTCCTCAAAAGTTGAGTTTTTCCATATTCACTTTTATGCTAGAGGAAAAGTATTAATTGCTAATAAAGTTGTCAGACGTCCCAGCTTTGTTATATTACGCAAAAAAATAATAATAATAATCAGTAAATGAAAAGAAGAAAAGAAACGACTTTCTACTGCAACCTCAATTTTGAATGCGTAGAAAAGCTGCCAAAAAGTAGAAAAATGCTAAAAGATACACTCCTTTAGATTAGAAAAAAAACAGATGGATTGTTTTTAATTTAATTTTTTTTATTGTACTTTTAATTTCGATTTAATTAAAAAATAATGTGGTAACTGCTCCTTAACGATTTTTTTCTTCAAATATTACAGCTAAATGCATTTTACTTTAAGAGTTTACCTTATGAAAATTAACATGCCAAAGCGTAGCTCAAGCACTGTTTTTCGATGCATGACCGCAAAATCTTCGAGCTTCATTTGATTTTTATAAAATTTAACAATATTGCGAAAATATGAAAAAAAAATGCTATAATAGTCTTTGTCCTGCAAAAAGGTATTTATTTATTTAGTCATTTATTTTAATTAAAATCACCTTTAATGCAAAATAAGCTCTTACTGTGTACAATGGCTCACACTAACTTCATACTTCCTTTGTGAAACGAGATTGCATTCTATACAACCACTCCACATTTGTTCCAGAATTTATTTTCTGTGTGTTTGTATACCTACCAGGGCCCGTAACCAGAAAATAATTTCGGGGAGGGTTTAAAAACTTTCATGCGGAGCTTTGCACTATTTGTGCTAATGATCAAGTTATCTATTATGAAAGCGTTTTATGCAATTAATATAAAGGGTGTCCCAAAATTAACGCAAGATTTGAATTTGCCGCCATTTTTGCAATAAATGGTTGGCTGGCAACCCTGAAAAAAGAACAATTTGACAGCTGAGAGTTTAGGGTAATCAAAAATGGAGCTTTATACGATACAATAACGCGCTTTCATTATTGAACAATTGTTTCAAAAATAATGAAAGTTGAGGCTGGTCAAGCAGTTACTGTTATTGGCGCTCGGTATCGCAACACGGTAATGCACGGGTGGTTGTGGGCTTGTTGACATAGACCTTTGAATTCAAATAACCCCATAAGAAGAAATTTAAAAATGTTAAATCACACGATCTAGGGTGCCAATTCTGATGACCGAAATGAGAGAGTACGCGATTAGGAAATGCCTTAGGCAGTAATTGAAATGTTTCACTCTCTCTAGCTGTATGGTACAATAACACCCCATTTTTACTAACCCTAAACTATCAACTGTCAAATTGTTCTTCTTTCATGGCTGCCAACAATTTATGGAAAAAATGGTGGCAAATTCAAATCTTGCGTTAATTTTGGGACACCCTTTACATATGAAAGACATTTGAGCTTTGGAACAATATATTTTTAGAAATTTTTTAATTTAAACGAAAATTTAAATGTCAAACCGAACTTTTTTTGGAGGGGGGTTGAACCCGAAGACCCCCCCCCCCTTGTATACGGTCCTGATACCTACCATTTGTTTCTAAATAAAGTGATTTCTAAATAAAGATTTTAACACTCATTACTTTTCGGCTATTGAAAGTCTTATTTTTGTTACTTGTATTACCGCTCACTCCATTTTTTGTTCACTTCACAGCCTAATACAACTGAGTCTTATGCGTAGGAAAACCTAGTGAAATATTTATCCATACTTGTTTAAAAAATAAAAAAAACTGCAAATAAATAAATAAATGATAAATTAATTACTTTTATTAATTAAAAGAAAGTTATTTTCTTCAATGCTGAAACTTTAAACAATGGTACAAGATCACAATAGTTATTCATTTTTTAACGCTTAATTGCTTTACAAGGGATAAATTCTTTTTAAAATTAATTACCCTTTTATACTACGCTTTGTCAAGAAGTAAAATGTAACCGAAGATAAATATTTATAAGAAAAAAAAAGTTAAAATTTATTAGACTACGCATTCAGAAAACTTTCGACGAACTTTTACAAATTATCTACTAAGGCTTTCTGGAAAATGCAGCAGACGTTTCAGATTAATATGCCGTGATTTGTTACTTCTTTTGTGCGGTGATAACTTACATATTTTTTTAATTCCATTGTTGAAGATCAATGAAACAGTAAAAAGTTAATCGTGTGTTCAATTACGTCAACTATAATTCACGTTTCTTTTTAAACACTTAATAAATACCCAGCACAGAACATCTTGATTGAAAATAAGGTTATTTAATGGGCAAAGCATTGTCTTTTTTTTAAGTTTGAATTAAACTATTCAGAAAGAAGCTATTGATATAGGTTGAAATAGCAGGCAAAGTGAAAAGGTAAAATATTTTAGTCTGGATGCAGGCCACCTATACCTGGCAATATTTTAATTATGTTATTAAACATGTTGATTTCAGTCAAAAAAAGTTACCTCAAAGGATCAAGGCTCATGGTAATTAATGGTAAAACTGGTAACAAGCCACTTTTAAAAATTTTTACTGATATTTTCTCATACTATATACCTATATCCGTAATTTTTGTTTTTAGAAATTGTGATAGTTTTTGTTAGTACCACCTCAAATATTAATTAAGAGCTACTAATTTTCAGTGCAGTAGGATTTATTTATTAAATATTGGCATAATTTGATTTTAACTGTGCTGTACAATTTGACAAGTTCATAAAAGGCAAGGTGGAATAGTTTATTTGTTTATTCACTCATTTATGAATTCGTTTACATAATCATTGATTTATTCACTTGTAATTAAATTAATAAACGGTTATTTATTTTATAATTTACTGATTTCTTCAACATTCACTAATTTATTTGCACATTTATTTAATCATTTATCAATTTATGTTATTTATTAATCATGTCATTAACTCATACATTCATTTGTTCGTGTTTTCATTCGTTTTTTCTTAAACAAAGAAAACAAATTTAAATAAACAATTAGAAAAAATTTCAATAGCAAAAACTGCTGTGACTTTGGGATACGGAAAAGGGGCAAAGTAATAATTTTCAACTTTAATCTGAAGCTACAAATTTACTGCCTAAAATTAAAAAACCCATTTCAATGCAAGTTATCTTATAAACAACATTGTTCTTTCTTTATATAATGTAATTTTCATAGTAATTTTACAATTTGTTCATTTTGAAAAAATGAAATTCATCTCATTCCGTTTTGTCCACATTCCCTAACTTAACGAGTTTTACAAAAAAAAAACCATGCATATTTAGCAGAAAAATCAAGCGAATCAAAAGCAATCATTACATGTAACAGAAGAAATTATTTTTTGCTTAAAAGTGTTCTATGTTTGTCAATTCGGAATTCGCCGTTTTGATAATATTTTTGCGGAAAAAAAAACTACGAAAACCTTAGTACGTTGCGCACTTATATGATAATTATTTCTTATATTTTTGTAAACTTTTAAGCACAATTTCTTTTTCGGATTTTCATAACATCGTTAACATACCCATTAATCCCAAAAAGATATGATGCGTGCCATTTTTACTTCCTTTTACAAAGTTAAGGAAGTATTGTATTCACGAAAGAATTTTGACCCAAAAATAGGCCTTAATTTCCATTTTGCTCCCCCCGAATGAATTTTGAGTTCTTTTTTCAACCCAACCACGCGTGGATGTATGTCTAAGAACGTATAGACACCCGAAATATCTATTTTGACGATCCCCGAATTAATTACAACGAGTTTTCTCGTGACGTCTGTATGTACGTATGTATGTGCGTATGTGCGTACGTATATCGCATAACTCAAAACCAGTATGTCCTAGAAAGTTGAAATTTGGTACGTGGACTCCTAGTGGGGTCTAGTATTATCTCTTGCCCCAAGACAGATTAGGGGTCCACTTCCCATTTGTACTGTTTATTTCGAAATTTTTAATTTTGCCACTTAATCCTTTTGTTTCTCCCTGTCTCAATTCTTAACTGTTTTACATTCCACCACAAAATTTACAGCTTAATTGTCTAATTGTCTTATTAAGCGATAATGAAAACCTTTTATTTGTGCTGACTTAATCAAAAACACTTTTCCGTATTTCATTGTTTGAATTTCATTACACAGTTATTTATTCAACTCCATAGTTTTCACTTTTGTTACCCATGTCTTTGACTTATTTTTTCATTCATTTTGCCCTTAAACTTTTTTTTTTTTTGCAAAATTTGAAGCATTTTACTTTTTTTTTGAGTATAATTGCATTCAGCGTAACTTTTTTTCTTCAAATAACTATATTTCCAGACAACAAATTAAAAGTTCGCTATTATATATTTCCAAATTAATTTGCTACGCCAATAAATTCAGACACGTCTTTGTAAATATGCTTATATCCTTTAACATAACAAATACTTCCTGACATTATCTCACCCTTGCTTTACGGCTCATAATCTGCAAATATTGCGCTCTTGTTCAGCAAATATTTTCCCACTTTTCTGTTATGTCGTTATATGACTTCTAAGCAAATATGATTATCTCATTTTTTCTTGATATAGACACGCAATTAAGTCAAGTATTTGATAACGGACTATGATAGTTGGTAATTCAAGGGCAAAATTAAACTGGATTCATATTTTATTTAATCATTACTAATAAGTATTTATTGCATGTTCCCTTATATGTTTTACTAGCAATTAACAAGTCTAAACAAGTAGCAAATTCATTTTCTTTCACTTAATAATACAAATGTGAACTAGTTTCAGTATTATTTACTTTTTTCTCTCAAATATAAAACATTCAATAATTAAAGTGAGTTAAAAATTTCACGAAAAATGATAAAATTGAAAAATAAAGCTTAGAACTATTTTGATTTGGTCTTTTTTAGCAGTTAAACATAGTTACTATGAGTTTTCTGTAGACATTTCACTAAACCATAATTAAAAACATAAAAATGTGAGCTAGGTTTTAAGTTAAGTGGCCACATGTTCTGCATAAGGATAATGCATTAGCTGAACCGGTCTTGTCTCTAACTTAATGGACAGAGTGTTTATCAAGTTTTTATACATTATTTTAAAAATATGTTCTAAATCCAAATTTTTAGTAGACAGTCTGGAGAATATTCTCAGCAGAGGAAAAGATTACCAATGCTTGTACTCATATTGGGGGATTCACATACAAAAAAGATCAGGAGGACTTCTCCCGAAAAATTTAGAAAACAAGCCCCTACCAGAGTGATTACAAAAAAAACGAGTTGATGTGTGCATCACATGACTTCCTTTTACTCCAATTTAATGTCATTTCCCCATTATTGGGAATTTTAATGTGATTTAATTGTTTACTCTCTAAATATCATCAACAGTAGCAAAATTAAAACCAAATTTAAAATTAAAAAAAATCGCCAAATTTGTCGTCAAGCTGGCAACAAAAGTTGGCGATCAAAAGACTGGCGATTTATTGCCAAGTGTTCGACAATTTATAACACTACTTGAGTTATAATAAGAGTTGTAATTGAGTTATAATTGAGCTATAAATTATATATAAAAAAAGGTTCTCCTAGATAACAGGACATCCCTCAATATTTTTAGACTTGTGGATAGTAATGTACTGGAAGAATTTAAGGTTCCTATTTCAACTGAAAGAGAGTGCTCACCCCTCCCCCAAACTTTTTAAGTATGGGGAATGGGGTTAAAAAAATACATTGAACTGAAAAAAAATAATGCTTAATTTTATAATATACGCTAGTAATATGCATATACATTGCAGTAAAATAATAATTTACAAAAAAAAAAAAAGCTGGACGAATTAAATGTTTCTAAATTTGTGGCATTTTCTATGCTACGGGTAATGTTAAATTGAGGGGTCATTGAGCTGCCTCTTAAAATTTAAGTAAGAAGCTACAACTTTTACAGCATAATACTATTAGTAAGTTCTAAACGAGCTGATGTGTGCATCACATGAATTACTTTTACTCCAATTTAATGTCGTTTCCCCATTACTGACAATTTTAATGTGATTCAATAGTTTACTCTCTAAATATCATCAACAGTGGCCAAGTTGAAACAAATTTAAAAAAAAAAAATCCGCCGAATTTGTCGCCAAGTTGGCGACAAAATTTGATGACCAAAAGACTGGCGATATATCGCCAAGTGTTCGACAAATTATAACACCACTTGAGTTTACATCGAAATTAACAATGATTTCCCCCCCAAAAGGGACAAACGACCCCCTTAGGAACATCCGAATGCAACCAAAAGGGAAGGTGCACAACTAGGTCCCACTAGGAATTTACGTACCAAATTTCAACTTTCTAGGATATACCGTTTTTGAGCTATGCGAGATAAATACACACATACACACATACGTACATACGGACGTCACGAGAAAATGCATTGTAATTAACTCTTGAGTCGTCAAAATGGATATTTCGGGTGTCTGTAGGTTCCTAGGCATATATCCACGTGTGATCGGATCGAAAAAAAAAACTCAACATTTATTCGGGGTGAAAAAAACGGAAATTAAGGCTGATTTTTGAGTGAAATTTTTTTCGCGAATACAATACTTCCTTTTTTGTAAAAGGAAGGAAAAGTTAGTAAAAAAATCAACCTATTCTGGTAACAATTCCGGTAGTGTAAAAGAGGAACAACTTCGGAGACCTTCCAGGACAGCACAGGATATACAACGTGTATAAGACGCAATTACTCTCGAATTAAACTCGATGGTCCATCCATAGCAACCGTTTGCCATGAATGGACCACATGCTAAAAAATTTCTTTCTAATTTTCATTCTTTATTGTGTATATTCATCATGAAAGTGAATATTATTATTAAAAGTGAAATATATACTGAGAAAACGTTCCTACAATTGAAGTGAAATTTGAGTTGGATTTCCTTTCTAAAAAAATCGAAAACTGTTATGTGGTTCATTGACGGCAACCTTCCACTATTTAAATATTGATACATAAAATGTTTGAGTCTTCTTTAAATATTCTATACTACATTAATAGGAATATCCATAGCAAAGACCGCTAGAGAGGAACAGTCAAATAAATTAAGTGATACAAACTATCAACAAACGATTATGTTCATCAAATGAATGAAAAATCTGATGGTACTATGATTTGAAACAAGAGTTTTCCAGTACCCTCTACTTTATACAAATGAGAAGGAATCAAATTATCCATAACGACATAACATCCATGCAGACATTGTTTCCATGCTCCTTCATTGAACTGAAGGCACTGGGGATGCTTTTATTCATCAACTAACAAGCGTGTCAAACATACCTGATTACCACCTTACCCTGCGGGCCCAAGGCATTGATGTTCTGACTCAGATGTGCTCAAAAGTGCTAAAATTACTAACGCTTCTAATATGTTTGGTATTACTGAATGAGTTTCCCTATTTTTAAAGATCAAGGAGATGACTTTTGTGCATCGTGGCTTGGGTATATCCATTCCCACGATGGTCAAGTTCTAATACCATGTTTCCAACTAACAAGTTGCCCCAGTTTTTCTAAAAACATGCTTTTATCCATTGCGAATTTATGCACATAACTGCGTATATTTTTGTTTCGTCTTACAAGTGAAGTAGTTCCTAAAAATAAAAGAATCTATTTAGCCTTACCCGATATGCTATGTTGAAATGAACATAAGCTATTTCCTTTGATTAACGTGTATAATTACTCGAAATCCATTAACAAGTCAAACACTTTTGCAATGAGATAAGCAATATTATATATCAATATACTCGCAAATGAGATTTTGATTGCCTATCATTCTATCAACAAGAAACACACATAACAAACGTGTATTAGGATACATCATAACTCAAGTGAGGTATAACAGTTTAAGAAAAAAAAACAGCATATGCAGGGAACTGATTTAACTAATGAATATTTGCAATGCATTCATGAAGTAGATACTCAAATATTGGATTTATATCTTTAGGTGCATTCAGTGTTCCAGGTTTGTTTAAGATTTGTGTAGTTAAAGCTTGCTTATAAGTTCTAGTCCCCGATTTCATGCTACAAGACAGAAAAGTATTCAAGAAATCTTACACCCTTAGATAGCGTACTTGAACCCTTGAACGATGTAACAAGTTTTGCAGGTCTAAAAGCAATAGCAACTTTAATTGTTTTAACTATCTATATTTAATCAATTACAAATACGAAATGTTAAATTACAGAAATGTCTCTAATTGCACGGATGCTTCAATATGAAAACAACTCTATCAGAGATTTACAATCAATGAATAAATAAAAGACATATTTCTAACAGGGCATTTTTACAATCCCATAAGGAGCAATGTTAATTACGCTAACATTTCTTATTTAATAATTTGTACTTTGTTTCATTACGATTCACCGATTATTTCAAAAACAATTACTATTAACGTACTCTTAGAGTTTATATTTGTCTAATAACAACACTTTAGCTTTGGTTCCCGTAGATTTTAATTTCGGAACATATATTAATGCGAATAGGAGAATATAACTTGTTATTTGTTAATAAATCTATTTTGATGGCAAAATTTCATATGAATGGTACAAGAGATCATATTTTCACCGTACAATTTCACGAAATTTTCAAAACATAGATTAGTTTCAATTTTACAGATCAATCACTCAATTTAATTGTTTTCCAGATAGAGGTGGCATCATTTTTGGCTATTTTAATTGCGAATGAAACACTACCACCATTACTCGCTATTTTTTTTTATTTTCAGAGTCACATATGAGGCAGTGAGAAATAAAGGGATGAGAGAGGACGATTTCAAGTTTTGAATAAAAGGCGTTGAAAATTCCGGTCCTAGGTACGATTTCATTCATTTTTTACTTCCTTTTACAAAAAAGGAAGTATTGTATTCGTGAAAAAATTTTCACTCAAAAATCGGCCTTAATTTCCATCTTGCTCACCCCCAAATGAATGTTGAGTTTTTTTTTCGACCCGACCACACGTACATATGTACCTAAGAACGTATAGACGCCCGAAATATCCATTTTGAAGTCTCCCGAGTTAATTACAACGAGTTTTCTCTTGACGTCTGTATGTACGTATGTATGTGCGAATGTGTGTATGTATGTCGCATAACTCAAGAACGGTATGTCCTAGAAAGTTGAAATTTGGTACGTCGACTCCTAGTGGGGTCTAGTTGTGCACCTCCTTTTTTGGTTGCATTCGGGTGTTTTTAAAGGAGTCTTTTTCACCTTTTTGGGGGGAATTCATTTTTCATTTCGATGCAAACTCAAGTGGTGTTATAATTTGGCGGACACTTGGCGATATATCGCTAGTCTTTTGGTCGCCAAGTTTTGTCACCAACTTGGCGACAACTTTGCGATTTTTTTTCTTTGGTTTCAATGTGGCCATTGTTAGTGATATTTAGAGAATTAGAGAGAGAATCACATTAAAATTTCAATAATAGGAAAATAACATTAAATTGGTGTAAAAGGAAATCATGTGATGCACACATCAGCTCGTTTTTAAAATCATGTTGTACAGCAGCATTTACCGGGTGTACTAGTAATATCTCTTGACCCAAAACAGAGGAGAGGTTCACTTACTATTTGTACAGGTTATCTCCAAATTTTTAATTTTGAGACGAACACATCCCTTTGTTTCTCCCTAACTCAATGGCAAAATTGAATACGACAAAAATATTTATTGAAAAACTTGATACCTTAAATTTTTACTTAGTTTTGTTTAAGAATTACATTGAGCAGATAGGGTAACGGCACCAGTCACAGGTATGTTTAAGACATCGCTCACAGGTTAACTCAATTTTCTGAGCCTTTTAATGTATTTAGACATTTTAAACTATTTTTCTCTCTTGCAACTACATCTCATCTAACGTTTGGCTGCTTTTGGATCCTCTGAATTAGTTATTTATATTTTTATTTGCTCAATTTCTAAAAAAAGGTCCGAGCCCTAGTAACAGACACCGAAAAATCTGATGATACCCAGAAACAGACAGAATGAGGAAAGGATGATTAACAGGAAAAATAACCCTTTTTCTCTTCAAAATGTGTAAAAGTTCTCTATTTTCAGAACTAAAGCCTTATTAAATTCAAATAAACATGAATCACCAGCTGACCTCGTAGTAGCTGTTCATAACCTTCCACCACTGTCTTTTAAATACCAACTGGGTCATGAAATCTACTCTGATAACACTAGATGGTTGCACCGTAAATATGAAGTAAAAAAAACTTGAACAACTAGTATGTAACATAACCAGCCGAAATAACCAATTCTTAACCATCCCTCAGCAAGTTCGTGACGAGTTTTCTCGTTACGTCTGTATAAACTTATGTATGAATCTCGGCTAACTCAAGAACGGTGTACCGTAAAAGGTTGAAATTTCGTATGTAGGGTCCTTATGGGATCTAGTGTTGCACTCCCCAATTACATTGCATTCCAATGTCCGAAAAGGGGTCTGGGATAGCTGTTTGGAAAATCGACATTAATGTCAATCTAGAGTTGGCACCATAGAGAATCCCGCACTACTAAATAGGTTTTTTCGGTTTAATTTCCACGGCGAACCTTGACAAGTGGGGCGATCTCTTAAACCTCTACAATTGCTTCATGGTATATAAGGGGCGGAAAAGTCTCTTATATCCTGCACCAGAGATCACTGCAAGCGTTCAACACCAGGACTTTCTAACCCGCGGATTTTACAAGCATCTACTCCTCACGTACTCGGTAGAGTTTTGGCAGCGTCATGTTCCGCATCCGGAACACTCCTATTTCGAGTCCAAAGTCCCTGCTGCAAGTAATGTCGTAAATTAGTGACCACTTAGCGATATTTTGACAAGGTTTTTATCTCCAAGTTTTTTTCCCCAAATTTGGCAACGGAAATGGGATGTCAAATCCAGTGTTAGTTTGGCGGTATTGGTGATATTTATTAAAATTCTCATAAAAGCAACGTTAAAACTGTAAGGGAATTACTATAATTTTTCGAAATTAGTAATATCCTTACTACAAGGATATTATTATAAAGCATCTCAAATCAGTTTATAAAGCATCACACTTGTATTTTCATAGAATTTTAATAACTGTAGTTCCAAGTAATTCTATTTCACAAAACAACTAAATCACCTAGTAAGAATCTGTTCAAATGTTTTTCAACCTTATCAAACTTGCCCTTACGTAAAGTTTTACCTATTTTTTGACTAGCGAGTTGCTATTTTTTTAGCATCAAAGTTGATATGACCAATAACTAAATGGGGGCAAATAACTATGCCGTTTACCCTAACGCTAGTCTACTAAATATGCTAAGGAATGCTCATTTTGCCAATAACATTTGAAGAACTGACCTAAAACAATTCTTAAGAAATCACACGTACAACTTCATTCGATTTAAAATGTTGCTCAAATCAATCAAATATACAATAAAAGGAACCCTTTTTTTTAAATTTCAGTAATAAAAATACATTAATATAGGAGTTTTTTCTCTGGAAATAACGCATGATTTTTTTATTAGAAAAAGAGACTTAGATCTCTTTTTCTGAAATGAAATGTTCTTTCTCTAGTGTGAAACAACTAGAAGTATTCTGAAAACTTTAGTTTCATATTAAGTATATCTTCCGTTTAATCCTTTTTTTCTTCATTCTTATAGATATTAATGATATCAGTGCCTTAAAAGCTATTACAATAATTATAATCACTGTTGAATATCAAGGACTTTTTCTCCTGATTTCTAACACATTGTTGTTCTTTTCCTAATAAATATTTATTAAACTAATCTTGCATATTAAAAACAGTGCATTGCCGATAGTTAATAGATTAACGACTATCCATTAATATATATATATATATATATATATATATATATATATATATATATATATATATATATATATATATATATATATATATATATATATATATATATGTGTGTGTGTGTGTGTGTGTGTGTGTGTGTGTGTGTGTCGTAACCAGATTTTGTTTCGGAGGAAGTTTTACGAAATATATATGGTCTATCAAATTTAGTTTCATGTGTATTCTCTATTGATTTTTGTTACAATGGATACAATCTAAATGGAAGGAGGGTATGTAATAACAACAAATTATTTTTGTCACAAAAAAAAATAAATAAAAAAGTAAAATAAATAAGGGAAAGCATTTCTTTGGATGAAAAACTTCGGAGGGGTTTGAACCCTATAAACCAAACCCTTGTATGTATATATACACATATATATATATATATACAGTAAAACCTCTTAAATGCAGACACTAACGGGACAAATCTTCTTGTCCACAATAGAGGGTGTCCGTAGGACAGGGGTTAAATAATGTTACTTGCCTTGGAATCGGGGAATTGAAAATTGTCCGCATGAGAGGGGTTTTACTATATATATATATATATATATATATATATATATATATATATATATATATATATATATATATATATATATATATATACAAGGATCTGTTCCAGAAGTATCCCACCGAATTAGATTTCTCGACACTTGACTGATTCCTCGTCATCCGATTTCCGTCATCCATCGCATTTTTCGAAGTAGTACCCATATGATTGAACAACATGCTCATATTGATGCTTCTATTTTCTGAAGCAATCTTGAAAGTCATTTTTTGGAGTCGCCATTAATGCATTCGTCAGTCTTTTTGTGGTCCAATCAACGTCCTTAAAGCGGCATTTTTAACCGAAGAAATAGCCGAAGGTCGATGGGAGAAGTGTCGGGATTGTATGGCGACTGGCGAATCTGTAACACTGCATTTTGATAAATACTGCTGCAAAAGGTTTGATGTATGCGTTGCAACGAGTCATTCCCAAATTCTCAGTTTAAATTAACCACACAGTATTTTTTTTGATATTTCAAAGTCATCTTTTAATTCCCTTACTGTCAAACGACGAACTGGTCCAATCGCAACTCCCACACGCTCGACATTATCCGATGTTGTTGCCGTTGAAGGTCCACCAGAACAAGGATCACTGTCAACAGATGTGCGACCATTTTTAAACCACGTATGTCACACTTAAATTTATTTATTTGCTTATCTATTTATTTTAAACAAACTCTCGTCAACAAAGGTATTTTGTAACATTTCAATAGTTTCCGGGCAACTTTTAGCAAGATTAAAACAAAATTTTCGCTGTTTAGTTCTTTCCGACATTTTTAGCAATGAACAAATCCGACAAACGCAAAAAAAGGCGTAGTAAACGAATACACGTTCGAAGGAACTAAAGCGTCTCATCGGGAACAAAGGCATCTGAGAAAAAAGTTAAGAGTTATTGGTTACGTTCGTACTTTATAGAGGTCGCTTAAGTGTTGTAGCATGAAGGTATGAATGCAAGTCGAATAATTTTGTGTGGGACAGACCTAGTACGTTGCAAGGAAACGATAAAAACGGAAATTTAATCAAACCCCCTTACTTTTTTTAGTGAAAAAAAGGAAATAAACAAGTACGGGCTTGAGCAGCTGCTATAGCTTCATTAAAGAGAGATGGCGGAAGAACTGGAAGCGGAAACGGACAACTTTGTTTTGTAATAATTAGGAACAGCGTGATCGCGCTAGGGGTAAAAACTTTACTGCTTGCGCGTTCTCACTAATCGTACCCATTACAAAATAAAATTTTGTATACGCCTCGTGCTCAGTTGCCATCTCTCCATGGTCAAGCTATACAACATTTATCGAAACAATTGCAGGGACTAAACTAAAATTCATGAAATATTTGAAAAATCATTCAAATTTAGATGTCTAGGATTTCTGAACGGTTTTCATAAATAACGAAAACAGTAATTCTAAACAAAAAGTAACATGCTTTGAAACTTTAGACGGCAAAAATCAGCAGCGTTTTTCAATAAAAATAATTGAACATTATTTTATATCATGTATATTCATTAACTCCGCTTAAAATAAAACAATAATTTTAAATGTCTAAGATTTAATCTGACCAAAAGTATTGGGATACATTCAAAAATTCACTTTTTTAAAGATTTCTCAGCTTACCTAACTTTCAGAAAACTTGACAACATATAAGAAAAGTATAACACTAAAATTTGAAGTTAAAATGTTGAAAATTTGATAAAACATGGACATTTAAAGCGATTAATTTTTCACTGCGCATGCGCGAAAGATAGCAATTTATAACTTTCATAATCCGAAACAGAACTGAATTCCTCAACTCATGATAAAATTCCAGTTCAATATCTGAAAAATATCAGCGATCTAATGAGCCGAATTTAAATTCTTGGATAGGCCACGAATCTGAGGGGTCGTTCACAAGTTTGCAACATTTGCTTGCAATCACTCAGTGTGATTCATGATAAAAACAGATTATTTGTGAACGCTCCCTCACGATTCGTCGTCTGTCCAAGAGTGTTTCAAATTTGGCTCATTAGATCGTTGAAAACTTTTTGAATTCTTAAGATATTCAGCTTGAATTTTATTAAGAGTTGAAGAATCCAATTAGGTTTCAGATTATGAAAATTATACATTTTCATCTTTCGCGCATGCGCTGTGAACAATTAATTGTTTTATATGTCCATATTTTATCAAATTTTCAACATTTTAAATTCAAATGTTAGTATTATACTTCTCTTGCATGCTGTCAAATTTTCTGAAAGTTTGGTAAGTTTTGATGGAAATCTTTGCGTGTTATGAGCCAAAAACCATCAAATAAAATTCGTAGTTTTGAAGGAAATGCTTATATCTTCGTAAAGTAAGTAAAATAATTGCACATAGTAAGCTATCTCACTTCTGAAATTTACAGCTCATTCTCAGTTATTTACGATGAATAATATTGAAAAAACGTTTTTGTATTCCTCAAGTTGTTACTGATCGTCAAAACGAATGGATGTTTTTACTTTTATTGGACAACGACAGCTGGAGCATACTTTTTATGTGACAGAAGTGTGGGATTCGATGGGTTCTGATCTTGACACTGTCGTCTCTTATTTCTTGAGAAGTCCTTAAAAATGTGAATCTTTGAAGGTGTCCCAATCCTTTTGCTTATACAGTGTATATATAGACTCCGAGAAATCAGGGGACTGGGGACTAGAAACAATATCTCGGAGACTGATTTTTAGCTATTCCGCTCTAAATTGTTCTATAGACTGTAAGAAATTATTTGGCTCACGATTAAAAATTTTCTCCTGACTCTTAAGATTTTATAGTTTTTTTTAATTCTAGTTTTGTCTAGTCAGTTTAATATAACCAACCAATAATAAATTAAAGATCTAAATCTAAATTGATTGACAGTATTTGACTTCAATAAATATCAATAAAAGCACATTTATCAATTTTTAAACAAGCTAATCTTTAAATTTCCTTAGTTTATTGATATTTAATATGTTGGAATATTTATAGCACAGTGTAATAAAAATTATCGAATTCTGAAGACAGCAAGAACGTGTGATGATTTAAATCAAGTTATTCTAATTATTAAAATTAAAACTTACACATAAATCATTACAGGAGAAAATAAATTATAATAAAACTATTCTTGTTTAACATTGAGGCTGTCCAAAAATTATGTCACTTTTTTAAATACTTGACCCTTCCCTACTTTATTATAGTGTCACACTTCTCCTTCCTCTCTCATTTCCTCCACTTGTCACGTATCACGGTTTATTATTCAAACAAGTTTTTATAGAAATATTTCTTTTCCAACCAATATGTGCGATGTCACACCTCTTGTTACCTCCATCTACCTACAAAAACCGTCACAATTTCAAGAACCAACCTCTCCCTTCAAAGCATGACGTCATTTTGTTGGATGAGTACTACTACAAAGTAACTACAAATTTGGAAGAAAGAAATATAATTTTTCATTTTTGTTGGAAATTTTTGAAATACTTCTAGTTAAATATAATTTTGAAATAGCTGTTTCATAAAATTTAAATTACGTTTTTATATTCAACCAAAAATCGTGAAAAAATCATTGTGGAGATTTCAGCGAAGCAGTATGAAAAATAAATGAATTTTAGTTCCTTCTTATAGCATTCTCCCTCAATCTGTAGACGACCCCTTTCAACGCTGTCGTAGGAAAGCTAAAACTCTACGCTAAAATCAAGATGCCACTTACTTTAAATAAAATAATCTAAAAGTTCCTTGGAAATTCAGCCATTTAATGATGCAGCAAAAATTACTAAGTTCCCAGAATAAATGTGAGTGGGGGTAGTGGTAAATGAGATTAAAATATTATTTTGATGAAAAACGGTATCGCCACGAGTGCTATATATTAAAATTACAAGCAAAGGCTTTATCAATTTAAGTAGTTTTACGATTAAAATTAAGAAAAAAAAATTTTTTTTTTTTTTTTGCCTTTCTCGTTGTTTTCCCGTTTGCATATCTTGGCTGTTTTCCTTCGAGCGACGAAAAAGCATCATTGCAGCTTTAAGCACTTGCTTCTTTCTATTTCTTTCAAATCCATTATGCATACTTAGGGTTGATTGTCTTTATTCATAACTAGCGGTAACCGCACGGCTTTGCCAGTAGTAGAAAAAAAGTCCTTTGGTTCGCCTGTATATTTAAATAATGGATGATGAATTTCTTGCCAATTTGCTACGTTCATTTGCTCGCCCATGTTACAGTTCCACGTTATGATAATTTGGTAACTTACTCGTCCACGTTTTGATAACTTGCTCAGTAAAATCGTCTTAATATTGGAATAGAAAAAGAACAAAATCGAATTTTCGAAAAATCGCTTCTAGGTGCTCCCTCCTATACTACGAACTAATCCTGTGCCAAATTTCATGAAAATCGGTCGAACGGTCAAGGATGCGCGTAACAGACATCTAGACACCTCGACATCCAGAGACACAGACTTTCAGCTTTATTATTAGTAAAGAGTACAGTGAGACTTCATTTAAAATCGTTACTTAGTCTGAATATTAAATCAAGTTATCAAACGTTATACGCTTAACATGACAGGTAATATCTTGCCAAAATAATAAACAACCCCGTTACAGAACACTGATGAATGTAAGACACAGTTCTCCCACACCATTTTATAAATAAATTTCTTAAAATTTGCTCCATTCTGATGTATGTTACAAATGTTGTCCAGTGTTGTGTAAAAACTAGAAAATCACCGTTAAGGTATGACGGGTGAGAATTGCTTCTTCGTTTAATTGAAGCAACTGCCTGTTGGGGGATGTTTTGATAGTTGAAAGTTTGGGTCGCCAAATTTTGGGTAGTTCATTGCTCCTTTCTTGCAAAATCAACGAGGTCGAAGTACATTAATTCTTTTTGGTGCCAAAAATTTAGCAATTGAAAAAGAAAATATCAAGAATCTCAGCTATCGAAATCTTCTTGTAAAAATGTATTTACATAATTCAATGAATATTCTCAAATGAAAAGAAATTCATTATTATAAAGTAGAATACACATCCAGTTGTATAAATAAATCTAAAATTCAATAACCATTTGCTATGAATATTTGGAGAAGTTATGGCAACGCGAGACACTACATGAACTTCCCCATTCGTTTTCCAAATCTTGTACGCCAGGTCAAGCTCAAAGTTCGTAGCATAAACAATGCAAAATGTGCAATTTTGTTTTTATAAAAAGAAAGGTTGTTTCTACAAATTTTTGAAGGAAATTAAAAATGCGAGTATTTAGAGTTTGGCAGCAAAATTTTCGTCTGATTGTTCATAACTACAGTATAAAAGAGTTTAAAATTTATCAAGGGATCAAATCTCACCGAAGTGACACGACATCGCCATACCTAAGTTTTACTCCTCTCAGAAGGCGTCAAGTAACTCGCTATGTGCTAATCACAAAGAGAATAAATGGACAACGCCAAGCCACTTCAAAGTAAAATTAAAAGCGATATTGATAGATCTCTCACAGGTACGAAAAAAATGATATTTAAATTAGCCACATGATAATCGCAGATGTTTTTTTAAGAATCGCAGTGCTTGCTACTAATGAACTGATTAAACATCCCAAAAGGATTTAATAAGATTTTTTTTCTTTAAAATTACAGCCTTTTAAAACTCTGCACAAGATCGGCGATTTTGAAAAAATGAGCAAAGCACTCGATTTAAAACGGACATAGTTTCAAAAGTATTTAACATGTTTTTTTCTCTACAAATAAGTAAGGATATATTATTTTTACTTGATTTTTGATAGATTAATTTTCTTTATTGATGAAGAAAATACAATACTTTTGTTGTGAAAAAAAACTGCCCTTTACCAATTTTATGTCCTTCTCCCTCCCTCCCCTAATATTAAAAAAAAAACTTTTTTTTTTACTCTACAGAGATGTCCTGGGTGTTTACAGCATAACGTATTGGTACTGCCATGGGAAGATAAAGAGCAGTATCTGCAGAAATTGGTTTTGGAGATATTTGAAGATATGCGTTTTGGATTCCATAATAGCAGTAGGGAAATGTTGGAACTGGAAGTTTTCTTCGTGTTTTTTTTACTGTGGAAAACAAATAAGTAAGCTTGTTCAATAAAGCTAAAGTACAAAAGACAAAAAACGCAAAAAAATGGAAAAAAATTAGAAACTTGCTGACACTGCTTTTTACCTTCCCACGGCAGCGTAATCCTAAAATGAATGCCTTGGAATTCAAATTCTGAAAATTTTCAATAACTACGATTTTTGAAATGCCTATAAATCATAGTTTTAAAAAAATCTAAAAATGCGCTCATTTGAGCCCATTTTATCTTTCAACAAGTATAATTTTGATGGTTTAATGCTTTAATAGTTACAATAATAGTTACTTCATCAGCAAGAGTTTTTTTTTTTTTTAATTTTGTTTCTGTAGTGTTTATTTCGTTTTAGACGTACCATTGTTCAACGAAATAATGTCATTAGTGATACAACTATTATTGATATTATTAATTCAAATCAGAACATCAGAAATTAAAATAGAATCTTCGTACCATAAAAATCATTTGTGTCAAAAATAATATTATTTGACCCCCCTCCCCCCCCCCCCGTCACTCGGCATAAACATGATTTAGATGTTTTGTCAGCATTATAAGTCTACACGCTAAAGTCTCATTTATTGCGTATAGCTACTTTTTCTACTTTATGAAATCCTGATGATGATTTCTTTCGCTTTCCTCGCTTTTTTTAAACTTTTGGTAGAAAATGTTGCTTTCAAAAAGTGTTTTTTCTTTTTAATAAATGTCTTAATTAAATATTAAATAGTTTTACGGAACTTAACTAAGTTACATGAATTTCGAACACTTTTTTCACTTCATAATTGGATACTTTGTGATGGATAATATGTCTCTACAAAGCGCATTCTGATCAATCAGGTCGAAAATTGTTGTCTAGAACCAGTTTTCAATAAAAAAAATCCTCATTCGTAAATGTTTTTCGTCCCACATGTAAAATGTTTAAAATATGGATTGAGCTGGTTAAAATTCATGCTAAACTTCGCATGCGCTTAAATTAACCATTTTTTAATCTTTAATATACATAACAAATATTTTAATGTGTACACTAATACTAGGCAGGTAAACGGCTGTATCTGCAGAGATGAGTTTTCTGAATATTTGAAGAAACGTGTTTAGTATTCAATACAAACTATAGGGAAATGTTGGAGCTTAATATTTTTTTCGTTTTTTTTTCAGCGGAAACCAAAAAAGCAAGTTTGTACAGTAAAACAAACTTAGAATAGATGACAGAAATGCAAAAAAAAAAAAAATTAAAAAATTTGCAGTTAGTGCCCTTCACCTGCTCAAGAAAGAATAACAATTGGTAGTTCTTTTCATTTAAAAAATGTTATTATCATCAAATTCAACTTGTCGTTCATCTACTTAATTTTAAATATTCATATGAACCAAATCCGAATATATTATCAAAAGCAATAAGCAATAAAGTTTCTTGGTTGACATTACGGTTAGGTTTTTAGGTACTAAAACTTAAGAAAAAATATTCAATCTGAAAAGAAACATGCAGATTAAATGTAACTTTAAGAATTTTTAAACTAAAAAGTCCTTCCAAGATTGGGTAATTACGCCAAGATTTATTAAAGTGCTGGCCAGACAAACCAAGCACATTCTCTCGTCTCTCATTCGCCAAATACCAGTTTTCAAAATTTTTATTTATTTTTCCTCCCCTTTTCCCTCCGGCTTTTAACGGTGTTTTTCCAGGAAATTAAGTTTGCTTCTATTCTTTGGGGTAGTTAAATGTTTGTTTGTAATTTTCTTTTCAATCTCTAATTCATTATATTTACGATGAAGAATGTAGGCTAAAAAATATTATAGAGTTAAACGCAACATGGTTAGTGACAGTTTTTCGCTGAATCAAATATTTGTGTAACTGTCAAAATATTTTATTTTTTATTTTAAAATTATTCGAAGGTAATGAATTTTATTTCAATGAACGTTTTTTCAAATAGCGAAGATATTTTTCGCATATTTCGTTCAACTGCAAGCCCAAAAAGAAACTATACAGTTTTTGCAATGAGGATATTTATTTTTCTTTGTTCTGGCAAGAAACGGAGAAATTAAGAAAATTTCAAAAGTTTATAAACTGCTATATTTCTGCAACATCAAAATTATTTTCTTGTAACACGTATTTTTCCTTCTACTGAAATGATTTTAATGTTATAATAGTGGTTTTATAAAGAAAAAAATATTTATATCATTGCAAAATATAAGAAAATATTTATTTTATTATGAGCAATGAAGAAAATAATATCATTACGAGATCTTTAAAATGTTAATCGTATACAAAATATGTTCAAATTTTATAATTTTGTGGTTCTTTTCCAAAATAATATTTTTAGTGACAATGTGTTTAAAAAGTACAGTTCATTTGTCTTTTATAAATAGATATTTTTTGAGAAATATTTTTTTCATTACGAAATACGAAGAAAATATTTTCTCATTGTGAACAATGAAGAAAATATTAATATAATTACTAAATTTTTAAACATATTTTGTATATGATTAAAATTTTGAAGCTTATAACTTTGCGGTTCTTTTCCATAATATTATTTTCAGTGACAATGAGTTAAAAAAGTATAGTTGACACGTCTTTTCAGTGAGCATTTTCATCCCTACCAAAAACAAGATAAAAAAAAAGTCTAAATAATTTACTACAATTACTTACTTTGCTTACTTACTGTTTCATTTGTTTTCTGATGGTTATACTTTTAGGAAACTGATGTAAACATAAATAGAAACTTTAATCGAAATAGGTGACTGATAGGTAATTTTTTACTGAAAAATGTGTTATTTTACTTCTTTAAAACTTTATTTTCCTACGCATTATAAAAGCAAATATTTTCACATTTTTTTCTCCAAAAAATACTTCACTGGTCTTGCCATCCATTTCAAGATGTTTGTGCTTTCGAAATATTTGAATTTCAATACTTCCAAACCTGTGCCGCAACTTTTAGTTTTCAAAAGTTTTAAAATATTTTCTCTTACCTTCCGTAAACAGCCTCCCAGGAGCTGAAGCGCGTGATGAAATCGGGATTGCCTTTTAACCCCCTTTTCCTTTTCTCCCGAATTTGTCTGCTGTTTGTGCCCAGCGCCATCTGGCGTTGGTGATAAACTACTCCTTTCCGGCATCGGGAATATGAGCGATGTCATTATGAAACAGCCATATGAAAAATTTATTACCACGGTTTATTTCTTCCCTTCTTGATCTAAGGCGATTTTAATGACATCAAAATTAAAAAGCAAAAATCTTTTGATGTTTTTTTTTTTTTTTTTTTTTTTTTTTTTTTTTTGCTCTTCTTTAGTTTGAAACAACAGAAAGAAACACGAAGTATTGAACAGAAAGAAACACGATCTACGATTGGCCAAACGTTAAGAAGTTCTCCATTTGGTTTAGCCTCGTTAATTCGAGCATCATTCTAAAAAGATTTCCGAGAGTTTTTGATTTTTCTTTCTTTTATGTTTTATTATTTTCACGATAAGCCTTTTAAAATGGATCAAAAATAAACTGAAAAGATTGGAAAAGTTTCGTAATACACCACCTTTTTCACCCAGAAAAAAAAAGGCATTTTCTTTTTCAAACGTTTCGCGATGTTTTTCAGGATTGAAAATCTCGTTTTTGATCTCGTTTTGATCGTCTGAAATTTGGCGTGCACAGGGGTGCCCCGAACTTAATTTTTTTAAAGGGTGGAAATTCACAATTTGCCGAATGGAACTCCAAATTTTGCAAATGATGGTAATTTTACTATATAGAACTCCAAATTTTGCCGAATGATGATAACTTTGCCGAATCTTCGGACAAAATGTGCCGAATAAGGAAATTTTTGGGATTTCACAGTGATCTCCCATCGGTGCGACCCCTGATAGTGCATGGCATAATTACGAAAATTTGTCGTAGATCTCAATTCACAGAAATACTGAGAATGCAAACAAACAATGTTTCAATAAAAATGAAATTTCAAATTACAATGACATTATTAACTCTTACTCACATATCCTCTTTCTTTCAGATGTACCAACTCTGTGTCTTACAACTTTTAATCCGGTAGTTATTTCTGTTATGCGCCTTCATAACATGTAAAAAAAAGCATTTTTAAGGAAGAAAGTAATTGCATGTGGGGTGTTTTAGGCAGGTATTTTGTTTTTAATATCGTCTCACCCACGACAGAGTTGTTTAAGTCTGCTTGACCATTCATTTCTAATGAGTCCATTAAAAATGAATGGTAAATTTTAATGAACAAAGAGTCATTTAATTCTCCTCACATATATATATATATATATATATACATAATAGCCAATGATCGAGTAACGCTCCTGTCGTCACCAACAATGAAACTCGTGCCACAGCATGATAATTTGATAATATGTTTTGGTAATGTTTAAAATACAGGGAAAGGCTCTATTGTGACAAGGCTGAACAGGATCCGGTAACTTAACTGTTTTGCTGGTAAGACTCATTTCAGGAGAATGAAGAAACGAAAACGTGGTCAACAATGAACGCTATCTACTGGAGTTTAGGGTTAATGCACTGGAGTCAGAGTTAGAATTTCAACTATCAAAATATCACCAAACAGGCAATTGCTTCGTTCAAATGTAGAAGCATTTTTCACCCGTCATATCTTGGCGGCCAATTTTCTAGTTTAATAAATAGTGTTTAAAATATAAAATCAGTAGGAAGCGTAATAAATATTATAAGGAGTATAAGGAAACTCCATCTTCAGACCGTAAAAATGAATCTATGTAAATATTATAGTTGCTTATGCCATTTGTGTTTTAACTTAACTATACTTTGAATATGTGGGAAATGAAAAATACCACCTCCAAGCTGATTTTGTTGTCTCAAACCTCTCGTTTCTCGAATAAAAATGTTTTTGTACTAAAATAACACTAAAACAATACACTCGAACTACACCTTATAAAGTCCTAGAAGTGTCGAAATTGGGGTGGTTGTGAGTAATTACAACCAAAACACACTTGACTAGTAGATTTGGGTATGAAATGAACCATAAAAAACAGCTAGTCGAATAGATGCGTGTTGAAACAAATAGGTTACTCAAAATTTGGAAAACCCTGGATTTTATTATTTTACAAAGTTTTGCACTTTTAGGATTAAAAATTCAAAGAGTTTCTCCAGTAGCAATTCCATGAAGAACACATTTAAGCTTCATATTTGTAGCAGCAACAGGAGAAGACGCAGGTAAACTCTTAGGCACTGAAAAATGTTTGTAGCTCTCAAAGACGTTCTAGAACACATTATTTTGAAAGTTTATTTTCTTTTCAAAAAACGACGAAAAAACGTATCTCATATACAACTTTCCGTACTAAATAATTGATCTTACGTTAGAAAGTTGCCGTAACGATCATTTAAGTGTGTAATTTACTTATTTTCTCTCAATTTAAAATAAAGCCTTATCCACGCAATGTGTTTAGTTTCTTTAAAAAATAAATGTCTGTGGATAACCACCGTGGGGATACCCGACATTCCCCTATTTAGGGAAAATGTTTATATCAGTTGAAGCTAAATTAATATCCGTCACTAGACCAAATCAGAAATCTCCAAATCAGAAAGTCGTAGTCACGGGGACAATTGGCATTATTGAGATGGAAGTCAGCTTTTACCTTCATTTTGAGGAAAGTGCATTATCGAAGAATTTTACGGTAAAGGTATACCCCGCATTTGCACGTGGATTAAGAGAAAACACGGAAAACCCTTATTAAATAGTTCTCAACAGTCACAAAATGCTACAATAATCGCTATCTGTCTTTAAACTTATCCTATGCCGTCCTTGTTGCACACTAAAGTCTACTTGTAACATGGCGTTGCTTCCAGTACGGAACTGATTGCATAACTGCTACCCTTCGATTTAGGAAACTAACAATGTACCAACTAATAATTTCTCGGTCAAACAACAGCTAAAAAAAAGTTCCGTTATCAGGCACTGCTTAAGTTTTTTCCGTAATAATAATGTACAATTTTCTAAAAATATAATAAGTGAATTATAAAAAGAAGTTTTCTTCCGTTGCCAAAATATTTTACAATAAGTTTAGAGCTTGTTATTTTCAAAACTAAACTTACTAGACGAAGTCTGTCACAATAAAAGGGTGGCCCATTTCAGTTTATAATCTCAACACCATGTCATCATAAACGATGCAATTTCGTACTCATATCATATTTACTCCTACGTCCATCTTTATCACTTCACTGGAATATTACATATGCGATACAGTACTTATTTTCGGTCACTCATTTATGTATCAGATGATTGGACTGAACACAATGGTGAAAATGACTGTAAAAATTAAAACTTTGCAATTTACTTCCTTTTGTTACCTTATTATTTTTATGGAAAACTCTCTTGAATATTTTTTAAACATTAAATATTAAAAAATACTTTGAAAAGTAGACCACATTTATACTAAATGAAAGAAACCCTCATAATAGCTAAAATGATTTATGATGCAAAACGAAAATTAAGTCAGATGATGAAAATTGATAACGTCATACGGCTCACAAAAAGCAGCAATTCAGCTCGATTTTACCAAAGAAACTTTTTAAGGTTGATTGTAATAATCAATGAGGTTTCATACTATTACGAATGAATGAAGCAGCTTTTGAGTCATACTTGTGCAGTGCGTGAGGAAAACGGATAACTCAAAGGAAATAATTTGACAGGATAATAAATCATATCTACCCGTATGTGAACATCGTGATGCGATACCAGTATGATAAAAC
The DNA here is from genome assembly GCF_026930045.1 of Uloborus diversus. NCBI lineage: Eukaryota > Metazoa > Arthropoda > Arachnida > Araneae > Uloboridae > Uloborus > Uloborus diversus. Next base: position 153,401,349 of record NC_072733.1, read on the forward strand.
TCGATATCAATAAGTCTTAAAAGCTTCTTTTCTAGGGTAATGTGGAGTAAGATATTTAATTTCTGACAAGTTCACTTGTCCTTTCTAATAAAAAAAAAATATTCGCATCTATGTTTATGACAGCAAAAAAACTTTAAAGTGTGACGTAAAAAATATAAGGAGCTACCGATTTTTAAATTTCATCAACTAAGAGATTTCTCAGCTTTATAGTGTAATAATTTTCACAGATGTTGATGAGTGTGACACTAGTGGTCATTATTGTTCATCTTCATTTTTTTCTAATGTCTCAACCCCTCATATTTTTAAAATTGAGGCAGTGATAAGCAAAGGGATGTAAGTGGCAAAATTAAAATTTTGGAGAGAACCAGTACAAATCGTTGAACCTCTCCTCTGTCTTGGAGCAAGAGATGGTACTAGTAGCACTGGTAGGTGCTGTTATACTGCTTAATTTAGAAAGATGTTTCATTGATAGCCTACCTAGGACCTTATCTGTAAACAAGTTTTACAAATCTTGAAAATGTCCACTCACATCCCTTTGCTTCTCACTGTCTCAATTGGTCTAAAACTAACACCTGGAAAAAAATTGCGTCATTCCCACGATTTGAAATACAGCTGTAAATGTGACCTTCTGCAGCACCATTGTTGCCTGTAAATGTGGCTTTCTTTTGAATTCAGATTTTCTTCAAATTTAAAAAAAAATTAACTTGAATTCTGAAATTTTGAATTCAAATTATGTTTTTCGCAATCACGAGTTGCGACAGGGCCCTACTCATTGGGGGCTATTGTTTCTAGAAACAGCTCCTATCCCCCCAAGCCTACCCCTCCTCCTGGGCGGTTACGTGTGTATAGTTGTCTGTGTGTGTTCAGGCGTTTGTGTATGTGTGGGCGAGCGTGCGTGCATGTGTAGGCTTGTGTGTGTGTGGGTAGACCTGTGTGTATGCACGTAGGCATGTGTGTAAAGGCTTGTGTGTATGAGCGTGTGTGTGTGTATATGGGTGTGTGTGTATGTGTGTGTATGTGTGTATAAGCACGCGTGTGTGTAGGGCATGGACGCCATCGACCAGGAGATCCAGGAGGCAGTGAAGCCGCGCCTGCAGGAGGCCGGTGGGTGGTGGTGCTGGTGTCCCTGGTTCAAGCTGAAAAAGGCACGGACCTGAAAAACGGTCAAGTGAGAACAATAAGCAATCGTGATTGCTCAAAAAAAAAAAAAGAAAATTTGATTTTATGACCATAATAAACTAAACAATATCAAATATACGTAAAAACACAGAGTTTAATTAACCGCATCGTTCACGAATTCATAAACTGATAGTTATTTTTTACGCATACTACTTCCCGTTATTTCCTCACAGAAATGTTCACAAATGTGATGTAAATTCTGTACACTTGTACTTGTAGCTTGCATACTGCTGACAGCTTCCTTCTGTCAGTAGAAGTTAATACTCTCAATAGTTTTCGCTCTTAGTTAGAACACAGCGACGAAGATGCTACTAAAGTTTCACCACGGAGAGATGGCGGATGACTTTGAAGCGGAAACATCATCATTTCTATTATATTTGTTTAATAGGTTGTTTGAAATTGTTTTGCAATATATAGGATCAGTGGGAACGCACCTCTTGCTACTCGGTACTTTCTAGCTGATTCCAATTATTACAAATGAAAAAAAATGATGTTTTCAAGGTCATCCGCCATCTCTCCGTGGGCTAGCTTTTTTTTACCACAACTGCTGTTGTTTCTTTTGCAGTATCAAAAAACAAGTGAGCTGGAATGACGTGCTGGTACTGTTTTTTTCTTCTTTGCCTTTGGAAATATTTTTCCAACAGTTTGTTTTGCAGTAATTTTGACATTTTTTTCATTGAAACATTACGAATTTATTATTTATAATTCTCACCGTGCACCACTTTTCCCACCAAATATTTTAAATTTAATGTTCTTTTTTTATCATGTAACCAGGGCTGCTCATCCCAAAGAACAAGGACGCCCCCCCCCCGAGAGCAATCAACCCCCCAAAAAGAAAAAATACCCCTAAAAGCATCCCTTAAAAATTTTAATGGCCCAGTCAGTGCCATGCCCCCCCCCCCCCCCAGGTGGGCCCCCTGATGTAACCATCTTTTTCCCGAATCACAGACCGCTGTAAGATAAAATCAAACGTTCCAGAAAAAAAGATGATGTGTGCTCCCCGGGATACAGAGCTATATGCTTACATATGAACTCTGCTTAAGTACGGTTTTTTCCTTTTTCTTTCTTTTGTGTGTGTGGAGGGGAAGAGAAGTCAGAATCCAAAATATTTACCTGTTATATAATGATTCGTACAATTTAGGGCTTCCGCACTTTTTTTATTAGAAATTAATCGCTAATATAAGATAAAAATTAGCTGCAAACATAAAAACAGCACAGATATTCTAATTCAGATATCTTCTTAGATACCAGAGTAAAATGAACGTTAAATTTTCCAAAATAATTGTTTAAGCAGATGTCTAAAATATGGACATCTTTCACAAATATCCATTAAAAAAATTGAGGTACCTTTTAAAATTTCTACAATGTTAAAAACTTTTAATCGAAAAGAAGATCCCAAAGACAATACTATTACTCAACAAATACTTCATCTGAAAAGGAAATAGAAAAATGCTTAATTAAATGTAAAGTAATAAAGAACTCTCCCGTTAATTAGCAATTTGTACTTAAGCACATAGATAAGAATTTTTACTTTTTTTTCTGTATTGACTAATGAAACTTGAGCAGCATTATCAATGAAATGCTAGAAGCAAAAACTCGTTTCTTGTTTTAGCAGAGTAAATTATAAACGCAATACTTTGCTATTACAGGATAAAAGATTGAGCTTTTTTTTTTCCTCGTAAATGACTGTACATGCAAAATTATTTTCTTTTTCGTTTTCTGCATTTAATCACAAAACGAATTCGCCAAGGTCTTTCAATTAGTTATTAAATTTCGATACGTAGTTAAGAGTATTTAGGAATAAAAAGCGAAACGAAATGCAATGATGACATTGCATTTGCATATACACGACTTCGAACGATAGTGGCATAAGTTTAAAATTTTAAAAATTGGGTTACGTATTATTTAGGTTCATCCTTAATTTCTCTTTTAAGCGTACCAATTGCGTAAAAAAAGAAAAAAAACTAAAATATATTGCTAACTAGGTGCGCACAAAAATTGTCCATTAATCGAAACTGCTGTCCAGGTGAGAATGAAAGCGGGCAGAAGTCAGTTCCCTGGATGCTGAATGGACCAGCAGTCAGAGTTCTTTGCTAGGAGGAGAGCATCGCTCACTCCATTGCATGCAGGTGGGTGCACAAAAATCTTGGGGCACGTCACAAATTAATTTTACGGGTCCCCTCCATATCATTCACCCCTACATATATTTCACCCCTCATTTTGAAAATCTCGGGCCCCCTTTAGGCTCGGGCTCGAACAAACAGGTGTCTCTTCTATTCTCCCCCCTCCCCCCCCCCCTGTGCACGCTTCTGATTGCGTGTATTTGGCTTTCTTGCGGTAAACGCATTGTAAATTTTTGAATGGCCGTGATCATTTAGAGTCAGAGGGCCCCGGACTTAAATTTATGAGAGGACAGAAATTCTCAATTTGCCGAATGGAAATCCAAATTTCGCCAAATGATAATTTTGCCGAATGATAATTTTGTCAAATCGTCAGACAAATTAAGGAAATTTTTGGAAGGTCTAAGTGACTTCCCGTGATCTCCCATTGGGGTGCCCCTGTTTCGAGTTACCTTAAAAAGAGTTACAAGTAAATGTTCGTAAAAGTTGGTTCATAGTTAAAAAAAGTACAAATGTTTAAACACAAACCCTTCGCTTGAAATTGACATTCACACAGTCCTTTTTACTATCTTTTACAAAAAAAGGAAGTATTGTATTCGCGAAAAAATTTTCACTCAAAAATTGACCTTAATTTCCATTTTGCTCTTCCCCGAATGAATGTTGAGTTTTTTTTTTTTTTTTTTCGACCCGACCAAACGTGCATATATACCTAAGAACGTACATACGCTCGAAATATCCGTTTTGACGATTCCCGAGTTAATTACAACGAGTTTTCTCGTGACGTCTGTATGTACGTATGTATGTCGCATAACTCAAGAACGCGGTATGTCCTAGAAAGTTGAAATTTGGTACGTAGACTCCTAGTGGGCTCTAGTTCTGCACCTCCCCCTTTTGGTTGCATTCGGGTGTTTTTGAAAGGGTCTTTTGCACCTTTTTGAGGAGACATCATTGTTAATTTCGATGCAAACTTAAATGGTGTTATAATTTGGTGGTCACTCTGCGATATACCGCCAGTCGTTTGGTCGCCAAATTTTGTCGCCAACTTGGCGACTCTGGTTTTAATTTGCCACTGTTGGTGATATTTAGAGAGTTAACTCTTGAATCACATAAAAATTGCAATAATGGGGAAATAACATTAAATTTGTGTAAAAGGAAGTCATGTGATGCACACATCAGCTCGTTTTTCGGATTTTTTGACAAAACCTTCAATAACTGCAATTTATGATAATAGTAGGACGACTTAAACTACTCTCACTCTAACCCTGACACTATAGCTGAAAAGAAAAATGAACTGACGAAAAGGAAACAAACATGATTAAATTCTGGCAAAAAAAAAAAGCAACAACACGTAATACATCATCAAGATTTTAGCATTCTAATGAAAACTAGTATTTCAAATTTAATCTTAGCGGGAACATAAGAAGTTTCAAAAGCAAAGCATAGAATGAAAAAGTTTTATCGACATACTACTGCAATTTAAAATTATTTTGTCAAAAGAATTAATCCTTTGAAAGCTTTTTCAAAAACTTTCTGTAGGCTAGGGACAAAATAAAACATTTTAGATGTTGTCAGCAAATCTGCCGCACCACAAGTCAATGAATGAAGTTTTCTTTTATTTTGGTGACACATCATTGGTGAAATGTATGTCGTCAGTACTTTCAAATTTCAGAGCTTATTGTCAACGAAAAAAAATAAGGTACCGAAGTATAAAGAATACTGTAGATATAAAAATATGCTGGGCACATTTCTTTTTCAGCCCAACTCAATCTTAAAAGTGATTGAAAATTTTCTACGTACAAAATATCAAGTACGGGAGACTGGGGATACTTGATTCTTACTTCAGTTTTTAATTTTTTTCTATGCTGCAAATTATAAGTTTTTTTTTTTTTTTTTTTTTTTTTCGTGAACAAAAGTATTTGTTTTCTCTTTCTGACAGTATTTTTTTAGTTGAAATTAAAGAGATAGTTTTGGTAAAATAATTTTTTTCAATAATTTCATAAAAGGATCATGTATCCCCACATCAAGGGATATATGATCCCTTCATGGGGGATACTTGACCCCACTGAGAAAATAGACTTTTCATCAGATCAGCAATTTATGTTTGGATTTTAGTTTCTTACATAATGTTTGTAAAAAATAACACAATTTTTAATTTTCTGTATTAGATTAGAATAATGTAAACACAAATTAATATTAATTAATATTATTTTAAATTTCACTAGGACATATGCAAAAATAATATACACAAATTTAACGAAATTATGATGCTTTTGATCAGTTATTTCTTCTCCAATACAGTTCGAACAATATATTTAATAAATAAAAATAACAATTTTTTAAAGTAGCGTAATGAAGCCAAAATTACAAAACAAATAAAAAAAACTAGAATGAAAAGCATAAAAATCAACTTATTTGCTTCTTGTCTTACAAAAATAAAAAGTTCAGAGTTTTATCAATTCAATTATTTTTTTAAAAAGAAGGAAGAAAACTGTATCAGTGTACTTATAAAAAAGAAATGAAAGCCTAGCGTATGTTTTCAAAACCTGAAAAGTCAAATGCAAACAATTCGTTTGTTGTAGTTCTTGCTCCACTCAACCCAACTGGATGTGTACAGCTTAACACATTTTGTCAATTTTTCAGGAAAAATAGACTGATTAAGCATGCTACCCTTTTCGCTTTAGAAAACTTATTTCAAACTCTAGAAATCTAACTTTGCATTCTATCCGCTAATGGGGCTACATAATGGGCGACTCACTTTTTTGTTGTAAATCTAACTATTGTAAAACATTTTATATTTTCATTCAAACAAAGATTTGACATCTATTTCATCTTGTTCAAGCTCATTTGGCTGATCAGAACATAATTCATCAGTAAAGTTAGTTTATGTTTATATGTTTGAGGTATTATGTGGTTAAAAATGCGAGCTGATAGTTTGTTTAGCATATTTACTCTGCAGTGATTGTTTAAATCTCTCACTCATACCATGATAAATTTTATTATGTTAACATGGGTTTGAATGCATAAAGTTCATGTCAACTAAGTAAACAGTTATATTGTTTTCATTGCGTTTAGATTGCCATAGGGTACATACTGGGATACTTGCTCCCTGGGATCATGTATCTCTCTAAACGAAGGGATCAAGTATCCCTAATATGCGATTTTTACAAACATACTTGTTCTATTACTAAAAATCTGTGGCAATTTACTAAAAATATGTCTCAATAACTTTAACATTACACTTCGGTATTTTTTTAAGTTGTATATAACGGATAATACAAACTTCAGAATGCTTTACTAAAAAAAGTTTCCCTTGACACATTCATTCATTTCTTGAGCTAAAACAAAAAGGCTGAAAAAAACGAAATGTTGCCAGTTTTTATGTACCAGAATAACTTAAATAAAATTGCCAAGTTTCAAATCTCTACTTGATGATTTTGGTACATTTTTGGCTGTGGGATCATGTATCCCCAGGGATCAAGTATCCCCAGTCTCCCCTAGTGTTCAATTCTGGTGACATTTTAAAAATATATATTGAACTATATGAATGAAATAGTTTTTAAAAGACAAGATTTTATTTTTAATTGAATCTAGTTCAATTAAAACGTTGAAATTTTCCATATTGCAGCAAAAGGTAAGTTAATATCAAAATAGGAGAAAGTGGGGTACGATGAAATAGTTTGAATAAATTAAATTTTTTCAAAGTAAACAAATTGGAATTTTAGGTTATAACGTACAGCCCATAAAGAGAGAATGATGTATTTGAAAAGAGAACTTTTTTAATAAAATGTTGTTTTGAATTTTTTTTAAATAAATTTGTACCTTCAAATAAAAATGCATGATAATCACTTGGGCCCACGCCGTAGCGAAAGACATAAATATATTACTTTTATAATAAAATGTTTCCGGTTTGTTCATTTATATATATTTTTTAATTAATTTATTTATTTATTTATTTTGAGAAACAAATTGTTAAAAAACGACTAAATGAATTAATGAATGAAATAATTACTGAATGAATAAAAATTAATGAACAAATGGAGGGTTAAATAAGTGTGAATAAATTAGTAAATAATTAACAAATAAATGAATGACTAAACTTATGAATATGTTAGTGAAACAACTGAATGAATAAATAAATGGAAGAAAATATCATCGCAATCTCGAGCTGATGCCTTTAAACAACCTGCCAGAAATTATGGTTTGATTGGTTCCGCGGTTTGATCGCCAAAGTTTCAGATAGAGGGGACGTTTCTTTTACACCACCCCCTGTATGCTATCAAATTATTGGTGCGTATTTTACGCCTCTTTCACAAGCTTTCAAACTTTATTCGTAGACATCTTGAGTAAAGTCGATCTCTGTCTGGCATTAGACGCATTTACTATAAATTCAAGATGGAATCATTAGCTAAAGGAAACAAGAAACTGAGTTTAAAGCTAAATCTAAGATCTTGGCGTTCCATATCGTAGCAAATAAATGTATTGTAATGAAGTCTATTAGGATTCTGAACATCAGATTAGTGTGTTTAATTCAATTAGGCTTTTGAACTAAAAAAACTAATTTTCTAAAACTAATTATCATGTACCGTAATTAAATCCTTCATAGCTTTTTTCACTAAATGGTGACACTCTAAAAATGAAGATTCTATTATGTTGAAACACCTTTTCTGCCGTGGGTAGGTAAAAGGCAGTAACTGCAATTTTTTTTTTTTTTTTTTTTGCATTTTTTGTCATTTATTGTACGTTATCCTTATTGTACAAGTTCGCTTATTTGGTTTCAGTTGAAAAAAAAACAGGAAAAAATGTCTAATTCCAACATTTGCCTATTTTTAGTATTGAATCCACCACACATTTCTTCAAATATCTCGAAAACTCATTTCTGCAGAAACTGCCATTTGCCTGCTCACAGCAGTATTATCAGTAAAGAGTTCAGCACAAAAAGCCAATCAAAGCTACTTATGCCATAAAATTATATAAATTAGTCATAATTTCAAAATAGTGGCTCCACACCCTGCTCGCTTCGCTCCCCAACCCTATTTTGCCGACTGTACCGTGAAAATTGATGATTTTAATGGTATTTTTATCAACTTATTTATCTTGCTCGGTAAGGTTTAGAGATGTAAGACAGAGCGAAATGGCTTTTCCTGGATTTCCTGTATCTAACGGTATAACTATTGACTTAGTATACATTGACAGTCCAAAAGAGGTAGGGTTACATCACTCTCCAAGGGCCTGCTGTCACGCAGTTACTTAACCAGAATAGGACCCCCGGAGTGGTGAGAAGTAGGGTTACAGACACACATTCATAGATAGACATGCACAGGTTTTAACAGTATAGACTAGAACCCCCTATAACTCCACTATAAGGGCCTTAGTATAGACTAGGGAGCGCCGTTTCCTGCTCGCTTCACTTTCCAACCTCCATTTGCCACCTGCGGTGTCCCATTGCCGCCTGCGGTGGTTGACAATTGATGATTACCAGACACATAATGCTTTTCCCCCTTGTCGTACGGGCATCCTGGATGAAATTTTGACTGTTTTGTCAATTCATATCTTCGGTCCCTTAATGTTTGGAGGAGTGAGACAGAGCGGAATGGCTTCCTCTGGATGTTTTGTATCGAACAATTACAGTATTCACCTGATAGACATTAACAATCCGGAGGAGATAAGGCTACAGACACACACAGGCTTTACTAGTATAAATGTGGGTGTGTCAACGAGTGCACATTTTAAATGGAAAGTTTTATCGCGTTGTTCTTTAAGTTACTGTGAGATTGACTTTAAAACTAACTTTATAGCTTTAACAACTACCAACTAAGCAATGGAATATAACATATCTTTCTCAACAAACAGCTACTAGAATAAATAAACTGAACTATTAAAAACAAAGTTTTTTTATCTTTAAAAACAGAAAAAAAAATTACTGCTTTTTTCCCCCTGCTCTTGTTTTAAATCATAGTAAAACATAATAAACTGAAATTAAGATAACAAAGGATAGTTAAGTAAGAGATATTTTCTTTCTGTTCGTTGCAGTAATGAATCTTATTGATTGTTCTTTTTAAAAGAACATGATCGTTTCCCTAATTCGTTAACAGCTAACAACTTTGTAGAAGAAATTTCCGTTATTCCTGTCATGCTTCACTTAATTCATTCGATTATCACTAATCCATTGCAACTAAAAGAGAATAGAATAAAAATGGAAGTTAATACTGAGGCTCAAGAGAAAGATATCAGACAGTAGTTCGCGTGTTTGCATATTATGTGAACTACGAATATGTAATTAATTTGAAGATAGGCGAGATTAAATCAGGTGTTATTATTCTAATTTGTTTTTAATGTTAGTCTTTTAATTTTTAACGCAGCTTTATAGTAAATAAAGAATTCCCAATAAATGTTATATGTTAATTTTTGCAAAATATTATGCAACAAATTAGAAGCGGCAATCTCATTAGCATGGTGAAGAAGTCATAATAACGAGTCATATAAACTTCAGATACAATTAATGCTTTCCTATTTCTTTCAGTGAAGTGGAAAACGCTTATTCATCATTTTTACTTCCTTTTACAAAAAAAAAAAAGGAAATAGTGTATTCGCGAAAAGATTTTCACTCCAAAATCGACCTTAATTTCCATTTTGCTCACCCCCGAATGAATATTGAGTTTTTTTTTTCGAACCGACCACACGTGCACACCTAAGAACGTACAAACGCCCAAAATATCCATTTTGACGATACCCGAGTTAATTACAACGAGTTTTCTCGCGACTTCTGTATGTACGTATGTATGCCACATAACTCAAGAACGGTATGTCCTAGGAAGTTGAAATTTGGTACGGAGACTCCTAGTGGGGTCTAGTTGTGCACCTCCCCTTTTTGTTGCATTCGGGTATTTCTAAAGGGGTCTTTTGCACCTTTTTGAGGGGAAATCATTGTTAATTTCGATGCAAACTCAAGTAGTGTTATAATTTGGCGGACACTTGGCGATATATCGCCAGTCTTTTGGTCGCTAAGTTTTATCGCCAACTTGGCGACAAATTTGGCATTTTTTTTTATTACATCTGGTTTCAATTTGGCCAATGTTGGTGATATTTAGAGTTAACTATTGAATCACATTAAAATTGCCAATAATGGGGAAATAACATTAAATTGGTGTAAAAGGAAGTCATGTGATGCATACATCAGCTCGTTATTTAAAAACAAACAATAAAAACTGATTTCTAAAAAAATTCTGTTTTTATTCTAAAATTTTTCTACAACATGAAATATATGGATCATCTTTCAAACGTTTCACTATAACTCACAAATCTATTTAAAACTACAGGTAAGTCTATAGTTTTTAAAAAGTGCATATCAATAACGCACTTCATTCTCAGTTCGTGCTCTTCAGCCAAATATATGTGCTCAAGCTGACCATTTCGTTTACAACCTAATTTTATTGGGTGTCTTTTGGGATTACGGCTATTTGGATTTTTAATGTTTAAAGTCCTTAGAATGGAATAATTTCAATCACTGCTCAGATTTTTTTTTTTCTCATTACCTCCTTTTTTCCAGACCAAGAAACGAAAAAAAATCTGCCCAACTTTTTAAAAATATTTAAATTTTCAGCGCAAAAATTAATTTATCTGCCACTACTAGATTTTTGAAAATACTTCAAATTTAACCTATAAACTCAAATGTTTAGTAATTTTTACCTGTTCAAGAATTACTCACAAAAAGTTATCGTTTCATAAAAACCCTTCAAGCTTTCATTTTACTAGAAAAATCCTTTCTTCTGTAAAAGCTTTCGCAACGTAAATTTGCCTTCTTGAAAGGAAACAAAATTTAACTGTCGTTGAGGTTTTGGAATGGTCAAATTTAAGCAAAAACTTAAGCATGTGACTAAAGTATCCTTATTAAGATTCCTCGAACAAGAAGATTTATCCAAACCGGACAAAGCTCTTAAAAATTAATTATTATGGGCAGACTGACCAACAGACATACGTAGTGTACTTTCATACTTTTATTTATTTAATAACATGTTTTAATTTTTACGGGAAATAGCTGAAAGGAAAAATGAAGAAAACATAATTTAAACAGTAGTATACCTAACACACCAGTTGCTATGTTTAGAGGAAAAGAAAAACAATTTTATGAGCTCGTTGACCTACTCTCACTAGTAGTTAGGGGACGAGAAAAACTGCTCTCACGGTCATAAATTTCGAGCTTAACGCCCTATGTAATTCTTACCCCTTGCAATGTAGTCCCAGCCTAGGAAATGGTTAAGTTGGCTTTATTAGTTTTTCCCCCGCATATTTTCTACCGTCCTGTAAAAAAAGTATCAGGAAATAAAAGTTAAAAAAAATACGCATAATAATGAAACAAATAAAACCAAATTATCTCTAAAATTGAAATAAAGTTTTAAAATCAGTTGAGTGAAAATTTTAAAATTAGCTTATAAAAGTAAATTATGAAAATACGTTCACTAACCCGTCTGCCTCTTCAGCCGCTCTTAAATCCCCGAAACGTTTTAAATAATTTTCCTATTCGTGCAAGACCGTTTTGTTCAAAAGATCTATGCCAAGAGATATCAGTAAGGGAGACCGGGGTAAGTTGTTACGTTCGAATTTAAAAGTAACTGCCAGGAGAAACTGACTTTCCTTGCAGTAGATGATAGCACTCACCCATCTGCATTCCCTGACAATCACTGGCGTGCTTGCAGTCAGTAGCATAGAGAGTGCTCAAGGAAAACGGTTTTTTGAGTCTGGAAGTAATTTTTCTTTCCGCTGTTATTTTTCTACTTCTGGCGAAGCCGTTGCAGATAACAAATTTATTTCTATACCACGTGAAAGCCTACATTTTTAGGTAAGTGTTAACATATTTAAACGTTTTGTACACAGATATAATACCAGTAATATGTACGTGAAATACACCGCCAGCTCAGTCATTTCCAGCCGAGGACTGCAGTTTCGTGCTTATTAGCACTCATCAGCCCGGCATAGGAAAGTGACTGAGCTGGAGATGGAAATTCTCTTAAGGAAGCCAAGAGTGCGAAACAAACTGGTAGCTAATATAGAATTAGCAGACCAGACGAGTGACCGAAGCAATGGTTCGGTTCAACTCGAAGATTGATCGCGAGGCAAGGTATATTCAGTAAATTACCGCCCATTAGCCAGGGCTAAAGCAGAAATACGTGAAATACACCGCCTGCTCAGTCATTTCCAGCCGAGGACTACAGTTTCGTGCTTATTAGCACTCATCAGCCCGGCATAGGAAAGTCCCGGTATAGGAACCTTGCCTCGTGATCAATCTTCGAGTTGAACCGAACCATTGTTTCGGTCACTCGTCTGGTCTGCTAATTCTATATTAGCTACCAGTTTGTTTCGCACTCTTGGCTTCCTTAAGAGGCTTTCCATCTCCAACTCAGTCACTTTCCTATGCCTGGCTGATGAGTGCTAATAAGCACGAAACTGCAGTCCTCGGCTGGAAATGACTGAGCTGGCGGTGTATTTCACGTATTTCTGCTTTAGCCCTGGCTAATGGGCTACAATTTACTGAATATACCAGTAATATGTGCCAAGAACTAAAGTGGCGTCGTATGGGACAAGTTGTTACAATTTTGATGGGGTTAGTTGTTACTTGTAACAACTTGCCCCAGGCAAGTTTTAATTTAATATTATGTTTTCTTTTTAAATGTGATATGGTGGGGGACTATAAAAACAAGACGGACAGGGGCAAAACACCTAAAGAAACATACCTGGATGTGGCTAAAGAAGTAATTGCAAATAGTTCATTAAGAAAGGCAGCCGATGAATTTCATGACACCAGAGAGATTCTGCAGTAAGATGAAAAATGCTAGAGGTGGTAAGTAGTATTTCTGATATGTTTTACTGCATGATTAAATTCATATAAAGGGTCATTCCATAGTGACTAACGTAACATTCGCAACTGATTTTCAAACTCTTTTTACTTACACCGGGAGTAAAAATAAATGTGTCTTGGTTTAATATGCATATTTAAAATGTACAAAGTGACCATTTTTTATTTCTACCACGAATTTGAAGCAAAATAAGCGCTGACAGGTGTTTTTTCACCAAAAAAGGCATCGTGACTAACGTAACATTTTTGCAACCCTGAGAAACAATGCTTATGTTACGAGGCAAAATTTTCTGAAACTTACGCAGACATTTAAAATTGGCCGATATATTTGTAAGAGGTAAACAATCTATTTTTAAAATTGTACTACAGATTTGTTACAGATGAATCTTTTTTGGCCCTAAATGGTACTTTTCCGAAAAACTGTGTGCGACTAACGTAACGTGACTAACGTAACCATCGAATAACAAGCAATGAATGCATATAAAAAAAATTTTATAATTAATTTCTTGCTCTTATATTACTTTAACACTTTTTAGGAACCTTCTTTGTGTTGTATTATGGTTCTTTCTTTACTTCTTTTCTATATTAGTGTAAGAAATTGAATAGAAGGATTCAGTTCAATTAACTCAATATGAAAGTGCGAAAAAAAAATTAACAAATAAAAAAACTGCTTTTACAAACTGAATAACATCATTTTTAGGCTAATTAAATCCTAAATATCTCTCTTTTAAAAAATTAACTTTTTGCAAGTTGGTAGTTTCACTGAATTTCAGTATTCTGCTGATATACTAGTTATCGTCATAAGAAACTCCGTAGTACTTTTCAATGGCATATTATTTTTTTAAGGTTTACTAATTCATCGAACGAATAGTGTTGTGCATCCTTTTGAATTAAAATGCAACATTGGAAAAAAAAATATTCGAACGTTTTTGCAGAATGCATTTTAATTCCAGATATCACCGCAAATGTTTGAATTTCTGAATGATCATTCTTGCATTTTCTGAAATATATGGCAGCAGTGCTTGTTGTCACTGTATCATGTAACATCTTAATGTTTTCCAATGAGCAGCTGTTACTTCATTTTAATAATAGGTGGCGATGTATTTTCTAAAATATAGAGACGTTCTTCTTTGTTAAGACTGTATTTCTATTATCTTAATTCTGAAACTTGTATTCTTGTGTTAAATGCATTCAGTAGAGTACTCATTTTGCTTTACTCACCTTTTTTCTTTTTTAATAATTCTTTAAATTGGAAGTATCTTTATAAAGACCTTTAAAAAAGTATTTTTCTAAGTAAACAGAAGGTCTACAATGTAATATTACTGGTATTTTTCACCCGTTATATTTTTAATCAATGTAGAATGCCTACATATTCAAATTTGTTTATGAAAATGTACATTAAATTAAATAAGTTTTAAATATTAGCAGTCATTTTTAAAATGTTACGTTAGTCACATGCAAACTGTTACGTTAGTCACAGCTCAAATGTTACGTTAGTCACACTAATTACTTTATATCTACTGATACTAAAATAAATATTTTGCACTTTTTAAGTAGATATGACACAGATGTAAGAAAATAAAAAGTTCTGTTTGGTTCAATCATCTGGTTCAGTTTTTAAGCAGAAAATAGTACATTTTCGTGACTAACGTAACGTAAATATTTTCAGTGAAATAACCTAACTAATTAAAATACTTATCTTATAATGCATGTAAAAAGAACTGTCAATTTTATTGGGCCAACATCTAATCATTTAGAATAAACACAGTTCTTTTAAAAATTTGCAAAAAATTTTACATTACACAAGAAAAAGTAGACCCGTGTTTTTTGCACATGCTAAGCCTTTTCTACAACCTCGCACGTTTAGAGCCAGAAGAAAAACACCGAATGAAATTTTTGCGAACTGTTACTGGATTTATGTACTAGAAAGTATGCTGAATAAAATGATAGGTCACAATTAAGGCTTTGTGGTAAAAAAATTTCTGAGGTTGAGGTTGACATTTCTATGGAATGACCCTAAAGTACTGTAGTTGGATGACGATTGTAATAATAATAATAATAATTCTGATATCTTTCATTTTATGATTAATTTGTTGTTAATATGTATGTTTGAATAAATAATAATAATAATAATAATTACAACAATGATAATAATAATAAATAATGTATCATTTGAATGTATAGGTCTTTCTCCAATGCTGCAGGCAGTGCAGAAGTGAAGACGGTTCGCAAGCGGAAACCATAGGTCAGCGCCACTTTAACAGATACACCAGTAAAAAATATTTTGCAAGCCCAAGCTGGGAAAAAAAATCTGTGAAAAAGAAATTGTGTCTAACAGAGAAGAAATCAACAGACACAAAGGCAAAAAAAAAGCAAAAAGGTGCGTCCAAACAGTGCATCCTTCGGATGAAGATGATGAAGACTGGTTCTGCATAGAGTGCTCTAAACCGTACTCAGAATCCAAAAAACCAACTAAACGGCTTCAATGTCGTAATTGTGACAAATGGGCACATGACCGATGTGCTAATTTTGATAAATTATATGCTTGTGAAAATTATAATTCGGACAATGATAATGATGATAGTTTATTAGATTTAGTCATTAATGAAGTAAATTTGTAAAGCGAAAAGTTTTTGATTTTTAACGTGGTTAAGAATTTTTAAAATTTAACAGAATAAACCAGAAAATGTGTAAAACTTATTTCATTACTAAAATATATCTCATGTAACAACTAACCCCATATACTGTAACAACATGCCCTATGGTGGGGTAAGTTGTTATAATCTACATCTATTCAAAAAACTTGAAATATTTTGTAGTAGTGGCTTCTAATCATTTTTTACAAAATATGTTAGTGTTAAACAATCTAGATGTATTTTAAAGTTTCACGCGTGTAAATAATTGAAATACTTTAGCGTAAAAAAATATTGAAAAGAAATTGTAACAACTAACCCCGGTCTCCCCTACTGCATTTCCATTTTTAATTACAAAATATTTGTCTAAAATTTTAACTATTTAAAAAATACATTATTACACTCTACAGGGGAAAAGTGAATCTAAAAAGATGCCAGAACCGGAAGGGCGGATAAAACCGGATACCGGCAGTTTTGACAAACTTACTTTTCGTTGGAGAAAAGAGGAACCCAGTTGCAAATGGTATATAGTGGAAAGTCGGGGAATGCCGCTCATTTAAGGAAAGACATGAATAGCTAGTCAAATTTACTTTTTTTTCTGCGAAGTGCAACACAAAGTCTTAATAACAGTTCACAATCAACTAATTTGCATAAAAGTTTCCGGAATTTTTCATCGTTTATTCAACTACATCGTTGACTGAGCGGTAATGCCCGACATGGTTAGAGTTTTTTTTTTTTTTTTGAATTCCTGCTGTCAAGCTTGATTGCTTCGCAAGCGTCAACGCGTCAACTAGTTACAGATTGATTGAGAAAAATTCCCTTAAAAGTTTTACAAATGGTCTAAAAGAAAATCTTCGATAATTCAGGTAAGAACCTTAAAATGTGGAAATTAGATTTTTAGACTTATTTTGAAATTAAGACAGAAAAAAAAACAATTGAATTAATATACGTTTAAAATTGGGTTTAGGGCTTCAAGCACATCTCTTATTATTGCTATGCTGCAAACCAAAATTTTGTGTTTGCGGTTATGCTGCCAGGATAGTGTACATAATCAACTGATATTTCACCAAAATATTACAACTGTGAAATGCCAACCAAAATGCTGGTCTAATAATGGTCTAATGTGTGTATTGAACTTCGGTTTTACAAACACTTGAATCAATTACGGAACTATTAGCATATATTCATAGCTTCCTCGTCAAATTTCTCAAATCGACATTTGTGGTTTGTTCTACTTTGTCATTGCAGAACAGATTTACGCAAAAGCACTCCAAGTGTTTAATATCTCATCTTCATTTAATCCACTATTATTTGAAGTTTAAGAAAGAATTCTCATAGTAGAGAGTAAAGTGTTGAACTTAAATGAATGTTGAACTCTTGAGGCAAAATATTGCTCAATTCATTTGCACGGTTGTGACATATTTACTCACGCATTTACAATTCAGTCCCGGAATTATGATCTTCGGCTTTCCATTTTGATAATTCTAAAATAACGAACCATTATGCGTCATAATATAAATTATCAGTTTTCTAAAAGTTCCTAAAAACTAATTTAGCTTTGAATATTACCGGCAAAACTAATTTCCTAGTGCAGTTTCGCATCGAAGAGAGCCTAGGTGTCTCCATCTAGTGGGAGAAACTGGGCGTCAAAATTCTCGCGTTAAAAGCATCCGCCGATGGTGAGGGGTACCACGTGACAGAATGGAAGCTATACTAGGAGAATGCATAAGGTTTGAAGAATGTTGTCATTAACGCAGCCCCATTAGAAAGTAAAAAAAAATATAAACCTATATGTATCATAATATGTATAGGCGGCTCGTACGGGGGAGCACCCTTCCAATGACATCAAACCTTTCGACGTCACTAAAACCTGACTAGTTGAAAGCTGATATTTAGATCTACAATACTCAGTGCTTTATATTTACACTACTTACTGTTTTTTAGATCTGCTCTGCTTACCGATTTTTAGATCTACACTAAAGTGCATAAACGAGCGACCGGATTAGTCTTGTAAAATTCCTCTATCAAATGCATTTTTGGTGTTACCAACCTTGATTTGTTGCAGTCAATCTCCTTTAATGATTTGCTCTCGTATGTGTGAAATCCGTTTGCAATAATGGGCGATCCTTTTCCAGCTTTTACATGCATTTTTATAAACCCTGTTATCGTTTTAGCTATAGTTTACATCTATGCGAGTGTTATTGATATTTTTCATCTACTGCATAACACTAGCATCACTTTTGATTAATTTGCAGATTATCTGAGAATTCGCTTATCGCGGTCAGCTTGCCACCCTATTCCGTGGATAATCGGGAGTCTACTGATCATAATATGAAGCAATAAATTTCTGAAAAAAATTTACTTGAAAATAATTATTTGTACGTATTGCGGGTGTGACTGAACGGACAAGCTTAAAACACGTGCAACTCATTATTTTTTAAATACAAGAGCACTTTTTAGAAAGTTGAGACGTCATATTATGATACATAATGGTCACTACTGCACAAATACGTAGAAGTTAAAAGTCAAAATTCAGATAAAAAAGAGCAAATATGTGTGTAAAATTGTTTCATTTGTGCAAATGGATCGTGCAATGTATATATTTGGTTTTGATACTTCAAGGAAATTTATCCCTCCCCCCACACTTCTCTCCTATGTTAGCTGTTACTATATTAAGGTCTGTCATTCAACCAAAACGAAGAAACAAATTCGATGCTTTTTTTTTTTTTTTTTTTTGATTTGTTAGCTTATATCCAAGGTGAAAGCAATTCCTCTTTCTTCATTATTTTTCCTTGCAACTGGTGAAAATAGGTTTTTAGAAACAACTGCAATTTCACTCCTTCTACAAATTAATAAGAAAAGGGATGAGACAAACAGAAATTTAAAATCCACTTCACAGGAAAAGGATGTCAACCTTTTCATCGAATAAATATGAGAAAACAATGAATGTCTTTTATTAAACTTGAAGCGATGTTTTAATGATTTATTTTGGAAAAGAGATCAGCAATTTGCAAAGGATTAGGGAAGCAAAATTTGATCTTAATGACTTCATTTTGCTTTCTCGAAAATCATAACTTAGTTGACTAGAAGATATTTATATATACCAGGTTTTCCCAAAAGTTCTGCACCATCAATGGTATGCAGATTGCGACGTGGATCGGACAACACAGTAAGATGCGCATGCGCTCAAAACTGCCACCAGGGGAACAAGTAGAGGTCATAGAATAGTGTGGATGTTTATTGAGGAGAATAGCGTCCGTAGTAGTAGTGTGACATCGCGAAAGATGTGTGATTCAAAAACTGCGACACGTGCCGTGCTTCGTTTTCTCTGGAAAAAAGGGCTAAGTGCGAAAACTGCCAGCGAGGAAATCTGTGCAGTTAAAGGACCTGATACGATCAATCGATCCACAGCATCCCGGTGGTTCAAACGTTTTTCGTCTGGCGATTTGGGCCTGGAAGAGCAGCCTCGAAGTGGACGGCCAAAACTGGATATTGGGACCGCTGTGGCAGCTGCTGTCCTGGCCGAACCTCAAACCAGCACACGTTCGATAGCACACAGGATAGGAGTATCCAAAAATACAGTGCACCGGAGGCTCCTTGAACAGGACTTCAGGAATAAGCGACTGAGACAAAGTCCACATGAGCTGACCCAACGGCAGGCCGATAACAGAGTGAAACTATGTCAAGAACTTTTGAAAAACCCAAGAGATGATCGATTCTGGAAACGAATCGTTACTGGGGATGAGAAGTGGGTGTTTCTCCGATATCCACACACGCGCAAACAGTGCGTACCACGAGGTCAAGATACCCAGGCCCACGCGAAACAGGACAGATTCGCCAAAAAGGTCCATGCTGTGTGTTTGGTGGAATATCCATGGCATTATTCACTTCGCATTGGTTCCTGCGGGCCGTGCCGTCACAGGGGACCTCTATGCCGAACAACTGGAGCGTGTTCACGCTGTACTTGTACAGAAATACCCCGCTCTGACAAACAGAAAGAGAGTATTGCTGCAACATGACAACGCACCAGCTCATCGATCCAGAACAGTGCAAGCGAAACTCAAGGAACTCGATTGCATGGAGGTTCTTCCACATCCTGCTTATAGCCCTGATATTGCCCCTTCCGACTACGGTTTGTTTCGTTCCATGACGCACTTCCTGTGTGGTAAACAATTCAATGACTATGACGAAGTGACACACGCTTGTCAACAATTTTTCGATTCGAAAACTGCCTCATGGTATCATCACCAAATTGAAATTTTGGCACAACGATGGCTAGCTGTCCTGAATCACAATGGCCTGTATTTTGCTGAATAAAATACTTTGCGTTTCTGATACCATTGCTTTTTATTTCGATGCTTGTATGGTGCAGAACTTTTGGAACAACCTGGTATATATATATATATGTTTATTTATTTATTTATACATCATATTCAGATTACTCCATTTCAACTTAGCCAATTAAAGTACTAAACATTGCTAATTGGAGAAAAGAGGATTAAATTATGAATTTATTGACGAACGCTAATGATTTTATTTTGAAATTTTAGAGATCATGGGCATTTTTAAAGAACTACTGTTTTTAAAGAAATAAGAGCACGAATAAGTATGCCATTGCGTTATTTTTGGAACAAATCTGTTTTCGTTTTAAAGAAATCTTCATTTCTAAAACAGGTTCATGCGTTTGATAATTAACGAGAATAATCTTTAGGAAGTTGGATTTTCCTTACGAATTCAAAGATAGTTTGTTCCATGAAAAATTCTTATGTTACATTAAATTCTACTTCAAGTTTCAATGTTACGACAAAGTACTTTAAATGCTGTAAAATAAACTGCAAAAATAGTACATTGAGCGTGAAAACATTTTTACCGAACTTTGTAATGAAAGAGGTGGGTAGCTCGGCAAGTTTATGAATCTGCGAGTGATATATGATCTTTAAAATATTTGAATTTTTCTACATTTTTCCTTTACATACAACGCAGGATTAGTCCAAGGATTGTCCCACGCAGTCTGCGAGGATCCCGGACAACATCGAGCGGGTGAGACTAAAGCCCCAAATTGCAAATTAAGTAGCAACACGACCGCAATCTTGGGGCTAAACTCCACTTTCTTCCTTTTGTCTGCTATGATGAAGTTGCGGGTTTTCCATCTTGATTATGGTGCTTCTTAATTGCGGATTAACGAGGAGTTAATAAGAAACCTCAATTAAAAAGCAAAAGACGCTACTTCTTCATAGCAAACATGGGAAAAAAGCTGCGTTTAACCCCAAGATGACCGACATGTCGCTTCTTATTCTACGATTCACGGCTTTAAGTAAGACTAAAGCTCTAAATCGTAGCTTAAGTAGCGACATGTCCTCCATCTTGGGGCTAAACGATGCGTTCTTCCTATGTCTGATATGGTGAAGTAACGTGCTTTGCTTCTTGGTTGTGATTTCTTATTAACTCCAAGTCACGATCCACGTGTCACAATCCACGATCAAGTGACACCATAATCAAGAAGCAAAACAGGCTAATTCATTATAGCAAACATAAGAAAAAGACTTTAAACATTAAGAAAGTGACTTTAGCCCCAAGATGGCGGACGTGTCATTACTTAAGTTGCGATCTAGGGCTTTAGGTGAGACAAGCGATGACTCGGAGCCTTCAGCGGTAAGCACGAAGACACGGGCGTGAATTAAACTTTAGTCGTGAATCAGTGCGCAAAATGGAGAAAAAAAGATTGGACTTATCATCCTTACAAAATGTGTACAGTTCAGCGCTGAAAGCAAGAGATTATGAGTAACGAGGAGACTTTGCCGTTCGAGGGAAAGCACTGCTTGAAGAGCATGAAAATGCAATAATCATCATGAGTAAAGAAGCTCATTTTCATCACCTTTCTGGCCTTATCTTATATTCTTAGTATGCATTTCGTACGACATGTAATTCTACAGAGTTTCTTATTATGAAACGACTGTTTTTAAAATCACATGAGTACTGTTCATTGAGTAAACGTCTGGTTTCCGCCAGTCACCTTGTATACAAAACATTGACATTACAATGAGCACTTTGGCCCGCACAAGACCCTCTAACATCTGCTAAAGCTAACATTACATTCGTCCCAGTCATTCTATAGCTTGCGCGTTTACATTTACTGTGACTCGTTAAGCGTGGACATAGATGGAGCTTCCATGTACCTCAGATAGTTTATTTAAAAATGTCTTTCATTCTAGTACTCAAGTGGGCTACTGAAATACATTATTTTGTTCCTAACACAATGAATATTGTGCTATATTTTTAAACATTCTTGTTCGTTATAAAAATTATTAGGCATGTTAACTTTTAATTTGATTATTAACTTTAAAACTATATATTTAATGACACATAGTGCCTTGTATGCGCTACCACGCGTTATCGACAGTATTTTATAATAAGCAACCATGCTTCACGTGGTGAAATATAGCATCCTTTTGCATTAATTAGTAAATTTAATCCACTTAAGGTTAGATAGTTAACTATAGATACCAAACTCATACCTCGATTGGTCAAACCATTTCTATATCCAACAGAAGGAAAAACCTATCACACCGGTTCTTCTTAGCTTTCGACCATATCCTCGTAGAAGGCAAAGCAGAAGAAGAAGGTATAACAGAAGAAAATGTTTGCTAAGACGAAAAAGGCAACACAGAAGAAAATGTTTGCTAAGACGAAGACTACTACAACGAAAATGCTTTTCGAGAGAAAGCAAAAGTTATCAACAAGAAAAATAATAGAAGACTCCTTTGGTGGCTAATTGTCAATCTTTTGAGAAAATTAATTCGATCTCATGAAGATGACGGGATTGAAGACGACAGATCAACGTGGCCATATTGTGTGATATTGAACTTCAAATGAAAAGATCTCTAAAATATAGTTGAGATTTATTCCTTACATTCTTGTTTAATAATTGGGACAAAAGTTTCTAAAATAATCATTCGAATTCACATATTTGGCAAGCTTTGGAACTATTTTAGCTCTATCCTATATTAAGGCACCTTTAAAGATTTTTCAGAATCGTTTTTCTTTTAAAGGTAATTTTACACTGCTCTTGAGTTTGGTCAGCTTTGGGTTTTGGTCCCCCCCCCCCCCCCCACTTTTTTTCAAGTGGCGGATTATGAAAGACAACTTTAGAAAGATCAATAAATCAGAAGAAGACAATTAAATTGAAACAAACAAGTAAAAATGGAAATCAACAAAACAAGAAACAGTCTACAAAGAAAAACGTGAAACAATAACGTAAATAGGACTCGACCGATGCATCGGCCTGCCCGATGCATCGGCGCCGATGGTTCAACAATTTAGCCATCGGCATCGGCGTCCGATGCTAACTTGCAGGAAACATCGGCCCATCTGCCTAAAAAAAACATCGAAAAGCCGATGGAATTGGCCGATGTTTTTGAAAAAAACAAAACAAAAAAGGACCTTTGTTGCTTTACTTTTTAATACAAAGTAAAGGGAATTATTGTTTTCATATAAAATTGTTTACTTAAATTTCAGTATAAATTTAAGTAAACAGTAATGCAGTCTTTTTTGTATCGCTTCGGCGGAGCTACAAGTTTGGGGCCAGTCGAAATACATTTTGGGGCCCTATTTCTCTATCACAGAAGTTGTAAAACATTTATCATAAGCATTTTTCGAACTCCTACGGTGCCCTTATGGTTATGGGGCCTTTCGCGCAACAACATTTGTTATATTTTAAATCCGCCACTGCACGTCAAAACAAACTCGGGTGCAAGTTTTAAAAGGGCTTTCCTGCTCAATGTTTACGATTATTTTGAACTCTACTTTTTACGACTATTGTTTGTATTTCCGAGAACACTTACGCGCCCCTCCTCCCACTCCCTCAATTTGTGAAATTAAACTCTAGTTGTACTTCTTAGTTGTTTAAAAACTAACACCATTAATAAAATTAGAGAGTTTTTTTTTTTTTTTTTTTTTTTTTTTCAAGCTTTATCTATTGTTTAGGAAGAATTTAGAGCATTAATGTAAGAAATTGATTAAAGACGTTTTGAATGGTGACATAATTCGGAAATCGAAGGGACTTTTGAATTGTTTCTTCGGAAGTGCTGAAGTAGATTCAGAAACTCTTCCGAGGCGTTGGTGGTAGCGATTCTGTACTAAAAAAATGAGGCCGAAGTTGGGGTCGAAATTTAACGTTGTGAGTTACTCCAAAATCAGAGGGTTACCCCCCTAACCCACCCTCGTCGTTTCAAGCATTTCTTAAATATTTAGCGATTATTTATTTTGGTCAAGAAATGTCATTTTGCGTATTTCTTATACTTGTTTCACCTATATTTCGTAATGCGCCATCTTTTTTTGCATCATTAATAGCGATCGATTTTTTTTTTTTCTGTTGTAACTATTTTTATGTATTTACATAAAATTAATGAATAAATTATTTTCATTTTCACCATATTTTTAAAATTATGTTATAGAAAAGTTTCAAGTATTTTCTATTATGTAATTTTTTAAATTTCAGAAAATTATTGTTAAATTGAAAAATTTAATTTGAACTTGTTTGTAGTGCTTTATAAAAGATTAAACAATCGAATTGTTCAATATTACGTGTTCAAACATCAGATCAAGTAGTATATGTATTCCGTTATTAACTTGGTGTAAATATTGAGTTTGTTTATTGTAGCTGCGTTTTAAGAACCTCGCTATTTTTCATGGAAATTTCTTTTTTCCGCAAAATTTATGTCACTGTTATAGCTTTTATGAAAAATGCAAACTTTTCTATTTATGAATTTTAAATAAGTATAAAAATATTCCTATTATGATTTAATATTGTAATTTATCTGTTACCTTTTTTGTTTAATTTTATGACTAAAAAATGTCTACGTGCAATCTTTCCACTTGAATTGCGTAATTTGCTGACGGTTTCATAGTCTTATTCTTAATTTTTTTGAATGATTAAACAACAAAATTTTAATGTTTTTTAACTATGTTTAGTGTACCTAAATCCATACATTATTACAATATTACTGAAATCTTAGTTATATGTTCAATTTAAAAAACTCAAATCAATTGGTTATCAAACAATCTCTTTTTTTTCCTTTTTTTTTTTTTTTTTTGGCAGTTGTTCTTTTTTTTTTTTCATCATAAAGCAGTCAAAAAAGGAGAAGCATAACTACACCCTGTACCTCTTGTACGTAGTACGATCCAAAAATTCGGGGACAAGCTGTATAGAACCTTATCCAGAATAGTTCACATTACCGAAGCACATCCACCTTCAAAAGGTCACCTTGAGGGACTACGTACTTCTGCCAGTGTTCATATTATAACTTTTGGAATCACTCCTGGAAGCCATTTTTCGCTTCCTTCTATGATTCAACTTTATCTTCTCTTGACGGAAGAAAGCAGCGTCCATGCAAATGTTTTTTTGCTGGGAACAGGTAAAAGTCACAGGAAGCTAAGTCCGATGAAACGTTATGTTATTTGTTTGTCATATCAGCGTATTGACCAATCGAACCGTGCATCCTCAACATGAAAGTCGCCTTCTTCCCCACGATGAAATTAAAGCAGCAGCGCAAGAGGCCTTACAGAAGGTTGCAATAAATGTCTTCCAGGAGTCCTTTTAAAAACTATACGAACGTTGGCAGAAGTGCATAATCGTTCAAGGTGACTATTTTGTAGATAGGTGTACTTCGGTAATGTGAACTATCCAGGGTAAGGTTTTATACAACTTGTCCTCGAACTTTTAGATCATACTACGTACGTATGAGTTTTCAACCTACTATTTCATGACGTTTTTGAGTGACGCAAGTTTACGCGCATGAAGACACAAGAGAATTTGCGTTAATTAACTAAAGAGGCGTTCAAAAGGGATATTTTGGTCATCTATATGTTCTTAGGTACATATGCATGTACAGATGTGCCGAAAAAACTTGTGAAGTTTCAATTGGGTGATCGTAAAATAGAAATTTAGGTCGAATTTTTCTTTTTTTTTTTGCGATTACAATTCCTTATTCGTAGAAAGGAAGTAAAGTGAATTGATTCAATGATCCTTTAAATCACTGACAGTCTTACCAATTTATTTCTGTTAGATTTTTTTTGAACAATCATGATTGCTTATTGTTCTCATTTGACTGTCCTTGACGTTACGCTGATTTTATTTCCTCCCCCCACCTCCCTCTGCAGCACTCCCGCCCACCGTCCTCTGCAGGCGCGACTCCTCCGGTTCTGAGCAATGTGCCCCGAAATCCGCTTCTTCTGGTCGGTGGCGTCCATGTCCTACACACGCCTATGTGCAATGCATACGCAAGTCTATGCACACACAATCCTACACATGCACAAGCACCTACACACACAGAGAGACACACACGCCTGCGTGTATGCTCAGGTCTACGCACACACAAGCCTACACATGCATGCGCGCCTACACACACACACTCAACTATACACACGTAACCGCCCAGGAGAAGGGGCAGGTTTGGGGGATAGGAGCAGTTTCTAGAAACAACAGCTCCAATTAGTATGATCCTGTCGCAACTCGTGATTGCGAAACACATAATTTGAATTAAAAATATCAGAATTCAAATTATTTTTTTTTACTTTTTTTTTGCCATCGGCCAATTTCATCGGCCATCGGCCATTTGGAGGAAAACAATCATCGGCCATCGGCCATCTTTGAACAATCGGCCAACAATCGGCATCGGCCCATCGGCCAAAAAATGCCATCGGTCGAGCCCTAAACGTAAATGAATAAAAGGGATTATTCACACTTGAACACCAATACAAACAGAGATAGAAACGAAAACGAAGTTTAATTTGAACAAAAAAACAATAATTATTTAAAATGCAGTGTTTAAAGGCTGCATGATGAAAAAATGCGCGTCTACCACCTGTCTGACTTAAAAATCACTAGAAAAATCCAATGACTTTTTAAACAACCTAATACAATACATAACGATTATCAAATAAAACATTATGTGTGTTTAAAACACTACATGTCAGTAGAATAGTTTACCTTCACTTTTGAAAATATTTCCCGAACATTAAACCGACAAATTTAAAAATTTCTATTTCTAATTCAAACAAAAAAGTTTTTGTCTTACGTCTGGAATTCAAGTAATTCAAGACAAAAATTTTGAGCTATCCAAAATATAGTTCTGATGATGGGACGCAGTCAGGTGCGTCATGAAATATTCCTATCTGACAGAATTTCTTCAAAGAAAAAGAAGATTTTGAAGAGAAATTGAGTATTTTATGGCTGAAAAATTCACGAACGTCTTAACATTTGAATTCTTTATCTTATGGATGGTTCTTTTTTCGTACAGGCAGCGTTGTGTTACTACGTTACATGTTACGTGACCTGTATTCATTTTTTAAAGCTTAAATTCTATTCTTTGGAGAATAGTGTCTTAAATCAATAATGGTGAAAGAATAACGTAAGTAGAAATTTAACATCTCCGCTGTTGAAGTACAAAATTAAACCGCATGACAGACTTTTAGATAAAAATAGGTGATAGTTTCTAATGATTTTTTGAAATTTGGATTGTTATAGTCTCCAAGAAGTTTCTCGAAGTACAGTACACAAGTTAAATAAGAAATAGCGATTTCAAAAAGCATAAATTGCTGATTACTGCAGATACTTGTTTCGGTGTTACAATGAACGCCTTTTTTAATGCAACAGCTTGTGGATTAAAAGATATCCGATGTGTCTTTTCATCCATAAATGCATTTCTTTTGCATTGAAAAAGGCTTCCTTGTAACACCGAAACAAGTGTCTTGCACTAATCTGCAATTTGTGCTTTTTGATGTTGTTATTTCTTACTTTACTTTTCAGCATAAAGGTATTTCTTAAGCTTAGTGTATAAGTTGTTTAGGATTTTGTTATCATGAAACGTACAACTGACCTTACATAATTTATTCTGATTCTTTTTGTTTCTGGACGAAAACTTGAACATTCGTTTATTATCTCTTCATTACCTGTTACATATTTGTAATTATACTTTAAAAATAACAAGTGCTTTTCACAAAAAGGTACACATGTAAATAAATGCGATTAGTACCTTCATTTTGTTCTCATCCATGGAAAAATGCTTTCGTGCACGCTTTGGACTTTCCCAAAAAGTTTTCAGAGGATCTGACGAATTCGCCATGAGAGCATTAGCTCTTGAGGCATCCAAAGACTGCAGTTTCGTCCCTGTCTGGACTCATCAATCTGGAATAGGGAATAACCGAGCTGGAGACAGATGTTCTCGCTTTAACGCTGAGAGAGCCAACAAACTAGTCGATAAAGTAAATTTATCTAACCAGCTAGTGTCCGCAGACATGGCGTGATTAAACTCGTAAATTCAAGCTATAGCTTGGGTATTACGCAGTAAGTTACCGCCCCTGCTTAATACTCAAAAGATCATATGAGGCAGTGAGAAACAAAGGGGTGTAAGTGGAAAAATTAAAAATTTGGAGATAACCAGTACACATGGTAGGTGAACCTCTCCTCTGTCTTAGGGAAAGAGATGGTACAGTCATAGAAAAAAAAACGAAACACTTTCAATTATTCGGCCATTATACATGCTAGAAATGAACCAAATGTTCCATCCGACTTGGTTTAAAGTCTTCTTTAAAACTACGTAGGTAAAATTTTGCTAAGGGACCATATGTAAAGCAAAATGAGCACCAACTCTTGATTTTCAAAAGGGAACCCCTATTTTTTTGCCACATAATTATGTTTAGACCGCAAAATACAGCCAGGATACGAAATTTCACTGCATTCCGAGCAGTAGAACAGGAGTTATCAACGAAAAACGTTTTAGGGACCGTCACCAAATTGAAAACGCTTGTTTCAAGGTCGCAGCTTATCAAGTAACGGAATGTAAACAAAGAAAAGATCGAGATTATCCAGCTCAATTCATGATTTTTTGAAGTTCTCTTTTTTTCCGTAATTCGATACTTTTTGGGTGATAAATTTGTGCCCAAAAGCGATTTACGGTCGAAAACTTTTTTTTTTTTGAAAAAAAAGTTAAAATATTTACTGATTTTTGTCTATCTGGATTAACCTAAGAAAGACGGATGGGGTTTGGCTGGTTCATCGTATAGGTCGTTGTTTAGTAAATCGAATAATGACAAATTAAAAGTAATGGAACTTTTTGCCTTTTCTAATATGAAATTATTTTATTGCTTATATAATCATTCAGCAAATTAGCCTCATAGAAATGTAAATATCCAACCTTATACTTAGAATCATGATGAGAATATGTTTGATAAATGTGTTGCATATATGTTACAGGTTTGTTTTGGAATAAATAGAAAGTCTTTTGATGTAAAATGGAATTGCGCGTTTTTAATTTCGCAGAACATCGCAGAAGTTTGGGCCATCGGAAAAAAATATAAAAATATACCGCACAACGCATTAAATAGATTGGAGACACGATCGAAGCAAGATCCATTTATTCCGTGAAAATTTGCTCTAAATACATAAAATGAACGAAGTATCAATCTAAAAAATAAAACAGAAACAGGAGAATATAAATACCCGTTAATGAGCAAACCTTCATACTCGAACTTTATTTGGGAAAAAGTTGGTTATTTAAATCAACACAGTGGACAAACACAGTAATTGTTCTAGCGACTTTTTTGTAATCAAAAAAAGAGGATTTGTTTGAAATCCAAATTTGATGCGGAAGATCATAATGCGTGGTATTATTAAAAAAGCATAACACAATTGGCGGTTTTAGTTAAACATGTAATGGCTCTTAAAAGCAATTTAGGAAAGTAATTTCCCAATGCTGTTTCTAGCAACGAGATTCAAGATGGTCCAACCCGTAATTTAAAAAGAGAAAAGTTATTTTAGCTTAAACTAAGGTGAACTGAAATCAGACTTCTTGTCATTTCTCTGATTTTGTAACTTTGCACTTGCAAACAAAGCTTAACATTATTTGATTCTGTTTCGCGCACTATATACCTGCAAACGAACATTTTCTATAGCATCAGGCTACCGCACCTATAACGATACTAGACGCAGCATACCCAACAGGCGGGTTAATCTACCCAGAGGCTATGATTTCGTCTTTGCTGCGGATTTCGCAGACTCGAAACGGAACTAATCGTGCGAGATGCAGAAGTCACCTCATTGAAGCTGAGAGTGCGAATAAACTGGTAGATAAAGTAAATTTTTTCTGCTGGATGTTTACGGCATCTCACTGGTAAGATAAATTTTCTTCATCCACCAGTTTTTAGGCACTCTCAGCGACATGACATCTGCTTCATTGTTCGGTTAAGCTTAGTTCAGGGCTGTTGTGCTCATTAATAGGCCCCACAGTAGCCATCGAATGGGGTAACCAAACCGCAATTGCATCGCCGTGAAGGCGCGGGCCACATTCAGCTCTTGAAGCTGGTCCATGTGGCTCTTTGTTTGCTTATAGAGTAAGGTCAGAAAGTAGAATTAGAGAGCCAATGTCGCAAAGGTGGAGCCGAATATTCCGATATTGGATTCTGAAGAACATGCATTTAATATATATAAGATAGGCATCTAGTAGCTGATAACAATAATTTATTATAACTCTTTTTTTGCCGATATTTTTTCGTGTTATTCAAAAAAGAAAATAATTTGTCTTGCGAGAATGATTTTAATGTGAAATGCACGGACAATGACCGAGAAAATAAATAGAAAAATAGGTATTTAAATTATAATTAAGAACAGACATAAACTCAACTTAATCTAACAACCAAATTAATGTTTTGTTAAATCTTTGACAAAATCGAAAAAAAAAAAAAATAGGTCACAATTAGCCACAACAACTACTTTCGTACAGAATACGGCTCAAAGCACGCGACTTACTATTGCGACTGACATTTCTTCTCCTAGATCTTAACACATTGAAAATTATTCAAACACTTTACAAAAAAAAATTAATTCCTAAAAAACAGTAAACTTATCTAAGAGCAAATATTACCTACTAGTGGTACCCGCACGGCTTTGCCCGTTATGGAAAAATTAAAAGGTATTTTGGTTCGCCTGTATATTTACAAATAATGTATGGTGAATTTTCTCGCCAACTGGCTTTTACCCATGTTACGGTTCCACGTTATGATAATTTCGCAATTTACTCGTCCATCTGATGATATTCTTGTCCTTAAAATTGGAATAGAAAAAGAACCACATCGAATTTTCGAAAAATCGCTTCGAGGTGCACACCCCTATGCTACAAACTTTGTGAGAAATTTCATGAAAATTGGCCGAACGGTCTAGGCGTCATGCGCGTCACAGAGATCCAGACATCCTACAAACATCCTCCGGACAGAGAGACTATCAGTTTTATTATTAGTAAAAGATTGACCCATCTGTATACTGTTAAAGGTGAAACTTCACACTGTCCGCTATTTTTCGAGTGCTTTTTCTCGATTTAGACAAGGCAATTATTTTTCCTTTTAGCAAATTATCAGTGGGAAGAGCCATTAATTCTACACTGTCTATTGCAACATGACTAGCAAGACAATGAGGTTTTATCGTATGTTTCTGTGAAAAAGTTGTTCATGTTAATTTTTTTTCTGAGTTATTGTTTTACAAAAGGCAATGGCTAAACGCAGAAAAAAAAAACAGAAGTATTTAAAGTGAAGTTTTTAATTTTGAAAGTTCTATAAAATATTCTTTTATTAGACAATGAAGTAGTGTTCCGCATTATTTAGACATTGACGTTTGGGCGATATCTACAAAAAACTGACGGTTGCAATATTGTGTTGTTCTTCTGCAGAAACAGCGAATAAATTTATGCATTTAAAAAATTCATAGACGTAACTCTAATGTAGAAAAACCACGTTATAATTGGTTTGCGTATTTTATTGAACAATTTTTTTCTTTTTTTACGAAGAAACCAACTTTCATAATTTCTGTTTTAAAAAAGTATACGGTCCCTTAAAGTAGGAAAAAATGAATTTTTAAGTATAGCGCAAAAACTACTGAATATTTTGAGCTCAAATTTTGGATTCCGACAAAAAAGCTCTTCTGGATTGTTTTTCTGTAAAAATTTAATGTGGTTTCAGATCATATTTTTTTCAAAAAATATTAAAATAATTCATAAAAAAACTAAAATTACATTTTAGGTGTTGTAAATGATGTTTTTATTATTGGGTCGATTCATATTTTCATATAAAAAAACAATCTTTGCCGTGCCTAATCTAGTTTTTGTGTTATGAGTAAAAATATCAAAATACGTTTTAACATTACGAGAGGAATTTTTCAAAACTCGATTCTGAAGTAACGGCTGAATCGAATTAAACAAAACTTTGTATACAAAGTAAAAAAAGGATGCTGATCACAAATATTTGATAAAAAAGGGGGTTCTCATTGAAAAATTTGAAGTTGATGCTCGTTTTAATATGAAGACGACCCCTTAACAACATTTTTTTAAGCATAATTATGTAGAACTTTTTATTCCTGAAACAATAACACCTTACACGTGTCTCCAGTGTCAATAGTCTTTGAATACGATCGAGTGTTTCGTTTTTTTTTCTATGACTGTACCAGTAGTCTTGGTAGTTGCTGCTATACAGCATGATTTAGAAACCAATTTCAATGAAAGCCTACCTAGGATGTTATCTTTAAACGCGTTTTTCTGAAAACTTGAAAATGTCCACTTACATCCCTTTACTTCTCACTGCCTCATATGTAGAAGATCTTAGGAAGTTCAATTTTAGGGTATCAAATATCTATCCGGACCACGGGAAGTTAAAAGTGTACGATACCAAGTGTAACATGGTATTCCAGAAATCTTGATCAGCAGTTAGGTTAAAGTTGATTAACTCAAAATGTTGACAGCGATTTTGTTAGAAGAAGCTTATATTAAAATTAATTCATTTGAAACAGGTTATAGCAACCTCATCCATTTTTTTTTTTCAACGGACTTTTATTTTATGAAATGTAAGGGTGAATGTGGATACTTGGTCCCTCGGGAGACTAGTTCCCCCTCATGAATCTCGAAACTACTAACATGCAAAACAATAATAGGCAATATTACCAAGTATCGATGGTGAGTTTAAATCTCCACACTTAAAAAAAAAAAAAAACTGAAAATTCAGGTAGTTTTCAGACTGTTTTTAACACAATATTTCCGTATTGCTTCAAAACATACTTTTTCCTTACAACAACGAAAATATCACGAAAGGATGAACACCACTTTTCGATAGTGCTTATTAGATCGCTGGGTCACATTTTGCTAATTGAAAGCTTATTTTGAATAACGATTCAGATACCATTGACAAAATAAACAGCTTTCCTTTTCATGTCTGGAGAGTAATATATTCGTATGTCGAAATTGTTTTTACGCTTTTCGACTTTTATTTGTAAGTCTTGAAAATGTTGACACCATTTGCAGACAGGCACATGTGTTTTGATCGCCCTGGTGAATTGATGTGGGTTTTACTGAGTCAGTATATAAGAATATTTTTGTGGTGTATTCTATTGCTCAATACTTTGAAGAATTCTATTCGTTAGTCATTTTGTATGTTCTAGCAGTGAGAATATAGAGCTTTAGATTACTTGTATCCAGATGCAGTGGAAATGTTTAAATTAAATTTAGCACCGCTGGTCACGTAAGTATTGTTGAATATCTTTGTACATGTTAATATACAAATGTATTTTCTTGTTAATATGCATTTGATAGGATTCCGATGGTAGTTGATTTAAAATTTATAGAACTATTATAAAGTTATTGTTTAGCTTTAACGCATTGCATTCCTGAACGTCATTAAAACGTTAAGTGACAGCATTTCGTATTAACCGGAGATTATCGTGGTGTGTGAGCAAGACATGAAACGTCACTCAGTTTTTTTTTTTCTCTTGACAGTTTGAAATACTGAAAGTAAACATTTTATATCTCTTAATAAAAGTATTCCTTGTTGTTATATTTTTTGCAAAAAGGTATAGTGGACTGTTAATCTTTGAAAATACAATTAAATTTTTCACAATAATAAGTTTTCTTGACAGTACTTAGAAATTTGGAAACACTCATTACTCCTTTCGGGATTTCATCCATAATAAATATAAATTACTTAATTTAATTTATTAGGATCTCATCCAAAAACTTATTTGAGATTTTTCCAAGTTCGGGTAAAACGAACTGATTGATATGCTTAAGTATGATGATTATGTACTAAAAATCTAGGTTGCTATTCCAATGAGTGAAAAGATATCGCAAGGGGGGATGTACTGCATCTAAGCCAAAAATTCTTCACGTACGTATGTCAATGATTCTGTTTTTAAACACAATAAATTGGTATGCGGTACTCTCCATCAAGTATATTATTTCTTGATAACCTGTTTTTAATAGCATTTTATTTGACTTTTTCTGCGAATAAAAATATTCTATTTTTCATGTATGCTTTACCATGCCACGCCAGACAATGAAAAAGGGGATGTCGAAGGGAATATCGAACAGTATCAGCACCAAAAATTGGTGTTATTTTCAAATCCAGCAATTTCCCTGTTGGTACTTTTGGATTATTTTTATTCATCTGAAGGTGTTGAAAGGATTTTGAAAATATCGGTGATGGATGATTGAAGAAGAGCTACATGGTAGGTAAGTTATCCAGTAAATATTTCACTTACAAAATATTTTAGTATTAAATGCAGATAAAAAAAATAACTTTTGAATGATTAACTATTGCTCCATTATATATCATTTTTAAGAACTCAATTTGTACTAAAACAAAAAGTCAATTCTTGATATAACTTTTCAAATATTTTTAAAAACTAAAATGTTTTGACAGTTTAGTATTTTAAATTATTACACAGGATTTTGTTTTAAGTATAACGAGTTGTGTGTGTATGAAATTCCACCATTATTTTGTGAATAACCTAATGTTGAATTAATCCCATTTGTAACCATTCACAGATAATTGAATGGCAGGGTCAAATACAGAAAAATGCAGAATGGAGGAGTTTGTCAGTAGAAAAAGAGGTGGAATTATAGTAACTGCAGGGGAAATTTTATCGTTATTTTAAGGAAATAATTTAACAGTGTACAGTCGGATCTCGCTACAACGCGATCCGATTTACGCGAAATGGCTATAACGCGAGTTTTCATGAGTAATGAACTATTTATTGCAGACACAAATTGCTCGTTTGCAACATGAAATTTTTTGGAAATGAGCGGCGGACGAGCGTTAGAATGGGCTTCGTTGATACTAAATATTAGTTTTGTGAATGGACTTTCATCCTTTAGCATCACTGGAAGCGGAAGTTCACACAATGTATTAGTCTAAACAACGCTTTGCTTTAGTTTAAAGTTTAAACAAATAACTGCTCCGATTCTTAACTTTTTTTTTTTTTTTCATTTTTCATATGAACATTGATAAAATAGATGGCTCCCAAACGCGCTTTTTCATCTAAAGTTGGCAGAAATGGAAAGAAAAGAGAAAGTTTCTGACCATCAAAGAAAAGGTCAAGATTCTCAAGAAGCTTGAAAAATTAAAAAGTATTTCGAAAGTAGCAGAACAATTAAGAGCCATTGTCTGTAAGAATCAGGCAGTTTAAAGCATTTGTGATTGTTGACATTTTTAATTTTTTTTATTTTCACATATGTTGTTCCTTATCATGAATGTAATGTAAATCCGAAATTTGAGCTTTGTCTGACTCACCGTTTTTGAGAAAACAATTTTTTTTTGTTTAGGGGGCGTGGCACATTTTTGCTGGTTTTTCAAATTTGCAGATTTTAATGTGCTTGTTGCTTGAAGCGTCCTTACAATGACATGGATTTTTTGATTCCATATTACTACATGGTCTTGTTAGATACTGTTACAGCTGTCAAATCGGTGACACTGCGAGGGCGACGCCCACAAACTCCGTTTAAAAATGACCGAAAAGGAATTTTTTTCTATATTCAAGGCCAATTTTCTCAAAGCACCTTCATGATGCCACCAACATTTTTAGATCATTTTCTAGCCACATTTACATACATCAAAAATATGTATCAAAATCGGTGTCACTATAAGGGCGCCAGAAGATATTGGAATTTTTATTCGATAAATTTCACAAAAATACTAATATTTAGAATCTAATTACAACTGTCGCCCTCATAGCAGATATCTGATACTACATTAGGTGGATAAACAACATGTTTGTCTAACATTTGCACACAAAAAATCGGTGTCACTCCGATTATTTTTGGAAATATAATCGTTCCAAGTTAGTACGTTATGGCGTTTTTTTTTTTATATTTATTTATTTAATATTTTTACACCCAGATTTTTTTTTCTTTTTTTTTGAACATATTTATTTTTAATTTAATACAAAGAAGTGTACCTTATAACAGAAATAGCTTTGGGCAGCAAGAGAGTCTTTTTCTTAAATAGAAAATGCCCGTTTTGATATAGGTACCAGGTGGATCTATTGTGCATAACATGTCTAGACTATTATACTAATACTCGTCTTGTTTTTCCGGCCAAACAAATTTATTTATTCCAATTGTTCTTGACATGCATTTGACCTAAACTTGCAAATGGTCAACTTGTACTATTTTTCTGGGATACCATGTTTTCCCATACTTTAGTGCTACAAAATTAGCAGTTTTCAATAAGAGATGACGTCTTTCTGAAATTGGTTGGTTTGATTCTTAATGTTTTCTCCGTTTTGGTCTACGTTATCCTCAAATTCAGTTTCAGATTCTGAATGTTCGCTTTCTTCAATATTCTCATTTGATGTATTGAGAATGCATTCGTTTTTTTTTTGTTTATTCCATCGAAAAAAAAGGGACAGGATTTGGCTCATAGTACAATATTCTGAAGCAACGAACAGTTTTTCCCCGTTACGAACTGCATTTCTCATCAAGTGTGCAACTTGACATGTATGTTGTTTTTTCCCAGTATTTCCACCAAACGTAAATTATTCTTATAAATACTGCTTCTGATTTGAAGTGAACTTGAACTAAGCTCGTAAAGATAGGGCCCATCCAATTTCATTAAATTGAACTTGTGGCAATGCAGGGGTATTTATTAGTTGAAAATTTGAAGCATTTATATAAGATGTTTGTAAGAGCTTCTCTCTATACATCTTTTGTATAAAATCCATTTGCAAGTTGAGGTCAAATGTATGTCAAGAACAATTTGAATAAATAGATTTGTTTGGCCGAAAAAACAAGATGAGTATTGGTATCATAACCTAGACATATTATGCACAATACATCCGCCAGTACCTATATCAAAACGGGCATTTTCTATTCAAGAAAAAGACGCTCTTACTGCCCAAAGCTATTTATGTTAAAAGATACACTTTTTAGTATTAAATTAAAAATAAATATGTTGAAAAAAGCTATCTGGGGGTGAAAAGATTAAATAAATGAATATAAAAAAACGCCATAACGTACTAACTTCGAACGATTATATTTCCAAAAATAATAGGAGTGACACCGATTTTTTTTGTGCAAATGTTAGATAAACATGTTGGTTATCAACCTAATTTAGTATCAGATCTCTGCTATGAGGGCGACAGTTGTAGTTAGATTTTAAATATTTGTGTTTTTGTGAAATTTATCGAATAAAAGTTCCAATATCTACTGGCGTACTTATAGTGACACCGATTTTGATACATATTTTTGATGTATGTAAGTGTGGCTAGAAAATGATCTAAAAAGGTTGGTGTCATCATGAAGGCGCTTTGAGAAAATCGGCATTGAATGTAGTAAAAAAAGTCATTTTCGGTCATTTTTAAACGGAGTTTGTGGGCGTCGCCCTCGTAGTGTCACCGATTTGACAGCTGTAACAGTATCTAACAGGACCATATAGTAATATGGAATTAAAAAATCCATGTCATTATAAGGGTGCTTCAAGCAACAAGCACATTAAAATCTGCAAATTTGAAAAACCAGCAAAAATGTGCCACGCCCCCCAAACAAAAAAAATTGTTTTCTCAAAAACGGTGAGTCAGACAAAGCTCAAATTTCGGATTTCATTACATTCATGATAAGGAACAACATATGTGAAAATAAAAAAAATTAAAAATCACAACAATCACAACCTGCCTGATCCTTACAGACAATGACTCTTAAGTATGAGTGAATCTCCGATAGAGGGTCACAGATCTGGACGAAATTTTGGATTTAGGTCGGTTCGCACTAGATATGAACCTAGCTAAAGCGGTTTGACTGCATAGGCCCTAGTTTGGCAGCAACGGGGGTCCAAAGTTGCCAATTAAGTCCAGAAAAGTTATGATTTTTCATTTAAAATTTAATTTTTTTACCCTTTTCTTACAATTACATTGCAATATCAGCCAACAGAATGCATTCACAACCAGAAAAATCCCCCCGCCCCCGTTGTACTGACAAGAAACGCTGAATGTGTTGGAACGGCAAATACTGAGCCAGAAAATTCAAATTTCAATGAAAGCGGCATTGCATTTCTGGAGTCCTAATTGACCATCTGGTTCAAACTGCAAAAACTTGAAGGTCACGAATCTAAATAAATAACTGGATTTAGGTCAATTCGTACTAGATATGAGCCCAGGTAAAAAAGTTGAAGTGAATAGGCTCTAGTTCAGTTCCAAGGAGGGTCTAAATTTGCTTGTTTGGCTCCGAATTGCAATAGCGTTTTCTTTGGAATTTGAATCTCTGGCACAATGTGTGCTTTCCTGATATCTTTCGCGTCTCTTGTTAGTACAATGTAGTTGGGGGGGGGGGGCATTCTATGTTGTGAATGCATTCAGTTAGGTGATACTTGTTATAACTCGGTAGGCCATTCTAATAATAATTACCCATTTATATGAAATCAATTTAAATAAAACAAGATGATAATAGATAAGCAAAGAGCTTACCTTCATTTGTTCATCTGTAGTTCACGTTGAGACTTCTCTCTATAATCATTTTATATTTCTTTTAATTGTGTGGTGTTGTCATTGTTACATGCTTTATGTAGTCACTGCTCAATAATTTAACTAATAAAGAAATTAAATACATTTATTAGCTAACGT
The DNA here is from genome assembly GCF_026930045.1 of Uloborus diversus. Taxonomy (NCBI): domain Eukaryota; kingdom Metazoa; phylum Arthropoda; class Arachnida; order Araneae; family Uloboridae; genus Uloborus; species Uloborus diversus. Next base: position 153,440,052 of record NC_072733.1, read on the forward strand.
TACATCACATATCTACACACTACGGTGGTTCGAGAGAGACTGACTGTTTTACAATATGGACGCGAACGCGGAACAAAAATGAAAAAGTTTTGGTTTGGATTTGAAAGTTCGCGTTTCAGTTTACAGTTTTGGTTTGCGTTTAGCAAGGTTCCTCTTCAGTTCACTTAAGAGATCACTATTGGAACGTCTTTTCTAATAATACTGCAATGCAACAGCAAGAACAGGGTATGAAAGTTTAATTTCAAACGAAAAACTATTGTTTTTCTGGAGCTAAATTAGGAACTTTGGACCTGGATTGCAGCCAAACTAGAGTCTATGCAACCAAACCGCTTTACCTTGGTTCATATCTAACGCGAATCGACCTAAATCCGGAATTTCGTCGCAATCCGTGACCCTCAAGGTCGTGCCGTTTGGTAGTAAGCAAACTGCAAACATCATGAAAATGGAAGCTGCTCTTGCATTGTGGATTAAAGAGGCCAGAAAGAGGGATGTTCCCATACTGCATAAACCATCATCTTCATCAATTAAAGAAATATAATTAAGTTTACGATATCTAATGTTCAGTGGTATTACTATAATGCAGTAATGTACTTAATGGAAGTACCGTACTGTTTTAATTCATGTCTCTCATTGATCATTGATTTTGTGCTTCATAACAGTAATTTATAGAAACTATTTCTAAATTGCAGTAAAAAGTCAAGTTCTTTATAAAAGAAACTGTAAAGAAATGGTTTGAAACAATTTGAAGGGCGTTAACACATGTCTGAAATAATTGGGTACCGTAAACGCTGGCTACTTTGGCCTTAGGGTCCTTCTTTGGTCCAAATGGATAAAAAGATATAACGTCCTCTGCCAACCTTCAGGGTACGATTTTTTCCACATATTTTGACTGATTCCACTAGAGAGCATCCCCAAGCACTCAATTATGTATACCAAGCAGTTCTATAGCTCTGCTCAAGAAGCAACACTAGTGGTTCTGCACTCCTTGTGCTAACATTTCCCTTCATAACCTCTCAAACTTCTCCATGTAGAAGCAGTTCTACATCAGCGAAGAACTTTTTTAAGTACCTACTTACGAGCACAATTTAATACTCTATGCTATAGTATAGTTGTACTTCTCATTTCTGTTTAGGTTTTAAAAAGAAATGACAACATATCTCTTTACCTAAAAATTACGACCTACTTTGACTCAACATAAAAACTTGAAAAATTACGCCAGAGAGATTTGAAAAATTAAAGAATAGCTAAAATTAAGATTTTTAACAGGAAAAACACAAGAAAAAAACCGGAATTCTCGGCACAGGATAAATCGAGAGATTGCAGACTCAATTCATCAGGGTTCAGTTACATAGCTTAAAATTATGGAAAATGAAGAGGAATTAAAAGTTGCAGGAGGCATAGAAAAAGATTTATCCCTTTGCATCTACATATTACAAATATTGTTAAATTTGTTGAAAATTTTATGGAACTTTATTATTGTAGAATGGAATGAACTCAGGTTTCCAAAGATAGCTGTTGATGCGAGAGAAGGAGGAGCGATTGTTGAGAGCATGGGATGCACCAAAAAGGTTTGGAAGAGACAGAAAATTTAGGATCCTTTATTTTACGAATGGTGCTGCCTTAATAAAATTATTCAACCTCCAAAACTGATGAAAAGATGTTCTCCATCGGTAATTTCTGAGACAATAACTATGTATGCATACACATATTAAAACGAAATGATGTGTGCATCACATGACTTCCTTTTACTCCAATTTAATGTAATTTCCCCATTATTGGCAATTTTAATGTGATTCAATTGTTTACTCTCTAAATATCACCAACAGTGGCCAAATTGAAACCAAATTTTAAAAAAAGAAAAAAAAATCGCCAAATTTGTCGCCAAGTTGGCGACAAATTCTTTTAAATGTATTTTTCATTCAAATAAATCGATTTTAAATAGAGAAAACCACTTCGGGCCAAAGTAACTCAAACGCAAGGGTAACATTGGCCCAAATAAAAAACCCTAATAAAGGGTAAAAAATATTTGGAAATAAAGTGATCACTATTCAAAAATTAAATTGAGAGATATCTAGATGTGTAAAAGAAGTTTCCACAGCTTGGAAATATGAATAGTTACAAAATTATTAAGAAAAGAATGAGGAAACTTAAAAATTTCGACCAAAGTAGCCCGCGTTTACGGTACGCTTAAAAATATTTCTAAGCATACGTTGTTCCACAGCGCGAAATTTCGACTTGCGCGAGAAGTCTTGGAACGCATCCCGCGCGTAAGTCGAGATCCGACTGTAGATAGAAAATGAAGAATGAAACTTCAGTCAAATATTTGAAAGTGAAAAATGGAAAAAATATCGCAATGAAAAAATAAGGAACGTAAATTCTGTTAAGACACAGAAAAATCAAACATTCATGAATGGAAAAACAAGAAATAGAAATTTCATTCAGTCGCAGGAAATTTTTAAGCGGAAAAAAATAACTGGGAAGAAATAAGAAATGTAACTTCTGTTAAGTCACGCAAAATAATTTAACGAAACGTAATATTTACGGCAACTTTGCTGTCGGTATTTTTTTCGTTATTTTAAGAAAAAATTTTTAACAGTGCATGTATCAAACGACCAATTTTGCGCTTGTTTTTGAGGTTATATGCTTTTGTTGTAAATATTGTTTTTAAATATATCTTTTTAATTATGCATTTTTTTTTTTTTTTTGGTGCTGTCTGTGTGCTACTAAATATGACCAAAATCTCATAGAAAAAAATATTTTTATCACAAAATTGATGCTAAAATTATGTTGATATTTTTTAATCTAAAAAAAGATTTGTTTTCAATTTGTGTGAAAAAAATATTTCAGTGTGTCAGGACCACTTTTCCTGCAATCGCCCTGCTTTCAATTTTTGAAAGCTATAACTTGAGGGATTTTTTTTTTTTTTTTTTGCTTAGTCAAAACATTTTCCTTGACAGGGGGCGGTCCTCCCCCCTCCCGGGTGATACCCATCTGACGAATACCACCTTAACTTAATCTCAGAGCTTATAAAAATTGAAATACTTTAATTCTGAAAAAAATCCCCAATAATATCCCCCTAAATCTTAAATTTTATCTTAAAATTTTCAACGAAAATATTGCACTATATTTCGGGGAGAGGTCGGGTACGTCTAGCGCAAATTTTACTCAAAATGCGGCGGTATACAGCTTTGTACGAATAGCTTTTTCTATAGCTACATTTCTTGGCTCTATTTTTAGTTTTATTGGCAGATTTAGAATTAACCTTAATAAGAAGAGTTTAGGATTAACTACAATTATTGAGTTTTGTAACCAAGAAATCATGTGCTGATTTTATTTTGAACTTTTTAGTGATAACCAAGCTTTTTTAAATAAAATCTTTAGATTAAAAAAAAAAAAAAAAAAAAAAACATTTATATTTTATTGGATCTTTTGAATTTGCACTTTCGGGCAAAACCAACACTTATTTGAATTTACCAAGCACCCTCAGATGTTTCCTGACTTGCTCAAGCGATTCACACATTCCTTTTACTATTTTATAAGTGAGATCGAGATAAAAAAAAAATAATCTATCATTTTTATTTGAAAGTGATTACTTAAGAAATGTTTGGCAATAAAACTGTTTGGTGACAGTTGCTATCACTTAAATAAAGTTAAAAAAATAAGCGAACTAGGAGACGGCGTAGGTAGCTGTTACAGATAAACAATTAAGCCAGCTGGTTGCCACAATGACGAGCATTTTCTTACTAGTAGCATGTAATCAAATTAAAAGGTAGTCAGTTTTTAATAAAATGCAAAGAGAGTGAGCGAAAATTAAAGAAATAAAAAATCCGGAGTCGTCATGTTTTCGAACAACTCCGACTCCTGTACTCCAAAATCAGTCCGACTCCGACTCTTCAACTTCACAGCCCTGAATTATTCGGTTCAGAAAGATGAAATATCATCAATCTCTGCTAATATTTTCCTCGGGATTTTTTTTTAAATTTATTTCAAAGCAGAAATATAGTGTCGTAAATATGAGACCAGCAATGTTCGATTTTTTTTTAAATCGGAAACAAATTTTTGTTTCAGCATAATACTTTTTTTTTAAGTATAATTATTTTCTTGTTCAAATTCTTCCAGTTTTCAAGATTTTGACAAAGGTTTTCCGGATAATCCATAATATAATATTATGACTGTGTATTATAATGTATGTTTTCGATTACTTTAGGGCTTTTTGAATATTTTACTATCTTACTTGGAAACTTACAAACTTGTCTTTAAATTTATTGCTAAACTATGTAAATTGAACAAACAGTACCCCTTGAGAACAAAACCTTAAAAAAAACAAGAGTCTGCAATGCATATGATTGCTTACTTTTTACAACAATTTTCTGAAGAGAAATTTCAGAAATCTTTTGGCGCCTTTCCAAGAAAATTTCGACTTTATTATTGAACTAGTGGTATCCGCACGGGTTTGCCCGTAATAGAAAAATAAAAGGTCTTTTGGTTCGCCTGCATATTTACAAATAATGTATGGTGAATTTTCTCGCCAATTAGCTTGTGCCCATGTTACGGTTCCACGTTATGATAATTTCGTGATTTACTCGTCCATCTTATGATAATTTTGTTCTTAAAATTGGCATAGAAAAATAACCACATCGAGTTTTCGAAAAATCCCTTCGAGGTGCACACCCCCATGCTACAAATTAACTTTGTGCCAAATTTCACGAAAATCGGCCGAACGGTCTAGGCGCGTCACAGAGATCCTTACAGATAGAGATCCAGACAGAGACTTTCAGCTTTATTATTAGTAAAGATTTAACTTTTTTTTCACCTTGTGGGGAAGATATAATGAGTTTCAAAAAATTTTCAGTACCGACAATATTTTTACAATGTGTACAACAATTGAGACGAGGAAAATTGAGAATTCATGCTTTTATCTTAAAGCATTTCCTGCACATAAAAAATTTATGTCGAAATATTTCTTGAATAGTTTCTTTGTACATTTAATGTTTAACAAAGACATTTCAAATTCTTAATGATGGTCCCGAATTCGAAAGAGTTTTTCTTTTAAACAGGATGAAAACTTTAAAGACCGTATAGAAAACAATGTACATAATGAGTTGTAATTGTTTACATCTTTAATTAGCCTTAACTTTACTTGTGCTCTTATTTGTTCACATTTCTTGAAAAGCCCTTTCTTATTTCTTTCTTTAAATTCATTGTCAAAGAAAAAAAAAAACACTACGCCATTGTTAAAATTTATTTATTTCAATTCTTGGCTATCTTCCAACACTTACTCGGCCTTTCATTTTCAAAAACTAATTGTCCTTCAAAAATGCTTTAACGAATTATGCTTTTCAAAGAAATGAAATTTACATTTTTGTCTTAACGTCAATTATACATTCTTAACTATTTCATCATTTTGACATCATTGCATCCATTCAAAATAAGAACTGCTTGCTCGAAAAAAAAAATTCGATAAAACTGAACCATTCAAAGTAATGTGTTTTTATTTTATTTTTTTTTCATCCATTGAGATTTCTTTGACAAAATAACTTCATTGAACTTGTTTGAGTTTTACAAAGTTTTTAACTTGAAAAAAATAATTAGCATTACATCATACAGATTAAGAAACTTTTATTTCTTAGTCGTAAAATGTTACTTGAATAGATTTTGGGAAACAGCATTTTGTCAGGCAGTTTTTCCTTTCTATTTAAATATACAGTGGCTCCCAAAAGTGTTCGTACACCTACGACTTTCAATGAAATAGGTCCCTATGCATTGGTTAGAATTAATATTTCGGAATAGGTATTTAATTATAAGATTTATGATCGATTTTTAACAAAACTACACGAAAATTTTTAATAAAACATTAAACCTTAATTTTTTAAAAATCAAAAACCAACAAGTGCCGGAAATTTTATCTCACAAAAGTCTTGGTACACTTTGAAAAAATGTCAAAAAATAAGTAAATAATCTAACTCTTTAAAAAATTATTATTTAGTAGAATATCGTGCAGTATCAACAACAGCTTTTAAACGTCTGGGAATAGATTCATTTGTTTTTTCTTTCTTTTTTTTTAATGCAATTTCTGAGTAAGTGTTTAGCCGCACTTCGAGTCTTACTGTTTCTAGTTCGCTTTAATGGTGTATTTTCGTAATCTAGCCGCCAGATATCTCCATATATGTTCCATTAAGTTTAAATCAGGCGATTGAGGAGATATTTCTCAGTTTAAGGACAACTTTTGCGGCACCAAACGCAAACGTGTACTTCTTAGCGTTATCTTGATAAAAAAAAAAAACAAAGTTGTTTCCGATTGCCAAATTTTGGGCTAATAGTTTAAAATTGTTTTTTGAAATATTTAAATGAACATCATAATTCATCGAAAAATTCCAAATTTCCAAGTCCTGGTGCTGTTATGCACCCTCACGCAAAAACACCTTCACGGTCATGATTAACTGATCCAGCTAAGTTCTTAAGATTAAATTCTTCATTTTTCTTCTATTGACAAGTATATAACAATTTAACCCAAAACATTGAATTTATTTTCATCTATAAGTAAGACGTTGTTCCAAAACGTTTTGAGCTTATTTATCATTGATTTTACGACGGAAAGCGTAAACTTACTGTTTTTCGGACGAACAAGAAAATTTCTGCGGGAAGAAGTCCCCTTTAATCCTGCTAATAAGAGAGCTTGGCGAACAATTTTAGGTGAAAATTAAACGCAAAATGTTTCATTCAATTCTGTAGAAACTTTTTCAGTGCTCAAATGAGTATTTTTCATAATTTTTTTAGCTGAAAACCTCCGATCACGCTTTGTTAACTTTGCCAGTTGATTTTTTCTTACCTTGCTTTCGATCCGATTCTTGTCTTTAAAGCATTTTATCAAACACTTCACTATAGAATGGTATAAATTAACTAATATAGAAACATTTCAAATCAATTTATGGCTACAGTGAGGGGAAAAAATCAAATTTCGAATCGTGCTTCTTGTTTTCTACGCATACCTGCCATTTTAAAATAACAAGCCTAATATTAGGGAATACATAAACAAAAAATTAAAGGCAAATGACTTTACAGTGTCATTACAATGCAAAAATAAAGAAACCACATATGATAATTTTAATCATGAATTAATTCGAAAATATTTGAGTGTACGATGACTTTTGTGGCGTATTTTTTCTCTGTCTCATCGTTTTTTGACAAATTTCAAAAATAAAATCTGGCAATATTTTGAAAAAAACTACTGGGTTTTATTCAGAATGGCATAGGATTGGTGTGAAAAAAAATTGGACTTCATATTCGAATTCAGTTTCGCGTTATTTTGGTTTTACTACAAAATTTTAAGGTGTACGAACACTTTTGGGAGCCACTGTATATACTTTGGGGAAAATAATGATGATTTGTTTTCATGACACATTTATTGGTGTAGCAAAATTATACAAAATTTCATTATTTGGTATATACGTGTATAATAACAATAATATATTTATCTCATTTTTTGTTTTCTTAAAAAATGAAATCATAGCAATTTTTCTACATCAAAATGCAAAAACATTATTCTGAAAATAGTTTATATTTTTAATCAATTGTAAACTCATGGATTTATATTTCACTAGCTGTACCCGCACGGCTGTGCTCATGCAGTAAGGTTTTAAATAAAGCTATTTGAGTATATGTGAATTTTCCTTCCCACTCTGAAATAGAAAAAAAAATATGTTTCGTTAGTTAAAAGTTTTACGCGTAATTTTACCGAGCTCCAAAGGTATTCCATGAAGTAATACTGCCTTAAGCAGGTAAAGGGCAGTAACTGAAATTTTTTTCATTTTTCATCTTTTTTCTTCTATTGTACGTTATCTTTATTGTACAAGTTCGCTTATTTCTGTACCTCAGAGCCAGACAGACGTAAGTCCAAAAATTGCGATTTTCCGTTTATTACTGAATTGTATGTATAATATTATTCCGCATAGAGCCATGACAGTGAAATTTAAAAAAATAAATTCCTTTATAACTTAACCGGTGTTATAGGAACGTAAGTCCCAACTTTTGTTGAGCCAGAAAAACGTAAGTCCACTTAACACCAACTGGCTCTGAACTATTACTTAATACATGTTGAAGAAATATCGTCTGTTATTAGAGGAATAATATTGGTTAAAGAAATATAAATTAAACATTATTATTGTGAAATGATTTGTGATAGGAATGAAAAATGTTGAAAAGCAAAATAAAGGAAAAGGGAGGAAAAGAGTAAAAAATAGCCTGTTTCTAGACAACGCAAAAGAGACGGCACGAAGGGAAACAAAACCAAAAGCTACACATTTGCTTTAAATTTTAACAACAGCGAAGAAGTAGTTTGCAAAATTTGTTTTAATACACCACCTATCTCTGAAACCTTTATGAGAGTCACTTTAGAAAAAGCCAGTGAGTCTACGTTGGTGATACTAGACCAGAGGGGTAGACGTATTCCTGTAAATAAACTAACAAGTAATAGCTTTGATATAATCAAAACAAACATTTTGAAGTTTCCACACTGTTAAAAAAAAAACTGAAAGTTCAGGTAGTTTTCTGACTGATTTTAACAGAATATTTCCGTAATAGCTTCAAAACGTATTTTTTCCTTAATATCACGAAAGAAAATTCGAAAACAGAATTTTTCCATTTTTAAAATTGCCGCTGTGTTGTACTTTGTTAGTATTCTGATTAGCCTTCAAGTTATGATAAACGTCACTTTTTGATTATGCTTATTAAATCGCACTGTTACATGTTGTTAATTAAAAGCTTATTTAGAATAACATCTCACGTGCCGTAGACAAAATAGAAAGCTTGCTATTTCCTGTCTGGAGAGTAATATACTCGTATGTCGAAATTGTTTTTATGCCTTTGGACTTTGTAGGTTTGGAAAAAATGTTCGCGCCATTTTCAGACAGGCCAGATGTGTTTTGATCCCCCTGGTGATTTGTTGTGGATTTTACTGAGTCAGTATTAGAATATTATTACGGTGTATTATTTTGCTCAATACTTCGAACAATTCTATTCGTTAGTCATATTGTGTGTTCTAGCGGCGAGAAAAGTTTTAGGATCTCTTGTTATCCATTTAAAATAAAGGCTATTTATTGGATTACTTGTATCCAGATGCAATTTAGATACTTAAATTTAGCACCGCTGGTCACATGTAAGTATTGTTGAATATCTTTGTACATGTTAATATACAAATGTATTTTTCTTGTTACTATGCATTTGATAGAATTCCGATGGTAGCTGATTTAGACTTTATAGAACTATTATAAAGTTATTGTTTTTGCTCTAACGCATTGTATTCTTTTGAAAGTCATCAAAACATTAAATGCCAACATTTCGTATCAACCGGAGATTATCGTAGTGTGCGAGCAAGACAGAAAAAAAATCACTCCGTTTTTTTTTTTTTTTTTTTGACTGATTGAAAGTAAACATTTTAAATCTCTAAATAAAACTATTTCTTGCTGTTATATTTTTTGCGAAAAGGCATAGTAGATTGTTAATCTTTGAAAATACGATTAAAATTTTGACAAGAATAAGTTCTCTTGACTACTTAGAAATCTGGAAACATTCATTACTCCTTTCGGGATTTCATTTATAATAATAAATATAAATTACTTAATTTATTTTATTAGGATCTCATCCAACAACTTATTTGAGATTATTGCAAGTTTCTTGTAAAAACATTTCGGGTAATAGGAACTGATTGATATGTTTAGCCTAAGTATAATGATTATGCACTAAAAATTATGTTGCTATTCCAAAGAGTGAAAAATGCGGAAATCACCGGGGGGGGGGGGGAGGGGTATACATCATCTGAGCCAAAAATTCTTCACGTGTATTCTGCTTTTAAACACAGTAAATTGGTATACTCTCCAATCAGGTATATTATTCCATGATAAAGTCAACCGGTTTTTAGTGGTATTTTATTTGACTCATTCTTCAAATAAAAGTATTATATTTTTCATATATGCTTTTCCATGCCACCCCAGACAATGTACGACGAAGAGAATATCGAACAGTATCAGCAGGGACAATTGGTGTCATATTCAAATCCATCAATTTTTCTGCTAGTACTATTTGATTAATTTGATTCACCTGAAGGTGTATGGTAGGTAAGTTATCAAGCAAAATTTTCACTTAAAATATATTTTAGTAATAAATACAAATTAAAAAAATAATAGTTTTTGAATGGTTATCTATTTTTCTATTATACATATATCATTTTAAAGATAGAATAAAAAAACAAGAATGAAATTTCAGTAAAATATGTGAAAATGGAAAACGAAAAAATAGCGGAACGAAAAATCAAGAACCGAAAGTTCTGTAAAGACACAGAAAATTTGAAAACGGAAAAAGAGATGAACGGAAAATTTAAAAACGGAAAAATAGATCAACGGAAAGAAGAGAAATGGAATTTTCGTTAAATCACGGAAAATTTATAAATGGATGAACAGAACTAAACGGAGAAATGAGAAATGGAACTTCTGTTAAGTCACGGAAAATAATTTAACCGAAACGTAATATTTACGGCAACTTTGCTGCCGGTACTTTATCCGTTATTTTCAGGAAATTTTTTTAACAGTGCAGTAAATGAAAGCCACTACAGCAAGGAAAGATCGAAACGTAAATACTTGGGAATTCACCTAAACATTTCTGAACTGTATTGACTGTACCTCGATGAGTGTGTGAAAGAAAAAAATGAAGCAGAGAAAAAGTGGGTATATTCAAAAGTTTTCAAAGAAGACTTCAATTTATCCTGCCACTTGCCAGACAACGACTCTTGTAATATTTGTGATTACAAGAAATTGAATTAGATTATGAGTTAAAAAATGGAATAATTGTTGAAAAACGCAGCAAAATTTAAGTTAAAAAGTAAAACACTTGCGAGAAGCTTCATTCAGATATGAGTGAAAAGAGAACATAAACTAAAACGCTGTGCAATTGAAGATAGGACAGTCGTTTATGTCTCTTACCCAAAAATGCCTTCCTACTCCAGATTTGAAGAGCTCTCTAAGTTTTTACTCAAGAAAACTCGGGAGATTAAATCGTACTATTCTTCACACAACCATCGACAAAACTTGGTGTATGATTTGATATGACGTAACAGCCGGGCGAGGAAATGAAATTGCATCATGCTTATATATATATATATATATATATATATATATATATATATATATATATATATATATATATTCACCTGTAAAAAGGACTTCAAAATTCTGAAAATCTTACTAGAAACTTAACGGTATGGACTGATAATTTCAGTGGCCAAAATAGGAATATTAATAAGGTTTTCGTCTTATGGATGTTAGACAACATTTCAACTTTAAAAGAAATAAACCACAAGCTTCTGCTTGCTGGACAAACTCACATGGAAGTTGATGATAAACATAGTATTATAGAGCATTCTAAAAACAATTTAAAAAAAAAACACACTATCTTCACTACAAATGATTGGGCTAATTTTATTAGTTCATGATCAAGGGAAAAAAAACCCGTTTGTACCAAGAAGGTTGGGCCTTGAAGACTTTTTAAAGATTATTTATTTGAAGAGTAAGGAACCTTTTTTTTTTTGTTTCAAGAGACCAACACTAATGAAGAGCTATTTTTGATATTGAATACAGTTTAGTTGCAGCTTCAAAAACGACACAGGAAATTGTATTGTAAGACCAACTTTGCAGATGAAGCCTTTCTAGCAGTTGAATTAAAAAGAAATGAACAAGAAGAAAGGGTTGTTATGCCAAAAGCAATTTCAAAATTAAGAATAACCTCCAAAAAAAAAAAAAAAAATTCATGAAAAGTACAGAGATCATATGAATTTAAACGCAATGGATTCCTATTATAGAGTATAGACCTGACTTTGAAAATCTTCCACACGGAGAAAACGAAGGAAACTTTCCTGAAGATGATTCAACTTCTCTAGACTAATGTTTTGAGATCATCTGCAATTTATAGATGATCACAGTTTCTTTGCCACATTTTAAAATTAAATACGTTCTGCTTATATGTTTTCACTCTAACTGTCGTTACTTTTTGCGTTACGTATTATTAAATTTCTACTATGAACTTTTGCAGTTTACTTGTATAACCTTTTAAACATTTTTAAAACAGCGTTTGGTGTAAAACAACAGTAACACAAGTCCAGTTCTGATATAATGAGTCATTTAATCTTTTACTATATAATTAATTCTTAAATTGTACGAAAATGAACCAACAAGGAGTACAGCATACTTTTTTTTTTTTAAGTTAACAATTATGTTTTGCCTATGTAAATGAAATCCTTCCTTTCAGTTTTTACCAGGGATGCAGAGTCGGAGTCTAATTGATTTTGAGGTAAAGGAGTCGGATTGGGCGCTGGGATTGGGCGGTTTAAAATACAGGAGTCGAAATTGGAGTTGGTCATTTCCCCTCTGAGTCCGAAACTCTGCTTGTGCTATAGAATCGGTCGGAGTCGAAATAATTTTGAAATAAAAAGAGTCTGAGTCAAACGTTCTAGAATTCCCGGAGTTGGAGTTGATCACTTTCAATCCAAACCCACAGCCCTGGTTTTCATACTCTCGTTACAAAGTAGATTAATGTGACTTACGTTAGTCTGGCCCTCAGGCACGGAACTGTTTTTGATTAAAACCACAACAACGTAAGTCCAGTTCTAATACAAGGAATCATTTATTCTTTAATTAAGTAAATAATTGAAAAGTGGTGCAAAAATTAACCAACAAGGGATGAAGAAGACATATTTTTTAAATATTAACAGTCGTATTGTGTAGCGTAATTCATGTAATAGCTTTGCAACTAGGCAAAAAAATCATTATTTTCTGTTTTTTCGCTCTACTGCAAAATTATCCTGATGTGACTTACGTTCCTCTGACTCTGAGGTACAGATTTGGCTTCCGCTGAAAAAAAGGCGTGAAAAAGACGCCTAATTCCAACATTTCCCTATTGTTAGTATTGAATCCAAAGCGTATTTCTTCAAATATCTCGAAAACTCATTTCTGAAGATACTATCGTTTACCTGTACACTGCAGAATAAGAAACCCAACAATAATGACGTCTACCGCCCGTCAAAACTCCCTCTTTCAATGAAAAAGCATCTAATTTAAGAACTCTTTAAAATCGTGCAAAAGTACCAAAAGCATCAACCCGAAAGAAATTTCCAATAAAAACTGACAAGAAAAAAAACTCACTAAGCCGTCTAAAAATTTTAATAACTAGAACAAACGAGCTGATGTGTGCATCACATGACTTCCTTTTACACCAATTTAATGTTATTTCCCAATTATTGGCAGTTTTAATGATGCTCAATAGTTTACTCTCTAAATATCACCAATAGTGGCCAAATTGAAACCATATTTAAAATAAAAAAAATTTTTAAAAATCGCCAGATTTGTCGGATTGCGATATATTTGTCGGATTGCGAAGACTGGCGATACATCGCCAAGTGTCCGCCAAATTTTAACACCACTTGGGTTTGAATCAAAATTAACAATGATTTCTCCCCAAAAAGGTACAAAAGACACCTTCAGAAACACCCGAATGCAACCAAAAGAAGAGGTGCACAACTAGACCCCACTAAGAGTCTACGTACCAAATTTCAACTTTCTAGGACATACCGCTCTTGATTTATGCGACATACATATTGCCATACACACATACGTACATACAGACGTCACGAGAAAACTCGTTGTAAATAACTCGGGAATCGTTAAAATGGATATTTCGTACGTCTGTACGTTCTTGGGTATATATGCACGTGTGGTAGGTTCTAAAAAAAACTCAACATTCATTCGGGGGTGAGCAAAATGGAAATTAAGGTCGATTTTTGAGTGAAATTTTTCTCGCGAATACAATGCTTCCTTTTTAGTAAAAGGATGTAAAAACGAGCTGATGTGTGAATCACATGACTTCCTTTTATTCCAATTTAATGTCATTTTCTCATTATTGGCAGTTTTAACGTAATTCAATAGTTTACTCTCTAAATATCACCAACAGTAGCCAAATTGAAACCAAATTTAAAAAAGAAAATAATAAATAAAATTTAAAAAATCGCCAAATTTGTCGCCAAGCTGGCGACAAAACTTGGCGACCAAAAGACTGGCGATATATCGCCAAGTGTCCGCCAAATTATAACACCACTTGAGTTTACATCGAAATTAACAATGATTTTACCCCGAAAATGGGCAAAAGACCCCTTTGGAGCATCCGAATGCAACCAAAAAAGGAGATGCACAACTAGACCCCACTAGGAGTCTAAGTACCAAATTTCAACTTTCTAGGACATTCCGTTCGTGAGTAATGCGACATACATACACACATACGCACATACATACGTACATACAGACGTCACGAGAAAATTCGTTGTAATTAACTCAGTGATCGTCAAAATGGATATTTCGGGTGTCTGTACGTTCCTAGAAATATATCCGCGTGTGGCGGGTAGAAAAATAAACTCAACATTCATTCGGGGGTGAGCAAAATGAAAATTAAGGCCGATTTTTGAGTGAAAATTTTTTCGCGAATACAATACTTCCTTTTTTTGCAAAAGGAAGTAATAAATGATGATAAAAAAAAAAAAAACTTCTTTTACAGAAGATTTGCGACGCGACTCGTATGCAACGGTTGACGTTCCCAAGATGTTTTTCCGATTTTTTCACAACGTGAACATATTTTTGGATTCGAAGCTCATACAAGTGAGGCCGATGCTCTGGTTTTACATCGAAAAATATATGACGAAGACTGAAAAATAAACCAGAGAGAAAAGATCTCTGATATAAATAACTAGAACAAACGAACTGATGTGCGCATCACATGACTTCCTTCGTGTTGTTGACTTTTAATTATAAAAGTAGTATCTGTCAGATTCTCCGAAATTACAAGCAATTATTTGGTTCAGAACGATAAAATTTCATCAATCTCTACAAATATTTGCCTCATGATTTTTTTTAATTTAAAAATTAGATTTCTTTCTAAGCAGAAATATAGTGTCGTAAATATCAGACCAACAATGTCAAATTGGAATTTTTGAAATTGGAAGCAAACTTTTGTTTCAGCATATTTTGGGAATTCATAATATTTTGAGAGAGAATACCCCCATGAGTCCCCCTCCTACTTGCTAAAAATGTTCATACCTTCGACTTTTTCGCCTTTCTACCCCCCCCCCCCCATTAAGGATGTTCTATTTTCCTCTAAATCAAAATAATGGCAATAAAATTATCGAAAACTGAAAAATAGGGGGGGGGGGGCATTTTCTCAAAAGGTGATGAGTGTTTGGAGAGAACGGTGGTTATTTTCATTTATTTTGGATTCATAAGGTGATTTTACACAACCAAGAGGAATAGTATGAGCAGCATTTTTCATGCCTCTCAATGCCAATCAATTTGTTCATTATATCAAATTTAACTTAAACTTTAAAAAATTCTTATTTTTGAGTACTGTGCTGAAGAGCTAAATATTATACAAGAGCAAACTTTTTTCCCGATTATTATGTATATCTTCATTGTTTACATCCGTCCACTCAATTCCACCCCTCCCAGTTTCCTTAATTTAAAAAAAATATATAGAAAAAACGATTTTTTTTTTGCAGAATTATTATAAGCTTTAGGGCCTCGTGCTGCATACCTAAATATTTCTTTTTGTTTGAACAAAAAATTTATAGTATATGTAGGTCTGTAGGGGCAATTTTTTTTATCAACTTAGAATTTTTAATTTGAAAAAAAAATGATTCCCCCCCCCTCCTTTTTTTTTTTGAAACCATCTAACATGCATGATGATTTCAAGATAAATCTCACTGTCACTTTTAAATTTTCGGATTGATATGATGAACTTTTGTGCAACCTAAGAATCCGTTGGGCCACAGTTATCTGGAATGGAAAAAAGTATCAGGGTTTCAATTTTCCAAATTTTCTAGGAAAGGCCGCAATGTTATTGCGCTAGAAATATCCAAGCACCGTTGTCATTAATTGACCACAAGGAGTTGTTCACAGCTAGTGATCTGTAGCTCAATTTGTACACGAAGATATTTAGGTCCAGCAGTTTGACCATGAATGTTTTAAAATGCGGAAAAAAAAAACTCATTTAAAGGTAGAACTGTAGTGGGTGTTCTGCATGTATTTGTAGTCGTTGGTTGTCACGGCTCTGCTTATTCATCCAATAATGGTAACAGGGCCATCATACCTTACTACTACTGGTTTTAGTGATATTTATAACGCAGAGGATATCTAATGGTTGGAGTTACAGTGGCTCCCAAAAATCTTCGTACACCTACGACTTTCAACGAAATAGGCCCCAATCCATTGGTTAGATTTAATATTTCGGAATAGGTATTTAATTATAAGATCTATGATTAATTTTTAACAAAACTACATGAAAAGTTTTTAAAAAATATTAAAACTTAATTTAAAAAAAATCAAAAACCAAAAAGTGCCGGAAATTCTATGTCACAAAAGTCTTCGTACACTTTATAAAATGTCTATATATTATTGAATAATCTAACTTATTATTAAGTTATTAATTAGTAGAATATCATACAGTATTCATAACACCTTTTAAACGTCTGGGAATAGATTTCATTCTTTTCATTTCTTTTTTTTTTTTTTTTTGCGTAATTTCTGAGTAAGTGTTCAACCACACTTCGAGTCTTACTGTTTCTAGCTCTATTTTCGTTTTAAAGCCGTATTTTCGTAATCTATTATATAGATATGTCTAAATACGTTACATTAAGTTCAAATCTGGAGATTGAGGGGGTATTTTCTGAATTTTAGGACGATTTTTGAGGCACTAGACGCACACGTTGAAAACCGAGTGCGTCATATCGTTATCTTGATAAAAAAAACAAAGTTGTTTCCAATAACCAAATTTTTGGTTAAGAGTTCAAAATTGGTTTTTAAAATATTTAAAGGAATAGTATGATTCATTATTTCATCAAAAAATTCCGAACTACCTAGTCCTGATGCTGATATGCACCCTCACACTAGAACACCTCTACCGTCGTGATTAACTGATCCAACTAAGTTCTTAAGATTAAGATCCTAATTTTTTCTTCTACTTACAATTATGCAACAATTTAACCAAAAATGTTGAATTCATTTTTATCTGTAAATAAGACGTAATTATAAAATGTTTTTAGCTTATTTATCCTTGATTTTGCGACGAAAAGCGTAAGCTTTGTGTTTTTCGTGCGAACAAGAAAATTTCTGCGGGAAGAGGCCCCATTTAATCCAGCTAATCAGTGAACTTGACGAAAAATTTTAGGCGAAAATTAAACGTAAAACTTTTCTTTTAACTCTGTAGAAACTTTTACAGCACTCAAATGCGCATTTTTTATAATTTTTTCAACTTTAAATCTCTGATCACGTTTTGTCAACTTTGCCGGTTGACGTTTTCTTACCTTGTTTTCGGTCCGATTCCTTTGTTTAAAGCATTTTATCAAGCACTCTACTATACAAACAAATAAATTAACTAATTTGGAGTCATTTCACACCAATTTACCGCAACTGTGGGAAACATTCGAATTTTGAATGGTGTTTGCGGGTTTTTTACGAATACCAGCGATTTTATAGCAATAAGCACAATATTAAGAAATAAATAAACAAAAAATTAAAGTCAAATGACTTATAAGGATCAACACAATGCAAAAATATTAATAAAGCGGCATATCATAATTTTAAACATCAATTTATTCGAAAATATTTGAGTGTACGATGACTTTTGTGGCGTGTTATTTCCCTGTCTCTTCGTTTTCCGACCCATTTCAAAAAGTAGATCCGTTAATATTTTGAAAAAAACCAATGGGTTGTATTTAGAATGACATAGGAATGATGTGAAAAAATATTGGACTCCATATTCGAATTCAGTTTTGAGTTATTTTCGTTTTACTAAAAAATTTCAAAGTGTACGAACACTTTTGGGAGCCACTGTATATCATTTGATGAACTCAAAGAAGGAGTTACATGGCCAACATTAATCGATCCAGGGGTTGGGATAAGTAAAAGGTATCCCTCTTTGACATTCCAGCGAAATTGGTTGCCCTTTAATTTTTAAACGAACGCAAAATTGTTCCTTCTGTCTAGAAAAGACCATAACTTTTCTTAGGGATCTTTTCCAATCCGTCCTAACACGATTCTTGTTTTTTCTTATTTTACACTGATCTATCTCATAGGAAGAAGCTGTGTCGGCATTCAGTCCAGTCGTAGAACACTTTATAACAGTTGTCCACCGATTAGAAATTCCAGAGCAGTCACAGTTTAGTGCCGCTGTGTTAAGTTGAATTCTTATCTGTCCCTTCAGCTTTCTGGTTCAGCTGGATGGTTAATGGTTGAAATCAGTAAGTAAAGGATTTGATGTGGCACATAGAGGAAAATTTTGTTCCTAGGCGTGGTTTTGAACCGTCATTTTGGTAGAACCTAGTTTTTAGATAATGCGCCATAGGGATTTCAGAAGAGAGAAAGAGAGGGAAGCAGCTCTCCCCCCCCCCTCCGCCTTCCAAAATTAAAAATATTTAAAATAAAACAAAAACAAGAAATTCGAAAAATTGATTAATTGATGGTTACTTCAATTTCTAAACTTATCAATGAGTTCGTCACTACAAACTTTGACCGATTTTGAAACTATGTTTCTTCTTTGGGAGTTCTTTGAAAATTTATTGGCGTTTTCTTGGGTTGATACAGCAATACCGCTATGAAGGTACTGGAAGGTATTTCAGCGTCGAAAACACTTCCCTTTCTTACAAAAAAAAAAAAGTGTTCCTTTGTCAAAAGTGTGCTATTTTTCACGCGATTTGATACAGGGGGAGGCGTAAAGGGTTTATAATCAATCCATTTTATAGTGAAAACCACGAAATAAATACACCAAATTGTTCCCAAAATCTGAGCGAAGGCAGCCTCTCGTCTCTGATTGCCCAAATAAGGGGTCTGCTCCCTACCCCCTCCCCTCCATCTATGATGAGCTGTATACGCCGTTGCGTCATATGTTATAAAAGTTTCTAACGGCATTCTACGACTCATATACTTGCAGATTTAATGGTAAAGGCAGTATGATGTTCGTACTACCAGTAGCATCCCACACATTTTCAAAAGATTAGCAAAGCATCAAAACTATACATTAAGCAATATAAGAGTTTCTGGGCAGGTGTGACTTGACTCAGTGAATGTAAATTTTCAAAAAAAAAAAAACTTATGCTTACGAAAATCTTAATTGAAATGCTACAATACATGTCTAGTTATTTAGATGGGCTACTCTATTTGTTTTGGCATTCACAAATCGAAGTTGAGATAATACTTACCTTTTAATATGGATCAATTTCAAAAATGGGATAAACCGAGGTAATACACTTAATAAGAAGCAAATATATATCGCTCATTTGGAAGAAGAGTGCCACAATACAAAGAAATGAAATTTTACCGGAGAAGCGTTTGAAGTTGAACTCTTTAGGCAAGAAGTTAGTCATTAAGAAAAGTAAGTTTGCTGTGCTCTCTAGTGGTTAATATTAGACAAAAAATCTGTCATTAGTTTTCAAAGAAGATTTCCTTTGGAGGCCTTTAAGAGAAAAAAATAGAAAATTAAAAATTTCGTATAGTAGCACTCTTCTTCCAAACCGAGCTATATATATATATATATATCTTCCTCTTTCATACACAGAAAATTGCAGCGTTTCCTCAATGTCTAAATGAATCATCAACACGCTTTCATGTGTAGTTGTTAAGCTACGAAAAAGGGTTTTTCTCAAAATGTCATTTTTGAAAGCAAGATGTCCATTTACTCAGAAAGTATTTGTTGCTCATATACCCATAACATATTTATGACACATTATTTATGCATTCTCGCACTTACTGAAATGAGTTTTTAGCAAAATCTTGTATATTAACTTTAACTCTTTTTTCTGTCAAAAAATAATGCACAATTTTAGCTTTCAACTTAAATGCTTTGAAGTAGAAAAATAATTTTGAAAAACTTTTAACGTTTGAATTGATTATTGTTAAACATTTACTACTGCCTTCACTTTTCTCTAGAAGTTAATAATTTTTTTAAGTTGTAATTAGAAGTATAATATCTAATGAAGCCCCTTTTTTTACTTGCAGTATCCCCATCTCATAACAGAATTTATCATATTATCAGCATTAAAAAACAACACTTTTGTGCTGAAAATAAAACTATAAAACAAATTTAAGAAATAAGAATGCACAAAATATGAAAATCGTATTTGCGCTTATGTGTTAGGGATTACAAGGAATCTATTTTCAAATGCAGAAAAGCGAACTTTGGATACAAGAACTTGCGACAAACGCCGTTTGACTTGTCGCAGAGCAATTGGAAAGACATTTTATTTAAAATCTTAAACAGGTATTGTCATTTTTCCTTTTCTACATTTGAAATTCTATAGTATTTACTTTACTCATTATGCTATGGTACGAAATCATTGCATCAAAGGGTACTTACCGCCAATTCAAGGACATACAATAAGAAAACTAAAATTAAACACAGTGACCCAACAGCCCATGGGGGTCAGGCAAGACCTACTGAGCCCATCTCAGCTTACGAGACCAAGGGCTCCGAGGTGCAAGAGCAGCTGTTCGGGGTTAGGTGTTCAACCAGAACGCGGAAATCCCAGAGTTTAGTTCCCAAGCACGCTCGGTACTCATTTTATGGACACACTAAAGGAGTGAAAGGCTGAGTCAACCATTCCCAACCCGGGAATCGAACCCAGATCTGCGGTGCGGCAGCGCTATCACTGAACCACTATGCTTCAATAAAAACAGAGTTGAAATGACTGTAGTGTACCAATATAGTGTATAACCACTTAGCACCTTCATCTAAGTTGCTTTAGTGACTGGTACAGGAAGCATCAACGCTGAAAATAAAATGAAAAAAGAAATTATATGTTCTGATATTAAATCCTACTCTGTGCTTATTAATGTCTAAAAGAACTGATGAAAAAATCATTTTATGAAAACTTAAGGCCGGTGCATAAAATAAAATTAGATCACAATTTCTTTGTAAGCAAAAATATGTTCAATTTGACAAACGGTTTAAAAAGGAAAAGCATTCTCAATAAGTTTAACAAGTTATAAATGATTGAATACTTGTATAAAAATATTCTAAAATATTCATTAGCTCCTTTTTTATGCAGATCATTTTCTAAAATCTTTGAAATGTGTTGGTAGCTTAATCGGAATATAATTGCGTGAACCTAAACTTTAAAACATGTCATCAGACAGTTTAAATCTGAGTTAGTCACCATTAACTGCGGATCAATGGTTTCATCACTACTTTACGTCGCTCGATTTAATTACCATCATAACAAGATGGAACCCATTAAATGCCATAAGCACTGACAACAGTTATGAAAATGAGGCAATGCCATAAAAGCTTCGCCATTTAACGAGAAAGAGGTCAAATGACACTTTAGCCATCAGGAGATCAATATTTATTTCTGGCCTATTTTAATTACCTCGGTGTCATATGTTGGTTGAACATATTCCCATTAGTTGAAGCCAAAATACTTACAAATGCAACATGTTGTTGCATTTTGGAGAGAAAAAGTTGCACATGAAAAAAATTCAAGCTCTTTGCATGACATATAACTATCAATTTTCTTGATCAAAACAAAAACGGACATTTAAAGTTAGTTTGAATCTTTGAAATTTGCAACAGTGAAAGTGCATTTCAGATGCTTTACAAGAGGGAAATTTTGCTTGCAAAATTCTGCTTAGTTCAATTCCGAATCAGAATAAATTTTAGAAAGTTTTTTTTTAAATTAAACAGCTTTTAAAGTAACAGAGCCAAGACAAAGTAGAGTCAGTTTGGGTAAAAAGAAGCATCCTCTATGGCTATACTTGTGGTAATTTTTTTAACTAACCTGTTGGTGAGTGACGTTTAGGTAATATATAAAAAAGATTCTGATAGTGTCGCATGTTTTCAAAAATTGTAGCCATCATCACTGCGTGATACTGTGAAAAAAGTTGTTTTTTCAAGTTTAGTGATCGAACATTTTCCTGTTCAGCAGGTCTGCGTAAGCGAAGTTACTGGTTTTAACTTGTTTAACTTGTCATGTGCAAGGAGACTAAAACCATTTATTTATGAATTTCACCCTCATTCTTCCTATTATTTTCGAAGGTTAAATTTTGATGTAAATTACACTTTTGTGCGGATTTTACATAAATTCATCTCCTAACTTTTTTTTCTTCATTCATTGTAGGATTTTTCTTTTTTAGTGATTTCAAATCATATTTGCAATTTGCAGGCTTCGGCGGGTTACATGCGGCTTAAGGATCCCAAATTGAGTATTGCTGGCTTTGCGATTATCTACCTACTTAAAATTCATGAGGAAGTAAATGGGGTGTTTCCATTTACCCCATAGTCTCTGAGATAAAAGGAAACACACGGACAGAAAAGGAGATGTGATTTCATTCGTTAACAAACAAAGTCAAATTTTTTATACCCAGTCACTCTTATAGACTGAAGTCTTGGACACAATGCACAGTATTTTATGCCCTCCATTCATCAAAAAGTGAAAAATCTTAAGTTAAAACATTAAAATTCTGTTCCCCTTTGCCTCATTTGACCCTAAGCAAAAAGTATTTTTGCAGTACAACATTCTGAATGCTGAGAAAATGACCAGTTTTTAAAAAATAACCCAAGGATTTGGAGTTAAAAATTCATAGTTCCTCAGAGTAGCCTCACTGAAGAGTTTAAGATTTTTTTAGTTGAGAATCTATCAGTTTTCATTTATTGTGTGGAAAAAATACTGTAGAAGAAAACATTAAAAAGTAAAAAGACTTAAGAAATACATTAGAAACCGTATTGAAAAATTTTAAGCCTTGTACTTAAAATAACATTCGAAGTAAAAGAAAGTGAAACAATTTTTATATTTTATACTGTTTTGTAATATTTTCTTTCATTTGAATATTTTTATCTTGCATATTATTTATGTGCGGGAACTTTATTATGTGCTTATTACTGCACGGTGATTTTTAAATTAACCTGTTATGACCTCGTAAGATTTCAAAGAAGACTTAAATTATTTTTAAATTGTCTCTTCTTTCAATTTTCATTTATTTAAAACTTACTACCTTTTACGATCAGTTGGTTTATTCTTTCGTATCTTTGCTAGTTTATCCACCACATTTTTCTGAAAAATTGACAGTAAAACGCAAGAAATCGAAATCGAATTTCAAAATTGTGTAAACTTTAACATGTTTCAAAGTATTCTTTAATAATATGTATGAAAATTCGTCTAATTATTTTGATCCTATACAAAAACAAAGAACAACTATACAGAGACTAAACTTTTATTGCACCAGAAAAACCATTTTTTGGGGGGGGGGGGTAATTATATTGCAACCTTTTCTTTGATCTGGTGATTTAACCTTTACTTTCCTAAATGTTCTCTCACTTAAGAAAATATTTAGGGAGGAATGGGTTCAGACTTAGATGATGAAAAACACAAGAAAATATACTAGAAAATTATCGCTAAAAACAAGACAAAAAGGACACTTTTTCATCGGAATATGTATGCAAATATGTTTACAAGATATTAAAGAAATGATTTTAAGCTAAGACTAAGTATTAAATATGAAATACTGCTGCAAATGTATCTTAAAATATTAAACTTACATGAAAACGTGTACACTCGATTTCATTACTGTACGTTTTACTAGGGTGCTCTCGAAGGGTCATGGTGCCATCGAAATTTTTATGGGATGTTTTTTGAGGTAACTTTCCTTTTTTTTGGGGGGATGGGGATTTATTCTTCGCGGGCTCTCCGTAGTTTTTGAGACAGATGCGTCATCACTCTGGGTTGGGAGGGGGGGGGGGGGGCTTGCCTGAGTTTTGAATCACGGAATTTAAAGGAATGATGTCAAATTGGGAAGAAATTCAACGATAGCTCCCAAACCTTTAAGAATTACAATATTTAATCAAAACTAATATGCAATGAAATGCAGTTAATTTACTTTATT
This sequence comes from Uloborus diversus, assembly GCF_026930045.1. Taxonomy (NCBI): domain Eukaryota; kingdom Metazoa; phylum Arthropoda; class Arachnida; order Araneae; family Uloboridae; genus Uloborus; species Uloborus diversus. Next base: position 153,464,006 of record NC_072733.1, read on the forward strand.
AGTTTATTACAGTAATATTTCCCTAATTGTATGACTAAATTTATTTATTAGAAAAGGTAAATACTAATAAAAGATCATTTAAGGACATGAAGTCAGTTACAATACAAGTTTTCAAAAATTTTGCTGTAAGATTATTTATATATCAATGTTCAAACCTTCAGACATCATTATTAATACACAAAATTGTAAAAGTGTGCCTTAATTTTTACAAAATCAATAAATTTTTACTTTGTTTGTGCTCCAGTAACGGACATGGAAAGGTTCAGATGTACCAGTAATAGAACCTCCTAAATTGGATGATTTAAATATTACTACAAGCTCATTTCATACTTTTAAATTACACTCACAGACAATTAAATGTTTAATGCAATATAAAAATGCATTCTAATAAAATAATGTATGTATATTTTTAGCAAAATAGCATTTAGAAGTGAGACGTACCTCTTGAAGAAACATGTTAGAACTGGCAAGAAATAGCTGTGTAAATTATTTAAAAGGAACAAATTGCACACAAACAACGACGGGTAAATCGTCGATAGAATAATTGGCAGAGCGGTGGATTGTAGTTGGTAAGAACGAGTAACCAAATTGTTTTCGTTCGTTCGAGTGCACGAAAGCTACATTCGGAAGCAGGCACCGGTCGCACCGGTGCCACCGCAAGCGTTCGGAAACTATAGAGTCCTAATACGTTTTAGATTGGGAATCAACCGTTTCGACCGCTTGCGGTGGCACTGGTGCGATCGGTGCCTGTTTCCAGGGGTGCCCATCCCCCCAAGCTCAATGAAGCAAAATCCTCCCCCCCCCCACACACAAAAAATCCTAACTCTCTTATTTTTAAATTAGGTTAAACGTAACACTTTTTAGAGTCACAAATTTCCAGTTAAATTAACATAATTTCCTAATTAATCAAAATAATATTTGATAGAAATTCAAGAATTAGAGTTGCTTGAGGAAAATAGGAAAATAAAGTTACAACAAATGCGAAAACGAACTGCTTACATTTACGACTGCAAATACAAGCAATCAATAAATTTAGGATCTCGCGAAGTTTTGCCGTTTGCTCAGAACTTTTTTGAGTGTTGCGGCTACCACATTCGTTCTATTTGCTGCCTGTCTCAGCGAAATTTTTAAGTTATGTAAAAATTCCAGTTAAGATAATGATAATATTAAAATTCTCAGGGCCGTCGTGAGAGCAAAAAACTAAGAGGGAAGGTATGTGTTTTAGCAAGTGCTCATCCCACCTTTTCCCCTAATATATCTTAAAATAGAGAGATCGAGTGGATTCAGCTTTTGCTTTGGGAGAGAGTCTTTAGTAGATCTAAGCGATAAGAGCCCTGTCGATAAGTTTTATATAAACTCAGAAACAAAAGTTTCTTGGGGTTTTCGCCCCCGGAAAATTTTCGAAACTGTAGTTTCAAACAATCTTCGATAATGTTTAGGGGGAAGAGAGGCTTGATGGCTCCCCCGCGGAAATTTTTCGAAATTGAAGCTCTAAAAATGCAATAAGATTAAGCTTCGATAATGTCAGGAAAAGAGAGTTCAGTGGCTGTGGCCTTGAATTTTTCTAAAATTGTAGTAATAAAAATGCAGTTTTAGGCTATCTTTAGTAATGTTAGAGAGAGGAAAGTTTTCGTGTCCTTCTCGCGGCAACTTTTCGAAATTGAAACACCAAAAACGCAGTTTTAGATAATGTTTGGTAATGTTAGCGGGGAGGGGGGCAGAACCTTTTTTGAAATTGTAGTTCTAAAAACGCTGTTTTAGACGATATTTGATAATGTTAGGCAGATGAGCTTGTGGGCCCTCCCACCGCAATTTTGCGAAATTGAGGCCTGTGAAAAACGCAATTGTGGACTGTCTTTGGTTATGTTTGAAAATTTTTTGAAATTAAAGTATTAAAAACGTGATTGTAGGCAATCTTTGTCAACGTTAGATGGCAGTCAATGTTTCAAAACTGAAAGCTCCTAAAACGCAAGTTTCGCCGACCTTCATGATGTTAAGAGTCATGATGTCATGATGTTAAGAATGTTTTCCGAAGCTCTTTCACGGAACTTGGTTCTAACACGTAGTTTTTGACGGTCATCAGTAATGTTCGGTCTCAATTGCCCTTTGATGCAATTTTTCGAAATCGAAACTCCAATAGCACAATCTTCAGTAAGTATAGGGAGAAAGGAGTTCATGGGTCCTTTCTTGAACGCAGTTTTAGACAATCTCTGGTAATGTTAAGCAGAGTTGAAGTTCCATGGCTCTTCCGAGGCAGTTGTTCGAAATTGGAACTTCAAAAACACAATTGCAGATTGTCATCAATGTTCAATCATGTTAAGGGGGGGGGGTTGAGCTTTTATGTGCTAAAAACGCAATTGAATGCCGTCTTTTGGCAAAAAGATTTTTGCCCCCCTCTTTTTCCTCGCTGTCACACGTGTTCATCGTACAGATCTGTACTAGTTCCAGAAAAATTCATGATAAATTAAAATGAAATCAAACCTTCTGACCATTTTTTGCAACAGATTGTTTGACGCCATCCTGTCTTTATTGAGAAATCTCTTTTTCAATACTACTAAATTTTGGAAGGAGTGCGTCAAAAAAGTATTATTCTTGCATCTTACTATTTCTTATTGAGTAACTTTAAATATTTTTGTGTCCTCCAAAAATTTCATTTGCAAATACCCCCCCCCCCCCCCAAATTTTGATGGCGTAACTTGCGCCATAATCCCCCCCCCCCCGTGGCCACCCCTGCCTGTTTCCGAATGTAGCCAAGTTGAGGTCTTTGCTTTTTCAAAACCAAGACGCTTTTACCTCTAATAATTTGACAAAAAGAATTTCATTTTTTTTGTCACAAATAGGATAACGAAGGAAAGATTAGACAAATTAAAGAGCATAAGATTTTTTTTCTTATTTTCATTTATGCCGAATCTAATTAGCTTCTCATATACTGGGGACCGTGAGAAAGTACTTTTGCCTCCAGACAAACAGAGGAAAGATTTACAAGACAAAAAAAGGAAATAACACGCAGAGCACTAGTAGGAGTCAAACTCACGACCTCCAGCATACGAAGCGAAGCTTCTACCGCAGAGCCATAGAAGTCCCAACAATAGAAATAAGAAAAATACAACAAAGAAGAAATAACACCTCGGGAAACAGCGGGAATCAAACTCATGACCTTTGGCATATGAAGCAGATGCTTCCACCACTAAGCAAAGTTTTTTTTTTTTTTTTTGCACATTTAAAAAAAAAAAAAATGTTTGAACCACTTAGCTATTGCTTCATTTGCTTCAGTAAGTGTCCTATAAGATTGTTTTTCCCCAATTAAAGCAATATTGGAACATGCCCCATTATTGGTAATTTGTTGAAGAAAGTATAAACTAAAAGGATTCTACTAAACGCAGATGAAACAGCATTTTAAAAATAGATTCAACTCTCGCAAATTTTTGACTTCTTAACTAGACATTATTTCTCTCAACGGGGACTCTAATTGAATATTTTGATCGAAAATTATTAAATCGAGCCTATGTGCAACAACCTTCACAAACTAAAAATTATTTGCTTTTGCTCATCGTGTTAAAAAGAAGATCCCTTAAAAAAGTTTTTTCGTTCGTTAAAAAAAACTCATCTGTAAATGAAATCAAGAGTTAATATTATGATTCAAAATATACGAAAGAAATGTAAGGCGTCTCAAATGAATTAACTCTTTTCCTTCTTTTAAAATTAACTTTCAATGTTAAATGCTTTATTTTTACTATAGGTTGCGCTCCAATATTAATGTCTTCTGGAAGATACTTGAAGTGAAGTGAGTATAATTGTATGCTCGTACTTGCTGATGATTTATTTCGAAGTTTAGGGTTTTCGAGTAATGTCTCGTTTGCGTCGCGTTACTTCGATTATTTTAAGTGCCCTGCTAACCATCGTTTCATTTTGGTGCAGTTTAATTTTACGGGTGAGAAAAAGGTACGTATATTATTTGTATTTAAAGTTTCATGATATCAAAAGATCTAATTTTACAGCAAAATTTCTTTGGTGGTTATTCAATTCATTGTATGTAATGGATATCAAAAATACACGCAATTGTATGGTTACTGTAAGCTGTAATATAGCTTCATTAGTGTGTGACAAGAAACTAGCCTATAAGATAAATAAATACCTTTGTGCTGAACAGTAAAGTAAGAAAAATAACGTTAAAAATAGCACAAATATTTGACTTTGTAGAATGTAGTAAAACTCCCAAGTTGCTATTCGCCGAATTTCTCGACATAGACGTTGAAAGCCATCATTCAAGTTTTAATGCGTTATAACGCATATTAGTTAAACAGTGTCGTCAACTTATTAGTTGTATCCCAAATAATGTAAAACTGCAGTGAATGCTAGAAACAGATGGTAATGTTTCACGTGATTCTCAAAATATGTGTACATAAAAGTAACTTTCGCCAAAAACTATTCGATTGGAAATGTAAGCTAATTTGGTTACGTTAATTTTGGAATTTCTGAGACTTAAACTAAGAGTACCTGAACATTTGTTTAACGTTGTTAACATCTCTCATAGGATTTTAAGACTTCCGAATTTATATTTACGAACATATGACTTGTTTTTTTTTTTTTTAATTTAAAATTTGGAATTAGTACTTCGAAGGCTATAAACGTATTTCACTGTGCAAATTTTCATATATAGCAGTAAATTACAAAACTTTTGTTTTGTTGAAAAATTAGTCAATTTAAGTAGAAAAACAAAGAAAGTTAAAACATTCTAATCATTCCTTTCAATGCTTAAATGATACGTAAGATCACTCATTGATCCTTGTATTAATGAGGGTTCTCCCACTGTAACGACTTTTAAAACATCAGTTGCTAGTAATCGCAACTGTAACTTGGAAAACTTTCTGGTTTCCCCCATAGACTTCATTTCAAATAATGCACTTACACGATGAAGTTTGTATATTTAGATGGTATTTATTTTAGGGAAGCAAAAATAATTCTTCCTTTTTACTTTTTGTTTATTTTTACCGATAGGTTATTTCTTCAGCAAGGTTGGTGCTTCATATGAATTAATGCCCAGAATTGAATATTGTCAGTTTTATATTTAAATAATATATGCGGTGTCACTAGACCAGTAGTGACGCCACCATCAATACAAAGGCGTTCACGTCGCACAAAAATTGATTACATTCAAGTTACACGCTTCAATCGGTTCAAACTTCTTATTGGAGATTAGCTGAATATATAGACATGGCAGTAAGCTACCGTCCCTAAGCCAGGGCTAAGGCAGAACTACATGCAATATACCAGACAGCCCGGTTATCACATCCAGAGGCTGCCGTTTCGTTCTTATTACAATTCTTCAGTCTGGAAAAGTGAATAATCGAGCTGGAGGCAGATGTCATTTCATTGAAGCTAAGAGCGCCAACATCTACCAATTGGTGCTTTTAGCTTCAATGAGATGGGTAGGCGCTTTTAGCTTCAATGAGATGGCATTTGCCTTCAGCTCGGTTATTCACTTCTCCAGACTGAAGAATTCTAATAAGAACGAAACTGCAATATCTAGATCAGATAATCGGGCGCATGGTATATTGCATACAGGCATGATTACTACATCCTTGAACTAGTTCTCGCTTCCAAACAAAGTTATTACCGGTTAACTTTGCGGATGAAGGTTTTTACAACGCAGCTGTAATAAAGTAGCACTGCATTTAAATGATTTAATTTAATTGCTTTAAGCATTAGGAAGGATCATATTAAGAATATGACTGACCATTCTGTGAAATGGTGAGCTAAGCATATAAGGGGCCATTCCACCGTCACGTGCGGGACAAAAATACGCTTAAATTTCATTAACATTTCGTCACATCTCTTAATATTTTAATGAAACAGGGATAAGCAGTTTTTTTTTAATCTTTACATTTGATACAAGAATACTCCTGACACAATTATATTTTTAAGAAACAATTATTTAAAATAAAATTTATTTACATGCGTCATGTGCAGGACATCCAAAGTCAACCTCAGGTAACTTGCTAATGAATAAGCTAATATTTTTGCTCTATTAATACAGCAATGACGAAACAAATTGTAGATTTTGAAAGCTATGCTTCAAACGGAAAGGAAACATATCTCATATTAAATTATTTAAAACATTGAAAAAAAATATGTATATGCTTATTCCATTGAAAATGGTCATTGTCTCGCACGTACCGGTTCCTATTTCATGAAAAATAATTTTTGAAGAAAGTTTTTGCTTAAGAAATCACATGCGTTTGTGATTTCTTAAGCAACAAAATTTTGTTCATCCTTTTAAATTTTTTATGAAATATATGAAGCGACACGTGCGGGACAAAATGACTGTTTTCCGTGGAATAGCCCTAAGGGTGAATATACACTATTTGAATTTCAACGGCGCGATTAATTTAGCATTAAAGCTGCTAAAAGACGTCCAGGACCGCGAATAACCAGCGTAGTACAGACTAAAGCATGCTAATAAAGTCGAATAAAATTCAAATAATATTGCATCGATTCTCTTTACACTGTTACAAAGCGTGCTTGTGCCAGTCGTTTCGGTATTTCCCCAGGTAAGTATTTTTAAATTTTATCATTTACATAAATGTGCGTTTGTACAATGCAATGTTTACTTTGTGTAGATTTCACGGATTACGTTCAAGTTCTGGTAGAAAGAAAGCGAGATTTTTTTCATAGATTGTGTGTGAATTTGTTACTTCTCTGGCGTCACTCCTCTGGTAGTTTGAAAGCCAATAGTGCAGTCACCTGAAGGCATATTTTCCCCGGGGTATAAAACTCAAAGTTCAAACATTATCTGACCTAGATCTTTGCAAATACGAAAATAATGTCAACTAGTGAAATAACGAATGTTGAACTAAACGAATTTTCTTTGGGAACGCAAAAAATTCATTTACCGTACATTCACCCATAAAGGATATTTCCCATATGCGAATAGGCAGAATGCCAAACTAGGACGAAACTAAGTGACAAACGGATTCAAACCAAGTTCTACCAATTCTGTTTACTGATTACAGGTTGAAAGTTCGTGAACAAGGGATAGCTCCATGCTTCACTTTAAACTAGACAAATATTGTTTGCAAGGAGTCATGTTATTGAGACTAATTTTTGCAATCTAGATGAACTCTTAGCGGTAAGTGCACTTCATGGTGCATTGACCGGTGCTCAAGTTTTCATTCATACCATTAAGTACAATTTGTAAAAAGAAAAGTACTTCCGAACTCTAATTTTTGCTTAGAAATTCAGAGACCCAAATGAATCAAAAAATTAACGCAAGTACAAACGCGTTATCGTGAAAGGTACATTTGAGTGTTTTGATTTCCTAAAAGGAAAGTGCATTCAAACAGCTGACGTAGTAAGCTTTTGCCATGTCCGATTTTTCGATGTTAGCCATTAAAGTTTACAAGGAAATTACCATTATCTGAATGCATAAGTATTTCTGAGAATCTAAAAACTTCCTAGGGGATTTTTTATCCCCTTCAAAAAGTTATTAGTCAAATTAGCCTTTCTACCAAGAAATCTGCTATATGCTAGCAAAGATTATCCTATGTGCTATGCGAAATAGTTCTGATGCAGGAATTAAATTTCCAAATCTTCACCAGATCTTTCAGCCAAATTACCCTCTGAAGTTTGCGGAAACTCAGCCTCCTTTCGGGGTCTCTCACTTGTTTGCAGTATAACTTTTCTAAGAATTTTACTCACGTTGAAACAAACTCACTAATGCTACAAATATAATTTCCAAAAGCGACCCAACAGAATTCGGATTAAAGTTAATTCCCTTCCCCGACGTAAGGAAATTTTGTAGATTTCATGTTTCCCTACCAATTCGAAGCAAATGAGGGTAGTTAGTTGTTGTTTAAGATTTATTACTTGACAAAGTCGATTTAATGTTATAAAAGAACTGTATAACAGTTGGGCCAAATCCCACATTTTGACATGTCGCACCCTGGCGAGGAAAGTGACAAAACTAAAACAAACAGCATTTGAGAAAATGGAGATTTTACGCAACTCATTTCAAGTGATTTCATCTCAAATAATACAATACATTCAAACCTTTTTTTGTGCGTACATGAAAATTTCTATGAAATTGGGGCTCAATTGACTAACTTATCTTTAAAACGAGTGCTTAATACAGTAATTTAGAGCGATTTTTATTATGTGGTCCCTATATACCGCAAAAAAACGGGTTTGAGTGTATAAGTAAAAAAATTGCGATGCTTACTGGTTTTTGTCTAAATTAATAATGCATTCTTAAGGTTCAAACTCTATCTTAATTAGATGGTTTTTTTATTTCAGGTCAAGTGTTGAAGTCCGTTTTAGTAAATAATCACAGCAGCAATATTATCCTCGACCAGTATACCCGTTACACAAAAGTAATGCGAAGTAACTCGAAACTGTCCAATGGGAGCAAAGCTGGCATTTTATTAGCTTTTAAAATGTTTCATAAAATTGCATTCAAGTTTCTCGGTAGTATAAATCACATCTTGACACGAAACCGTGCACGATCATTGCAATATGACACAAATTCCAGTAATGAAACTAGATTAGAAGCTGAGGATATTCTTAAACGATGCATTGCTCATCTTCCATTCTTTATGGTAAAAGATATTTTATGTCACGAGTCTATCCGAGGAATTAAGTGTATAAGTGCTTCAACATCCAAAACTATTGTTTCACCAGATGAGCTTCACGTTGCAGGAAATACTTTCAATCGGGTTGATTTGGAATTTATGATGACTCGATTACTGTACATCGCTTTGCAATTTCATGTTTTTGGAAATACTACGAAAAAGATAGGAAGTATCCAATCCTTGACTAATGAAAGTGACTTATTTCTGGAACCTATAGAAATACCTGAACAAGAATTATCCGGCCGAAAACTAGTTAGTTGCGAGTGTCCTCCAATTTTTGGTTACATGATACCACTTGACTTTTTTGGAAATATTCTCGGACATGAGCCTAGTTGCGGAAAAACGTACGCCCACATTTCTTACCCGAGTTATAGGCAATATGAAGTGGACGAATACGGAGATACAAATAATTGCTCTCAGTTGAAACCTATTGGATACGAAGTAAAATCAAAAACGAAGAACACAGCTGTAAACGTGCTTGTTGACGAACTGCTAATTGCTGAGGAAATGAGCTATCAGGTTGATATTCTAAAGATTAATAAAGAGCTGGCATTTTTGGAAAATCAAAACTGCCACATTCAGGTAAGTAAAATAAATTGCTCAAATGTAATTTAACTTTAACTGCTTACTTGTTAAAGCCAACGGAATAAAACTGGATTGCAAAATGAGCCACTGAGCAAAAGTGATGCAAGTCAATAAAACAAGATTTTGAGTAATTGAATGTTTAGTAACTACTTTTGCACAAAGCACTATGCTGTTCCGTTTTACGATTACTTTCTCGGAAAATATTTGAACCTAAACATACACTATTTTCGCATGAAGTAGAATAAGGCTAAAGCTAATTTCAGATGTTGTAAATAAAAAATAAGAAAATTAACTACACCACGTTTGCTCTCAGCGGCTCATATTATATTGCAAACCATCTGTCATACATTACTCTACCTGAAATCCAGACTGACGTAAGCCACTTTATCACTACTTTGCTGGAAAGCGTAAAAACGGATGTCTGGTGCATACGAAGATTGTGACTCTAGCGCTAATCACTGATAAATAATTATAAATTCGGGATATTCCGCTTCTAAATTTTAATAAAGACGAAGGAACATAATCTGTAACCATACAAATAATCCTCTTAAGGTTAACCCAATCATACTTCAAATTTCAATAAAAGAACTTTGTGCATTCAATTCTTTCGTTGAACGACCCATTTTTAAGTACCTAATAAAGCTCAATTTACAAAACAGTTAAGCAAAAAATTTTAAGTATCTAAATTGAAACGAAATTTATTTGGAGATTCTTCAAACATTGTAATGAATGAATATACAAACTTTGAGCATTCAATACAATGGTTGTATATTCATTACAAACTAACATTTTAATGAATATACAAACGTGAATTGAATGTAATTGAACCATTGCTAAAACTATTTTTTTCCGCATTAAATGTCTGTTTAATACGAATTTTTTCACATTTAAAGTTTTTTTGTTGAGCCATGAATGGTTAAATATTTTGCTGTATCATTCATGCTGTTAGTTTATATCCGCCCTTTCCAAAACTGTACTTCGTTAGTCATAAAACCTTTGGTGTTCTTTGTGTACTCCATTCTTACGTTAAAAGACCTAGCACTTAACTGCCTAAACAAAGCTGTAGGCTTTATTTGTTGCCCAGCAAAGGTATTATTCAGATAAATTCATAATGTAACGTATACAGTTTCTAAGTGATTAATGTGTTGCTAAAGCAACATTTTGTGCGACCTCAAATTAACTTCCCGTAAAAAAGGAACATTATTATTAATGGGTATTCAAAAATTTTCTGGTTCATAAAGTTTATTTTCCTTTTGCTAAGCTTGCAAAGCCGAGAAGAATTGGAAAGATTTTGAAACGCAATTTTAAACTTAAATTATTCCACTTATTTTGCTCTGGTGTATCGAGCCGATCGCCTACTTAGAAGTGTTACTCTTTCACTTACCCACTCAATTTCAAGGGTGGATAATTAAATATCGGCTCCAATCGTTATTTTGCTTTCCTCCAATTATCAACTCATCTCATTTTGTACCGCTCTGAAATAAATATGATTAGTTTTAATGGGGGCTCTCACAATGAAAGTCGATTCATATGCGGAACGTTAGCTGATGCGCATAGAATTAATTTTAAAGAACCCCGGTTTAGTTAGCACTTAAATCTCATAAATATGCTTAATTTTGAGTGTTGCGTATTTAACTGCGTTTCTTGATAATTAGGATTGGCATTTAAGTTGACCTCATCTTGGGCTGATAATGACTATTTTACGACGTCTTATGGCACACTGCACTTAATTGTGCTTTTAGTTAAAGCATTTTGTCAGTTGTTACTTATATTAAAATTTAACACAAAATAATTGATATAAATAAATTTTATTTGCACATATATAAAGTGCAGTTGAATGTTTCGGACATTTCTTGTAAAACTTTAAATTTCTAGCGGGTTTTTTTTTTTTTTTTCGAATTGACAAAAAAATTTAAACAAATTTAGCTACATAACATGTATCACTTGCCGTCAACAGTAGTAGCACATTTCAAAATTTTGAAGTGTTTTAAACATGGATTTAAGATCTGAATTTAATGCTCTTTGATAGGGTATAATAAAGATTAACATTTGTTTAAAATTTACCAACTTTTGAAGAAACTGTTTCATAATTTAATTACACTATAAATTTAGGCTAAACTTTCCAGTAATCACAGCATATCATGTGTTTTAGAAAATTTTGTTAAAGAAAATTAAAAAAAAAAGCTGAAGAATAAGCAAATTGAAATTATGTAGTATAACGTAAAATCTTGATTTTTTTAAAAAATACTCCTCTTTTCCCCATCTTCAGATGTGCCACAATTGTTCCTGTTGAGCAATATTCGGTTAACATTTGGAAAAAAATTAATAAATGGGAAGCTAATACAAACATAATTGTAAAAAAAAATTGTTTTGCCTGCATTTTATTTTGCATGACGCTAATCGTTTGTCTATCTGCTAGATATGTTGAATGAAAGTGGTGCAGTAGGTCAAATTTATTATTTACCACTTATTATTTAATAACATACATAAAATGAGTGTAACTGTAAAGGTGATTGAAATTCCATATCGTGCGTTCGTGTGATCTTCCTGGCTTCTTGGATATTTACCAGCGCTTGTCGATTAAGCAATTTCTAGATCGACAAAAATATTTAAACTGAGCATTGTATCATTCTGATAGAACGCGCTGAATGTTTTGAAAGTTATTAAGTTCGTTCACAAAAGGTTGTTGCTGAAACAGTTCCCCCCCAAGAAATTAAGCTAAATACAGTCGGACCTCGATGTAAGGTCACCCCTTGGGACTTCACGAAACTGACCTTATAAGAGGATTGACCTTATAATCGATTCATATGTATTCATTGATAAATAAACATTTAATTCGTTAAATCACTTCAAAATTTAATACGTTCAAAACTATCAGTTTCACTTAAGGATCGTATATCGCGGTGAATTCTCGGAAGTGAATCTGTTAGGCACTGAAATCATTCAAAGTCTGACAAAAGTGACCTTATAAGCGATTAATGTATTGTGACCTGACCATATATCCGATAATACATGACATAGAATTCCTATTCAGTGAGTACGGGACTTTAGAAAAGTGACCTTATATGCGGGGTGACCTTATAAGCGGGTGACCCTATATCGAGGTCTGACTGTAATTGATTTTAATATAAATCAAGTGGCCTGCGAACTTGCATATATGAGGCCCCTAGTTTCAAAACCGGATACTTGTAGGAGCGGACAAACGCTCAACTTGTAAAAAGTCCGGTTTTGAAACTGAGGCAGACCTTCCCGCCCCATTTCAAGGGGGAAAGCTGTTTTTGAACCTAATATTGAGCAGGCAAATAGGCCTTATGATTCTCTACAAGATTAACAAAAAAATCGAATTTTTCGCAAGTATCCGGTTTTGAAACTAGGGGCCTTATATGGTTTTGCAGAAAATTTTTAGTTGACACAAAAATGACAACCCTCACTTACGAAAAATTCTTCATTCCATGCATAGTTTTGATTTACTTTTTGCTATAAGCATAGATAAAACACTCACTCCTTTGACTTATTCTGACTGTAGGAGAATAAAAAAAACTTACTTTTTTCTTTTGAGAAAGGTTCACTAAAATCTAATCTTTCAATTCCGAACTAGTCTTGCTTAACATAATTCCTTGTACTTGAAAAAAAGAAAGCATTTAATTGAATCTTTCAGGTATCAGCGGATTTTGAAATTGCTCCTGACGATGGTGCTCATCCCTTGCTTGACTGCCCTGAACCTGACGAAGGTAAGTATCTGATATGGAACGAGCTTTTATGTATAAGGTTCATTCAAATGAAACCAGGTCAGCGCGTCTAACTTAACATTAGACGATGGCACGTAACTGCATGTATGGAGACACCATCTATTAGTCCAGAGACTGACGCATGCGCAACGTTTCATGTTGCACAGTGACTGTGTGGCTTAACGCCGAATAGTTGTAAAGTGAAAGTAGAAAAATAGTAAGTTGTAAAGTGAGAGTAGTAGAAAAGAGTAAGTGGTTACACAAGTTATCGTCCACTACGAGACATGTCCTTTTTTGACCACAGGGCCCACTTTGGGGGATGGGACTCACTCCCTGAGCCCACTGCTTGTCGAGTTTCTTGAAACGGGGAATCATCATCAATGCCCAGCGTTAGGCCACTTTACAGAGCATTAGACGATACATTACGTCGAAACGTCCAGGCATGTTGTCCAAAGGCGTCCACAAACGATCAATGCGGTGAAGACGACATTGCAGTAGTTTCGGTGGGAAACGCTGGAGCATCCACCGTAAACCCTTTCACCGTGCAGACCTTTCACTGTGATTTTATGTTTTTGGACCTCTAAAACAAGCTATTCGCAGACGACACCGGATATCGCAATGGACGACGAAGTGTGTGACTAGATTCTCTATGTCCTGGGCGGTCATTCCAAGCTCGTCAGCTTGAGATAGATTTTCGCTCACGTGATCGGTTGCGGCTGGGTTCGAGTAGATTAGAATACTACTTTGCGACATTTCTAAGTCACAACTGATCACGTGAGCGAGAATCTCGATCTCGCAAGCTGACGAACTTGGAATGACCGCCCTGTAGCAACCTACTAGCTTCTTCAAAGATGGAATTGACAACCTAGTTTCGCAATGGGATAAATGTGCCATCAGTTTTGGCGATAATTTTTGAGTTAATAAAATCGTAACCGTTACTTTAGGCCAGTGACCAGGTTTCATTTAAATGCCCTTTATATATTACAAAATCAATCTCCCTTTAATGAGTAAAAGATGACTGCGGACAAAGGAAAGTAACTAAGATAACTTTCCATTTTGAAAAATGGAAAAAAAAGTTTTTGTTCTGAAAATTACAGTGCGTTAAGAGCAAACAATATTTTATATTACTTGCACTGAAATAATTTTTATCTTTTGACAGTAAATTTTACTTTCAAAAAAGTGGGAAAATTTCACCTGGCCCCATTTATGAGATCAAGTGAAAAATTGCTTTTCTAATAAAATTTTCTTTAACTATTAAAAATATTTTTCATCAGCTGAATAAATAATGAAACAATAACCGAATAAATAATACATGAGAAAAATTAGTTAATAAAATGGTGAATGAATAGGAAAATAAGTGAGTGAATGAATAATTTAGTGAATTAATAAATGTAGAAATGCAAATTAAAGAGTGGATAAGTGAGTAACTTAATAAATGAACGAATAAGTAAGCAAAATAAGCTATTTCACTTTGGCCAGCATTAACTTGGAAAAATTTACTAAACATTCGATATGGAAAAATAATATTAACTTAATAGTACTACATTAAACAACAGTACTAGACCGGGATCCCTCGCCCCTTTTTCTTTATTCATTACTAACAAGCTAATTTTCCGTTAGTAGCTTCATTTTGTCGAGACGCCCAACATTAACCAGTACAAAAATTTTGTAAGTGGTAGCTAACATGGGTGGAAAGGACATAGTTTGTTGATTTGGCGGTTATCAAATATTTATAACTAACTGGTTTTTTATATATAATTCTCATAATAATTATCTAAATTAGCCGGAAAAATTGTCCTACAAAATGCAGGATTTGATCAAAGATGTTCCACTTTTGCAACATGTACTATTTACGAAGGCATGAAATATAATTACTAACCAGCTGAATTTTTTTTTTGGTCAGTTAATATTTATATAATTTAAGACACACATTGTCCTACAAATTGCGTGGTATGCTTTTCTGGTCCGACACTCCAAAGTTGTCAATACCACAGGACTATTTTTCTTTTTAGTAACCGTAGGACACTAATATCACGTGATAGATTAGTGTGTTTTGTGCCCAAATAAAACAATGTCCTACGAGAAAACAGGTATGTATCCCTAGTCCTACAATAATTGTCATTTTCGTTTTCCTATGTGAAACATAACGTCAAGTGAAAATATATTTATTGAAATAAATCAACTTTATTATCTTATATAAACAAAAAAATATTACTTTTACACAAAATAAATTTTTATCTGACTCATCAAATATTCGTCATCATCGCTGCTAGTATCACTCTCATCTTTATCAGTATCTTTTTCATTTTGTTCGTCTGTGATATCTAAATCTGTAATAACATGAAAAAATTAAACCCCCAAGCGATGGCGCACCCCTTAAGTCTGACGGAGTACCCATCCAGAATAAAAGCCCTCAGAAAAGATACTCCTTGAAAAAACTGCCTTAAAAATTCCAATGAAGCAATTTGCGCCATGGACCCCCCCCCCCCCCCCTCTTTCGTCTGTGCACTCCAGTTAATTAGAATTTTTTCTATGAGTTTATTTTACTATTATAGTGATTTCTGCGAGTTTTGAGTTTTTAAGTAATAGAAATTATTTTTATTTAAAAAGAGTATTATTTCGCCCCCCCCCCTTTCCCCCAAAACCCGACGCTCAAAGTGCTGGGACTTTTTACCCCTTTTTGCTGAAAGGTTGAGAAGTAATTTGCAACAGGCTTCAACTTTTTTTTGGATGTTTGGGTTTGGCCATTTTTTGACCTAATTTTACTGTACTTTCTGCATTATACTCGAATTTTTTTTAGAAAAATATGTAAAGTATAATGTACTTACTAAAATAATTGTTTAAAAAAAATAGCAATTTTATCATGGAAATACTCGAATTTTTTTACATAATTGCGTGAAAATTTCTACTTAAATTATTTTTCATATATTTTAAAAATACAGTTAATCGACTTACCTTTCACAACATAAATATTTTGATTTCACTCTAAATTCTTTATAGCAAGAGGAATGATACTCGATTATGACGTCATTCCAATTTTCCGGTAGTACGACATTACAATATTTGTGTTTGATTCTTTCGAGCTGTTAGAAAATTTCGACAAGAAAGCAAAATATCTTAAATTTCTTGATTTCTTCGCTTTTCTTTCGAAAGCGAGGGTTGTCGCACAATATATTGCACAAAAAGCACTCCATTATTTTATAGCTATTCACAAAGTAATTGAAATTATTTCAGAGCGATAAACACGTGGTCAACATAAAACAACTTAGCACGGTTATGGTCGGCTCCAACGTGAAATACCTAATACACAGTAAACAATTATTTGCGCATGTGTACTAAAATAACTGAACTCCAATAGCAAAATGTAGTGAATGAATCTATTTTCAGTTGTATGAATTTCAAATTACATTGGAGGTTTGGCAAAACATGCCACACAATTTGTAGGACAATGTGGGTGTTAAATCATATAAATATTAACCAACTGATCAAATAAAATTCAGTTGGTTAGTAATTATATTTCATGACCTCGTTAATGATACATGTTAGAAAGGGGGACCTCGTTGCACAAATATTTTTCGGCTAATATAAACAATTGTTTTGGGGGATTAAAAAAAAACCCAGTTAGTAATAAATTTTTTATCATCAAATCAACATATTATATACCTGCTCCTCTTAGTTACCACAATCGAGCATTTTTGTAAAGGAAACTGTTGGGCGTCCCACTGAAATGAAACTACTCACGAAGATTCAACTTGATAGTAATTATTTTTATATTTGGGATTTGTACTATAACTTTGAAGTGTCGGACCAGAAAAGCATACCACGCAATTTGTAGGACAATGTGTGTCTTAAATTATATAAATATTAACTGACCAAAAAAAAAAATTCAGCTGGTTAGTAATTATATTTCATGTCTTCGTAAATAGTACATGTTGCAAAAGTGGGAAATCTTTGATCAAATCGTGCATTTTGTAGGACAATTTTTTTTCGGATAGGGTAGACCGACCAGTGAGTGAACACTACCCAGTGAATGAACAGCGCGCCATTTTTTTAAAAAAAATAAGCTACCAAGATTTTTTTTCTGAATAAATTCACCACAAAAGCGTTCTTTATTGATATTCTAAGCTATCTGACACCTGATTGGTTACTTTGGATACGTATTTTTTTCCTGGAAAAAATTGGAAATTTTTACTGCCGTGAAACGTTTTTTCTCTTTCAAAATAATAAGGCTGGTTTCGTGCTAGCAATTATTTTGATACATATTTTTATCGATAAATTTTATTTTTTAACTCTACGAAAGAAAAATTAAGTATACATGTTTAGGCTATGGATTTAAATTGTTTCAGTCAATGCAGAACGCGTAGATTTTCAGGTAGAGGGGTGTTCAGTCACTGGGTACGAAAAACTGAAAACCCAGTGAATGAACAATGGCAAAATTTCTTTTGATTATAAAGAAATTTGAAGTTTCTTTCAGATATTTTCATTTTCGTATTTTTTTGTAATGCAGATAGTTTTAAATGCTTATTTATTTTTGTATTTCATTATATATTTTATTTCTTTATTTTTGTCTTTGCAAACAATGCACTTTTTACTGAGTTTTATCTTTTATCTATCTATATATCTATCTGTATTTACCTACCTACATATATCTTTCTCTCTTGATAGACAGGTAGATAGAGAAATATATATACAAAAAGAGAATAGATAGGTATGTATGTATGTTTGTATATAGATAAATAGAGGAAGATATACAGAGAGATATATAAAAAATAAGAGGTAAATAGATATATAGGTAGATTAATATAGAGATTGTAGAATAGGTAGATAGATCGATAAATGTATTGATAGATAAATAGATAGGTAGTGGTTAATAGATAGTTAGAGAAACTAATATAGAGATAGATAGCTAAGTAGAGAGACTGATATAGGGATGGATAGTAGATATATAGATAGGTAGATAGACCGATAGATATAGATAGGTGGATATATTGATAAGGAGAGGTAGATAGACAGGTAAAAAATCAGGTAGATAAATAGATTGATTAGGATAATAGATTGGTACATATTTAGACGTACAGACAGATAAATAGGTAGATAGTTAGGTAGATAAGTAGGCAAATCGATCGATAAGTAGATAAGTATATAAATAAGTAGATAGATCGATAGATAAGTATATACATAGACTGATAGATAAGTACATATATAGATAGATGAGATATATTGATAGACATATAGATAGATAAGTGGAAAGATAGATTAGTAGATCTATCTATATACTTATATATCAATAGATAAGTATATAGATAGATAAATATATAGATAGCTAGATACAGATAAGTAGATAGATACATAGAAAAATAGATAAGTTCATTGATAAATAGGTAAATTGACATAGAGATAGACCGATAGATGTGTAGATAGAAAAATAGATAGAAAGGTATATTGATAGACGGATAGAGATATAAAAAGAAAATTATAGATAGATAGATATAGATAGTTATATAGATCTCAAAGAAACTTAGTTTCTTTTTAAACCAAAATTTATCATGTTCATTCACTGGACCAATTTGTGTTCATTTACTGGTTCGAGGTGTTCATTCACTGGGTCGTTGTGCCATTTTTTCTTTAAACACCTAAAAAAGTCGGAAGCGGTACCATTTAAGTTCCCGCGATTTTTTAGAGATATTTACATAGATCAATTAAAATGTTTTAACTATCACAATCTGTATAGTATAGAATTTAAAATTACTAGGATTTTTAAAAAATGAAATTGTGCTTAACTGTTCATTCACTGGTCGGTCTACCCTAATTTAGATAATTATTATGAGAATTATATACAAAAAAAAACAGTTAGTTATAAATATTTGATAACCGCCAAACTGTCCTTAATATCCCTGTTAGCTACCACGTACAAAATTTTTGTACTGGCTGATGTTGGGCGTCTCGACGAAATGAAGCTACTAACGGAAGCTTGTTAGTAATGAATGACGAAAAAGAGCGTGGGATCCCGGTCTATACATGTTAGTAATTAAAATGTAAGTTACAAAAATTTTATTTTAAACTTTTTTCTTTAAGGGCCAGTTTTTATTTAAGGAGCATATAGCCTGTATAGTTGACATTCTTGAGTTTGCTGAAACTTTCAGGATATGTCCCTTATTTAAAACTACTAAACAAATGTTTATTTTTGCCAAAAAAATCAAATTTTTGGAGGTCAATGCTGGACTTTATTCGTATTTTCAAGAAAAACATACCAATTTTCATAGAATACTATTTATTTTAAGAGTGAACCGTAGCACTAGTAATTTTGTTCTGCTATATCCTCGATATCTGTTAGTACATAATTAGCTGTGGTTGACCCCTTACATAAAGGTCAGCGGTCACTCAGTTGGATGAAAAAAGATTTTTCTGCAACTTTGACCTTCGAAATCTTATGCCAACACTGATCCGCAATAGTATATATTTCAGTAAATACATACCAAAACGTTGTATCCAAAAAGAAAGATTGGCGCACTGAAATATTTGACTCTGAAATTGCAGAAATCACAATTACATGACTTTCAAAGTCATTTATTTCTTGCCCCAGGAGTCAGCAGATATGAAACTACCTTTCAGCTTTAAGATGTCAAATTTTAAGATTAAGTCGCATACTGCCATGGGGAGTAAAAGCGCAGTATCCGCAAAAATGAAGTTTCGAGATTTTATGGAACTAGTTTTGAATTCCATACCAACAATAGGGATTTCTTTTCGGGGGGGGGGCTTTTAATTTTCAGCGGAAATCAAATGAGCAAGCTTGGATAAGAAAGCTCAAGTACAAAAAGCGACAAAAATGCAGAAAAAATGTTTGCAGATACTGCTCGTTACCTTCCTACGACATCATAAGCCTCCATTTTTTATCATAAGAAAAAAATCTTAAAACCAAAGCAACGAGAAATTTATTCGGATTTTCTAAAGACTTTCTACGTTTTTCTATTATTGATGATTGATTTGTCAAATTTTATTCTTGCAGTGGCTTTGTATGGTGCACTTGCGCACACAACCTACACTATACGTAGCTAAAAGTGTCGGGAAATTTGCAAAAATTCACTTTTTTACGGATATCTCAAGAAAAGAGACCCATTGATCTATTTTTTACGTAAAGCGTATGATCCACCTCCCATTTTCTAATAAAGAATTTAATCCGCCCATGAATATAGGGGACAAGCAAGAAATATATAAAAAGAGATCTACGATCATCCTTCATCGTAAATCGCTGGGAATAAGTTATACATTTCAGAAATGTTTTCTTGCTATGTACAATTACTTTCTACATTTTCGCGAAAGTATCACTTATATTCATGAGGATACTATATGAGCATTTCTTTCAAAAATGTGAATTTTATTTGAAGCTTTGTCTCACAACACGCGATTTTCCGTCATCCCTTACCAAACTGTTAAACACTTTGACACCATACAGGAGAAATATAATACTAAAATGCTCAATGCCGCATGCGAAGAAAATTCATTTTAATGCGTTTACAGGGATGAAAATGTCCACAGAATAACATCAGGACTGAAGGTCCGACCCATAGGCAGCTTGTGCCCCAAAAAAAGGGGGGGGGGGGCAAAAAGTTTGGGGTTAGGAGGCGTAACCCCTGAAACTTTTTTTATTGCTTTTTAGAATTGGTATTGTTATTAAAGGCTTTTAACATTTATGATTCTATGCCCTCCAAAAAATGTGGAATATGGCCTCAAAAATCGGGACGGATGGTCACCGCAGTCTTTCCTCTTTGAATTCAAAGTTTCATTTTTATGAAATAAGATGAGAAAAGTTCATTTATTTGGAATTTATAGTTACTTTGGAAAAAGCAATCCACCCTGTAAAAATGTTGATCATTAATTTTTAACTCTGAAAAGTGAGGAGGTAAGGTCCCTTTACTTTTCAAAGTGAAAGCAGTTCCCACCTTGAACGCGAAGAACACGAGCAGTATTTGTCTACCGTTGCTATATGCCTTCAATTAATTGCAAGTTCTAAGCTGTCTTAGGTTAGAATATATCAAGTTTCCAGTCAAGATATTTTGCCTTTATTGTGGTTGATATTAGTACTAAAAATGTTTCAGTGAACTCATAAACTATTTTATTTTCAGATGTAAAAATATCTAAGGAACTTAAAGATTTTCTAGCAAGAGCTTTCTCTGAAAAAGGAACAGTCATTTTAGATGAAAAGCAAACAATGTGCAATCCCCCTTGCAGTGTTTGGTGCGATTCCGTGAATGCTAGATGTTATACTTCAGATGTTTTAAATGCACGAAATTCAGATGAAAGCTCTAACTATGGAATTTTCAAAAGGAATTTGGACTTAATTAAGCCAGTTTTTGCAAAAAGCGTCTCTACAAATGGCCCAGAGTATTTCGGATACGATGATATTCAGACTGATAATGAGAATTCACAAATGTCCCAAAAACCAAAAGAACTTCCGACAGTTCGAGAAGGCCCTTCGAATTTAAAAGTCCCAAATAACAAGAGAAGACTTACTAAGTCACTGTCGTCAAGAAACCGACAAGACTCCCACTACAATGTCTTAGATAAAAGAGCTTTCACTCAAAATGCCTATCTGCGCCAGAGAAGCAGGCGTAGTACTTGGAGTTTTGTTGAAGATGAGAGCAGTTTATGGCAGTACTTGCCCGATTGTATCCCTGATGATAATATTCTCCTACAACCAACTCAAAAACAAAGTAAGTGTTTTGGTCACTTAAAATTCATAACTATGGCTACTTGAATTACATATTTTTTTTTGTTTTTAAAAATGCTAAAATAATCTAGAATTTTGTTTGATAACCGCCAAAGAGCATTTTTTTTTTTAAACTGAAAATTGGTTTTGAGCATTTGGCTCATACTAGTTATAACTGCATTGTTTCAAGAAATTAATGAATTAGTTTCTTGTATAAATTTGTTTAATGCAAACTTTACCTAACAATTTGCTTTGCTCCGTAAGCAAATCACCAGCCTTCATGTGTTCATGCCAGTCATCCGTTGGTTCCGAGGAACACATCTGGAGCTTTTTTATTACATTTAACTCTTTAGTTTTTAACCGACTTCAAAAAGGAGGCGGTTATCAGTTCATACCGTATGTATGTTTTTTTTTTGTTCACTCATAGCGTCTCACCTAGTGAACCGATTTTGATGATTCTTTTTTTTAATGGATAGGGGATGGATCAACTTAGGTCCCATTACTTTGTTTGACCATATTTGTTCTTTAAAAAAAAGTTATGGGCAAAAAACAGTAAATTTTATGCAATTTCCCTATTAAATGATTAAAATGATATTGTAGCGAAGTTCGCACTTTTTATCCGTGGATAACGGTGGCTCAGTGGTAGAATTCTCGCCTCCCACACGAGCGACCCGGGTTCAAATCCCGACTAAGACAAAGTGAATTTTACTAAAATTTCGTTTCTACTGTTTCCTGTATTTTCTCGAATGTTCTATTAATTTCTGTATCTTTCCAAGTCTGGAAAGTTCCAGCACTTTCCCAAGTTGTACATAAGGAGATGTAACGTTCATTCGTGGTTCTGAATCAAGATCTTGAGTTGAGACTAAAGAGTATTCGCTTCATTTGGCTTTCACATTGTCTTCGCTATCTTCATCTACGCGACAATATGAAACTCATTGTTATAAAAGTTTGGTGCCATATAACAGTAACATTAATAGTAATTGTAATGATAATTTTGAATGAAGGGCTTCTTTGAAGCAAGCATCAAATTTTTCAAGGGATATTTCGATAATGGGGGAATCTGGCGCTGTCGTCTCATTTTTGGCGTAAATAATTTTATTTTAGTAACCCTGCTGATTTATAGTAACCCTATGTGAATTATCAAAATCTTCCTTTCTTCAGTGCTATTGCTCCTGTAGGGGTAAGTAGTAGTAGAGGTAAACTTAACCTGGAAGCGAGGTGATGCAGTGATTAGGATCTGCTTAGCCTTCACAATGCTACCATTAGATTTGCCTCAACTACTCTGTAGTATTTTTATCGTTATCATTTATGCCGATAACAGATGTTCGGGGCTAAGAAAATACAGGATTGCATCATGAGCAACTTAGATGCTGTGGAATGTAAATTAGTTAGGAAAAACGCAATACTTAAATGGTTATAACTAAATTAACTACGCATGATTTCCAGAGAGGAACAAAGATAAGTTTTTAGTGCCAATCGCTTAAAGTTTAACGCGTATCAATAGTTTTTTTTTAGTATGGAGCATTTTTAAGAAAAATGTGAAGTTTCGTGATGGTAACTTCTTACTATTTCTGAAATACCTACATTTACACTAAAAAGAATGAAATAAAAAAAATTTTGGAAAAAAAAATAGAACCGGCTTCAAAATTGCTCTAAAAAGTGAAAAATAATTTTATTCTTTAAACACCATCGATAATGCTTTTAAACATAATTTTTGAAGTTGGCGCAAAAACGATAGATAAAATCATTCACAGCCATAACTCAACTACAACTATAAACTTAACCAGGCCCAGTTTCTTCACTATCACATACATTATGCATTGATGACAGCATATTTGAATAACGATATAAATGTTTCGTTCGTAACTTTGGATGCTTTTCTGAAAAAAATATGAACGAAGCATGGTTACACTGGATTTGTTTTTGCGCCAACTTCAAAAATTATGTTTAAAAGCATTATCGATGGTGTTTAAAAAATAAAATTAGTTTTCACTTTTTAGAGCAATTTTGAAGTCGGTTCTATTTTTTTTTTTTTTTTTTCAAATTTTTTTTTTTACTTTTACAAAAAAAGGAAGTATTGTATTCGCGAAAAAATTTTCACCCAAAAATCGACCTTAATTTCCATTTTGCTCACCCCCGAATGAATGAGTTTTTCTTCCGACTCGACCACGCGTGGATAAGTGCCCAAGAACGTATAGACACGCGAAATATCCATTTTGACGATTCCCGAGTTACGAGTTTTCTCGTGACGTCTGTATGTACGTATGTATGTGCGGATGTATGTCCTAGAAAGTTGAAATTTGGTACGTAGGCTCCTAGTGGGATCTAGTTGTGCTCCTCCCCTTTTGGTTGCATTCGGATGTTTTTAAGGGGATCTTTTGCTCCTTTTTGGGGTTAATTTCGATGTAAACTCAAGTGGGGGTACAATTTGGCGGACACTCGGCGATAAATCGCCAGTCTTTTGGTCGCCAAGTTTTGTCGCCAACTTGGCGACAAATTTGGTGATTTTTTTTTAAAAATCTGGTTTCAATTTGGCCATTGTTGGTGATATTTAGAGTAAACTATTGAATCAGATTAAAATTACCAATAATGAGAAAATAACATTAAATTGGAATAAAAGGAAGTCATGTGAGGCACACATCAGCTCGTTTTATGCTGAACTCCGGAACCAAAACTGTCCTCAAATCTTTTTTCTAACTTCCATAGATTTTTGACAATTGAGTCGCTATCCAAAAATTTTTATGTAGCTTTTTTAGAGACCTGTCCTATAAATTTTCCGTTTGATCTTGCTCAGATTCTACAATTTTTACCCGCCTACTCTCACTAACTGTTGGATAGCATGGGGGGTCTTCCCTAGTAACAGCGTTTTGCATTCCTTTTTTAGTAATAGTGGTATAACTATCTGAATTGTTCCTGCTTGTAACTTCGGCATATGTTGAGTTTATGAACTTTAAACTCTAACTCTTTGAGCTTCATGGGCCATCTATTATTTATTAGCGTGATGCTCTTTCAGGCAATTCACGCAGTAAAGAGGGTTTGAACAACCTTCCTCTTTGTGTTGTCCGCAGTTCATACATTTAGTTATCTCTGCAATTTTTCGAAGCATGATTAGCTGCTTTGCAATTTCTACACTGTCTAGGTTGATCATAAATGAAACTCTCATTTTGTTCTCTAAGCTATCGCACAAAATCATTTGTGGACTTCTTTTTTACAGGTGCTAAAAAGAAAGGTTTCGATGGGCACTTTACTTTGGCTTCCTTTAGCAGTGAACCTCTTAGCTTCGATCGCCTTAATAGGGTTCGAGTCTTCAATTTCTTCAATAACCTCACTCAGGGGAACTTCAATTGCCATGTCCCTTAACAAGAATTGCACTGTAAAATTCTTCGTGAATATCTCCAGTCACACCAATACCCGCCAATTGAGCACTTGATAGCACAGTCCACACAATTCGATTTCTCTGAGTTGGTTATTAGAAGTAAATTTTATCATATCTGTTCTAATATAAGGATTTCACTTTTCATCAATTTAGGCTTACTTCTAGGAAAGTTATCCTGTCCGACTGTTCTGGGAAAAAAAAGGAAACCTACTTGTTCCATTGCTTGCTTCAAATCTAATCTTAGTCCCAGCATTTTCTTCCCGACTATGAGCCAGACCATCCGTAAACCCCTTCAATTTTACCTCAACCACCATAGAACCAACTTCCATCTACAGAAAGCTTCATTCAGGCAGCAAGACCCTAAACCAAACACCACTCTTTGGGTTATTAATCAATTTTTGAAAAGTAAATTTTTCCCTCGGTTACTGCTTTGTACGATAAATAATGCTGTATCGCTTTACACTTAAAAATAATGCATAGCAAATTGCATTAAACTTTTTTCAATTAAGAATTGATTGCCAATTCCTGTATAGTCTAATTTTAAAAACAGTTTTTCGATAACTGACCTTTTTATTTCAGCTCGAGATCTTAGGAGACAAAAATCTTTGACTTGAAGGATTTCAACTACTTTTCGGAAATGAGTTCTAAAAAATGTGAGTACAATATTTTGCATATTTACATTAAAAAATTGCTTCTCTAAAAGCACAAATTTTAAATGTAATTTCAAAGGTTTCTTTTGAGTGAGGGGGGGGCGACGATGTTTGTAAGAAAGTTGTAAGAAGCGTTTGTGTTCATAATTAGTTTTTACGGAGATGGTTATGTAAAAAACACTTAAAGAAACTACAGCTGTTTTAAAAGCTCAGAATCGTCATCATAACGCACCTCGGCAGCAGAAGTGACACGACCAAAAAAAAAAGCATTGGAGAAAATCAAGGTGTTATGCAAAACCATTTTAAACTGATTCATTCTCTAAAAAAACTACATTATGCGCAAAACGGTCATATGTTTACTGATTGTTTTTGTGGTTTTCAATAACAGTATGTAGTAAAAACTAGAAACATTTCCTTCTAAATTATGAAATTTTGATGATTCACTTTTAATTGTATCATTCATACACCACCATGCAAGAGTTGTCAAACTAACTTTGTGCGTATTTATAAAAAAATAGAATAAAATGTAGATTTTAAATCAACTAGTGCGCTGTTTAAAATCTGATACGTCATCTTTTTAGCCGGAGTGAGATATGAAGTCATAAGATTTAAAAATTACGTATATAAACAAATTGATAGCGTAGTATCATCCGCCCAACTAATGTAACAAAGATATTTACTTGAAGTTTCAAAACAAGCTAAATTGCTTTATTATATCAACCCTTCCTGGTGAAGTGGGTTGTCTTACACTCCAGAAGAATTTTACTTTAGTATTCAAATATTTTTGTAATGTTTACACATTTTGCTTTATGTATGTGTATTTCACTTATAGTGAGGCTCTGGTAAAATAAGACTTTAACAATGTTATCTCTGTTTTAAGAAATACGGAAGGATAATTGCTGATGTGAGTTGAATTGGGCTACTTTCGTAGTAGTTTTAAAATAATCACTCACAAATCCGTGGCAATAACATGTTTCTTTTCACTGAACTCCAAAACAGGAGAACATTGTCAAGGTCACAGCTGAACTAGAGTTGCAATATAGCTACTATTTCAGTTGTATTCACACAAACAATACAAAAGTCAGTGAAAATTTTCAGACTTTAGTTTGCTACATTTTGTGGAGTGCCCAAGAAAAGACTTCGATATTATAACTCCATTTTAATACTTATGTTACAGAAAAAAACCTACCTCACCTGTTAAGCGCTAACAAAGGCAATTAAATCAGGGGTGCCCATCCTCCCAAGAGAAATGATGCACTCCCTCCAAGAAAGAGTTCCCCTTACAAAATAAAAAATACCCCTGAAAACACCCACTAAATTGTAATGCCACAGTCTGCGCGGTGACCCCCCCCCCCGGTGGGCATACCCGATTAAATGTTAATACAAGACTTAAGACGTTTTGAAGCAAAGTAATGTCATTGAAAAATCTAAGAATAGCAAGCATTATGTGTATTGAAACGAGCACACCATTCCAAAATAATCACGTGCAGATCTACACGTGAAACTCTCTTTAACAGCTGATTTCTTCGGACAATGCGTTTTTTAACAAAATCGGAGCTCTAAATATACTATTAAATTGCCCGCTATGAAAACCAGTTCTTGAACTTGCTCCATTTTCTGACGATTATTCTTCAGGGAGTATTATTTAACCTCAGTGAGAAACTCTTTAAATGTTGCCTGCGGTACCACACACAGTGCTTTGCTTGACCTAAAAATTATGTTCTTCCGCATTATGAAATTTTAATTTCGCCTCTGGGTTCTAAAAAGTGATGTCGCTTGTGCTCCAAGAGTGATGCTGTAACGGTGTCAGTTAACTTCTGATCTTTCACATTTAGAAGTTCACGACTCCAATTTTCAGGGTCATAAAAATGATTGATTGTTTTCTGGATAAATTTCTACTGTAAGATTTAACTAGAATACGGCGGATTAGTGTAATCTGAAATATTCTAATTGAAATTTTCTAACACCATGTAGTGTAAGGTTTAGCAACTGTCTTTTCCCTCGTGTTGAACGAAACCGACAGTGATACAAAAATTTTTCACTTCGTTTTTGTGTAAATGAGTACTTTGTCTAGAAATTAGCTTTTTTTATTTTGTTTACTAATATCAATTAATTTACTTTTCATTAAAAATCTCAAAGCGAAATTTTCCTAAAGAAAAATAAAGGGCTAAATAAAATGTATTAAGTACTCATTTTAAAACATTAAAATTTCATACTCATGAGTGAACATTAGTCATTTTATACGTTAACTTATATGGACGTATGTTTCAATGTAACTGCAAAGGCATTTTTTAACGTTTGATGAAGCATTCATTCAACATACAATGTTCTATATTAAGGCAATATTTTTAAGGAATTCACAAGCATGCCTGATCATAAAAAGCAAAAACACCTTCCTTCGCAGAAAGCAAGTTGAAAATCGCGATAAAAATCAGGAAGTAATTGCAACAACTTATGTGATATTTTGAGTAAATGTCTTTAAGGCCTGGGACCCGCACTCGGGTGTTGGCACAAAAGTAATTGCATGCTTCAAAAGTAATTGCATGCCCTCATTAAAACATTAAACCTTCAGTTTCTCTTCAAATTCAAAATAAACTTTAAAGTTTCTTCCTAAAATGTTATTTATATATGATCTGAAGTAAGGTGATACTGCTGTACTTTTCCCACGGTGTTTTCATGAACGGTTGATCAATGTCTTTTTAGTTGAATTAGTGCAATTTTGTTCAAATTTATCAAGGTATTAAGTTTTTCATCACTGAACTGAAACAATTTATAGTAATTATAAATCTTAGAGTGTTTCAAGTATATAGTAAAGTTTTCTATATTCATAGGTTTGGAAACGACACCAGTGCCCTGATGTTTCCTTAATTTCAGTAGAAGAACCTGCATCTTCAAACATCAGTTTTTAGCAAACTGTGTTTTAATTATTTTATAAGTCTCTAAAATTGACTTTTGAACTTTATGAGCTGACTTTTTGACCTGACTGCATATTCAGAAAGTGACAAAATAAATGTTTTAGAAACCTTTAAGTATATGTTAAATCTGCTTTATCATCAACCCTGACAAGGCTCATTTTAGTGAGAGGCACTTACCCGAGAACTGCAAAGGACGCCAAGTTTGGCGGCCTTTCCGGTAAATATCAACTAGTTAAATGTTCAATTGTACAATTTTGGAGAGGGAAAAACGCAACATGCTTATTTGAATACAAGTTAGTCTGGAGAAAAAAAATATATTTTCTAGGAAATCCTCCTAAAGTGTTATCTAAACATTTTGCAATCATGTAAGCATTAACGATAATTTCAAATGATAACGAAGTATTTGATCTAAAATTTGAAACGGCATCAAAATATTTAGATTCCTTTCGGCTCTTAATAAATTGAAAACAATTATTTCGTAATGATAGTTTCCGTTTTTTTGCGTATAATTCTACGTTGGGCTTGGCGCAGAATCCTTTCTTGCATAAAAATATAAAAAACCTAACACTATATCGCTTATCGCAGTTAAAAGTAATTCAGTTTTTGTTACTAGTGATTAAAATTATTTTAAAACATATAAATGATCGGAAGCAAAGTATTTCAATAAAAACAATTCTGAACTAACTAGATTCGTAGATACATTTGCTATGGGTTATTTCTGTCATATGCATAAGAAAACTCGCAAATGCTAGGAATATTTCCAAAAGTAGTTCTGCAGAACTCAAATTAAAAGATAATCCTCCCCCCTCCCGTTCATTGAAATTTCATACATGATATGTGATAGCACTACAATTCTGTGTTTGCGCAGTTGAAACAGATTGATCGCTTCACTGAATTAACAATGTTATACTACAAGTACATAGCATTAAAAGTGGGTCAAATGAATTTATAAATTTAAAAATTGCTTGTAAGGACCACATTTTATGAAATTTGCTCCAAACACTTTTACCAATTCTTCCATATTTTTAACTGAACCAGTTCTAATGTTTGCATTATCTCATTAAAAAAGGCATTTAAAAAGTCGATTCTGGAATTTTTAGTAAGTCTTTCAGTCATTTTTGGGCCCCTGAAAATGAGTGGGAAAGTTTAAACTTTCTGAACCTTTTTAGTAATCTGCGTGGATTTCAGATATTTAATAACTGTGTCACGATGTTTCAAAATGTGTTTTTTTATTAACTTGGGACAATTTTTGTGAAAGGCCTTCCTCGTAGATTTTCCTGGCATAAATATTTTTACTCGAAGATATTTGAAACATACAGTATACAGGGATTACATATTGGAATCTAAGTAACTTTCTTGTATCGTCATGCGAAGTATCAAGTTTCTAAACTTTCTTTGTATGTTAAAAATACTAAGTTGTACGTATTGCTGTCGTGACATAAAAGATACTCGCTTTCACTTTGTAATGCAAAGGTCCAAACTTCTGCGAATTATCATGGATACGTGAAGTGTATTTTTTATTGAACAAAATTGTAGGATTCCTTAAAAAAATTAACTGCATGTTATTTCTTATTTTTGCATAAATATTCATCCCTGCGTTGTGGTTGACAAAGTTGTGGGAGTGACATGTATGAAATGTAAACATATTGCATTGATTTACAGAGATTGAGTGTTTTTGAGGTGAAAAGCAATGAAAAATATACGACCTAAATACGTAATACAGTGGTGGTTAGAATTATAAGGACACACAGAAAATTGCACAGCAAAAAAATATTTCTGTAATAATTCATTGAAATTGATATACAAAATGTCTTTATGCTAGAAAGCATTGTGGAATGCAGAAAATTTGAAAATAAAAAAATATGAATGTTTTACCGTTATTAAAAAAAAATGTCATTGCTAAAACTGGACAAAATTATACGGACAGCAAGCGCTTTGCCCTGAAAACCCCTAGTAATCAATAATATTCCCCCTTTTTTAGTCACTTTTATCAGTCTTGGTGCCATGGAAGTTGAAGAATGTTCTTGGAAATTTTATCCTGGCTTTTTCGATGGAAAAAAGGAGTTCTTGTTTCGCTATCGAATACCATTTTTGCATACTTCGGGTGCCAGAATACCTCACAAAGCTTCCGTTAAATTTAGATCGAGCCTTTTGTCCGGACAGTACAGTAGTTTTACAAAATAAGCACAAATAAATCACTGAGGCTTGAGAAACATGTAATTAAAATCCAGTTTTTATAAGAATCGGGCAGAAATTTGGTGTTCAGATGTACACCGTTTTTGATTTTGCTCAAACTTTTATGGTGGATTATTTTCTTTTAGAAGACCCGTATTTTCCTTTTCCTCCAAAAAAAATTTTGGGGACCTATAAAAATCGTAAAAAGGAGCCCGCCGTAGAGGTTTTTCCAAATCGGCGTTTTTTTAAAATTCGATTATTTCTACGTATTGAGCATCAGCAAAAAAAACTGTCGACAATATGACATTTAGTACCTAAATTGAAATATATCGTAAATTTTGTGGCTGACCTTCAGTACAACTGTTCAGGGGGCGCCAAACTTTGTCGAAGAAAATGAACGTGCCATGTTTGAGGCCCTCTGATTCCCTGCATTGAGGCTCAGCCATGGTTTTCGTACGTAATTTGTAATAATATATATCAATTATTCAATACCTTCATTAGCTGCATGGCTCACCCTCTGCACTGCCAGAAAAAAAATGGCAGTTTTTGTATCGAAAAATGCTAAAAAGTGCGGTTTTCATAAGCCTTTATCTCTGCACTGAGGGTCAGTGTAGAACTGGATGCCTGCATTTCAAACTAGAGGATGTGTATTTTCATAAACAAGTGACAGAACTATGGGCAAATTCTTTTCAAGAACACAATACGTATTTCAAAACAGTAAAATGAACTATTCAGTTTTCAATTCAATCAACATACCCGGGTTTAAATTTTCTTCTCTGGACTTCCAGATACTATTGAAAAAACTAGTGTGATCAAAAACTTACCATAAAAGAGTTATAGACTTGCAAATAGACTGATTCTGCTTACTCGCATACTTTATAATGTGATAACTGGAAGCGAAGTGAAAATAAAACATCAAAATATGATAAAAAGTCTACTTTTTAGAGGTTTGTATCTCAGTGCACTGAGGGTCAGTATAGAACTTGATGCATGCATTTCAAACTAGTGTATGTCTTTTCTTAAACAAGTGACAAAACTATGGGCAGTGGTTCTGCAGGCTCATAAAATGCACTTCAAGATGAGGAAATTGCATACGAGTTAACGACGCAGCCAGTTAGTTGTACTCAAGCTATATACTTTGTCTTGCATTTTTTTATCGTTCCACTAGTCAGTTAGGCCACCATACCCTTGTTTTATAATTTCATATTGCTTGTATCATAGGTAATAAAATATGACTTAATAACTGTTTGCTATTATGGTAGTTTAGTGCAGCGAAATTTGTCTATAATGAACCAAAACTGGAAGAACATAAGTCATCAGCAAACGAAGAAAGCTATCTTAATTAAAATATTTAATAATATACCCAAAACACCTTCAAAATGTTACAAATAACTTATGTTTTTACCTCAATAATATCAGTTTTTTTTTCTCACTTTGTTTCCAGTTATATTATGAAGTATGCGAGTAAGCATAAGCAGTCTATTTGCAATTCTATAACTCTTTTATGTAAGTTTTTGATAGTATTAGTTTTTTAAATAGTATCTGGAAGTCCCTGGAGGAAAGTTTAAACCCGGGTATGATGATTGAATAAACTGAATAGTTCAGTTTCCTGTTTTGAAATACGTATTGTGTTCTTGAAAAGAATTTGCCCATAGTTCTGTCACTTGTTTGTGAAAATACACATACTCTAGTTTGAAATGCAGGCATCCAGTTCTACACTGACCCTCAGTGCACTGAGATACAAGCTCCTAAAAAGTACATTAGCAGTTTTGTCATCAAAATATATTTTTTCGCAGCAGTGAGCATTAACCATGCATTTTTGCAAAATTTGATCTCTTTGCGTTGCTCTGACGAACTTTCCATATCGCCGTGTCACGCACCACCGGAGAGGGGTACTGTTAAAGCTGAAGGCACCGCTCTGAAAGCTGGGATGCAACTGACCTGCGTTGCACTGTAAAACCAACAACCCCCATCACTGTCAAGCAGAGCGAGCTGCGGGTGTGAATGCGTCAGTATAACGTGAAGCTCATTACTTTTGGATCGGACCTTATACATTCGAGTTCGCTCCACACATTTCGAAGTATTTCACTGTCAATTTTTCGTAATGCTACACATGAGATCTTTCCGCTCTTGCAATGTTGTAGGCAATGGTGTATAAACAGTCTTTGACGAAACCCCATAAAAAAATCGTATGGGGTTAGATCTGGGGATCCGGCTAGCTAACGCATAAAAGGTATCCAGCGTTGCGGAACGTGCACGTTTAAGTAATCACGTACGTTCAAGAAAACTTGGAATGTTTATCTCTAATTTTTATGCATCATTTATAGTGGTAAGTGTAATAGTTTGTGAAATATACATTATTAAAACTGGGATATCCTTTTATGCTACCCCTGTATGTTTAACAGAAAGAAATAATGCAATTATAATCATAGTAAGTGGCGAAAATAATGCCTTATATAGTTAAGGTCTTAAAAGAAAAGCATCTATGACGCAAAAAGATTCGATCGGTGTAAGTTAGAGTATGTAAAGTGTGGTATGCTGCGGAAACCCTAAAGCTTTTGAGAAATAAATCGGAAATTAAAAATTTACGTAGAAAAAAGATTGTTGAAATTTAGTCAGTTAAAATGTCGCCTTTTTACATTATGCAAATGAAAACTCTCTCCAGCTCGAAATCTTTTTCATTCAAGGAATTTCATTTCATTAAAATATAAAAGAATGCTGCTCTTCCTGTGCGGGAGTTCTAGAAGTTAAGTTTAAATATTACGCTAATTTTAGTTTTGAATCGTTCAAAAAACTTAAATTAGCGTATTATAGTACCTTCAGAGAACAAAGAGCAACGCAGTGTTTCTTGACCTTTTACTATATACGACCTAGTTTTCAACCAGAATTTTAATCTTGCTCCCCTCCGCATGAAATAGCAATAATAATGTATTTTTCTGGGGTGGCACATCACCACCCAAGAATATCATTAACTAAAACTTCGAAATGCAATACCTCTTAAAAATTTCAATCGCGCAGTCTGCGACATGCCCCCCCCCCCCCCAGCTTGAGCACGGGGACGCCTTTCGGTTCTAAAGCTGCACTAAAACTGGAATTATTGTTTTTTAAACCAAACAATAATCATCACGTCAACCGACATCATTTTCAAATCGTCCCCGACCGATCATCTATGTTTTAGATAAAATTTTCTATAGAGAAGAGATGCTTTTGAAACTAACTTATGCAAATGTTTAGCTTTCAAGATCCAAACCCTCAGGGTGTAGGATCCCTCCAAAAAATGTCAAACTTTTATCACACAAACCAGAAACTATGGGAGCCTGGTACTTTTGGTAGTTAATACTTTCTAGTATTTTTGTGAGTTTGAACTTTTTATTTTTTATGCTCCACGTATGTAGAATCTTGACAAAGCGCCGCCGCCGCGGGGAAATTTTTTCATGGATTGTAGGATTTCATAAATTCTGAATTGAAATAATTCAGAAGCTCGTACTTCGTAATTCTGCAGTCAAAATACTTGTTTATAATGGGTTGCAGTTGCAGAGCCTTAATACTGATTTTGTCTTCCTAAGTAACTATCGAAATCCTTCACATGAAAAATAGCCTGTTTTCAATTCGCTGGTAGCTCAAATTTGTCACCTTCAATAATTTCGTTAGTATCATTTGAAAGAGTAGATTTTTTTCCCATCAAAATGGTTTTCTCTATCTTATGGTGTTCTCAGATAAGGATGAGAAAAGGAGTTTTAAATACTGCAGCAATACTTTATATGTTTTTTAAAATATTTGTCTCAACTCGATTGAATTTCGAGAAAAACTTATCTTGTTAGCATGAAGAAAAATACTCGTAGTTTGTTCTCCTGGCATTGGGTGCGCGATCCTGTATCGCTATTTAGCTGCATACTTGACGAGATAAAATTTAGTAATTGCATACTTCCCTGAAACTTTTCATAGGAAAAGGTTTGGGAAATATTGTCAAATGTTTGCATAATTTTGAAAAGAAAACGAATAAAAGAAACTAACATGATCAAATTCATTTAAGCTCATCGTAAGTTTCAAACCCAAAGGATAATAAAAAGCTAACACAAATCTTTCCTGATCAAGAGGAAATCGTCAAAGATGATGTAAACATTGAGAAAGAATAGTCTCTCAAAAATGAATTAAAACTAGCTATAACATTTATTTTTTTAAATACACACGGTACAAAAAACAAGCACTACATACAAAATGTTGCATCCAAAACTAAGCACACAAGAGACCGAACTATTTAGTGTTTAATTAATATGCTTTTGGTTACTTTTTCGAGAAATTTTTAAGACCGGTATTAATATTGGTATTCCGGTATCACATTTTAGAAAATACCGAACACCGGTATTGCAATCACTAATCCGGTTGTTTTAGAAGAGCTTAGCAGGGTCGCCAATGGGTTATGTCAGCCTAGTCGGAAACTAAGGACCTCGTCTCGGAGAGGACCCGACTAGAAATCGAAATAGTGTCAACTGTAGAGCAAGATTCATGATATTTGAAACAGAAGAAAGTGAAAAAAAAAAAACTAAGGTATCGCTGAAACGTACCACATCAGTTGAAAAACTTTAAATGTTTTGGTGGAGGGTTTCTAACATTTTTATCAAGAATTTTATCAGTTAAAAAAAGATAGGGACAGTGCCAAGAAAAGGGGAGGAAAAGAGGTCCCAGAACTCCAACACTTCATTTTTCGGCACCAAACTTAGCCTAGAAGCGCGATTCTGAAACTTTAACTTTGAAAAAGTTTCCAAACTCATCCGTTCCCTTATCACCTATCGTCATTAAAGATGATCTACAATAACGAATTTAGGACTTCGATTTCAAATATCTTCTAGGAGTGGCACTCCACCCCCCCCACCCCTCCAAAAAAAAACTCGAAAAACAGCCGTACCCCATCATGAAAGATCGTCTAAAATTCTGTTTTTAAGAGGACTTCCAATTTGGGAAAATTCTCAAGGTCCCCAAACATCCTCCTCTTCTACCCCTAATATCGCCAAAGACTGTCTAAAATTTAGTATTTCAGGCTTCAATTCTGAAAACATTTCCGAGATGAGTTCCCGAACGCCCTAATAAAGTCATTGATCATCATCTAAAATTGCGTTTCTGGTCCCAATCTCTTCTCCAATAATATTACTAAAAATGATCTAAAACTGCATTTTATTAGCAATTGTATGGGGGAGCCCCCCCCCCCCCCCCCCCGTCTCTAACATAATTAAAAATAGTCTTGAATTTGGAATAATTACTGGGGTAAAGCTCCGGAAAACTCCTCCCCTAAAAATCATTGAAGGTCGAGAAAAATTGTTTCCAATTTCCGAAAATTACCGGTCCTATTAACGATACCAAAGATGGCATACAATTTCATTTTTTAGATTGTTTATTTTCGAAAAACTTCCGGGAGTAGGCCCCCCTAATCTCTCCTCCCGTTAACATATAAGAAGATTGTCTAAAACCGCGTTTTTAGAATTACAATTTCAAACATTTCCCAGGGGAGAACACACGAATCCTCTTTTTCTTAACATATTTAGAGAAAACTACAAAATACAACCGCTGCGCTTTTCAAGTTAAGTTTCGAAAAATGGCCGGAAAAGCTCCCCCGAACCTCCTCCCCCTCACAACATTAGCAAATATAGTCTAACATGCATTTTAAAGACCATATAAATTAGAAAAAAATCCGGGTGTTGACTTTCGAATTTCTCATCTCCTTAATAACACCAAAATCGCCAAAAACTGTTTTTAGAGTTACAATATTGAACATCGGGGGAGGGTCACCGAACCTCCCGTTCCTTAGCAAAATCAGAAATAACAATTGCATTTTCCGAGTTTCAAATTCGAAAAATAGACGGGAGAGTGCTCTAAACTTATTTCTACAATATTATCAAAGATGGTTTAAAATACATTTTTAAGACTAAAAATTCGAAAAATTTCCGCGGAAGAAACCCCTCAGCCCCTTATTTCTGCGTGAATATTGTACAGGGTGGTTATAATTAAAGTTACCCTGTTTAGACCCTTCTAGTGATCGTTCTACGCATCGGATTTCGATGAAACTTGGAATATAGATTATATAGACCATGGGGAGCAGGATTATGCAATAAAAAAATAGTTCAAAAATCGATGATAGGGGGCGCTCTACACACGTAAAACATCCAGCAACAACAATGTTGTGTATGAACAGACACTGCATCACGATTACTTTACCATATGGTGTGGTTTCACCGGTGATTTCATCCTCGGTCCCTATTTCTTCGAGGAGACCTCGCCCTAAGGTGTTCTGTCACAAGTCCCTGATATTGAGCGCTTCTTGAGCTGCAAGTCATTCCTGCTTTGCAAGAACGAGCGTGTTGGGACTCAACTGTCTTTATGTAAGACGGTGCATCCCTCACATTGCTCGTCCAGTAAAGGCACTGCTTCGTATGCATTTCGGTGATGACAGGACAATTTCCAGGCATTTTCCTACAGCTTGGCTCCCACGATCGCCGGATCTAAATCCGTGTGACTTCTGGCTGTGAGATTTCCTGAAAGATCGGGTCTATGGTGGAAGCATAAGGACGGTGTCTGAATTAAAGGACAGCATAAGGCGCCATGTTAATGCTATTGATAGGGAAACCCTTCGTGCAACTGTGGCTCACGCTATAACACGTTTTGAACACGTGATTGACGCAGATGAAATGCCCATCGAACAAATTCTGTAAATAAAATCGATTTTATGACACAGTCTCCGTCTTAGTTGATTCATGCGTCCTTTTCTACTCTGGTGGTAGATTTTTGAACTTATTTTATTTATTGCATAATCCTTCTCCCCGTGGTCTATATAATCTGTGTTCCAAGTTTCATCAAAATCCGATGCGTAGAACGGTCACTAGAGGGGTCTAAACAGGGTAACTTTAATTATAACCACCCTGTACTTATGATTGGAATCATGTTACAATATCAGAATTTATTGATGACTGCCTTTAGTACAAGAAACTGAAACCATAAATTATTTCTGTATTTAATAAAAGTTTGAAATAATCAAGGGGCCGCCAATTTAATACCCCCTCCCTCCACACACACACTTTTTTGACCTCGCGACTGCTCTGCCTCCGTAAAAACTAACATTTAAAATATATCTAGATTTTTTTAAAGGCATGTTGTATTTTTTGTTTTATATATACGAATAAAACAACGTCTTATTGGGAAGTAAGAAACAAGCAAGAGCCTTCAACAGCAATGTTGTTTAGATCCTAATGAATCCGCCACTGCAAACACCAGACACCATTTTATCAGTTGTCATCTTTATTCATAAAAGCATCTTAGTCCTGTTAATTTGTTTTCATCTACGAATCAACGAATTCAATAATTTCCTCTCATTGCGTCCAATCTCTTACTTGAGTTTCATACCACTCTTCACTGTTCGATAGTATTTCACTTGTAAATTGTAACTAGATTACAGTCCAAGTCCACAGAGTCCAAAATTTCCGCTTTAGAAAATTACCCATTTCAGAAATATGTTTCACGTTTTAAAAACTTTTTTAAGACTCCTTTTTGTTCTTCGGTTTTTATAATTTATATATAATTTTTTGCTTTATTTAAAATCATTCAACCTTTTTCGCTCGTCACTCGTTTTCATTTGACTCTGAGAATATATTAACATTAAACAGTTTTTAAATGTTAATAATGTAAAAGAGAAAATATACGTCAATCACCTAACAAACCACATAGTTGAATAAAGTTTAATGGCACTAAAAATCTTAGTCAAACTCAAATTTTGAGTTCGCGACTTCTGGCCAAACACAAATTCAACCTACTTTTCTTCAATCGACGCGTGCTTTTGGCTCTTTTGATTAGTGCAAAACAATACACTTATTGTTTTGCACTAATCAATTACCATGCTTGAAAAATGTTTCATTTTCTTATGGTGTGTGACAGTAAACATTATTAAATTACACGAAAAGATGTCGCTACGGAAAATGAAAAAATGTTGCTGTATCACTTTGAAAAAACAATTAAAAAAATGTGTGGTTAAAGCAAAATTTGCCGCCCCTGAAAATTAGCCACCCTAAGCAACTGCCTACTCTGCCTATTGGAAAATTGGGTCCTCGTTCTAGGGTTGTTGAATCAAATTTTTTACCTGCTCACAATTACACATAGAGTGTGTTCTTCGCGAAACTAAATAAATGTTATGAAAGTACATCGGGATAGAGTTAAGTCAAATCCTACATTTATATAACTTGTGAGAACCTCATTAAATGAAATTTGTTACTATTTGTCCTCACTTTTCAAAATTCTTCCAGAAAAAAAAACTCATTGAACCAATTTTAAAATGTGCAGTCTCTTTAAAACTGCATTTTAAAAGAGAAAAAGGAATATTTAGTCCCAATTTTTGAATCACTTTTGTGCCCACTAAGACTAAGAAGTCTGAAGGAAGGCTCAAGCTTCCCCAGCCTTTTCATCAACAATCAGGCGCACTGCTAAATAATGGGCCTAGTTTCAATAAAAAATTAAATGATTTTCTTTTAAATTACAATCTTAAATTCCTTCATTTCAGAAAGTATTTTCGAAGAATGACTCATGTCGCCATCTATTGAGAAGGAAAGATAGCTTGCTTGTATTAGAAAAAACAGCGTTTCTTAAATTGCGTTCGGCGGAACCCTAGACAGGACCGTCGCCATAGGGGGAGGGTGAGGGGGGTGTCTCACCCTCCCAGAGATTTCATCCAGTCGGCAAAATCAGTTTAAGTCGGCATTTTCAATGTTTCGGATTTTCAAAGCTTTTATTGATAGAATTTTTTTTTTAAAGTTATTTTATGTTTCAAAGTTGCAAAAATCTAACCTTTTGGGTACTTTGCGCAAGAGAAAATAATGAAAAAGATCTTTATTTACATTCATTTTCATTTTGCTCACACTACGTTCAGCAAAAACGATCATTCAGCATTCTTTCGCCGACTGTTCCCTTGAACGTGCGTCTTCAGGACGCTTCTTTTACCGAGTGCGTAAATACGGCACTGCCCAGTGCCTAATCATCAAATTCACCAGAAT
The DNA here is from genome assembly GCF_026930045.1 of Uloborus diversus. Classification (NCBI taxonomy): domain Eukaryota; kingdom Metazoa; phylum Arthropoda; class Arachnida; order Araneae; family Uloboridae; genus Uloborus; species Uloborus diversus. The sequence goes on from NC_072733.1 coordinate 153,503,798, forward strand.
CGGCATTTTTGACTCATTAGTTTCAGCATTCACGACACGAAGCGTTTGGTTTTTTAAAATATGTATAATACACATATACACAGATTTATAATTAATAATAAGCATTTACGGGATGAAAGAAAACAGGAAGAGTTTGTGCGGGTATGTATACCATGTTTGACTGCACTTCATGTTCATTTTGATGAATTCATATCGCAGACACGAACATTTTTTTTCATCTGCTCTTTATACCGATTGCGGCTATTGCTTACTTTGCGACAGCTCATTTTGCCGACACAATAAAGCATCGATCCCCTCAGAAAGTTCATCTATAGAGTCGGCATTTTTGCTTTTTCAATTGATTCTAGATTCAAAATATGTGAGTGCAAAGTAATATCTTTTAATAATGAAAGAAAAATCAAAAACATGTATCTACTAGTATAGTTTGTACAGGCATGTCTAGTGCATCCTGTGATCATACTGACGACTGTTCTTCTGAAAGACATAATCAACTCACCAACTGCTAATTGCACCATATTTCTAATTTACCGACATCCATATGAACAAAATTTGATTTTGCCGACAGTGATCCATTGACGCTTCGAACTTAAATTTTTCGAAAATTCTCAATTTGAGAGAAGTTCTCAATTAGCCGAAGAATAAAATATGGGTATGTAATGCACACATGAGAAGGAAAATTCAGGAATTAAAAAAAAAAGCAATAATGTCCCAAAACTTGACGAATCATCAAACAAGTTTTGCCGAATAAGAATATTTTGCTGAGGCCACAGGGTCAGTCGGCAGTTTCAGCTACAATCGGCAATTTTTATTTTTAGAGTTAATTCTGAATGTCATGGACGTTTTGGATTTGAACGTTAAGTCCGACATTCGTAAATTCTAATCGTGTGTTTATTCTGTAAAATCTAAAAAGAAACCTTAATATATTACTTAGAAATTACCCGAGAATCTGTATTGCATATTGAGATTACCAAACTATGAGCAATCAAGATGCACGTTTCAAACATTTTTTTAAAAATAATTATTTATAACATTACTTGAAAAACCCAGGGAAATTCTCAGTTTAAAAATACAATAGCTTATGGCCGTCGACACATTTATGAAATTGTATCATCAATAAAAACCATATCAAAGTGGACGCCGAAACTAAAGCAAATTGAAATAGAGAGAAAGACAGTGAAAATATTGCAATACAAAGTCACATTTGTACTCATAAGTGTTTGTTTTTGAAACAAACTTCTGAAGGCAAATTGAGCACTATTTCCAGTTTTTCTACGCCTAACGAGTAAAAATCGAAATAGTATTTTACTAGCTGCGGTAATTTGTCGACCACACAAGTGTCAGGACATTTGTCCGTCAATGGGATACTTTCACGTGACGTCACAGCAGGTTTGTTTTGCATAAGACACGTGACTTTAGCATAGGACACGTGATCTATGCAGCTTTTGCTGCTTTGTTTTGGAAGCCATTGCTGACCACCCAGCTTCAGCTACTTGTCATCACCAGTGAAAAATTGGGTAAAACTAGCATTTTATTAGTCTCGCTGTAATATTTGAAAGATTTTAGAACAATAGAAATACATGATCATTCTGAAAACTTCAGCAAAATTTTTTCGATGCATACGAAATGAATATGATTTGCAAAACCAATGAAAGGCTTGGAAGTTTGTAAAGAAAAGTTTGTTTTGAACCAGCATGTAAGTGAACTACGAACGGAAATAATGAAAAATTATTTTTCCTGAGATTTTGCACCGTATTTTATTTATTTTTTAATACATTACAGAAGAATCATGAAATGATATTAAGTGTTTAACTAAGCAAACATCCTTATAAAATAAAAAAGAACTGCAGGTGATCAAAAATAAATAGTTGATTTTTTGTTCCTAACCAATACAATGTTTTTTTTTTTTTTTTTTTTTTGAGTTCTAGATCGATATATAGAAGTAAATAGTGCATGAGGTTTCTTATTTACTCTATGTACAGTGTCTTTTTTATTGACGATATTCTAAGCATTAAAGAGTCAGAATTTTGATTTTATGATGAAATTTACAACTAATAAACAAGTTGCCTATTTTTCTCTGCTGGTTTTGTCTTTCAAAGTCAACCAATTTTTCTGTTCTGTAACTGGAGTGTAATGAATGACATTAGGCAGTCACATTACAGTGACATTTCGTGATTATCCATCCCTCGGAAAAGCAGAAATGTTTCTTTTATGACCTTACAAAACAACTGAAACAAACTTCACCCTTTCCCCTCTGAAATGCAACGACATCCCTTTCAATTTTTTTCTGGCTACGTCAATGTTACAAGGACTTTATTTCTTGACAGTCGAAAAATTCAAACTGCAGTGAATGATGATGGCAGATCATTATCATTATTCCGCAGACTGTTTTTTGCTAAGCAATTTTTAATCTGTTGCGATATCCCTCAGTTTTCTTGAATTTGATGTGGATTATGTTTAGGTGAGCCAGATTTTTGTACTGTTCAACCGGAACATCGAAAAACTCCCCCCAGCCTTCAGCGTAGCAAGTATTCAAAAGGGTAGGGATTTGTCATTCATGAACAAACGAGTCAAAAAGAACGAATCCTTAAAATGAAAGATCCGTTCGTTAACTAAAAAACGAACAACCATTCCTTTGAACGGTGAGCATTTGGAAAATTTTATTGATGCACTTGTGATAAAATCGCATTTTTAAAAAAATACTTTCATCTTCAATTTTTTAATGGGCAATCAATTTCAAGTTTCCTTTTTCTCAATGCAGTACAATATCTTCTTTTCGAACCTTTTTACTTTCTGCGTTATTCATTTTTCTTTAACCATTGCAGTTAATTTTTTATTTTCCAATGTAGTTAAATTTACATTAAGCAATGTTTTGTGTAACTGGTTTGGGCTACTAGCAAAATGTTTGGACATTCCACTTCTTGTCCCAAGCACTTGCTAAAATCCTTCTCACACTTTCTGTCACCAAAGTTATTTCTAAAAATATTTTTTATCACTTTTCAGGTGATCATTTTATCTTCTATAACATTCCTATCAGCTACATTCTATATTGATTTTAATTTATTTTTAACTTGCTTGGCGATTTTGAAGTCGCTTATTTTACATTCAATATCCAGGGATTTTTAATAAAGATTGTCTAATTAGTCCCCCATTTAAAAAAGTGTTGTCTTTTTTTCTTCTGTTCTCATCGGTACTGTGGAATAATTTTGAAATTCTCTAATATTTAGGTGAGTACCTTTTTCTAAAATTAAGTTCTTCGGTACTCCGGCTGAGCTACCAATACATTTGTTGTTACTTTTTCGTTTCGGCAACTGAGAAATGACTTACAAAAAAAAAAAAAAAAAACTATAATTGCTTTATACATCTAAACCTGAATAAAAAATTTTGATCAATTTTTCATAGGCATTTTTTATTACTTTAAAATAATTTTATTTATTTTTTCTTTAAGAATATTACTGATCTAATGAAACCTTTCGAGTCTAAGTGAGTCCAGAGAGATCATCTGCAACTTTTTCAAGTGTACGAAGTAGTTCAAATGAACGAGTTGAATGAACAATCCTCTGATGTGTGTGTGTGTGAACAGAAATTAAATAGAATGACATTGCCCACCCATTTTTTTTTTTTTTTTAGAGTTTTAGAGGGTGGTTCATTCTCAATGCCAGGGGTGCCCATCCCCATTAAATTCAATGGCGCAAATTCCCCCCCCCCATGTGACCAGACGTCCTGCTTTTTGTCTTAGCAGGAATGTCCCGCCAAAGTGTCTCGCTTTGTCGAAAAAGTCCTGCTTTTTTTGTTTAAATTCTGTCACACAAGAAATATAACATACAATCTAGATTTTTTAAACGCTTTTTCGATTTTTTGCTGTCAGTAAACTTAAGAACGCCATGTAAAATGTTATTCTTTAATGTTTAATACGCTGCAAGTACAAATGAAAATAATAATTTTGATTAATAAATTTGTTGTGTGATGCAATATTCTTTACATCAATACTATTAAATTATTTTCAACTTGAGTTCTTTATTGGTACATTTGAGTTATTTCTTGGCATTTTTCTGTTACGTAAAATATTAAGCCTGTGGGAAAAAAAACTACTCAACCCCCCCCCCCCCACCGTCATGTGTCCTGATATTTAACTGGAAAAATCTGGTCACATTGCCCCCCCCCCCCATTTTCTCAACCTTCTTTCCCCCCTTTTTTTTTCCTAGCTCTCTTTTTTATGTTTTATTTTTTAAAAATATGTTAATTAATTTTTTTAACATTTTTATTTATTTGTTTATTTATTTGTTTTTAATCATTATTATCATCATTATTTTATTAGAAAAGTTCTTTGATATGCCAATGAAAACACACATACAAACTAAATAAATAAATGAAATGACATATAAACAGAATAAAATAAAATAAATAACTTGAATCAAAAATTAATCAATAAATAAATTTCAATAGAAAAATTAAAAAATCCCCTCCAAAAATTTTGATAGCGCAATTTGCACCATAATCCCGCTCTGTGGGCACCCCTGCTCAATGCTATGAATAAATGGTTACTAATTTTAATGATAAATCAGGGGTAATAAATAATACATGACGCAATCAGATACATTTAAATATTTTATTTCCTACACGTTAATATTTTTAAGTTACTTTAGTAGGAAGGAAAGCTTTGAATGAGAAATAAAAATTTGAACGATATTTACGCATTCTTTGCATTGACCAGGACTGTTTCAGAAAGTCTTTTTTGTTTTTAATCTTGCTGTAAAAATTCCTCACAAGCTAATCCAATATTAATTTTACAGGTCAACTTTACCTCAGAGCAAGACTAACTTAAGTCCACAATCGCTACTTTATAGGAAAAAAAAAGAACATTTGTCTGGATCATGCAAAGGATAAGGGGTGCGCTCTTTTAACTCTGGTAAATAATTGCATTTTTTTTTTTTTTTTAGAATTACGTTTGCATGACTCGATATGGACTAGGATTATACATACAATGCAGAAAATCGCAATTTATAGACTCGTGTCAGTCTGGCTCTGAGATACAGAAATGAGTTTTTGGACTTTTTCGGTCATCTGTAATCAAATTTATCTTTTTCCGCGACGTGAAGTAAACCAGCCAGGACACCGAGATTTTGTTTGAAAACCGAGACAGTCATGGTCAAACCAGGACTTCTGGCAATCCTACTTATAGTCTACAATTTCACCATCCGATAATGACTTAACCTTCCGAAATGGCTACTGCATGATAGATTTTTCTGTATGTTGCAGTGTTACATTTTGTTGCTTTTATATTTTTCTTAAATCTTATGATAATACCACCAACCTTAATTTTAAAACTCATATATTATTGCTTATTACAAGAAAAAGAAAGGATTATTTTCTCATAGCATGAGTATTGGAAAATAAATATCATTCATTGAAATCTGTTTATTGAAAACTAGTAATACATTAGTTTTTATGAATCATAAGGCAATCAAATGTAAAAATAGTACATGTCTGTATCATTGTATTGTTTAATAAAAGTATTTGTTTGTATTTAATGAATCTATTTTTTCCATTTAAATCCATATTCACTTTAAAACAGCCTAGGCTGATACCACAAGAAGTTATGATTCATTAAGTTTGCTTCAGATATTGAACCAAAAGTGAAAACGTATAAAATGCATTAAATTTGAACCGGAACAAAAGAGCTTAACTTTAAATTTACATTAATGTCATACTAAGTACTGGTTTCATTTCAATGTATATTGTGACTCTGATAAGTTTAAGCTTGACCTTGATAATGTTTATATTCTTTTGGGATATCAAGGAAGGGTAATTGGCACCAAATTGAGTTGGGTTGCTTTTGTAGAAGTTTCTCAAAAGTATTCCAACCCAAATCCGTGCAGCAATTACACGTCCCTTTTTCATTGAAGTTCCCAAAAAGAAGTAGTCAAGGTCAAGCTTGCATTTATCAGAGCCACACTATAATATTTTCTTTCTCAACACCAACTTTTTAATTCATTTTATAACTTTTAAAACTGGACCCAAAATTCATGATTTTTTGTATCATGATTTAATTTTTAGTTGCATTAATTGAAAATTTAACTGCTACGTTACAGATTCATCATTTACACAGATTACACATTTATTTATTATTATTAAGCTCAGCGTTTTCGATTTGAACATTTTAATGTACTGAAAAAAGGTGGATAGGGCGGTTTTTCCCAGCGTGGACAAAATCTGACAACCTTGCCTTTCGGTGATATTCCGCATAGCTTTGAACCCGACATTTCTTTGAAAAAACTTCTCAAGATACCATTTAAGGATTTTTTTTCCTCTACTAAATGCTTTCACTTAATTCATAGCATATTATAGGATTCTAATAGAGAATTTTATCAGTTTATATTGATTGTTTTCAGTTGTAAGACGTGAATTTTTTGATAAGTTGACCAAAAGTTTAAAAAGATGTGATATATGGAAATTCACTGTATAATATTGTTTACATTTTGTTTCACTAGCTGTGAAACTAGCTAGCAGACGAGTGATCGAAGCAATGGTTCGGTCACTCGTCTGGTCATCAGTGCTAATTCTACATTAGCTACCAGTTTGTTTGGCACTCTAGGCTTCCTTAAGAGGTTTTCCACCTCCAGCTCACTCACTTCCTATGCCGGGCTGATGAGTGCTAATAAGCACGAAACTGCAGTCCTCGGCTGGAATTGACTGAGCTGGCGGTGTATTTCATGTATTTCCGCCTTAACCCTGGCTATAGGGCGGTAAGTTACTGAAAAGTATATATGGACTTTCAATATTTTACCCCTACATGGAGAACAACATAGTGGCATGTTCTAAGTATGAAATCTCTCACTACACAACAAATCATGGATTATACAAAGTATAGTTTTACCATATGGACACATCAAACCATTGTTGAGTATATATAGATTATTGTGTGTGTGTGTTGTAATTTTTTATTTTACTTTATCCTGGTAAACTTTGCTTCTTTAATAATAAATTGATAAAAATTACCCTCTTATCCATACCATTCACTACTTACTAGTAATCAGACTGCCTATTGTTTGGGAGGAAAACTTTTTGATGCTTAAAATACATATTACTCTTTAGTCTTAAAACCAATTTTGAATGTTCAACAGTTTGTATAAAAAATAACAATGACACATTCAAATAAAATAATTTTATTTTCAAAAAAAATCCATTGTTTTTATGAAAATCAGCCTTCTTGTGTGCAAAATTTTTCGCTATGCCAATGAATCTGATGGGATGTTAGCCACTTCAACTGTGATAACCTAGACATATATGTTGCATGCAAATCCTTCTCATGTGAGTATGAAAGGTTTTTTAAGAAAGATAAAGTTCTGCATCAATTTCCACACTACCTTAAAGTGGCATCCAGACTGGAGCATCATAAAACAGCTTCTGAACATGACCTAAGATCAAAAGCACTCTAGTGGGGATGCCACTTAGGAGGTATGATGCAATAAGCGCATTACCCCTTTTTGCAGAAGCAAGGCGGGTTCCCCAGGAGGTATATTTCCATCACAGAAAAGAAAAGCTATTTGCTACTATTTTTAAAATGTCATCAAGAATTGATGGTGTAATAATCATTTACAAGAGTTGTTAGATAGTTCTAACTAATGGGAAAATTTTATACCAGGTATGTATCCAATGAAGGTGTAAGAATTGGAACATTTCTTCATTTATAAATGTTCATCCATCTGAAAATGCAGCAGGAAACTAAAAAATACAAAATTGTGTTTAGAAAATCAATAATTTTATGTAAGGACATTACACAAATATTTTATTTACTTTGAAAAATAAAAAATCATTTATAAACAGAAAAGATATTAAAAGTAATACCTCTAGTGTGATACTTTAATGTCCAAAAGAAAAACATTTACTTGAATTGACTGGTTCTCAAAAATATTCATGGATGCAAGCCTTCATTGAGTTAGCACACTTTGTCCTTTGCCTAATATTTTAAATAAAAGAAATGAATAAAATTGTAGAAAAGTTATCAAAATTCAACATTTGACAAAAAAAAAAGAAAAATTAATTTGAATTATGAAATTTTGAATCCAAATTATGTTTTTCGCAATCATGAGTTGCGACAGGACCCTACTCATTGGAGTTATTGTTTCTGGAAACGGCTCCTGTCCCTCCAAGCCTGCCCCTTCTCCTGGGCCTGGGCGGTTACGTGTTTATAGTTTTGTGTATGTAGGCGCGCGTTCGTGCATGTGTCGGCTTGTGTGTGTGCGTAGACCTGTGTGTATGCACGAAGGCGTGTGCGTATGTGTGTAAAAGCGTGTGTGAGTGTATGAGCGTGTGTGTAAGTAGGACATGAACACCACCGCCGAGCTGATTTTAGAGGACAGTGGTCAGTACCAGAGGAGCCGCGCCTGCAGAGGCTCCCGGTCCAAGCTGAAAAAGGAACCACAACGCCAAGGACGGTCAAATGAAAACAATTAGCAATCGTTATTGCTCAAAAAAAAAAAAAACACACACACAAATAAGCAATTGTTGAAAATGCAAGAATATTAATGAACAACAAATGAGCGATTTTCGGAAAAAATGTCCCGTTCGTAACGCTGGAGAATCAAAAATCAGGATACTACGTATAAAAAGCGAAAGAGATCCTTAAAAAGGCATAACAATTTTGTATCGGGATGAAAAAAAAAACTATGTTTTGTTACAAAAATTAGAATTGTTTACAAAATATATGAATAATTTTCCACATTACAGTCAAATCTCAATACCTCGAATATTCCTTTATCTCGAAGTTTTCATCAGATGCCAAACTTTTGAGACTGTTGTGAAAATTCCCCATAACTCGAAGTACCAACAACTCAAACGTTTTAGCCCACGGGACTTCGAGTTATCGAGAGTTGACTGTATTTCCTAACAAAGAATTAGTCTACTTATCTGTTTCAAACACTAGTGACATTTCAATGAAGCACGGTCATGAAAATGCTTCATTAATAGATCAAAATATAAATGGAATCTTTCTTGCACTCAGAGTTATATTTTTACTTTCATAACTTAAAATTATATCTATGAAAAAACAGGATTTTTAAAGAAATTTTTAAATTTGATTAACGAGACTACTGTACTGTACATTGGTTTGAAATGCACTTCTTAATTTCACTTCAACAGCTTTGTCAAAAATCAGTGGTGGCGCTAGGAAATCTCCGACAGGGTGGCAAGCTTGCCCGACAGGGGGGCATAGCCAAATTTTAGTTTGCAAGATTACACCCCCCCCCCCCAATTCAGGTGATAAAGAAGCTAATCATTCTTTGCGTCTAAGAACACGAATTCCCCATAAAAATCAAAAGCAAAAAATAAAAATTTTAAAATAGATAAAATGAAATATGTAGGGGAAAAAATCCAATTTCAAATGAAAAACATGAAACTAGGTTTTTGTGAACAGGGTCATCACGAGATGAATAAACTAGAACTGTCTGAAAATCAAATTTGACGAAAAATTTGAATATGATGTAAAATCATTATAAATGTGTGCTCAGAGGTTTTTGCAGAGAAAGAAACTTAACAGGAATTTAATTGTGGGTGTAGAAATTAGGGGGGTTCGGGGGTTCTCCCCCGGAAAATTTTCGAAATTGTAGCTCTGAAAACGCATTTTAGATGATCTTCGGTAATGTCAAGGAGAGAAGGGTTTGGGTGCTCACCCCCAAAGAATTTTAAGAAATTGAAGTCCAATAAACGAAATTTTACTCGATCTGTAATGGTATTTTATAGGAAGTGAGAGCCAAGGTGCATCCCCGAAAAAGTTTCAAAATTAAAGTATCGAAAACGCAATTGTAGGTCATGTTTGGTAACGGGGTTAGTGACCGATTAAGATACTGAGGGCTCCTCGCTAAAAAATTTAGAAAAGGTGCGAATTTTTACGGTTTTTAATTAATTTCTATGGGAATAAAAGGTCTACATCGATTAGGCCTAGCTGGTGGTGGATGGAGCCGGCGGGCAGCCGGGCTAATCAAATAAATAATCATGATCATGTTTCATAGGGGCCGCGAACATATTTCATTCCTAGATTTTTTAAAAATATCATCGTAGAAATCACAGCTATTTGGAGGAAAATGTGTGGGCCGCCGAAGCATGTTTAAAACAGAAAATAAAAGTTAAAATGTAGTGAGCGAGATTTAAATTATTGAAATGAATAGTCACACCAGTAGTTCTAAGCAGGACTGCGGAGTCGGAAGAAAAATGACCGACTCCGACTTGGGGGAAAATTAGAGCCTTCGACTCTGATTCCACAAGAACTGGCAGAGTTGCAAAAAAAGGGAAAAAGATCGACTTCGATTGTTGAATTTTAAAACCTTCGACTCCTGACTCCGACTTCGTTACCTCAAAATCAGTCCGACTTCAACTCCTCACCGTTGGTTCTACGTTTTTGAATGTACAAAACGAAAGTAATGTGTGTGTGTGTTTTGTGTAATCCAAAAGAAAAACAAAAAACGAAACTTGATAATATGGTAAGCACCATGCTAAACTCGGTAACAAACGAAGGTGAAAAATCGCGAATCTCGTTTTTCAAATTCAATGGTTTGCCATAGTACTCAAAAAGGACTATTACTACAGTACACTCCCGATTATCCGCGGACTTGAGTGGCTCAGGTACCGCGGATAATGCGAAGAAGGTTTAAAACCAGAGGTAAAGCAGACAGAAATTATCTTATGCTTGAGAATGATTGTATTGTAAATAAAACGTGGAAACGTTTAAAAGAGATGAGGCATTAAAATATATTTGTATTTCAAGCTCTACAGAACTAGAATAAACTAAAATTTAAATCATGAGGTTGACTTTCCGTCAACCTAAAACATTCAACAGCCCAGAAGTGAAAACAGTGACCACAACAAAAAAGACCACCCCATCAGAGAATTCCCAGAAGACCTGTAGGCGTTTTCCTAACCTTTCTCAATCGGAACAGATGATAAGGATAATGTCGTACGCTCCTTTTAGGGGATAAACTAGGGATCTTCAGTAAACACATTTGTTTTACCGAAATCAGCTGAACGCTTTCCCTTGAGGCACGTGTCAAAGAGAAGTCGATGACAATGCTTCGACTTTCACGTTTTTTGAGAAGGAGCACTTGTCGTGGGAAAAGGGAAAAAAAAAAATCTGGGACGAATTGATTTCAGATCCGTGTTTTTGAAGAAAAATTTTTTCACCACAAGGATTGAGTTAACTATTTTTTTTTCTTTTTCCGAGACTTTCGCGGATAATCCGCTCGTGGATAATCGAGAGTTTTCTGTACTTCAAACAATAAGATTTACCCTTAATGTTATTTATAAAAATCAAAACATTGAAAATAACTAAAGCGTCTGGTGGACAAAAATATTGTTTCGGCTCTCCTGAAAAGAGCCAATTTTCACATTCGGTAGTTCAGCATAATGCCGACGATATTACGCCGTAAACAAACCTATTAAGTATCAAAGTAATTAACATTAATTGCACAAGTTTCTCTTATGTAAGGTTTTTCTTTTTTTTAAAATTAACTATATACCTAACTTTTTTATTTTTCAAATTTTTTGAAGCATTCATAATTCGAAAATGCATAACCATTAGTTTCAAACTTTTTATTGAACATGCCAGTTGAAATCTGTCATACTTTCAAATTTTAAGTTTTAATTCACTTTCCAGACTAAGGGAGGAAAAAGTCAATTCAAAGTCTTACCTCAAAATTTATCTACATGGACCATTTTTGCAGATCTGCGGAGTCGGAGGGAAAATGGCCGACTCCAGCTCAGGGCCGGATTTAGACTTAACGGGGCCCTAAGCTATTTTAGGTATGGGGCCCCTTTTGTAGTTTTAACAATGTTTCTCTCGGTGGTGTAAGAGAGAGAGAGAGGCATTTTTTAAATTTTTTTTCTCCTTTACTATGTCTGTCTCTTTCATCTGATACATACAGCAATACTTTAATTTTTGTTGATCGTGTTTTAATGTGTTTTTCTTGATGTCCTGTGTTGGATTGACCTTAAGAGGGGAAATGTTATCAAGAAAGTGACACATGACTCCCTTTTAAGTGGAGTACAAAATATTCCCAATTGTAGGGAGTCCGGGGATTTCTTCCCCGAGGAAATTTTGAAAAATAGATATAAAATTCTGCATTTTGAAGCCTTATAAGATGTAGTTGGAACTACAAAAATATCAGGACAGAAATAGGCAAACAAAACTTTTTTTAAGTTATAAATTATATCAAAAATTAAGGTAATACACAGTAAAAATTGTTTTTGATTCGAAAAACTAATGACAGCAGTCGACAGAGAGAAACAGCGCGGGAAACGAAAAGACAACTCATTGCTTCTTGCTCACATTGGCTTTCGATACAATTAGTTTTTAATTACCCCTCCAACTCACCGACAAACAATTCAACTCCGACTCCTTTACCTTAAAATCAGTTCGACTCCAACTCTCACTCCGACCCCGCAATCACTGGCAGTGTTACAGGCATTGAGAAAAAATGACTCCGACTCTTGGAATTTTTAACCTACAAATGCCGACTCAGACTCTTTGTCTCCAAAATCTGTCCGACTCTGACTGCGCAGCACTGCTTTTTTACACTATTTTAGTACTTGAAAAAAAGCGTATTAAAAAAAAATAGAATATAGCTCGCAAAAAAAAAAAAAAATTAAGCAAGATTGAGTCTGGTATCAGTCTGTAAGTTGGTTTGATCGATCTCGAAGGAGCAATGTTGACTTTTGAATTGGACTTGGTCCGATCAAATGATTACAGCGGTCTGGGCTAAGCGCAGCTTTTACTTTAAGTTAGAAACATGAGTTTCGACTACATGATAATATCTGAAAAAAATAAATTTGGAAGCAAAATGTATGTTTTCAATTGCTTTTAACACATGATTTATTTATTTATTCAATTTTGCCTTTTCCAAAAGGTTCGCCCTTCCCCCAGACACAAAACTATTATGTAGCCTACAAACAAGATCAATATAAGTTTTTGAGAAAAATGTATTTAAAATGTTAAACATCTATTTGCTTTTATTATATTAGTCTAAAGAATTTTTTTCCTGCATTTAGCATTTGCCGACAAGACATCATTACACTAAAAAATTAAATCTACTTTAGTACACTTCCTTGTATGAGGTAAAAGGATAGTTTACTCATCGATATGTTTTGATGCAGAATAATCCAACAATAATCAGAAAAGTTGTAAATAACTATAGTAATAACTTACTTGTAACTTCTGAGTGAAAATAAAGTACTTTAAAACAAATCAAAATGAGTGCGTCTGCGTCTGCACACTTGACATGCTGAAGAAGAGCTGTTTAGCGAATGTAATAGAAAAGCAAAAATCTCCGAAGCATGTTTTTTCTCCGATGACAACCCCCTCCCCTCCCCTCTCGTCCTGGCTATTGTCATTCGGTACGTATTTGTCTCGTAACCCGATGACGACGCCTTAGGTCTGACCGGTAATCACCACTGCATTCTGCAAGCAAGGACGGGGAGGGGATGGTACTCTTTTAAGTGGACACCCTGAGGTCAAAACCAGCTCATCGACACCCTGCATCGACAAACAGAAATTTCAAGGATCAAAACACACCATTTCCCCCGAAGCAATAGCTATATTTTGTCACCATCTGGACGACGTTATACGGACTCGGGCTAACCTTGCCTCAAAGGGGATTGATTTTTTGTTTCCTTTATATATATATATATTCATATATAAGATACTTCTACTTTTTGCCAAAGCAAACAGATTCCCCGACGAAATACTAAATTTTCCCCGACGGGGGGGCAAGACGTTTCCGACAGGGGGGCAATTGCCCCCCTGCCCCTCCCTTGGAGCCACGTCTGTCAAAAATGTTTGTATTCTCGTTGGGCCCTCACACCGAACATAGTATAACAGTAAAGCAGACCTGTAGGTACTCAGAAAAGTAATTTTGCATTGAAGGTGCACTGCTTGGCATTCAATTTATGGTACGAGATTTGGCGAATCACATAATATGTATACAGTATAGAAAATATGTTTAATCATCCAATGATAAATATAGAATGATAAGTGTTCTTCATCTCTTCAGCAGGAAATTACTAAGATTTAAAAGATATAAATATGGCACAGCTCCAAAGACTAGTTTTAATCATTAAAATTTTGTACAGTATTTATATTACTTGACAAATATCACATGAATTTACAATTAATATACCTGAATCAATGGAATGCATGAGCTGTATATGAATGTTGAAAATTTATTTAACCTGAGAACTAATGTTCGGGGATGAAGGAAATAAGAATGAATTCAGGTAATTGCAGGACTAGTGGAATAAACCTTTGTATTCAACAAGAGAAAATAATTTATAGTTTTTTTGCACTTGGTGGTATAGTTTTTTTTTTTTTTTCGTACTAATAGTGAGACAAGTTTACAACATCATTTTTTAATACTCAAAGCTAAAAAAAAAAACTGAAAATCTAAAGGAATGTAAATAGTATTTTCAAACATACACTAAAAGACTATTAAAAGGAAACTTTTAAACGGGATTAGAACACAAAGTTTTAACATTTAAATTTTTATAAAAATATTTGAAAATTGACCATTTTTTACCTTTTTTTTTCAAATTTTGCTGCTAATGCGCGATCTGAATACAAAAATATTAATTGTTTTAATTATTTTTCCCATGTTTAGGATGGCAATACACAAGATTTTTTTCCTATTAGAAGTTGCTTCTCAAAAATATCCTTTTTTTCGGCCCACCCTAGACCACCTGACACGAGGAGAAGAGAAAGTTCCTGAAAGAAAAGGAAAATCCGGAAAAGGGGTGGGATCTGCAATGACGGACACAGTTATCAGCAGTACGCCACAACTTCCTACTCGTTACACATTATTAAGAAAAATCTCACAACTAACAGATATTTTTGTCAATAAATTTATCAAGGTTTATATAGAACCCGATAAACGAGTAGGGGCAAATTTCAGCAATTTATAGTGATCGTCAAAATTTCATTCATGGGGGAGGGGGGAGGAGAAGTTTTCAGTGACGCAATTTTTCTTGCGTCTATGATTGTCATAATAAAATATAGCAAATTCTAACGAATAAGTTTTTAATTTAAAAGCTGGAACTACTTCTGGGTATTTTTTTAAGAGGAACGTTTAGTTCGAACAAGTTACTGCTAAAACTCTATTGTTTATCAAAAACGTAGTTGAAGATAAATGCATCTGTGACCAAGTAAACTTACTGAATCTCTTATACATGATATGAGGTACATAGAAATTTTCAGTGACATCTATATTTGATTTTGAACTAAATAATTAATAGCCGTTAAAGGGCTATTAATTGTTTATTTTTTTATTTAACAGCGTATTATAAATTTTCTTAGTTCTGCATATACGATGAAAAGCTCGCCGAACGTACACCACATAAGCACGAACACCTCTCATAATGGATATGTTTTTAATAACCCCACCCCCATTTCCTATGGTTAAACTATCAAATCTCCCTTTATTATCCCTCTGATTTCTCTTTGAAAAAAACAAAAGAAAAGAAAAAGACAAGGGAATCTGAAAATCCTTTGCTTCCACCACATTAAACTGCAAGTTGTTCGAAACAAAGGAAAGAAACCAGCGATAACATTTCAGCTCCTAGGACCTGAGCTCTGATTCCAAGAAACGCAGATTTTAGCAGGACTACGACTACAGTATTATATGGTACAGTATTAGGTCCTGGCTGTTATTAGGGGCATTTCTTGGAATGGTTAATAATAAGTGAACAAGTCAATTTGCTGAAATTTTTGATCTGCACCCCAGAGTAACAAAACTTCCCTCCAATCCTGAGACCTTGTGGTCTTGTTTTCCGAGTTTAAAATAGAGATTGAATAGGCGACTCTGGTGTCTGGTGGTTATAGTCTAAAAAAGGTTGGGCGGATCACCAAAGAGAACTTGAACACATATATTTGCGGAAAAGCGCGGAAGGGCGCGTTGTGTCCCTTCAGGCACTTGCCGAAATTCCAAGCTTTCTTTTTGGAAACACTTCATGAGGAAAAGTTCTCTGAGTCACTTATTATTTACACCCCTACATACCACCAGTGGCGGATACAGCCGGCGGGCAACCGGGCATTTGCCCGGTGGGCCGGTCATGCTTGAGGCCGATCAACTAACAGCAGAGTCTTTCGGGCCTGTCTACTAACAGCAAAATGTAAATTTTGCGCGCATGTGTTTAGAATAACGCAAAACACATATTCGCAAAACACAACCTCAGCTCCTCTTTACGCATGGGCTAAAGCTTGCGGGTGGAGGGAGGTAGGGCCATCACCACAAGAGGGTGGAGGGGGGAATTCTGAAATGGGCACAAAGTACTGGCAAAGTACTGAACATAGTCCTTTAACGCGATAGAATGCCTATGCATGCGTTATCAAGTCTCCCTCTATAACGAACACCCATGGGCGGATCCCCAAGGGGGAATTGGGGCAATCGTCCCCCCCCCCCAAAAAAAAAGTTTGTAAATTCAAAAAAATTCCGGGAAAAGGTCACAACCCCCCCCCCCCCCCGTCCCAGCACGTCACAAAAAAACGCCTACTACTGTATTTTTACGATTTGAACTCCAAAAATTTCCAGGGGAGAGTTCCTCAACCCCCTCTCTCCAATGTCATCGAAGATCGCCAAAAATTTTGAATTTTTGGAGCTTCAATTCCAAAAAATCGCCGGAATCGAAAACTTTTTCGAAAATGTCGTTAATGAGGGCCTTCAATTACATTTTCAGAACTTCAATTCCGAAAAAATTATGGGGGAGAGTCCCCGATCTCGAGTACTTCCCCTAACATCAATAAAGACCCATTAACATGACGTTTTTGAAGCTTCAATATTGAAAAGTTGAAGGATAGCTCCTGAACCCATCCCTTCCCTTAACGCTACCAAAGATGACCAACCATCGCATTTCAAGGCTCCTATTCTCCTCTAACAATGTCCCGATGGAAAGTTTCAAACCCCATTCCTTCCCCCTACTTCATAAAAGATGGCTTATGCTTACTACAGCGTTTTCAGGACTACAATTTCAAAAAATTTCCGGAGAGGAGACTCCATGTATTTCTTTCCTCATCTTTCAACATCAAAGACCGTCTCAAGAACCAGTTTTTTTAAGAATCAGGTAGGCTGGATAGTTGACATTTTTAATTTTGCTGAAATTGTCAGGATCTGTTCCTTATTTAAAATTACTAAACACGTGTTTTTTTATTTTTACAATTTTTTTTTTTTTTCAAAGTTTTTGGAGGTCAAAGTTGGTCTTCGTTCCTTTTTTTCAAGAAAAACATACCAATTTTCGTAGGCCAATACTTTTTACTTTATGAGTGAATCGTGGCACTGGCAATTATGTTGTGTTCTACTGTATCCTCGATATCTGTTAGTACTTAGTTGTGGTGAACTCTTTACGCAAAGGTCATGGGTCACTCAAAGTTGCACAAAAAAAAGTTTTTTTCTGCAAATTTGTCCGTCGAAATCCTCTTGTGCCAACAGTGAGCCTCAGTAGTATATATTTCAGTAAATACATACCAAAGAGTAGTATCCAAAAAGAGAAAGATTTGTGTGGCTGACCTTTTGCGCACTGAAATATTTGACTTAAAAATTGCAGAAATCACAAAATGACCGGACTTTCAAGGTCATTAATTTCTTGCGCCAAGAGTCAGCAGATATGAAACTACCTGGAGAAGAAGCCTTTCTTGTCATAGAAGCATAGTCAGTTAACAGACCTATGGCTACCGTTTTAACTTGTACATATAATTTGGTTCTTAACTGTGCTTAACGAGTGTCTCTTGGCGCTTGTGAAAAAATGCCAATTAGTACCTGCTTTTAAGTATTTATTACTATTATTCACAATAATATTATCATAAATTTTAATAAACTAACTAAAATGGTTACAAAAGACAACATATACTTGGAACCAAATTGACAATGAAGTCTATAAAATACTCAGTATGCAGCAAAAACTCTATTTGTCTAAGTTAAATAAATACCTTTGTGAATGAAAAGTAAAGTAAGAAATAACAACGTCAAATAGTACCAAATGTAGATTACTGCAGACAAGAGTTTCGGATTACAAGGAATGCCTTTTTCAATGCAAAAGAAATCAGCTTATGAAGGAAAAGACCCGACAAAAGACATACGCTTTTTTCGGATGTCTTTTCATCCATGAGCTTTTACACCGAAACACGTGTCTGCAGATGTTGATATTTCCTATTGAGCAATCACGATTGCTTATTGCTTTTATTTGACTGTTTTGATGTGCTATCATTTTATTTTCTCGCCAGCACCCTCTGCAGCATCACCGTCGACCTTGTCCTCACGATGCTGCTCCTCTTGCGAAAACCGTGTCCAGGTTGCGTCAATATCCTACACTTACACGCATACATACACACACGTACAAACAAACACATACACACACACGCATACATACAGACACCTACACATACACACACACCTACACACAACTACCCACACACTCATGCCTGCACACAGACACAAACACATATGCCTACACACACATACACATCCCCCCCCCACCACAAACACTCATACACACAACTACCCACACACATACCTGCACGCAGACACAAACGCACACGCCTACATACACACACACACTCGTGATTGCGAAAACCATAATTTGAATTCCGGATGTCAAAATTCAAATTAATTTTTTAATTTTATTTTATTTTCTATTTGTCTACTTGACCCCAGGCAACTTTTCTTGTAACATCTCGTTTCCCTTTTCCGTCGGTAACTTGTTCAGAATTTGGAAATTCTGTTTCAGAATAATGAATATTCTCAAGTGTTGTAAGGTCCAAACTGAACCAAAACCTTTTAAAAAGTTCTACGAATTTGAATGTATTTCAAAGGGGTCCCAATAATCTCCTTCCTAAACCCAATAGGAAAAAAATGCACTTTTTATATAAATAAAATAATAGCTTAAAAAACTAAAAAAACACGCTTTAGTAGAAAATTGAACTAAAAAGTTAAAAATAATCTTTGGATGACAAGTATGTAAAGTAACTGACCAAACACTTAATTTTACTGTAATAAAAAAAAAAACGTGGGGGGCTGCCTATTTACATTTTTGCATAACAAGTGGAAGAAAGTTAAGACAACTGATAAGAAGCCCCCCCCCCCCCACGCTTTTTTTATTACAGTAAAAATAAGTGTTCGGTCAATTACTTTATATACTTGTCATCCAAAGATTATTTTTAACTTTTTTGTACATTTTGCTGCTAAAGCGTGTTTTTTTGTTTTTTTTAATTTAAACTATTATTTTATTTTTTACTTTTTAGTTCATTTTGCTACAAAAGCGTGTTTTTTTAGTTTTCAAACCATTATTTTATTATAATGGAATGTATCTTAGTATTCTATTGCATTATTTGCATCAGACATTTTGAATGCTTTCTGGTAAATTCATGTGCAAACATTGTTACACTCCGCAGCTCTGATTTGTACAAATACAAATACAAAAGTGACGACCAGCAACAGACTCTGAGTCAATTTTCAATCCCCAGTGAAGATCAATGGCCCTCTTAAAACTATCTACTCCCTTGCTCATTACCACCTCTTCCGGTAAACTGTTCCAAGGCTCCACTACCCTGCTAAAATAATAATTTTTCCTAACATCCATGTTAGCCTGAGATTTAAATAGCTTAAAACAATGACCCCTTGTCCTGTTTTCAATGCTAAACTTCAGCCCCGTAACATCTTTCATTTTAATAAATTTAAACAACTGAATCATGTCCCCTCGGTCTCTTCTTTGCTCAAGACTGTACATTTTTAGCCTTCTAAGCCTGGAATCATAGTCTAAGTGAGAAAGTCCATTTATCAACCTTGTAGCTCGCCTTTGAACCCTTTCCAATACATTAATGTCTTTCTTAAGATAAGGAGACCAAAACTGAACAGCATACTCCAAATGAGGTCTTACCAAACTTCTATATAAGGGCAGAAGAACTTCTTTAGATTTGTTTGAAATAGATCTATTGATAAACCCAAGCCTCTTATTGGCCTTGTTACTAGCAATGCTGCACTGTTGGCTAAACTTTAAATCCTGACATATTAAGACCCCCAGATCAGTAACTTTGTCTGCCTGACTAATGACTGAACCTTGCAAATAATAACTTGTACACTTATTTCCATACCCTAAATGTAGCACTTGACATTTCCCAACATTAACAGCCATACCCCATTTATCAGCCCACTCCGTAATATGATCTAGATCCTCTTGCAGCTGTTTTGCTTGTTCTTCATTTTCTACAGTCCCCATAACTTTGACATCATCAGCAAAACAATTCATGTTCCCAGAAATATTTTTGTGAATATCGTTCATAAAAACAAAACAGGCCTTAACACTGATCCTTGAGGAACCCCGCTTAAAACCTCACTCCAATTAGAACAATTTCCCCTTACAGCTACCCTTTGTTTCCTTCCGGTCAGCCAGTTTTTTACCCAAACGAAAGTTTTCCCTCCTATTCCTATATCAGCTAATTTGCTAAGTAGAGCAACATGCGGTACCTTATCGAAAGCTTTTTGAAAATCAATGTAAACAACATCTACAGGCTTCTTATTGTCCAAAGCCATGGTAACTTTGTCATAGAAATGTAATAAATTAGTTGCACAAGATTTACCTTTCCTGAAACCGTACTGAAAACTAGTCAATAGATTATTAGTCTCTAGAAAATTTACTATCTTAATTTTTATCAATGTTTCAAAAATTTGGCAAACCACCGAAGTTAGACTCACAGGTCTATAATTTCCCGCACTCCCTTTGGACCCTTTCTTGAAGAGCGGTGTAATGTTAGCCAGCTTCCAGTCCTCTGGCACTGTCCCCGAGTTATAAGAAGCATTGAAAATATTTACGATTACATCTGCTAATTCCTCCGCACATTCAACTAAAATTTTTGGATAAATATTATCAGGTCCCGGAGCCTTAGTCTCTTTAATTTTTTTCAAATGATGTAAAACGTCATCCCTGGAAAATAGAAAGTCCTCAAGCTGTTCTAAAGCTTGTGTCTTGTTGGTGTCAACTGTTGAGATACAGTTATCGTTAAAAACACTCGAAAAAAAGTTATTAAGAACATTAGCGATATCACTATCGTCCTGAACTAAAATTCCGTGCTCATCAATCAGTAGCCCAATATGACTATTTCGAACTTTCCCCGAATTAGCGTATGCAAAAAACCTCTTGGGATTCCTGTTTATGTTATCTGCCCATCTTTGCTCCAACTCTCTTTTCTGAATCCGTACCAAATACTTAAATTTACGCCTTGCCTTACAATACTGGAGCCTATCTGCACTGTGACCAGTTTCTCTAAACCTATGAAAAGCAGCTTGCTTGTAATTTAGAGCGTCTTTAGTTTCCCTGGAGAACCACATTGGCCAAATTTTAGTGTTGACACCCTTTCTCCTAAAAGAAACATGATCCCCAACCGTTTTCGCTAGCTTTTCCTTAAACTCTGCCCACTGAAAATTCACATCGCTATTGTCCAATCCAGAAGAAAAAACTGCTTTCAAACTCTGCCTAAGTGCCACAAAATCAGTATTTCTGAAATTGGGCACCATAGGCGTCGGAACCGGGGGAGCTGAGGGAGCTTGAACTTCCCCTGGAATATTTCAGACCGGCTTAGCTCCCCCGGAAAATTCTTGCACTGCTGCTTTTTGCCGTACATTGTTTACCTCAAACCGGATTTCAAAAATGTGATCTGCCTTTTTTGGGAATTTTGGAATTTCTACCCATTGAGCAACAAAAGCAGTGAGCAGACGGAGTGGTCAGTGCACTTGAATTCACCTTCACTTTTTTTTTTCACTGTTTAAACACTCTTGATTGCCGAAATGCGGGAAAGTGGACTCTACTCCGCGGCCTGCGAAAATCAGTACCAGTCAGAGGCGTAGCATAACCAAACATCTTGGGGGGGGGGGGGCACCAGAGCCATCACCAAGAAAGGGTTTACTACCCCCCGCCGCCCAGTTTTTTCAGAAATGGCGTCACCAATTTCATATTAGTAATGAAAAAAAAAGCAGAAAGGAAACCTTTACGATCTTAAGAACATGTAATAGAAATGATAAGTGAACAAATAGAATAAAAGTGTCAATAAGAGTTTTTTCTGAAAAATTTGAAAGCAAATGCAATCTCTGAATATTATTTAGGAACATCCAAGCAAGGTTATGCATTATGATTTACCTCTGAGGAGCGCTGAAACGAACGTTTCGAACATTTTTTAACGAAAAGAAAGTATTCAGTGTTTAGTACAAATCTATGACAAGCGTCAGTCAAGTAAAAAATGAATACGTAAATAAACATAACTTCATAGGGGCTGCCGGCATTTTTAAATTTCTTATTTTTTTTTTCTTTTCTTTCTTTTTTTTTTTTTTTTTTTGTAAAAATATCATCATGAAAATAGTGATTAAGTAGAGAAAAATATATGTGCCACCAAAATACATTTTAATTAGAGAAAAAGTTGAAACAGAGTAAGGCGAGATTTAAAAATGTCATGACTAGTCACACCACTGCTAGTGTGCTAGTTCTAAGTGTTTAAATACAAAAGGCGAAATTAAACGAAAATTTTATAGCGATGTTCTGGAGACATGACATCTAAAACAAAAGAAAGTGTAAAAACTAAGATAAGTCTGAACTACCAAAAAATTCAAAATGTTAAAAGTTTTTTTTTTTTTTTTTTTTTTTTTTTTTTTTTTGACGGGGGTCGCAAACGCTTGTATTTCAAACAAATAAAAATATAAGGCTAGAAATTGAAAATTTCACTATGGAAAAACCAAACCACTCAAATAATTTTGGAAATGAATAGCAGCTGAGAGCGAAGACACATTGACTTGGTTGGATAATGCAGCGTGCTAATGAGGGAAAGAGTGGGAGTTCAAATCTGGGCCGAAAAATATCGTTTTAATGGGTTTTTGTTTTTGAGCAGAATATTGATCCAAGTTTCCACTAATATGCAAAATTCTGAGCTGTATATCTATTGTTGTTAAAATCAGGAAACAAAACATTGATTTTAAGAGGGTAAATCGAAGTTTGACTTTGCAGAAGAATAAATTTCAATTTATTTTGCTGCTTTACTACGCATTGCTTTGGTCTATAACATCTCGAGGTTGCATTGAAATCAGAAAATTGTTCCTTTGAACTCGAATGCTTCGCGTGGGTCAACTAGTCATCTAAAATCGCGTTTCTGGAATTTCACTATCGGAAAATTGCTGAAGACGGATCCCGAACCGAACCTCCCAGCAACATAGCCAACTATCATCTAAAACTGCGTTTTGACAAGTAACTTCGAAAATTTTATTAATGAGCTTCAGCCCCCCCCCCCTCCACCTCCGCCAATATAATTTAAAATAATCTTAAATTTCGTTTAAGCTCTTACCTTTCAAATGATTACTGGGGTAAAGCACCCGAAAACTCACCCCTAACATCATTAAAAGTCAAATAAAATTGTTTTTGGAGCTCCAATTTGGAAAAATTTCCAGTCTTCATAACGATATCAAAGATGGCACACAGCTGCGTTTCTTAGCTTGTTCATTTTCGACAAAATTCTGGGAGGGGGGGGGGCCCGGATTTCTCCTCTAATTAACATCTCCGAATAATGTCTAAAACTGCGTTTTCAGAACAACAATTTTGAAAAATTTCCAGGCAGAACCCTAAAATACCAACCTTCTCTTAACGTAATTAGAGAAAAAATATAAAATTTTTCAAGTTTCAATTTCGAAAAATGCCGAGGAAAACGTTCTCAGGCCACTTTTCCACCCTAGCATTAACAAAGATCATCTAGAATACATTTTTAAGACAGTGGCGTAGCTAGGGAGGGGCGGAGGGGGCGGTCCGCCCCGGGCGACACTTTTTTAAGGGCGGCAATTTCACACATTTGGTGCGAAAAATTCAATCTATTTTCCCAATAAGGAAATCACTTTTATCTATTACTGGAGGCAAAAAAAAAGTCTTTGAATTGTAAAGTTTTGGTTCAACTATGATAGTAAAATTTCTCTAATACAAAACGTATGTTTTTCTTGTGGACATCTCAGCACGATTCTTTGTTTTTTCCCTCCCTTCGTCTTGATTTACAGACTAAGGGAAGTTGCAGTGTAAAATTAAGGTACCTAAAGTTTTTTTTTCACCGTAATGGTTTACTATAGGGAAGGAAACAATAAATTTCATAACCTTTCGTTTTTGAGGAATCTACCATTTAATTTTGAGAAAGTTCCTTGGAAATTACCTTATTTAAAAAAAAAAAACACTATTTTTTAAAGGATTGTGACAACAAGAGTAAGAGAAGAAAAGTCTCAAATAGAGGGCAATTTATTGCTCAACTTCGGGATAACATTATCTATTTCAACAATTGCTTTAATTGGTCCTTGATTACAAAATTTTCATTAAGACAGAATGAATTTTATATACACTTTATAAAAGCACTTATTCACAACCCAGATACCAATATTTGCTATTAATATTTATTCCTTTAAACAATGAGTTTCACATTTAGTCATTTATTATAATGAAAAGTTTTTTTATCAATAAAATGTCTAGGCAACGCCTTTTACATTAACATCAAAAATAATGAAAATGATTTTCGACCCACAACTTTTCCTTGTGATGAATCACAGTATGGTTAACCGAACGCATAGGGCCTCTTTATTTTATCGTCCTCTATCAGTAAAGAAGAGAATCATTCAAACTTGGTAATATAGCAGAAACGGACCTTAGTAAGTATTGCTCGTACCCTGACGGCAACTTTTTTCAACATTAAGTGAATCGCTCAAACACGGATCCAAAAGAAAGTCATAACTCCCTTTGAGGAACCAAAGAGACCCTAAAATTGTGTTTTTAAAACTTCAAATTATTAAAATTTCCATGGCGGAGCCACGACCTTACGTTCCTTCCAACTGTCACAAAGCTTCAAATGCATTTTTCAAGATTTCAATTTTGAAAATTTCTGGAGGAGACCCACTTACTTTCCCTTTCTCTCTTAACTTGGCCAAACATAGCCTAAAACAGCATTTTTAGGGGCTCCATTTTCAAGCCCTCCCACCCCTTTTCCCAATCTAACGTTTCCAAAGATAGCTTTAAAATGTGCTTCCAGGCCGGCGAATACTGACCTCTTCCCATATAACAAAAATAAATACAGCTTAAAATTGCGTTGCTTAAGACTCAATAAATGTTCCATTTTTTGGGAAAGAGCAACCGAACTTTCCTATTTCTTAACGTTACCAAACGCCAAAAAATGCAGTTTTAGGCCTTCATATCTCAAAACATTTCCATTTAAAACTTCAATATCAACAAAATCCTCAAAGCAGTTGAATTCTGACCGACCTGACCCTTCCTGTAACGTGATTAAAGGTAGTGTGAAATGTGTGTTTAGGACATAACCTTTAAACTTTAAAACCCCCTTTTCCTCCAATGTCTTCAAAAATCGCATCAAGATAAGTTTTTGAAACTTCAACTTCAGAAAAATTCTAAGGAAAAGGCTCCAAATGTCCACGCAGTCACCTAACGTCACAAGCTGACTTAAAATTTCGTTCTCAGACATTTCTGAAGGAAGTACGCGAAACCTTTTTTTCCCTCAATAATTAAATTTAACAACAATTTCCAGAAAGATTTCGGTAGGGAAACCCCCATCTGACCTCTCTCTCATAACGTTGTCTCTCAAACAACGGTTGAAATCGCGTTTTTAAGACGTCATTTTCAAAACGTTTCCAGTGGAGACGGAAGAGCCATCTGATTTTCCAACATTTTTAGAAACATTCAGCCGCTCCCTAACTCCCACCAAAGAGATAACCTACGATTGCGTTTTTGAAACTTCGGCATCGAAAAATTTCCGGCGAGCTCTCCGAAAGTTCTCTACTCTCTTTAGCGTCATCAAAGATAGCAAAAAATAGATTTTAAAATGGAAATATTTCGGGGGGGGGGGAAATCCAGTGGGAAACGCTTACACCACTAAATACCGCCAACGCATTTGTGTTTTTCAGTCTCGTCAAAACACTTTCCGGGCAGCTCTCCCGAGCTTTCCAATCTCTTCACGCATCCAAAGATATCCTAAATTGCTTTTTTAACACTTCAATTTCGGAAGATTTCCTTGAAAATCCCCCTTCCCCCCTGCGTTAATAAAATTGCGAATTTTTACTTAACTTTTGGAAATTTTTGGTGGGGCACTGAATTTTTTTTCGCCTACAAAAAAATAAAATAATAATAATAATAAGTTCCCTTTCTTCTCTTAATTAAGTTCTTATATTTTACTTCAAATACTTTTGACTCTTTAATGTATAAGCTATTTATCATCAAAAGGGCGGCAAATTGAGGAACCACCCCGGGCGGCAGAAAGTGTAGCTACGCCACTGTTTTAAGACCACACAAATTAGAAAAAACATCCTGTTTTTGATTTTTGGGCTAATTTCTTTATAATTCTGGAACAAAAGATTAAGTGTCTAGCAAGCTGGGGGTGATGAGTCTGTTTGGCATTTAAATATGAATAGCATGGGTGCTCCAGACATAACTAAAAAAGATTGCTAAGGTTGTTTGTACTTGTTCAAATAATTTCAATTTTCCAAAAACTTATCTCATTTTAAGTTATCTGACCCCTCAGATTATACTTTACGAAGTTATAATTATTCTTGTTATTTTGCTTTCTAAATTGCGGTTTTTTCGTCACTTACAGATATATTTTCATGACAAAATTGTTACTTTTCATCTACTATTGCAGGAAAAAAAACCCAACATTATTATTATATTAATATTTTATAGTTTCTATCAGACTTTTACAAAAACTATCTGAACAATATAATATATAACGAACACTTCATTTTAACACATTTCCAACGTTCTGTTTCGCCGTCCTCCTGTTTCATCTATTCGCCTTTTTCTAGTTCTCAGAGAATAAGAAATTCTTCTAAATGCTACGCTGTCGAAGCCTCCCCTTTCCTCCAAAATTATTACTGAGCACCTCAAATTTTGTTTTCAAGGCTCCGATTCCCTGAAAATTACCGGAAGAGAGTGCCTGGATACCTTGCCATCCAACAACATGGAAGATTATGTAATGTTCCGTTTTTGGGACTTCAATTTAAAAAAATTGCTGGGCCCCTAATGCCAACAAATATGATTCACAGTCAAGTGTTTTAACGATTACAATTTCGAAAAAATTAACGAGAAGGAACCTCTGAACCTTTTCTGATAACATCATTGAAAAACGCTCTCTAGTAGGACCTCAAGTTTAAAAGTTTCCAAAGTAGAGCCCTAGTACAATCTTTTCCTCTGACATCATTGAAGGTTGTCTACAATTACGTTTAAGACTTCAAAATGAAATATTGGACGGGAGATGTAAATCGATTCGAAAAATCGATCGAGGACAATCCTTCGAGTCACATTTTCACTAAAGTCAACAAATATGGTATACAATCGCGTTTTTAAGACATTAATTTCGAAAAATTTTCAGGGAAGGTATTCAAAACTTTTCTCCCCTTAACATTACCAAAGATCGCCTAAAAATTCGTTTTTAGAACAAGAATCCTGAAAATTTTCCGGAGGAAGATAACCGAAACACCTCTATTTCTACGTGCTCATCATCGAGTACTGACTGACCTTCTTTCAAAACCAGAAGTTTTATCACCTCATTCTCTCCACAAACAATTGATACAAGATAAAAAAGAGATGGAAGCTTAAAAGCTAATTTCATATGTAGAAAAAAAAATTAAAGTCCCCCCCCCCACCAATTATTTTAAGGGGCCACTGCTTCTGCCCCTTACATACCAGACACTTCTCATAATGTGCCCCAGCACCCCCTACTTCTACAAAGTGCCTACGCCTCTGTTGGGCACAAACCTAAAATTCTCTACTTTGTGCGTATCAAATTTAATCCCAAACCTAATACTGTTGTGGTCACTGTCTCCAATGTGTTCCCCTACACATAACCCCTGAACAGAACCTTCCATATCACAGAAAACTAGATCCAAAATCACGTCATGTCGAGTACCCTGAGTTACAATTTGATCTAAAAAGCAGTCACCAATTACTTTCAAAAATTTCTCTTCTCTGCTATTACTATGGTAAAAATTATTTCAATCAATTCCTGGAAAATTAAAATCTCCCATTATAATGACTGACCCCTTGCTTGAAATGTCACTAATAATACTAAACATCTGTTCATCTTGACCCTGGCTTAAGTTGGGTGGCCTATAAATGTTCCCCAAACGTAGTTTATTGCCCTTATTGCTCATCAACTTCAGCCAAATCATATCAATCTCATTAGGTTTATCATTAATTACCAATTCATAGCAAGTTAAAGTGTCTCTGACATAAAATAAAACCCCACCACCTCTTTTACCTACTCTATCTTGTCTAAACAAATTATATTCAGCAATAGATAATAAATCATCATCACTTTCGGTAGCCCATGTCTCGGTAACTCCAATAATATCCAACCTCTCGTCTATTGTTATGCTTTTCAATTCTTCCATCTTGTTCCTAATACTACGAGCATTTGTATAAAAAACCTTAAGTAAGCCCATCTTACCTTTATTTAATGCTGCGCGATTATTTGAATCCCAACTGTTAAAATCTTTTCTCCTACTAGCCACCCTATTTCCGTTTCTACTAAAATCCCAATAGTTAGTACCCATTCGAATTCTGTTCCTTAAAGCATGCCCCCCCCCCCCCCATTCCAACTTAGTTTTTTGATTCTGAATCCTCTAAAACCAAACCACTAACCATTTTGACCCCCGTAGAGCGCAGGCCATCCCTAGCAATCCAATCGCGTTTAAATTTACTCCACACATCAATAAACTTGATACTACGCTTAACGCAAATTTCCTTGAGTACCAGGTTCATACATCTAGCCCGTTGGTTTAACCAACTCCTATGCACTCCATATCTGGGAAGCAAACCAACCACTTGGACATTTGCCGAACAGTTGGTTGCTTTGTCCAACAGGGAATCCCATTCCTTAGTAAACTCATTGTTGTTACTATGGCCTACATCGTTAGTTCCCACCCACAACGTAACTACATCCTCTTTATTAAATACCCTCTTCTTTTCAGCAACCCTATTTACATCTCTCACCCGAGCCCCTGACAAACAACATCTAGCCACCTTACGTCTAACTGTGCCTATTGAGTCTCCCACCTCACGCACCATTGAATCTCCCAAAATTATACCCTTTGTTTCCCAGTCTGTTGCCTCAGCAATAACTTTCCCCTTTACCTCTGGAATATTCCCACTATCTAACACACAGCTAATGCCCACCTCCTTTTTACAAACTTCCTCCTTTACCACTGGAATATTCCCACTATCTAACACACAGCTGATGCCCACCTCCTTTTTACAAACTTCCCCCTTTCCCTCTGAAGTGTTTACTCCATCTACACTCTTACAGCCTAATGCTGACTCACCCTCCAAAGTAAGCATCCTAACTCTGATTTCTGAGAGTTCAACACAGTTAGTGCAAATGAAATCCTTTTCAGACTCATCCTTCCCCTTAAACAAGCAGAACATCTGACATAGGTCACAAGAAATCCACTTGTCCCCTTTACTAGTACGTTGTAAGTAATTCTAATAAGCCACTGACTATTTGTCCAAAGGAAAGTTGGACCCACAAACATACAAGTTAAGCTAATAAAAGCGTGTTAATTAGAAAAAAACTAATAACTTATCGTTAATAAATTAATTTGATTATAGAATATTGCATTGTCATCGGGTATGAGGTTGCATTCCAAATTTTAAAAGAATCCGATCACAAAAAGTGGGTGAAAATTGAGTTGCAACATTATAAATTTAATTTCGGTGTAGATGAGATTAGAACGCACGCCCAATGATTCCCGGAGGTGGACGTCAGCAAAGACCCGCGCCTTAGAACGCTCGGCTACGAACGCTCGTAAAGTGGTGGAATGTACTAACAGTAAGAAGCCACTAACTCTTAGTCCATAGGAGAGTTATTCACAAACATACAAGTGAAGATAATAAAAGCGTGTTAAAAAATACACGATTATGATGTTTTTATGAAAGGAGAAGAAACTGCTGTAAAATCATCTCCAGAAAGCACATCAAAAGAAATGAGAGAACAAACAGATCATAAAGGGAAAAAAATATTTCATCCTTACTAATATATAATTTCTTTACAAATCAGAAGCATCTTTAGAGATTGAAAAAAAAAAAAAAAAAGGACGGTACATGAAAGCCTCAGAGTTTTTTTAGCATGTCTGGAAATTTTTGATGACGTTAACGACATTGAGCAAGAGAGCACAGTTGAATAAGTAAGGTTTTTTTTTTTTGATCGAGTAACTCGCGTCTCCAACAATGAAACTCGCGTCACGTCATGATAATTTGATAATATGTTTTGGTAATGTTTAACACGCAGGGAAAGACTTTATTGTGACGAGGTTGAACCCGAGGTTCATACCATATTTCGCCTCCGCGACATTTTGCCTCGGACTGTCAATATAAATGGGGCAAGGGGTGCTTAACAATGAACAATAGAGATCGGGAAAGCCGAGTTGACAGTTGATGAACTAACCTCTTATTTAGAAAGGGGGACGCTGAGGTAGGGATTTTTCTTCGGGCTGACCTGAGATCGCACCATTGGGGGAGGAAGCTCGGTTCACCCCAAAACTCGCCCCAACCCCTTAGGGAATAAGTGTCAAACTTGGGAGGATTAGAAAGGAACAAAGGGGAAAGGGGAGATAAGGATTACAATAGATGCCTTCTCCTCCAACTCGAGGGAAAAGTTTAGCGAGAGGGAAAATTTTCAGGGATATTTCTTCGTGTATGAGACCCGCTATCTTGGACTACAAAATGCTAATATTGTCTCTCTAAAAGTCCCCCTATGAAGATATATTGAGTTATACAACTTGTTTCTCATTAATTGTTTTTTTGTTCAAAATATTTTAAGATTCTTGACGATATCATATTCTGTACTGTAAATGGAAGAAAATTTTGTTTTAAAACTTTATTATTATAGGCAAAGGCGTTTCCCAAATATTTATGAATCTCTTCGAGAAATATCTTAATATATTTTATACAGTACATTCATTTTCAAACCGAAACATTTTAAATGTGATTTAATGTGGGATGGCTATTTAGAATATGAATATTATGAATGTGCTGAGTAAAAAAAAAATTTTAGTCGTAAAAATAATAAAATCGGAAGGTTTTTTAGTATGAAAAGTTAATTTAATTCATGCGCTTGTTAATTACATACATTCCTAAAGTTAATTATTCTTATCTGAACTTGATAACTGCAAACTACATTTCCACAATGTTCAACCTATCTTATTACTTAATTAATAAACCAAGAAAAAAAAAACAGCTCCTATAAAGAACAAATTTAGTAATTCAGAAATAGCATGAAAATAATGAATTAAAACTAACTTCTCGTATTATTCACATATAGTTCTTTATTTTCATGAAGTACACATTAGGGCCATTTCACGGAAAGCGGTTACTTTGTCTCACAAGTAACGCCTCATATATTAGATTAAAAATAATTAATTATTAAACTTCTTAATGCTTCTTAACCTTCATGTTCCCCCCAAAATGGCTACTTTTTCGTGGACTTAAATTGCATACTTAATTTTTTAAATGGTTTAAATTATTATTTTTCAGCAAATGAGATATGCTTCATTAACATTGGAACTTTAGCTTTCAAAACCTACAACTTGTATTATCATTGCAAAACTATTAGGGTTATCTCCAAAAAGTATCTTTTCCGTCACACGCCTTTTAGCAAAAACTTAAAGAAACAATTCATTTTATAAAGTTTGTTTTTTTTTCCTTAATTTTTTTTAAACCTCAATCAAAAGTATATATCTATTTAAACCTGCCAGCAATGTTTTAATAGTAATTCCTATTTTAACATATTTTTGGTTCACAGCATGTGAATTCTCACCTCCGTGGCATGTCAAACACCTGGTTTTACCGTTTCTGTTGCTTAATAACTGGTTTTTTATTTATTATTTCTTTCACAAGTGTCTCGAATGCTAACCTTTTAAGTATATTTATTTTTTTTAATATTGTGTTTTAGTTCGTTTTAGAAGCATAAGGAATTACGTCATACAATAAATTCTCACCTCCGTCACAAAATGTCATTTCTCATTAACAGATGGCAGTAATGACATCGCATTTTATTTCTCCTTATGCGATGGAGCCCCCTTGTTTATGTTCAGCCATACAGAAGTTGTGGGATTTTACTTGAAAATCAAGATAGATTTGGTTTTAAAAACCGAGTGTGGTTATTGGGAATTCTCACTTCCGTGAACTTGAATTTCAGAACGTAAATTAATGTAAAAAAAAGAAGTTCACATGTTTTCATATGCTTAACATGAGCAGACTGTAGCAACTAAGAAAAAATTTATTTCCCTGAAAAATTTATCAATTAGGCTTATATTAATGGAAAATTCTTCACCTCCGTGACAGACCTTATCAATGTCATTATTTTTGAGGTGAGAATAAATGATGAAGGCAAGGAAATACCTCAATTTTAGACAATCTACCAAAATTATAAATTACCATTGCATTCTCAAATTTACTAATTTAGAAATACATTAATACTATACAATTTTTAACACCAATTTGAACTAAAAGGATGACTGAAGTTTAAGCCGTACTTTAATTAAGAGCTTAATATTACAGTCACACTAATCATTAAAATAACTAATTGTTTGTACATTTAACAAAATTACTCCTTTGATATTAAATTAGCCTCTATTTTCAAACACAAGTTTCTTTCATTTTTATTTTAAATTTCCGTGAACAAGATTGTTTTTTTAATTGTTTTAATTATTTATTTATAAGTAAAATAATTGGAATTTAGCCGAGGCATTGCTTATAGTTATTTCTAGTAGGTAACACTTTCATGTAAGACTAGAAAGAAAAAAAAAAGAAAACAGGAAAAAAAATATTTTGACCCAAAAGTTACACATTCTGGAGAGTGACCCATTAAGTAATTCATACAGCCTATTAAATAAATGAGGTAGACCTTGGATGATGTGCCACACGTGACGCATAAAAATAAATTCAAATTTAAGAAAAAAAACTCCTTTTAAAAAAAAGTACATACAGCGTACGGTAATGTCCACAGCCCTGCATTTTAGTTACAATACAGAAAATAATAACTTTTAAATTCAGAGCAATTTTTTTTTTTTTAACAGTGGAATTATTTTCATTTCAGCTGACTTTGTTTTTTCTCTGCACTTCATTGTTAAAATAAGAAAAACAAGACAGAGAAGAAAAAAAAAATCTATTCCTTTTTCCTCAAATGTTTGTGCTATTTTCTGCTCCATGATGAAATGAAACTTTTCTGAACCAAGTTTTTGGACTTCATAGAACAAAACGATATTTTTGTAGAATTGTGTATTAATTCAATCTTTAAACTGACAAATATTTTCGTGATAGAGAAGTAACAATAAGAAACTAGTAATTTTTAAATAATTTTTCATGCAATAGGTTGACAAATTCAAGTTTATGTGTTTTGACGGAATGACTGTGGTGGAGTGGCTTTTAAAGTCCATTCATTACTATAAAAATTAACATATTTTTAATTAAGCTAAAAATTGTTGCCTTTAACTTATATGACACTACTGTTGTTGTTTACGTGTCCATACTTAATAGCCATGGAAGGATTGAGGGACATTGCCTCCAGATTTTGGACTTTTTTATTTATTCACACGTAAGACAACATGAGAAAGATTTTCAGCGTGAAGAAAGGAAATACACCACTCAGAGCATCCGAGGTTATCGAACCCACGTTTATCGGCATTTGAAGCGAAGTTTCTACCACAAAGCCACGAAGGCCCCCAACGCATAATGAATGAGGGATAATGAGTGATATAGTTCACAAAATCATTCCAATAAATTAATGAAAAAAAAAAATATTCCGTAAAAATTGTCATTTTCGTGGAATTCCCCATCACTGAAATTAGAAGCACAGTGAAAATTCGTTTTTACATACATAAAATACGCTTTATCATAAAATCTGATTCTTTTTGGTAGGAATATATGTGTAGTTTCAGTTGATTCAACTGGAGTGAGTATTTTGATGACAAGATTTTCTTTCTTCGGTAATAATTTGCCTTCGTTGTAACTGTAACAGATGTTTCAATAAAACACCTTTTTATCAGGAGCGGCACGGATTTTCATTCTGTTCTTTAAGTACTGAGTATTTCAACTAAATTGTTTATTCTTTGAGTTGGGAGATTTTTTCACTTGATTCTGATTCAGCAATCAGGATTGCTCATAGTGGCCACATTGCCCAATGTCTTACGTTTGTCCTTGCAAACGGTAGATAGCGAGTAACGTGATCATGATCATGTTTTCGCATGTACAAATACAGTGTTTATTTTTATTGATTACTTTTTGTTCTGCTTACATACATTTTGAGACGACAAATCTAAGTTTAGTGATATTTCTATTTCTTTGCTTCTTTTATTGGCAGTATCTTTCGGATTGGAGAGTTAAAAGTTATTATCATATTTTTTTTAACTTTAAACGATTTTCTACGAAGATTTTAAAAGATTCTAAACGTATTTAAATCAGATGCTATTTTCTTTAAAAGAGAGAATTTTGATGGGACAGGTGTAATCTTTATCAGGATTTTTTTTTAATTACTTTACGGACTATGTTTGAAACTTATACAAAATTATGTGTGCACATTTTAACTAATGAAACAGAATCTTTCTTTTTATTTTGGAGTAGAAAGGGAACTTTACACTTACTCTAAGAGTTTTTATTTAATTTTATAGCACGAGCAGAACCCTGCGGGTATACTGCTAGTCATTAATAAACTGGCTAGTGAAACGAAGAAGACTGAAAAAAAAAAAAAAAAAACTGTTTGGTACATGACCATTTTTTTTTCTTTTGAATATTTGCGTGGGAGAGGGCGGGCAATATCCCCTTCACCATTTAGTTGAGCTATAATATAATTATAAAATGAATATAAAAACGCAGTATAGGATTAATTTGTAAAATGACTATAAAAAAGCAATGCTGGTGCAAACAGCGACTGCACAAGTCCCCATGGCGTTAAAAAAAAAAAAAAAAAGACTCTCCACTGAGGAGAAGTTAAACATTATTTTCTGTTGACATAAAGTGATAGAATGGAGAAGGGTCTCCAAATTATTGTGGGCCTTGGGCCTCACTTTCACTTAGTCGGCTCATTTAATATAAAAATATGTTTTCTTTCATCGGCAAAAACACTTTTAGACACTCATACACACGGAAGGAAAAAAAAAATTTTTAACTAACATTTTGGAAGCCTGGAAAACAATTAAATTAGTTTTTGTTGAAAGAGCGTAAGTCAACGTACAAAATTACGTCTTTTTTCCAAACGTTATTCAATTTTAGGCGCTAACTCCCCCTAGCCCCCCCCCTCCCCCCAGAAATCGTTAAGCATAATAAAAACTCTGAACGGGTACATGGTTATGACTTCCAATTATACTTTCAAATTGTCCTTTACTTGAAAGCACCCTTGCTCTGCAGTTTATAATACTGGTGCATTTCCAATACGTTCTATTCGTGGATTTGTTGTGAATCCTGTATAAATATTCGTTGTGTAATATTAGTTTCCTCTGATTAAATCGATGAATTTAATGCTGTTCATTTTCGGACTGAACAACGATTTTGGAGAAAAAGGAAAAAGTCCGAGTAAAAATACGCACGTGCTCGGAACCGGGAAAAATAATCCGCATAGAATTTCCCTACACCGATTGTCCCCTAAACCAAAATCCCTACAACCAGTTTGAATTGATGTACCCCACACCCCCCAATGGGAGATTCCCATGCATCATCCCCATCCCCTTGAGGATTGAGGCGAAAGATAGTAGACACGGGAAGCTCTTCCCCTAACCAAGACTAGCAAAGCAGAAAATTTGTCTACCCCCGTTGGAGCTGAAATCTGCGTGGATGATTTTGGTAACCTCTTCCATGTTTGGCGAGAATTTGTTGACCGAATGACTTGGGCAGAGAAAAAAGTTGCCAATAAGATTGCTAATTAGTTCTGCCAAAATTTATTATATTTCATTAATTTTACTATTTTGAAATATAAATATTTTTTATAATTTTTTTAAAAAATTTCGTATAAATTTAAATGCTTAGGCGAGACGAGTGGACTGTATTATACGTTTTTCTTATTTTTTCCACTTCCAAGGACAAAATTCATAAATTTAAAATTAAATTGATGCTCTACACTTATATTTTTGAATTCCAGAAAATATAATTAGCGATCAATACAATTGCAAATAAAATTAAAAAATAAATGAAAATGTTTCAACAAGCATGCATATCAGTTTGGAATAAGTAAATTTAACAAATTTTTGTTTTAATAATTTCATGGTATTAGAAGATAAAAGAATATACGTGTCAAGAGTATTATTTATAGCTATTGCATACGACAGTTTCTAAAACAGAAAAGAGTCTTTTTCTATAAACATACATCGCTAAAAATTAAAGTAGAAATATTTAAAATATAATTTACCTTACAATAACTACAATAACTGTGACTCGTCATTCTCCTACAAATTATTAAAAACTAAACTTTAGATACCAATTATGTACAGATAGTAAGCAAAATCTAGTAACAATAATTACAATATACGACAATGTAAAAGGGGGAAAAGGTGGTCATATTTGGATTCAGGGGGTTAATTTGCATAAGAATCAGTAAGAATTATATCAAAAGCCTTTTGAAGTTTTTTTTTTTTTTTTTTTGCCGTACGGTGTTATAAGGGTATATTTTAAAACTTTTAGTTCATATTCGCCAGCACAGTTTATTACTATTTAGTGCATAAAATCCAAATTCTAACAATCACAATTTCATTTCCACCCTGTTATTTTTTCTCTTTTTTATTTTCTTCTATATTTAATATATAGAAGAAAGTATTGGATTCGTGCAAATTTTCGAATTTCGAATTTTGATGGATTCGAAAGTTTTGAGGTATGCTGTCCATTTCTCCATTTCGACCATTTTTGGAAAATGTCTGTGTGTGTGTGTGTCCGTCAGTCCGTGTGTGTGCGTGTTACGTATGTGTGTGACCAGTTTTTTGTGGCCGCTCTACAGCAAAAACTACCGCATGAAATCGAACAAAATTTGGTACACATATGTGCCCATATGTGAACTTGTACCCATTGGTTTTTGGCACGAATTCCTCCAAGGGGGGTGGAGCAATGGGACGTTTTTTGAGTTGTGCGTGACTGCTAGTCCCCAAGAAGTAACTGGCGGAATCAAACAAAATTTGGTCCATATGTTGCCCCTAACAGGTACAGGTTCTGATTCAATTTTGGTGTCAATAGCTCAAACGGAGGTTGAGCTAAAGAACGTTTTTCTATCGTCAATTGTGACTGCTGTATATCAAGAAATAATGAACGTAATCAAACAAAAATTTCTCAACAAGTAGCCCTTAGAGGGTATAAGAAATGATTCTATTTTGGCGTCAGCAGCTGAAAAGCGGTGGTGCAATCGAGCGTTCATTTTTTTCCATTGTGAGTGCCATATCTCAAGAAGTAATGCTTCGTTCTGGATGAAATTTTGAATAAATGTGAATCCATATGTAAACAAGCGTTGGTTCAAGTTTGGCACCAATTGCTCCTAGAGGTGCTGATTTTTCTCTCTTTTTTTTTTTTGTTTTGCGAATAAAAATAGCTTTATTAACGCAACAGTAAGAAAGATAAATCGTAATAAACTGTCGTCTGCGTATTTCTCGTGATTTTAATTGTATGGAAATGATCGGAAATATTATTTCAAAATGATTTTAAAATTTTAACTGTTGCCATCTTATGTTTGTTAACAAATAAAATATTTGTAATTAATTCAAGCGATTATTTTAAAATAACTTTCAATTTTCGCTCTTTGCTTTAATTTTGCGATAATTCAGACATTGGGATGGTCGTCAAGTTTTTGCATGTGTAACTTCGTTTTTGTTGGGAATATTGCTTCCTCGTCAAGCATGAAGAGGGATCAGAATTAAAAGAAAGATATAGAAGAAAGTTTCGTGGTGGCCACAACATACTAGTTTCTTTTGAGTAGAAGTAAAATTAAGATGATAGCACTCAATTCTTAATTATAAATTGTCTAAATATTTAACATATTATAAGCAACTTTTTGGTAGTGGGCGCCAGGTAATTTTTGCCCAGGCGCGTTATGTCTTTAGGACGGGCCAGCTGATAGAAATAGAAAGGTTTTAAGCTCAAATTAGACAAAAAAAAAAATCTAGCTTTGTTCTTTAACCCTGACACTGATTTTTGTAGTGTATTTTTAGGAGGGTGCAACGCCCTGTCCGTTTTAAGTGAACATTATGCGCCGTCCTTATCCTTTGAAATTTTTTCAAAACAAAATCACAAAAGCAATTTTTTTCTTTGCGCGCGCGAGAGAGAGAGAGAGAAAGCTCAGGCAAGAAACGAAAACTGAAACGAAACTCCCTCGCCTCCCTGTCCACAAGAATTTAATTTAAATACATTTTAATTTCCTCGGTTTTTTTTTTCTTTTTTTTTAAATTTTTTCGAATTACCGTAAAAAAGCTCTTTGTTATTTGAAATTTAATTACTTGTATAAAATACGTGGGTTTAAAGACATATGCAGTACAGGAATGTAAAAAACGCCTTTATGCTACAAAATTCATGTTTAAAGTGCCATTTTATCTGGAAGTACTCCCCGACCTCCCCTTGATCTGAGAGAAACGTTATATTTGGAAATATATTTGGCTATTTATATAATACTAAGGATCTACCTGCGACCTCTAAAAATTCAAAGGTCAGAAAAGTCACCTATACTTTCATTTTTAGTTGTTAAGAGATTGATTTTATCTTCTAAAATGTCATTCAAAAATATTGTTAAGACTCGTGAAAGACTGCTTCTTTTGTAGATGAAGGCCTTATCAGTACCACCTAGGGAGGTTCAATAGGGTGTTTTCCCCTATGTTATGCCCACAAACATTCATACTTTTACTTATATTGCTTTCCAAGACTGCTCCTTCAATATTGTGAAAATCAAGAAAAAAAAGTGTATATCGTCGCCTCAGAGCAACAGTTAGACATCTAATCCCAGAAATAACACTAAGATATCTTACTGTTGCTCTGAGGCGACGATATGTTATACACACAAACATTCATATTTTTACTTATATCGCTTCCCGAAAACAAAATTGACACAAAGAGGGGGGGGGGGGGGAACCAACATAGGCGAAAACCAAGGTTTGACGGAATGCTACCTTTAACTGATTTCTTCTCTTTTTTTTTAATTCTAAAGTAATACGTATTGTATATTTGAGGTACGAACAGTCTTCTGCTAAACTATAAAATTGTACTAGCGTGTGTCACTGCTGATACCGTTTATACGTCGTCACACATCTCGCGAATTTTGTGGTAAAAAAGAGCATTACGTTTAGATTTTAAATCAATGATTGGAACGTTTTTTCAAATTGTTTCAGATGAGTCACTTCTGTTCCGTGGGCGCGACATACATAATTTGATCTTGAGATACAATTCGTTAATAGTTAAAGAAAACGCATAAAGAAAGGGGCATCTTCTCGCTGCTGAACATAATTGACGTTCAAAGGTTATTTTTTACTCAATAGTTCATTTTGATTCAAGAACTTGCTCATTTAGTTTTTTAAAACTATTATACATTATTTTTCTTGCTGCCTTTTAGTTTTTACGTGCTCGGGACAATTCTACGGTAAAGCCGTCATTTTATCCATCTCGTGACAGCTCATGTATTTGTTAAAAAGTATTAAAATTCAAAGGTTATGAACAAAGTTTTTGACAACAATTTCAACAGAATTGTGTTCATTACCCTTTGAAATTACTATTTGATGTAAAACATATGACATGACATGTGCGGGACAAATTGTCCATTTCTTCATGGAATGGCGCCTTAACACGTCCTTACTGAGACATAAGATGCAGCTTTCAGTTTTTTTATTTCTATTTTTATATTTCAGGAGTACAATTTTATCTCTACATAGTATAAAATAAAGTCTCCAAAAAGCGTCTATGTGTTTGAACTCGTAAAGTTAGAAAACTACCCGGCCGATTTCGCTGAAATTTTCAAAGTTTGTTCCTTTAAGTTCTGAAAAGGTTCGCAGACCGGTGCAAAAAAATTCGATGAATAGTTCTTTTTTTATTCCAATTTAGGCCCAATTTTCACATAAATTCCCGAATATGGGGGTGAAAAAATATTAATATTATGCATCAGTGAAAAGAGTAGAATTTCCCGCGTTTTACGCAATTTGTTTCAATGCTCTAACTTAATTACGGCGGGTGTTATTTGTTTTCTTAGCTCAAATTTGATTAGGCCTAGCTGAAATTTAGGCACTACTTTCTTCATTAAATCTATCAATAAAAGGTGAAGGAACTGTACCACATTTTTCTTTTTGACACCATTGTAAAAAGCGACATTTTTTACTCCAGATCTATCTCGACCTACGGTCGAAACTAAGCTTCTATCTCGAAAGGAAAAAAAGTTACAAGCCTTTTTAAATTAAGTTCAAAAAATCTCATTTCCATTAAAATTATTAACCATTTTCTTTCGCATTTTAATTCCTTAAAATTATCTTATTTTGGGTTTTCATGATTACGCTTTTTAAATCCTTCTTTCTAGATTTAATTTCTTTAAAATATTTTAATGTCTGTCGTCATTGTTTGGGAGGGAAATTTTGCATGATATTTTTTTATTTATTTATTTAAGCCTGATTGTTGAATATACGTCACTTGACACAATTTTTATTTTCAAGGTAGACTGGGCAAAGCAGCTAGTCTATATATATAATGAGTCTGGTAAGTTTACAGCAAACACTGCCAGTCAGGAAACTTTAATGGAAATCATTACATTAATATTTATTTCTAAGGCATTAACAAATGATATAAATTTGAATTATTTATTCAATAAAATGAAAGAATCTTGATAAAGTAAAATTGAAGGTGAAAGCTTTTTTTTCTTTCTTTTAATCATATTTCAATAGACCATTTTTCAAAGCATGTGAAGATTTTGAAACTGTAAATGTTTTCTTTTGTAAAGAATGTAAGCATATTGCTTCAGTTGTCATTATTGTTAATATATTACTGTTTTTTTTTTTTGCATAATCCCTGTTCAGAATTCGCTTTCTTTTCACCTGACTGAATTTTTATCGACCTCTGATCGGGGAGGTTGAATTAATAATACAAATCAAATCACAAAGTAATCCGACTTTCCAAATTCTGTACCAGCCAAAGCAATAAATTTCTTATTAAGGTTAATGGTTATTCTTAAAAAATTGCGATGCACTGATAATGTTAAAATGAAGATATTCGTCAATTAGTATCGCTCGGCTATCATTTTTGCTATTAGAAGTACAGTGCACTTCCAATGTCCTTGCTGTTCTCAAGAAATATGATAATTTAAATAGTAGAATGAGACTTGTTAGGACAAAAAAAGGGATATTTTTATTTTGGGGAGGGGGCGGCGTCTCCCGTTTTCGCCGAGGGTGGCGAAACTGCTTGATAGCTAGACCCCTGGTGATAACGGTCTATTGGTCGGTCTATAAATCGCGATTCTATCTCAGCTCTGTCAAAAGGAGATATCTGGACGCTTTTCCTACAAGTTTTGCCATGGTTATATCAACAACGATTTTTGAAACTGGAAAAATGATAATAATAAAAGGTAATTAATACTTTTTTCCAGAAGCAACTTTTTTTTTGCTTTTTTTCAAAATTAAGACGACATTCAATAATGTGCATGTATTGCACCGTAATGAACTGAAAAACTACTACGTTTCATTTCTTTTCGCCAACAAAACTCATACTGATAAAGGTACAGTAATGTCAACCCCTACGAAATTGAGATCATTCTACATTCAGGGAGGGGGGATCTCATGCTTGGAAACAACTTTTCCCTTTTGCCAACACTTTTTAGGGTTGTTTTGGTGCGTAGGGGAAAAAGAGCCGGGAAAGGAAAAATTTAGGGGAAAATATCACGCAACTGTCCCTAGTTGACCCCCCGTGAGTTTGATTGACACCCAACCCAGCCCATTGGGAGGTACCACGGAGTAGGAAGAAGGAGAGAAATGTCCTACGGGTTTGCTAGTGTAAAAGTGGCAACGATTGTTCACTTTTTCCAGAGCGCGCTGTCGGCGAACCGCTCCCGTCAATCGCAGTAGATCAATGTAAATGAAGCTAAGTTTCGCATTTTTTTAGAGGCAGCTATTAAAGCAAAAAAAGAAAAAAACTTCTGGAAATTGGTTGTAATAAGGGGCCAATATAGTGGACGATGTACAGCTTTCGTACACAGGAAGTTAGCGCAGTATTTTGATGGAAAATTTTATTTTATTTTTCATCACCAACTTGCCGAATTCGTCTGCTATGAATATTGCGCTGTGCGATGTTTTATTTTTTACGAGTTGGAATGTTTCTATTCCTGTAAATGATTGACGAAATGAGAATGTAGTAGAATTATTTACGTAAATACATTTTTTTAAATTAGTTGTAAATTTCGTGACATGTTTCGAGAACTAATTAAAGCGAAATAATTTTTTGCTTTCACGACCTTTAACAGATAAAAATAAATGTTAATGTTCTATTTACTTAACTTCAAGCTGATATTGATTATAAAAATTTTATTCATGTATTTACTCACTGCTTAGACATAATTATTATCATTGCTTTTTATTATTATTGCATTTATTTCAACAACCAAATTCGAAAAAAAGCAAAAAAAAAAAAAAAAATCGGAAAACCTTTTTCATTTAAAAAATACATGTACAATAAGAGTAAATCTTAATTTTTGAAAACTTGATTAATTTCAACAGAAAATCCCACAAATATCTCAAAAAAGCGTTCCAAGGTATAATTTTTTTAATGAATAAGGTTTCTCGATTTTTTTTTTCCATTTGGTTGTCGAAATAAATGCAATAATAATAAAAAGCAATGATAATAATTATGTCTAAGCAGTGAGTAAATACATGAATAAAATTTTTATAATCAATATCAGCTTGAAGTTAAGTAAATAGAACATTATCATTAATTTTTATCTGTTAAAGGTCGTAAAAGCAAAAAATTATTTCGTTTTAATTAGTTCTCAAAGCATGTTACGAAATTTACAAATAATTAAAAAAAATGTATTTACGTAAATAATTGTACTACATTCTCATTTTGTCAATTGTTTACATTAATAGAAAAATTCCAACTCGTAATAAATAAAACATCGCACAGCGCAATATTAATAGCAGACGAATTCGGCAAGTTGGTGATGAAAAATAAAATTAATTTTTCCATCAAAATACTGTGCAAACTTCCTGTGGACGAAAGCCGTACATCGTCCACTATATTAGCCCCTTACTACAACCAATTTCCAGTAGTATTTTTCTGTTTTTGCTTTAATAGCTGCCTCTAAAAAAATGAGAAACTTAGCATCATTTACATTGATCTGCTGCGATTGTCGGGAGCGGTGCACATACAGCGCCCTCTGG
Organism: Uloborus diversus; assembly: GCF_026930045.1. Classification (NCBI taxonomy): domain Eukaryota; kingdom Metazoa; phylum Arthropoda; class Arachnida; order Araneae; family Uloboridae; genus Uloborus; species Uloborus diversus. The sequence continues at coordinate 153,547,186 of NC_072733.1, forward strand.
AAAAAGTGAACGATCGTTGCCACTTCTACATAGTAAAGATTTATCTCCTCCCCTTTAACCTCCCTGGGAGGTACCCACTCATCAAATTCGGAGGCCAATTTTCGCGGAGGCGAAATGTCTGAGACACCGAACCCGATCCGGCACCTTAACAGTTTTACCGGTAAAACTGTCATTTCAGTGGCATGAAGAAGCAAAAGAGAAAGGTCAACAATGAACGCTACGCACTGGAGTTTAGGGTTAATCCACTGAAGTTAGGGTTACAACTTCAACTATCGACATATCACCAAACGTGCAATGGCTTCGTTCAAATGTAGAAGAAATTTTCACCTTGACGGGCGATTTTTTTTTTTAAACAGATATTTGCTTACCGCACTTCAACTGATTTATTATTCTCAAACGCAATTTCGAATCTGAACAAGTTACCTATGGAAAAGGGAAGACAAGATGTTACAAGAAAAGTTGCTTTTGGCCAAGTAGTAGTTTTTGTTGCATACTGAGTATTTATAAACTTAATTTTCAATTTGGTTCCAAGTATATGTTGTCTTTCGATAGCATTTTAGTTTGCTTATGAAAATTTTTGATTATATTATTGTAAATAATAGTAATAAATACTTAAAAGCAGGTAATTGGCACTTTTTTCACAAGTGCCAAGAGACACTCGTTGAGCACAGTTTAAATCAAAATTATGTAAAAGTTGAAACAGTAGCCACAGAGGTCTGTTAACTGATTGTGTTTCTATGACAAAAAGACTTCTTCCTCAGGTAGTTTCATATCTGCTGACTCTTTGCGCAAGAAATTAATGACCTTAACAGTCCGGTCATTTTGTGATTTCTGCAATTTTAGAGTCAAATATTTCAGTGCCCCGAAGATCAGTCGTCACACAAATCTTTCTCTTTTTGGATGCTACTCTTTGATATGTATTTACCGAACTATACGTATACTACTGTAGCTCACTGTTGGCGCAAGGAGATTTCGATGGTCAAAGTTGCAGAAAAAACTTTTTTTTGTGCAACTTTGAGTGACCCATGACCTTTGCGTAAGGAGTCCACCTCAACTATAAAGTACTAACAGATATCGAGGATACAGTAGAACACAAAATAATTGCCAGTGCCACAATTGACTCATAAAGTAAAAAGTAGTGGCCTCCGAAAATTGGTATGTTTTTCTTGAAAAAACGAATTAAGTCCAACTTTGACCTCCAAAAAACTTTAAAATATTTTTTTTTTTTTTTTGCAAAAATAAAAAAACACGTGTTTAATAGTTTTAAATAAGGGACATATCCTGAAAATTTCAGCAAAATCAAAAATGTCAACTATCCAGCCTGCCTGATCCTTAAAAACCTGGCTCTTAAACAACGTTTCTGGAACTCCTACATCGAAAATTCTCTGTGGAAAAGTTTCGAACCCCATGTCTTTAGTTACGTCATCAAAGATGGCCTACAATTGCGGCTTTAGAACTTCAATTCCGATTTTTCTTTCTGCGGGAAAGCCCCCGACCCCCGTGGTTTTCAGCATCACTAAAGATATCTAAAATTGCATTTTTGAAGCTCTAATATCAAAACACGATTGGGGAGAATTCCTGAATCTCATCCTTTCCCTTCAAGAAAAAAAAATGGTAGCACAATTGTGTTTTCGCAAATATGCCCTTGAATGTAAAAAAAATTCCGGAGAGGGACCTCCAAATCTCTTTTCTTATTAACCACCAAATTAGTCTAAAAAATGCGTTCCTGACAAAAATTTTCGGAAGAGAGCCTGCCAACACTCCTACTTATGTGCGAATGTTAAACAACTCAATCAACAAACGATCCATAACTATCCTCAAATTTTATTTAAAAATGCAATTTTAGTATTTCAATATATTCTTTTCATTTTGTTGTTCAGTACCTTTCTCTTCATTATGTTGTTTGGTACCTTTCTTTTTCTGCAACCTTTCTTTTCTATCGAAAAAAGTTCAATTGAGGACCTGAATGGCTACTGAAAATGCTTCACGAGTCCGCAAACAAATCTAAAGTTGTAGGGTTTAATTTAGATAATAAATCCAGAATATTAGTAGAAATCCTTTTTTTTTTCTTCAATTTTTTATTCTTTGTCACTTATAACTATCATTCAAACTCTTTAAACAATACATATTATTCGAGAGGGGGGAAAAAACATGGTTCAGTTAAATTTTGTTTTCATCTTCCCCCCCCCTCTCCTTACATTGAATATTACTCAATCGCCCCTCCCAACAGGATGGTCTGGATCCGCCACTGTGACGAAATGGGAAGATTGGGCGCCGAAGATTGGGCACCGACTATTGGGCGCCGCATATTGGGCGCCGGGAACTTTGGGCGCTGAGCATTTTGGGCGCCGGGAACTTTGGACGCCGAGCATTTTGGGCGCTGGGAACTTTGGGCGCCGGGAACATTGGGCGCCGAGCATTTTGGGCGCCGGGATCTTTGGGCGCCGAGCACTTTGGGCGCCGAGCACTTTGGGCGCCGAGCACTTTGGGCGCCGGGAACTTTGGGCGCCGAGCATTTTGGGCGCCGAGCACTTTGGGCGCCGAGCACTTTGGGCGCCGGGAACTTTGGGCGCCGAGCATATTGTGCCCAGTATTCCCGGGGCCTAAAATGCTCGGCGCCCAATGTTCCCGGCGGCGAATTCTGAAATGCTCTCAATGCTTACGATACGGTAGCTACCGGTTAGTTAACCACGTGACAGCTAATGATCACGTGCTCCAATCAACTGCTTAGAACGGTAACCAGTTGATCATAGAACGCTGCGGATAGTAACCGGTCGACCGGTTCGTCGAACGCAAGGAATGCTTGCTTTCACGCAGCGGTTAGCAACCGGTTACTCAGTGGTCGACCGGTTAGGATCGCCGAACAAAAACAATTACAGTACATTGGCGAAATGAGAAATAAAAACGAGCGCGTTCTATTAAACAGCATGGTGACCTGGATACATTAAAGCAACCCCGAGTAAAATGTAAACAGAGCCGCCCCTTTTAAATTGTGAGGTAGAAATTGCAATGCGAAATATTGCTGTTTAAAGTTTTAGTTCGTTTTAATTTCACGATTTACTGTTTTTTGTGTTGTAAAATATTTCCGGTTTCGTAGGGTTTCTTCTGAATCTTTACGTCTGTATTGTTGTTATGTTTGGAACCCTTCCCCCCAACTACCAATCACTTTCGAAGTGCTCCAAATTCAGAGTTAATTACACTACAATATGAATAGCAACCCCTTCTGCAAGTTTTCCGGATTTTTCGCATGCCATGAATGTAAGGGAAAAAAACGGAAACGAACAAGTTCAAAGGGTGCAAGAATGCATTAGCCAAGTGCACTCACTTTGGCTCCCCTCCCCGCTCTAACTTAACTATCACAGGTGCTATGAATTCAAAGTCAATTATACAATATTTGCTGTAAACTTCTTTCATAGGGAACATTTTAATATAATTAAGATTTTGGTGCAATCTGCAAATTGTTATCAATTATCAGTTCATTCAGGCAAAATTAACAAGGCCAAAAAAAATTTTTTTTTTTAGAGCTCTGAATATATCATTATCATTAGCATACAAATGAACTCACACCTAGTAGACTATAATGATTTAGTACAGTTAAGGAGTGACACAAGCTCGGAGCATAAAACAATCGAAATGGAACAGCTTACAGTTCCTGGGGCCAATGACTACTGATTGCCAGTAGTTGGTGGTAGACAAACGTGTCATTTCAATTTTTTCTAGGAAATGGGGGGGGGGAGAGGGGAGTGTGCAAAGGCTGACACTGGTCGCTCAAATTCTCACGAGCCCCACAGAGCATAGGAGCAGTGATTCAACATCTTCCCACCCATCCTTTCCCCTTTTTTTTTTTTTTTTTTTTTTTTATAAAACTAAAAACTGAGACAGATGAAAGTGAAATTACAAATTAAATGAAATGGATTATATTTTTTCCTGAGATAAAATGTATTTCTTAGATCATTAAATGGTAGTATTTTTTAGATTTTCTCACGACACTTGTATTGTTAAAAAACTTTATGAACTAACCAAAATCTTCAACATTGTTCAGAGAAAACCAATAAATTAAAACATCAACACCATAAGAGAAGCACACTCAGATCATATTTCATTCTCAAGAATATAAAAAAAAAAATCAACAGTCAAAGAAACTCATTCTGAAACAGCATGTATTATCTACCATGTTTAAATCTGTTCTGCGTCTCTTTCAATGTGAGTTTATTGCGAATGTTTACAGCAAGCAGAATTTTCCAAACATAACAACAATACAGACGTAAATTAAGATTCAGAAGAAACCCTCCGAAAACGGAAATATTTCGCAAAACAAAAACGGTAATTCGTGAAATTAAAACGAACTGAAACTTTAAACAGCAATATTTCGCATTGCAATTTCTACCTCACAATTTAAAGGGGCGGCTCTATTTAAATTTTACTCGGGGTTGCTTTAATGTATTCAGGTTACCATGCTGTTTAATAAAACGCGCTCGTTTTTGGTCGACCACTGAGTAACCGGTTGCTAACCGCTGCGTTCTATCATCAACCGGTTACTATATTAATATGAAGCACCTGATCATTAGATGTCACGTGATCGATTAACCGGTAGCTACCAGTTGAGCTCGGCGATTCAAGCATTCCTTGCGTTCGACGAACCTCACCGGTCGACTGGTTACTAACCGCAGCGTTCTATGATCAACCGGTTACCGTTCTAAGCAGTTGATTGGAGCACGTGATCATTAGCTGTCACGTGGTTAACTAACCGGTAGCTACCATAACGTAAGCATTGAGAGTGTTTCAAAATTCGCCGTCGGGAACATTGGGCGTCGAGCATTTTGGACGCCGGAAACATTGGGCGCCGAGCATTTTAGGCCCCGGGAATACTGGGCACAATATGCTCGGCGCCCAAAGTTCCCGGCGCCCAAAATGCTCGGCGCCCAAAGTTCCCGGCGCCCAATAGTCGGCGCCCAGTCTGCGGCGCCCAATCCTAGACCGCCACTGTGAACACCCCCATAATCTGAACTCTTACCCAGGTAGCACAAACCATCGGATTTACGTTGGAGAAAGGTTGAAAATGCATCGCAATGGTTGGAAATATGTTTTGGTTAGATATTGGTTTTTTTCATACGCTCATCCGATCATTCGAAGCATCAGAGGATGGTTTAAAACTAACCTATATCCGATTAAACGAATTCCCAACTTATTTCTAACCTTCAAACCTGTTTCACATTTACGCCCATTTATTGCAAGCTCGTTGCTGATTTGCGCGTTCTGCGAAGCGTGCGTAATGCGTCCCATAACCCCCCCCCCTCCCGCCTCTGCAGTCTTGTTGAGACCCAGGATTTGAAAGGGGTGAGAGAGGAGTGCGCCGGGGGCATAGCCATTTTCTTTTTCATTCCAGGGTCACATACACATTCACATGTGTCGTACTTGCTCACGGCGAGTATTCAATTCTTGCAAGTACTCAAGTCTTCCAAAGTAAATCAATTCATTTTTCCAACTATTTTTCTTTCTTTCAATAAATTTAAAACTAAGATAAAAGATTTGTGTGTGTGTGTGTGTGTGTGTGTGATTATTAAATGCATTCTACTTTTATTCGTTTTTCAAGCTTGACAAATCATTGTAGCTGTGCAGGCGCAGATTTTTTCGTTTTAAACTGCTTGAATTTTTTCTACAAATTTTTTTTGGCAGAGGTTTTTAGGAAGAGGCTGTTTCTAGGGGTATTTTCTCTTTTTGGGGGGTCTCCCGACTTGGGAGGGGGGGGTCTCCGATGAATTGAAATTCTTAAAATTTTTGCGTATTCGAACTGATTTTTTTTCTTTTTTTTTGATAGATGCTTTAACTAGTTTTCTAGAGAATTTTCGTGAATGCTTAGAATTCGTTTCAGAATTTCGTGTTGTTCCTTAGTTTAACTTCGGTAATTTTAAACGCCCAATAATAAAAAATAGTTTGCTAATCATACAAATTACACGTGCAATTTACCACAGAAATAAAATTGTGTCTTTGAATGAACTTTTCTCTTTGACGGATAAAATACATTAAAATTCCTTCCCTAAAAATAAAATGAAAAAAAAAAAAAATCAATGAACATGAACTTTTTAATGAAATGGGAGAGTATAATAGTTCGGCAAAACAATAAAATAAGTACTTTTCATGATATTCAAGTTTAACCCACGTCATTTTAATTGTTATGAAGATTTACTAATTGAATGTGTATGCGTATGTTTTATTTATTTTTTAATTCTTATTTCAGGTCAAAGCAAAATTGAACCTTCAAACAAGCTGGGTTATTTTTCACGGCAGAATTTTAAAGGTAAAAATTCTATTCTGTCTTAAGAATAACCTTGCTGGTAATTAATATTTCCTGAAAAAGAAAAAAAGAAACTAATGTAATGCTTATGACGATAATTTTCGTGTAATTATTCCGAAAAATAAAAGGTAAGAATTATCAATATCATAAATTTTTGTTCATATTTAATTGAAACGTTTGTAAATGATAGGGAAATGATAAATTGTATGTCAAATTCAGCCACTTTATCATTTTATGTTCATATGACTGAAAAATTATTCTTTACACTCGCTCTTCTAAGAGCACCTCGTAATACTTATTTTATTAATGAAATGCTACAGTTAAAGTAGATAACATTGGAAGATGGTTTAGCGTTGAAATTCATAGTGGAATAACGTTAGAAAATGTAGATTAAGCATTGTTTTTTTACATCGAAATTACGTTTGGAAAATGTTAGTTTACTGTTGTGTTTTACATTGGAACAACATTAGAAAATGTTGGTTAAGCGTTGCTTTTTACATCGAAATTACGTTTCTAAATTAGTCCAGTCAATAGGTAGAAAAAAACGGGCTTGCCTTACAAAAAATGGGGTCAAAGATTTTATTTTTTAAATTTGTGTATACTAGTGCCAATATGAAAAAACCAAGTTATCCAACACGAAAGACCTCGGGAGAACTTTTGGGGGCCGAAAACCCCCAAAAATGTGTGACTTTTTGTGGTATTTTCAAAATATCTCGAAAATGGTTAAAATAACTAAAAATCTTCCAATGCAAATGTTAAAGATGATGAAATTTCCTTCAACTTTTGTTATTACAACATTTTTGTAGCATGAAAAGCAAGCGAGTTACAACTTCTTGAAAGTCACACTTTTTCTGAACCCCTTCAGCGAAGTACGTGAAAGCGCATCGGATAACGGAGGAAAAAAGGAGAAACGCCGGCAGTCTGACCTTGGAAATCATTTGTCTTTCACAGCTGAGGGTAAATGCCTCCGTTCCCTTTAACTTAAACAAAACACCCCCATTCCATTCCCCTCCCCCTTTTTTTCTCCAAATGAGATGAATCGACTCAATAGCTACTCATGTTGGTCACTTCAGGGTTTGAGCGAGAGTATGTTTTATCAATTTGTGTGTTCTGAATTACAATTTTTTTTCCTTGAAATGATTACGGCTGACCAAGGTGTTTTTTTATTATTATCATTATTATTTGCGAAATCAGTTTGCATGAATGCGAAATAAAGATTGTGAAGGAGAAGGGAACAGAAAATCTTCAAAGATGCAGCGCAAAACGGCAAAATGAAGAACATCAGCGTTTTTTGAAGTTCTTTAAAAAAGTGACAATTCACACTGCCTGTCACAAATGCTATATCAATGAGCAATCAATCTCTTCCCTTGAAGTAATGGTTGAACCTAACATGTTAACTAAATTCCTCAAGAAAGATTTCTGGCAAATTATAACAAAAAGAATCGTCTTATTCTACTTCTTGAGACATATTTCGAAGAGTGTGGCGTTGAAGTCAGGCAGACTCAAGATGATGCCGACTTACTTACTGCTCTTTCAAAAGCAAAAGAAATTGAAAAGGTTGTTATAGTGGGCGAGAGGACTGATGACAGCTTTAGGACAGCCTTTCAGCAACTTGTTCTTTTTAAAACCTGGAAGAGGGAATGCTTGTGATTTGTTTTTTCCCCCACTTAATCTTCTAAGTTTGACCCCAGCAATATTCTTTTCATCCATGCGTTTAGTGGGTGTGATACGACTTCGGCAATCTTTGGCCGAGGCAAAATTAAGTTGTACAAAATAGTCAAAAAAAAAAAAAAACTTGTGAAATTAAGGAAGCTATTGAAGTATTTATGGACCCAATCTCTCATCATGATGCCTTCCTTAGCTGCAACTGGTGAAAACATTTTGCAAATATTATACGCAGGTGACGTAAAGTATTTGAACCTATCTTTGGATACTTTGCAATTTAATCTTTTTATAAAACTAGTATACAGGGCTAAGATAAATCTTGCAGGGCTACCTCCAACGTGCGGGGAGGGGGGGGGGGGATGCTGGACGTTATCACTCATATCGGTTCTACCACCAAATTCAAAGTTTGTTAGGCAACATAATTGATCCAGAGAAATGGGGTTGCGAACGCAGGACGCAAGGTCTAATGCTTGTTGACACGAAAAGAGATTCAGTTACTCAGAATCGTTTGAAGATTGTACCTTGTACCTGCAAGAAAAATTGTACTGGAGCCTGTTCTTGTCACAAGGCAGGTTTAAAATGCTCCAGCACGTGCAAACACTGCAGTGGCACAAATTGTGAAAATGTTGCAGAAATTTCATCTATGGATGAGACTGATGAAGAAGATGATTTGTTCCAGGAGCTTTTGGAATTACCGCAACAAGGAGATGAACAATTAAAGGATCACAGCTTCTTTCTACCCCCTACAGATTCTGAACCGGGAGAGCCTGGACCTTCAAAACGGCTTCGAAGAAGATAAACAGCGTATTTTGTTTTCATTTCTCTATTTGCTTTAAGGTCGAATCGAATGAATCTCTCTGTAATTTAGATGTATATATTAATCTTCTACAGTTGGATTTTCATTTTGTAAGGTAATTCTTTTGGGTTTTTCATGCCTCAAAAAGTCAGTTTCTGCAGAATTTTTTCAAAGTGTTCATTAAGTATTACTATTGTACCTTTATTTATTCATTTTTATGTCTATTGTTTGCTTATTATCACCCTAATATTTATTCATTCACATTTATATTCGAATATTGCATTTTCGCTTGTAATAGAATAGATGGTCCGAATTATGTGCTTTAAATGAATGAGAAGATTACGTAATTCAATTACAAACTGCAATATAAATCATATGTTATTGGAGTCTGACTGAAGACTACCAGTGTCAGACTAGAAATATTAGTTCGTGAGCGGTGGGGGAGGGTTTATTATTATTATTGTAACAGAGCATAGGATGCTTGACTGTGTTTATTGTTTGCTTATTAGCTGCCTAATATTCATTCCTTCACATTAATATTTAAAAATCGCATCTTTGTTTGCAATAATTAGACTAGAATGTACGAATTATATCCCTCAAATGAATGTATATATTGTGTAATCCAGTTGCAAACAACAATATATCATCTATTATTGGAGTCTGATGAAGACTACCACTGTCAGCTCAGAAAAGTTAGTTCGTGAGCAGTGGGGAAGGTTTTTTTTTTATTATTATTATTGCATCGTCGTATGTGCTTTAAATGAATGCGTATATATGTATTTCAGTTTCATCCCTACTAGCAAAATTTCTTGCATCAACCTTGACAGATCTTGATATTATACTGACGGCGTCAATATTGATGTGTTTCATACTGCATAAAGCTTGCATAAAGATTAAAAAGCAATATTACAATAACAACACGTATGCAACATTGCATTCATCTTAAAATATCAATATTGATATTACCTTACAATAACAACATTGCATACATGTTGTCGCCGTCAAGATGATATTGATTTCATGCTGTCGCCGTCAAGGTAATTAGTACACAATAGAACAGGTGGACCTTCGTTGATACTTGCGCATGCGCACAGTTCTTTCTACCCAGCATCCCTCGCATTGCTGGTACATTCTTCCTGCTTCGACCTCAATCGGTTCAGAGGTGCTGCACGTGGCGTTGCATTCTTTTAGGCTTCGTTAAGTTGATTGCTTAGTTATTAGTCTGGAATAGTATTGTTTTAGGAAAAACTTATGAATGTCTGATAACTATATTTGTTTATTAATATAGTACTAAACAAGTCATATCGCAGACGATGTGCGATCAATGTTAGAAATGGCGAAAATAGCTTTTTTCGTCCCTAGACTTTGAAACAAAGGACATGAAGCCCAGAATTTCGTATTATCACTTCAATCTCACGTAAGATTAATTTTATTCAATGGTATTTATGTTATTCTTTAAGATAAATTCATATGTTTTGTTCATGGGATATTTTCAATGCTGACATCCATTTGAAAATGTACTTATTTATTGTATTTATTTATTTATTTATTATTTTGCTACCTTTAGTGCTATAAAAACTTCCACAATTATTCCTAACTAAGCATTTTATGTCTTTATAATACAATTAGAAGCATGAATTTAAAAAATAAGTCAAGTATTACGCAAAACGAAGAAACTTTCATTTTTTAAATTAAATCGCGAGTACTATTAATATCTTTATATTAATTTCCGATCAGATGTCAGCTTTAAGAAAATATTCTCAGGCTAGAAAACTATCTTGAAGAATAACAGAAATAATTAAAGAATGAAATTTAATTCTCGAGTTTGAAGTGAAAATAATACAAATAAATAAATGGATAAAACACCTTGCAAACATGCTGATTTCATACTGTCATGTCAATGTATCCTGACATTTTCCTGTCATATCAATACGTATGCAATATTACAAAAGCAAGATCATCTTGCCTAGACCTTGATTTCATGCTGTCATGACAACATCTTGATATTATCCTGTCATATCAATACGTATGCAAGATTACAAAAGCAAGATCATCTTGCCTAGACCTTGATTTTATGCTGTCATGACAACATCTTGATATTATCCTGTCATATCAATACGTATGCAATGTTACAAAAGCAGCCTACCTTGATATTTTCCTGATATTATGCTGCATACACCTTGTCAGTCAATATTGTGGCAGCCTGCTGACAGCATAAAGGGAGTAACATAACAACATTGAGGCAGTATTAATGCAAGATGATTTTTCTTGCATGTCAACCTTTATGCAATACTGAGGCAAGATATTTTGCTTACTGGGATAATACATCGTTTGTTTTTGGAGTCTAGTGGGTCAGCCAGAATTGCTACTAGGTCCAGCGGGGGGGGGGGGGTGAGCAAGAAACTCAAACTACTCTAACTGTCGATAAACTCTCTGAAACTAAAGTTTCTATTCAAGTTCTAATAATTATGACGCCTTGATTTCAGTGTGAAAGCTTTTTTTTTCGGAGTAGAGGAAAACTGCCTATTTTCAAAGAGCTATAGCAAGCTTGTTATTTGTGCTACAAAAAAGTTTTAAGTACAAAAGTTGTAGGAAATTTTATGTTCTTTAAACTTTACATTTAAAACTTTTTTCTAAGTTGAACCATTTCGGAGATATTTTGGAAAAAGCAAAAAAAGTCATAAATTTTTGTGGTTTTTCGGCCCCCAAAAGTTCTCCCGGGGTCTTTCGTGTTGGATAACTTGGTTTTTCCATGTCGGCACCAATATGTACAAATTAAAAAAATAAAATCTTTGACCCCATTTTTTGCAAGGTAAAATGTATCTATTGACTGGACTAAATGGTTAGTTTACTGTTGTATTTTACATTGGAATAACATTGGTTGAACGTTGTATTTTACATCGAAATTACGTTTGTAAATGGTTAGTTTACAGTTGTATTTTACATTAGAATAACGTTTGAAACTAACCAATAACCAACGGTTGGATAACCGTTTTCCGACGTACCGTTTTAAGGTATGTTCCGACGTAAGATGCCGACGCTGGTCCGATGTAATATGATAACGTTGGGCCAATGTTCGTGTGCTAGCTGGGTATATATTCGGTCCCATGAATGTTCAGATTAGAGAGAGTCTTATCTTATTAAAGTCCTATACGTTCCCAAAATCCTTTATAATCCTCAAGTTTTCTACATTCTCAGTGCCCTTATTGTTGAGAGGAAACAGAGGATAAGACATAATAGTATCCCGCTGTGTTCGTGTTATATATCCTAAAGGTTGCAAAGCATCCTCTTCCAGTCCAATTTAACTAGGTCCTCGAAATTCTGAATATTGTTGTTTTGCAGAGAGAGGGAGATGGTGGGACCTTAAAAGGGCGATACAATATAATTTCCTGAGCTCTTCTGAAAAGTAATCTAGAGTCCCTATATGGCTACATATATGCGTTTTTAGAATTTCAATTTCGAAAAACTTCCGGAAGAAAGCTGTCTAACTTCATTTTTTGTTGACGTACGCAGTATGTATAATATAATATATCATAAATGTCTTTATCTTTAATGTCTTTTGGAAATTTTCCTTTTCATTTTTTATACGCTTTCCACAAGCATTTTCTCAAAATGCATAGATTTTTATGAATAAGTAGCCTTTTTCTTCTGTAAATTGGTAAGTAATTTTGAAAGAAACTTGGGCGTCTGTCATTGGTGAGCATTTCAACATGTAGCATATTGGTATTTTTGTTTTCTTTAGTTTAAAAGATAAATCCCTTTCAAAAATTTTCTAGTGTTGACATAAATTTTATTCTTACTGATATTACTAATTAAACAATAAATTGCAGCATTAAAAGTTTGCTAACTATTGCACTACAACTTTTTTAATCGTTTTTATTTATGTACTTAAATATTAAAATTTCAGACTGCTCTGTGTTTGTTGAAATATACACATTTTTTCCATTATTTTTTTTTAAATTAATGAAATACTTTACTTTTTCATAAATGTAAAAGTTTTCGTAGTATTTTTATATCACATTCATTGAAATATGAAAAAATATATTTCATATTTCATAAGCAGATTAATGTTTCTTTAACCGGCCGTCAAACCTGGCAATCGTCCTGCTTTGTTCTTGTTGTAGGGAGAGTAGCGCCACGGCTTGGTTTGTTATTGCATAATTTTTCAGTTATAATATTTAATTTTTATTGCCGATTAAGAAATTGATTTCCTTTTATTATGGCTTACTTTGCAATGAGATGATTTTTTGAAATGCCGGCGTGTGCCCATCACAGGTAATTACATCTGTTATTTACATAGCATTTAAATGCACAGAATTCATTCCAATTAGCACATTCATATTGTTAGTTTCAATCAATATTTTTGAAATTTTCTGAATGCCGAGTGTGATGACAAATGTTTTAAAATGCGTGATCTTGTAGAGCAATATACTTCCGTAGGTATTTTGCCTTTTTGTATGTGATGAAAGCACTTGAATATTGAAGAGGTAAAAAATATTTTTAAAGTTTTAATTTATGGTTAGTACTTTTGACCATATTGATCGTTTTTGAATTGCAGTTGTATCTTCATTACTGCGTGTGTAGAATTAATTTCGAGAACTGTATACATTGTATTAAAGAGCACATTATTTATGACAGCCATGTGCTTCACGTGACTTTTTTTTATTTGATAAGTTATGCTAATGTGTGTATGATGTTTACTTTTTCCTTTGTTTCTTTTCTATAGCATAGTTTTAGATATTTTTTTCAACCGAATACCTATATTTTTTTTTGAAATAAAATATTAATTTATAATTTATTTTTGAGAATATTCTGAGAAAAAAATAAAATTTTTGATTAATTTCCTAAAATGTTTCCGGCTTCTTTTTCGTGGTACTTTTTTAGTTGACTCGAGGTTTCAAACCAGTTCGCATATTTTTTGTCTTTTTCTTTATTCTTTTAAAACTGGTTTTATATTTATTATGCTCACTGAATGCAATTCATTGGTTTTAGTTTAAATTAATTTTCATACTTTTTCCAAAAAAATAAATTATATATCAAAAGTTTTGCAAACTCAGAAATGGAGAAAAGAAATTCATATACATTATTTTTGAAACACCATCTAGCAATATTTATTTCTCTTTTCATTTTTGATACATGCAAATTATGCAAAAATTGTATATTAATAAAATTAATTTTTTATTTTCGAGTAGCTTATGTTTAAAGAGTTGAGCAATTTGCAAACTATGCCATTCAAAGACAAAAATCCCTGTCTTTATGTGAAAAAAATTTAATTAAAATAACTGTGCTTACATTGTAGTACTTTTCTTAAAGTTTAAGAAAATATACTTCTGGTTGAAGGAAGGTTTCTACAGAAAAAAACAAATTTTTTTTTTAAATCTCAAATTGTTCAGAGAACTCAAAATTTTTTAAAGGCATGACATTTTGTAGTCATATTTTTATCTTCATTTATTCTCCATTTTTTATCACACTTTATATTCAATGAATGTTTTTGTTGCAATATATTTTGATTTTTATCCGTTTGTTTTTAGTCAAAAATTGGTGATCACTTCTTAAGATTAGGTTGCAACCCTACTCAATTTGGGTCCTCTTAAAAATCTGGTAATTAAGTCTGATGATAACTTGAAGTGTTTAATTGATTTTAATTTATAAATTATCTTTAATTAAAAACAGCAATAGGCATTCACCATTAGTAGGGGAAGATGGGGCACATTGGACTGTTAATACTATAATATTTTTTATTTCAATTTATGTCTAACAAATAGCACCTATAGTTTTACAAATTCTATAATGGAATCACATGGTACAGTTATATCAGGAGTAGCAGAGAGGAGACGAATCTCCATGATAGCAATTTGGAGACAAAGTTCCACTTCCATTAAATTGGGCTATGCCCCCATAACTAGCTATGTGTATGTGCTTTTCCCATAGTCTAGCGTTGTGAACAAGCGCGTTTTTTTTTAATTTTTTTTTTTAAATATTAAGTTAATTTTACTATGAAAGCACTTTAAAGACATTATCTTGAAAGTCAGAATGTCTTTAGTTTCATCCTATTTTGGAGATTTGTTTTAAAATCAATGTCTTCATTTTTTTTTTTTTATTTATTATTTTTTATTCAGTTATGTGAAGCAGTCATATTATCTGCAAAACTAAATGATAAGTATGACAACTACTTGGAGGATAATTTAAGTACTTACTTGATGTTTTTCAGTTTATATGTAGAAGTTTTTTTTGCTTGAAAAATGTTCTGATTAACCTATTCTCAGAATAACTTTGTAATTTAGCATAATGATTGCATAAGCTCTCTGAAAACAAAAAGCAATTTTATTCCTTTCTTCAAAAAAATCTTACAAAAGAGGGCAAAATAATAATTTTTCACACGCATAAAGCAAGTTGACTAGTAAAACGAAACCAAATATTATTGATATAGCAATTGATGTAAATTATTGGAATATTTTTTAATTTGCACAGAAAACTTTCGTGTATGACAAAAGTTGTGATGAACCTATTTTCAGAACAAAAATATAGTTTAGCAATAAATATTAAAAAAAATTCTATGTTCAGCAAGCAATAAATCATGTATTAATGTTTGAATTAAATAACAGATTTTTTTTTATAACAGTTATTAAAAATCTGCATTTCATTTGATTTCGAAAATTAATCATGAACAAATGAGCAAGCAAGAAAATTAATCATGAAATACTAAAGGTAATTCAAACTTAAATTATCAAAAAAATATTTTCCATAGATAGCGCATTTTTTGTGAAAGGTAAAAATTTAAAGAAACGAACAAAATGATACAGAAATAACCATGATATATATATATATATATATATATGTGTGTGTGTGTGTGTAAACTTTTTTTAGTATTAAAAAAATAAGAGGGAGGTGAATCTTACATACTTTGGAATGGAGTGCCCCAAGTCCGATACTTGTGTCAAACAAAACAAAAGCAAAGAAATTTTTTTTTTAATTTCGTTTAATGTTATGGAAAATTCAACTTTTTTTCTTTTCCCTCCATTTAATTTAAAGTGAAATTTTCTAGCAACGTCTTGTCAAAACCAGTCTATACAAATCAGGGAGAAATCAAATATCTGATGAGCGTGTTCCGTTCATTTCAGTGTGACTGCTTAATTTAGAGGCTAATACACATCTACAAAAGCTGGAATCCCTGAAAACTAATAGATACTTCCATATCCGCCTGTAAACTGGATGTTTGGCTTTCAATCTCATCGGTGGTCAGACTATAAAGACTATTTTTACTAACTTGGTTTGCACTGGAAGTATGATTCATACTTTCATAATGAAATAAAATAAAAAAAGACTTCTTGAATTATAACCTGAAAAAAATGAAATTGCTTTTCATATCGTTATATTTATGTGTTGCTTTTTATGTATTTACATTTGTGCTAATTCTAAAGCAGTTAATAAAATTTGAATTAAAAAAAATTAGGGACGAAATATAACGGTAGAACGTGATTCGCTCAAAGCTGCGTACCATCTGTTCTCCTTTCAAGTTTTTATTTATAATTTTATTAGTTGCTTTATAGAATTTACATAAATATCTATTTGAGTGAGCAACAGCAATTTTTGAGTGTTATAAACAGAAGTCTTTTTTATTTTCTATTTTTTAATGCGAACCAAGTTAACAGAAATAATCTAGATTCATTTCGTTTTAAAACATTTTATTCATGTAATGCTATGCAGTTTTTCTTTTGAATTCAAATAATATTACCTTTAGAAGGGTTCGATGGGACTAATGCTGCTTTGCAAACTGTAAATCGTTTTCTTCAGACGACGTTAACTTTCTCTTTTTAGACCAATGCTTTTCGTGTTTTTCATTTTTTTCTTTGGGTTTAAAGAAGCTTGATATCGGTTTTGCTCGCTTCATTATGTAGCAACTTTCACTTAGAATGTACTATTCTAAACAGACTGTACGTTTCCAAAAGAATATGCAGTAAATACTGGCTGAAAAATCAATGTGATTGCAATGGATACTCTGGTTAGCAAAGATAGTTTTGACTATGACCTATGACACACACGAAACCAGATCAACAAAAACCTCTATCGTCTCGAATTCCGGTTATGCTATCATTTTCAGATTCGAAGCCCAGTGATCTTTAAAGCAACATACAAAAACATTTTCTTCAATTCAGAAACAGAAGAATAGTCTTCAAGAGCTGAGGAGGCAGTGGAAAAAACTGAGAAATGCGTTCCATGAATAGGCTTTCTAGGAAGATTAAGAAAAGGACAGTCATTTTGCGCAGGGGTGAAATTCAGAGGTTTGACATGTAAGATGAACTTTTCAAGTTCATGGTTAAACGTCATTCTAGTTAAAAGCCATTTCGCTGTTATATGGATTAGTACTGTTCTTTGGTTGCTCTCTTTCTTAAAATTGTGATTCCCAAGAAAAACGAAATGATAGGAGTGAAAAGAAAGTATAAGATTTTTTCAAGTGATGAAAAAAGGAAAATCGTAGAATATTGGCCAAGTTAGATTTGCAGCAATTGCTAACGTCAAGAGGATGAATAATGAATCAAAAAAAAAAAAAAAAAAAAAAAAATCAGGGATCAAAAACCAATAAAAGACTTTTTCTTGAAAAAGATATGCTTAAAGTTTCTTTTACTGTCAAAATGATTCCTTAAACTCGCAATAAAGCACTTAATAATGTAATACAGAAATAAATACCTAACAAAACTAATACAGAGGAATTTTAATCAAGAGCCCATATTGTCTTTAGTATCTAGTTCAAATTTTCACCATCATATTCCAAATTTCTATCAAGTTTCTTAAAGCCCCCGTATCTCCAAACCTCTTTATCTCAATTTTTTTTCTTTCGTGTGAAATTCGAACTGTACAGGTTTGACTGTATACAATATTCCCACTTCGCCGCTCATAAAATTAAACAAATTTAACAATTTGCAGAATCTATGACAAAGAAAGGCTACATACAGTAGATATTCTCAATAAGGGACACTAAAGGGACCAGATATTTTGTCCCTTAAATAGAGGTGTCCCTTATTCGGAGGTGGATGAATTGATGCATGCTGTGTACTTAGTAGTATAATATCACAATAAACATTAATTATTAACACTTAAGATTAAATACTGAAAATGTCTCATTATGTTAAAATAAAACTCATAACTAAGCAAATTTATATTATTTTATTAATTAAACTTTAATAAAAATTTTTGTAGTGGCGAAGTTTTGTATCATACAGAAATAATTTTGAAGTAATTCGTAACACGTATTTGCTTTATGTTATGTTATTTACAATTTAATACTATGCGAATTACAATTTATCTTCAATTTTTAAAAGTTTTATAAGCAAAGCTAATTAGTTGCTGTGCACTCGTCGTTGGCCCTGAACCGACTTGAATAAATTGCTGAGAGGGCAAATTATGCATGTTAATTTCAGCAAGGTTTTTTTTTTTTTTTTTTTTTTTTCACAATACATTACTTGTTTCCTTCACATATGTTTAAGTCAAACTCGCCTCAATTAATTTTTAAAGGAACGGTGAAACTTGAATTCCAGTAAATTCACTATTTCGTATGTGCTTATTCATTATTTCTTGCATTTTTTTTTTTTTTTTGTTTTGTGACCGTCCCTTAAACAGAGTGACCCTTAATTAGAGGTAAATACATGGAAGTCCCTATTCAAAGGGACTGGGACCAGAAAAAATGTCCCTTAAATAGAGGTGTCCCTTATTCGGAGATGTCCCTTAGTGGAGGTTCTACTGTATATGTGGATGTAACAAATCCATCTCATTTCTAAAGCGAAGTGTCAAATTTCACTCAATTATCAAAAAATTGTCGCAGCAGAGGGAGGCGTCTTTATACTTGAGGGTCACTCATGGAGCAGATTTTCAATGGCATTGGGGGTGGGGTGGGGGAACGAAGTGAATTTTTGACATTTGTTACTCAGAAAAAAGTCGTTTTGATTTTCTTCTCTTTTCTTTCTCTCTGTCTCTTTTTTTTTTTTTTGAGACAAACATTTCGGGGGGGGGGGGGGGTTGTCCCCCCCCTAGCTACGCCCCTGAATATGAGAATCGAAATGAAATATGACAAAAAAAGTAATTTCAATATCATAGTGGTAAAGATCTCTCATGATGTTAATCGAGTCCCGTATCAGACCTCTCACAATTTCCTTATCTCCGTGTCCCGAAACTAACAAAGTGCCGGCTACCTCCCAGCAGTCTCCCCGCTGATCCAGTCGAAAACACTTGGTCCAGGGAAATCTCCTTTCCCTTCTCATTCAACAGAGTACAACGTGACATCGAAGCGCCACTAGGGGTGATGAAAAAATCATGCCACATGTTTCTCTGTGTTGCCAAAGAAGATGAAGCTCTTTCCTTTTAGACTCCTTGAGTTGTATTGAACAAATTTTATTCTAGAAAGTGTTACTTCAGTAGTGCTGAGTAATTTTCAGAAAACTGCAACTTTATTGTTTTTATTAGGTTTCATCAAGATGGCAGAAAAAAACAATAAATAACTTCTTCCTTAAAGTAAGTTTGTTTAGTTCATAATTATTTGCAGTTTTTTGATTTTTTGTCATAAAATATTAAAAAATTGACATCATTTTTCCAGACTAAGAACATGGGGTACGTAGGATCGCCCCTTGGCAGGTCACGTTGCAATGGACCAAGTTTTTTTTTTTTTTTTTATTTTCTCTAAAATCTCAATAATAATAACAATATTCTAAGTGTTGGTATGTTATACATTCATTTCATGTTACACATGTTTGGAAATAATAATAATATACAAAGAAACTTGGGTTTAAAAAAAAGCAAAGGTACATTTTATAATTAGTTAACAAAAATTATGCTAAATGAATTTTACCAAAGGATTTATTTCATATCTGCACGTTTGGGCTATTTATATTCTTAAATATTCTTCTAAATTTTTGCAGAGAATTTTTTTTAAAGAGCAAAATATGTAATACAGTGTATAATTAAGTTCCTGTTTTTATTTATTTATTTAAGAGATTTATTTATTTAAGAGATTTTTATAACTCCTCATGCACCACAGAGGAGGCTTGCAAAAGTAAGTAAAAAATCACAAAAAGCTAAAAACAAACAAAAAAAAACATACACGAATATCATAAGACACAAAAAACAATTAAAAGTTTAAAACACAAAACATAACTTCGAAGAACAGCAAGTCTCTCACAACTTTTCACAAGATCCAAAGGAACAGAAGACTAACAATAGGACAAACTAATCAAACTTTGCCTAAAGGATCTTCTGACCTCTTTTTTGCCAGACAAAAACTTGTCGGAAAGCTTTGGCTTTTGTCGGATGTCTTTTTATCCATAAGCTCATTTCCGTGGGATTTAAAAAGTCATTCCTTGTGATGCTGAAACACGTTTCTGCAGTAATCTGCAATTTGACATTTTTATTTCTTATTTTACTTTTTATGCACAAACATATTTACACTCCTGTTTGTGAAAATTGCAACACAATGAAGGAAGCATCATAGTTAAATGAAATTTAATACACAGTTGAGTGGTAATAGTACAAATAAATGATTACATTTTTAACCCGGGAAAACGCGCGCTATAACTACATACGTTAGAACGCGCGGTGGGTCTCCCAGACCCGGTTACCAGTTTTTGTAAAATAATACTAACAAAAACATTTTAAACCACAATTGATGCAATTTTAATGAGAAAATGATCACTGTATGAACGTAATACAAATAAATATTTACAGAAAATACTTACAGTTTATTCACATTCCTTGCAAATATAAATCGTGTGCTCGCTGCAGATATTTTTATTACACCTGGTACAGCAAATTGCAGATTTTCTGTCCTTTTTGCTTGGGCAAATGTGGCATCTTTTCTTTTGGCTACATTTTTGTAGTTTTTTTGGTGGCTCACTATCCTGACTGGGAGAACAGTGCTCGATGAGCTGTTGCCTCAGTCTTCGAGGAAGTGATAGTTGCGTGCTTCTCTCTTGAATTTGTTCTTTTATCAGCTCCAAAGCAAGTTCTTTCAAAAAATGTCGTCGACTTTTGACTGCTGTTTGGCTTTTGGCTGATAATAAGAGCACACAAGCATTTATAGCCGCTGTGTTTAGAACAGAAGAAAAACACCACCATTGGCCATCTTTTACTAATTCGTGCAGTAGAAAAGTTTGCAGACATTTCATCTACGACATCAACAGCTCCCTTCGTAAGATTGTAAAAGGTTATGATCTCAGGCTTTTTTGCATCTCCAGTTGATGGATCTATTGAATCATCATAGTGCATTGTTGAGATGACATTTACACATTTATTCTTTTTGGGAACATACGAAACTAATGTCATGTGTTTCTGGAAGCCGAACAAAGAGGAATGTACTTCTCTATTTTTTCCTGTGATAAACTCCTTGGGTAATTCTCGTTTATTTTTTCTAATTGTTCCCACAAGCGTAATTTTTTTCTTTAGTGGGTCCTTGGCCAAATTATAGCTTGTGTACCAGCTATCAACGGTTAGGTTTCTTCCAGAATTTGCCAGTTTTTCTGTTAGTCTCTTTACGATTTCATCACCAGAATTATTTGTCTTATACGCTCCATCAGGTTGTTTACCCGCATAAATTTCTAAATTCCAAGTATAAAAGGTTCTGGAATCTACAAGAGCAAATACTTTTATGCCGTATTTGGCAGGTTTGTTGGGGATGTATTGACGAAAACTGCATCGTCCTCTGAAAGCTTCAAGTTTTTCATCAATTGTTATGTATTCACCCACAGTATAGCAATTTTGGCAGTTGCTTACAAAACTTTCAAACATACCTCTTATTGGTGCGAGTTTGTCTGTCTGTCTTCTCTGAGCACGGTCTGTAATATCATCAAAACGTAAGCATCGTAATAGGAACAAAAAACGCTTCTGAGACATGGTTCGATGGAAAATGTCCAGGCCTGTTCCATCCGTAGCCCAGAGATCTTTGACATTCACATGCGAGGATTTGTGAAGGCCTCCAAAGTACAAAAGACCAATCAGTGCTTTAATTTCTATTATTGAAGTTTCTTTGGCATCACGATCTCAGTCAAAATTATGTGCTATAGTCTCTATAAATTTATTTGTGCAAGCTACGATATTCAATAGGATACTATCATCAATCAGCAGCTGCCAGGAATCTAATACGGAAGAAACTTTTTTTGTATCACCAATGTTTCCTGGTAATTTTAGAATAACATTGTGAGAAGGAATTCTTACATTTTGACGGTTTTTAATTTTGCTCCATTTTGTGCCGTCTTTGCCAACGTAGCAGTTTTGAGACAAAATGTCTGTGCTTTCATATAAATCTTCATCAGAATCAAGATCATCCTCTGAAGAAGAATTGTGCTCGCTAAAGATTTCATCATCATTTATTTCTTCATCCTCTTCATTTATTGATTCCTCATCGGTTGGTATATCTCTAAGCATATCTTCAAGTCTTTTCATTTCATCCTTATAAGACAAGTAGCGCTTCATTTTACTTTCTAAACTCAAAAACAGCAAAAAAGAAAAAATTGGGACTGAATGCACGACCAGGCGCGTCGGGTCTGCTAGACCCTAACATCAAAAATACCTACAAACATGAAATTCTACAATGTGCAATTCTCAACCTTCAGAAAGTGGTTGACCTTGACTACAGCTACTGCGGACTTGGACCACTTTCAACGAAAGGGGGGAATTCTACGCTGTAGTTTTTGACAGAGTGGGTCTCTCAGACCCAACGCGATTGCTCGCGGGTTAAACCAAACAAGCAATAAAAAGAGATAGAAATTAGTATTTTGTGTGGCCACCACGCGCCGCCTTAAGAATTGCTACACGACTCGACATGGAGTGAAACGAAGTTTGAATATCTGCCTGTGGAAGAGTATTCTATATTGTTTTTATGCGCAACCAAAGTTCAGCAACAGGAAGAGGATCGTGAGCGAGACGCCGCCCAACGAAATCCCCACACGTTCAATCAGTGACATATACGGGGAATATGCAAGCCAAGGAAGAAGCTGTACCTGCTGCAATTCAAGGTAGGATTTGACAGTCCTGGCGACATGTGGACGGGCATTATCCTGCAGGAACACAGCCCTGGCAATCCTTGCAGGAAAGGAATAGCTTGGGGCTGTAAAACTTCGTTTATGTATCGGGTACTGTTCAAATTGATCACAATTAATAGCAATTGTGATCGCCCATGATATGCTATGGCATCTCAGACCATAACTCCGGGTGTTCGTCCATTGTGGCATTCGATAATGCATTTCGGAATGTGCCGTTCACCAGCATAGCGCCTGACACGAATCTGGCCATCATGGTGCCACAAATTGAAGTGGGATTCGTCAGAAAAGATGGCCTGCTGTTAATCAGCACGTCAGCTTCTATTCACATTGGCCCATTGTAGCTGCAGGCGGCGATAGTTTTGCGTGAGAGGAATCCGGTATAAAGAAATCCTTGCTTGCAGCCCACACTGCAGCTGACGTCTCCGAATTGATGAAGCACACTATGAAACACCTGTAACTGTTGACCATTGTGCTGCCAATTGTCTAGAAAAAGCTGTGCGGTCTGACCTTAGTATATCCACTGCTTCCAAACAGGCATGATTGTGCTGCTGTTACGCTGCACACGAGCGGCTACTGCATGATAAGACAATCCAGCTTCACGAAGGCCGCCGATTCTGCCTCGTTCAAACTCCAAAATTTGCTCATTTTGCTTTCTTTCGTTGAAGAGGCAAAGTAAAGATTCAGTTAACGTCTGCTCTAGCATATAACCGCCGATAATCATAGATGTCTCGCTACAGCCGTCTATTTATGTTCGGTTCTATCCGCTGTTCGAAGGGCGCTGCTCAGCATACGCATGCGTTACCAGTCTGCAGTTCTAATCATTTGCATATCATGCCCTACTTTACATTTCCTGCAATTTTCAGCTCACTCACGTAAGTTCTTCATGGTGTTGCAATTTTCACAAACAGGAGTGTATTTAACTTAACATTCAAGCTTCTGTAAAGGAAAAAATTATTTTGCTAATATCTGTAACTGTAAAGTAGAAGTCTCAGCTAATTTTGCATATAATATGATTCCTGGTATCAATCACTCATAAAACTGGTAGCACAGAAGGGAAACATTATTTGTACTTTATTTATTTATTTTTTAAACTGACCTACCTATTTTACTCTAACGCAAATCAGGGAATTTTGGTGAACTTAAGCAGTAGTCCAGTAAAGTTAGTGAACAACAGGGGGCTCATTTTCCACAATTCCCATAACTTTTACATCATCAGCAAAACAATTCATGTTTCCAGAAATATTTTCATTGATGTCATTCATAAAAATAATAAACAAAAGAGGCCCTAAAACTGATCCCTGAGGAACCCCGCTTAAAACATCACTTTATTTAGAATGATGTCCCCTCACCACTATTTATTTCCTTTCAGTCAGTCAATTCCTAACTCGAAATAAAGTTTTTCCTCCTATTCCTATATTAGCTAGTTTGCTGAGAAGAATAACATGCTGTACCTTATCAAAAGCTTTTTGAAAATCAACATAAACAACATTCACATACTTTTTGTTATCTAAAGCCGAGGTAACCTTGCTTTAGAAATGCAATAACTGAGTAGCACACGATTTACCTTTCCTGAAACGGTCGGTGGAGTTTGTGAAAAAACATTTCACTTCCGGATACCAGTATGAAATTCTGTACAGCACTTATGTTCATATAACACAGCAAAAAAACGCCAGGAGGCAATTGATTGGAGATTAAGACCCCTCTGTGGTGACGTCATCAAAATGGCCGCCATGTATCGGTTAGTGCGTTGGTTTAACTGCTTAGAACTACATAATAGGTCATAATTTTGTAAAATTCAAATACATTATCTAAAAGCCGTTTAAAAAAGCTCTTCTACAGTGCTTAGTTTTATTTTCTACTAGCAGTACCCGCACGGCTTTGCTTGTGGTAGAAAAATTAAAAGGTCATTTGATTCGCCTGTATATTTACAAACAATGGATGATGAATTTTTCCTTAATTTGCTTGGCCATTTTACGATTTCTTCCTTCTGTCCTCAGTTGCACGACAGCCCTGGGTGGGCCCTGACCTTCTCAACAATTTTTTTATGTTACGGTTCTACGTTATGATAATTTTGTAATTTACTCGTCTGCGTTGTGATAATTTGCCCAGTAAAATGTTCTTAAAATTGAAATAGAAAAAGAAACAAATTGAATTTTCGGCAAAAACGCTTCGAGGTGCACACCCCCATGCTACAAATTAATTCTGTGCCAAATTTCGTGAAAATAGGCCGAATGTTTTAGGTGCTATGCTCGTCACAGAGAGACATCCGAACAGATATCCAGACAAACTTTGAGCTTTATTATTAGTAAAGAAGACAAATAGTTTAATAATTATAACAATATCAACGTGAAAACTGATAGGAAAACAATGACTTTCCTGTATTCTGCGATATTGAAGTAAAATTTTTACTGTTATACCTGCAATATAAAAGAACCTTTCCAGTTTCATTAAATTTAAATTTGTACTTCATGTTTTAACACTTTTTGTCAGTATTTTACTTTTATATTAAATGAAAGAAAGGTTAAAATGCAGAAATAATCAAAGTCACCGCCCAAAATGGATCGAGAACTTAATTATTAATGCTATCGTATAATAAAACAATTTTGTTGAAATGCTTACATTTTAAACATGTAAGAGAAATAGACAAAAATTACATGTTTTAATAACAAAGAAAAAGTTCCTGTTATAACAAAAACTGAATAAGTTTTTTTAAGGAAACGTTTTACGTCTTGTACTGACCCTCACAACAACGAAAAAACAAAGAAGTGTACTATTCAGACCTGATCTGACGCATTAATAGCGTGTAGACATCTCTTTGCACTTGTATGATATAGGTTCCTGTAATTTCTCCATTGTCATTTCGAGGTGTGCATACCAAAGAGGTTCAAACACTTCACCGATTTTTTTTCCATGCCCACTGATCCCCACTGGATCCAAGAGCTGAAAATTTTGCAGATGACATTTTGTCCATAGTAAACACTGCAATATTGCTCTCTTAAGGTGATGCAGAAGAACTTTGCTAGATGGTGGAATACAATCAACTGGTCTGTTTTGCTGGGTGAAGAAAATTCTCCTAGCCTCATTTACGGTTTCCACTGAGCTTGAATGATATGTCAGGACTACGAAGCGCTGAATAAGTAGGAAATGCTCATCGTCTTCATTGATGCTCTCGGGTACTTTAGTATAGTACAAAAAACTTTGTCAACATCTCTAATTACCATCCACATTTTCCATGCAGTACCCAGTTTTATCAATGCTGGCAAAATTGGACACCGTGTGCTCGTGTAAAGGCATGGGAAAAAGACAGAAGATCCGGAACACCTTGTGGAACTTTACGGTGCAAAACGTGGATAGGAAGATACCGCAGATATTTTCTACTTCCATACTCCACCCATAGCTCTTGCAGTTTTGGAACTCGGAACATAGCAATCACTACATCATCACTGTCAAGAGTTTTCGTGTTGATCTTTGCATGACCCGAGTATTCTATTGCATGATGCACATAAAGGAATAGCCACGCATCGGCTTCTTCGTGGGATACGAGAGACATGTTTTCAAAATTGTTCTTGACTGAAGTAATTACAGTGTCTTTGTAGGAGCATACAACCTGCTACCCATCAGGTAGATCCATCTTCACGAGATTTTCTGCCGAAAATCCGAGAAGCTCCTCTTTATTTTTATCTTTCGCAAGAAATTTAGTAAATGACTTTGGTATCAAAATATAGGATTTAATACTTATTCTTGGTCCAGATCCTCTCAATTGTCTCGTGTCGCTTTTCAAACTTCCTTTTGAATACCGGTCAAAAACTAAATCTACCCTATGAACGCTTTTTAGTCTCATTAATATGTACGGCTTCACAATCTGATCGCAGTATTGTTGGACAGTTGGAGTAGACTGAGGAACAAGCATGTGAATAAGTGCAGCCCCATCAATGAGCAATTTGGTTCCGGAATAGTAGTCAAAACCAGTCCAGTTGATTGGACAATACAAGAAACTACGTCGGACTTTTTTCTTGGTTTCCTAAATTTGCCAGTGTTGGATATAGAAGGTGGACACGAGCTGTTTTCATGAGAAATTTTTTTTTTACATCCATTTGAATTGCTTGGCAGGTAACATATAGCTTAGCAAAAAGAGTACTGCCCCTCTTCAAATCAACAATGTTTTGCTTGTCTTTGGACTAAACAAAAATATTTTTCTGCTCATCAAGAGGAGATTGTTTCTTTTAATAACATCATGTGTAGATAATTTTCTTAATGCTAAGCGATCTTCTACAAATGTCTTGAATTGGCTTGCGCTGACATCACAGAAATGGCACTTTTTTCTGAGAGAATAATTTTGTTGCTGTTTACTGTAGTTAAATCATCATCTTTGAAAGGATTCCCGGATTCTTGTGTTCTTCAAATGTTTCAACTGGGCTGGAAACATGAGTTTCATACTGAATACAAAAGCTTCTGGTATCTTCATGTATCTAGTATCTAGCTTTACGGTAGTGACGTCAGACTTCAGGCTCTGATTTTCTTCAAACTCCCCAATCATGCGCACAACTTCGGTCCAGCAACCATCCATTGTATAAATGACGCCTCATGAATTAAACGTGATAGATTAGTTAATGATTTTAAAATTAATTTGTTGTTTTGCTCATGCAAATAGTCGTGTGCCGTCCTGGAAAATTTCCTCTCAGTTTTGGAGCCAGATATATTTCCCCTATGAAACTCTTGAAAAATAGCTGGATGCAACTCTGGTAACTGATTAAAATTGAACAGGAATACTGAAGGCCATCGGGCATAATTTGTATGATCAAGAACAAACATCCATGGACATATGTTCTCAAGATTGACAGTAAAATCTGAGAAATTTCCTTGACGAATAGTGCGCACCAGATTTAAAAGTATACGTTCTAGCTTCATGGTGATCCTCCTGTGTACTTAAACTGAGGCGATTCTTATGATCTTCGCTTAACCCAGTCTGTATATGTTTCGTCTATATCTTTTCGACTTTGAAATGCTTTCTCTAACAGAATTTGGAGAGTGGTTACTGCAAAATCGTGAGCGTATCGCCTTCTCTTCATATGCAAAACTTTTAGCGTTCTTTCTTGCCCCCCCCCCTCCTGCCCCATGTTGTTACTTGATGGCAGTGAAATTTTTTAACTATTTACTGGGGGGGGGGAGAACAAATGCATATTTTTTTATAGTTTATTTTAGAGCTTTTATTTAGTGTACCTATTTTTTACAGAAGAATGATTTCTAATGACGTTTTGAGCAGTTAAACGAAACTTTTCACCTTTTCACACCAGACATTTTGATGACGAAAATTTTAATAACTCCAAAACTATTTGTCTTAGGAGGAAAAATCAATCTCTGTTAAATAGCTCTTTTAAAGTTCTTTCAGATGATACACATTCATATCACAATATAAAGATCTGTAATATAGTTCTAAGCAGTTGAATGTACTTACTTACCTTTCCAGGCGGCCATTTCGATGACGTTAATTGTAATAACTCTTAAACTATTTGTGATAGAAAAAAAATTCAATCACTATTAAATAGCTCTTTTAAAACGCTTTTAAATGGTATACTTTAATATCGCAATATTAAGATCCATAATAGAGTTCTAAGCAGTTAAACGAACATACTTTTCTTAATAAGGCGGCCATTTTGATGACGTCATCACAGGGGGTTCATGACCTCTGATCAAATGCCTCCCGGCGGATTTTTGTCCTTAGATATGTACATAAGCATTGTGAAAAATTTCAGACTGGTATCCGGAAGTGAAATGTTTTGGGTATTTTTGTCACAAACTCCACGGACTATACTGGGTCATTCCACACGAAATGAGCAAAATTCGCAAAAAAAGTGGTGGCCGCATGGTAACGGATTTTTATGAAATTTGGTATACAGGTTCCTTTTATGCCTATATAAAAATATCTAAAATATTTTTGCTTAAAGTTTTTTATTTTAATAGTTACATGCGTTTGAAAATTGGTCAAATTGAACAGCATTCTCATAATTGCTAAATGTTGCACTTTTGAAGGTTTGTATCTTATTAACTATTTAATGAAAACATAAAAGTTATATGTTGTTGCAATCTATGGAGTAGGGTAATTAATCTGATATCAGTAAAATTTTCAAAGTTATTATAGTTAACTTTTTACCGAGTTTCAAAAACTGAAGATATTTCAATTTTCTCATAATTAAGCATTTTATTTTTTAATCTCAATCTTTAAGGAATGCATTAGCTTTGATGAAATTAATACCCAATAATGTACTAAGTATCATAAAAGAAATATCTTACTTTTGAAGTTGTATTTTAACTCCTTTGTCTTCATAATCAGTTTTAAACTTGGTGACATTTTGTAAAATGAGGATTTTCCCCTTCACATACACACAAAAATTCAAATGAAGGAAAATTCAGACAACTTGAAAATTTTACAAGAATATAGAGCTGTGTTTCTACTATTTGCTTGAAGAAACTCGAAATTGGTTTTTGATTTCCAAACGTAAAATAAAATTCAGAAAAATAGCTTTTTTTTTGTTTTATTA
Source organism: Uloborus diversus (assembly GCF_026930045.1). Lineage (NCBI taxonomy): Eukaryota > Metazoa > Arthropoda > Arachnida > Araneae > Uloboridae > Uloborus > Uloborus diversus. Next base: position 153,576,505 of record NC_072733.1, read on the forward strand.
GTCAATCCATACAGTTTCGACGGATGGGTGCGCTCGACTATTTTTATTTTTTGAAATTCATATTCTTAAAAGCTGCATATGAAAGATGTTTAAAACCACTTTTATTTTTTCTCTCAACTGGACTTTTGATTTTTTAAAGGTCATCAAAAGTGATTTTCGTAGTCAAAAATGGGACCTTTGCATTTTGGCCGAAATCTATTTGAATTACATTTATGACAGTTAATTTAACACTTTGATGTTAAAGTGCATAAGTTGATAGTCTTATATGCTGAGTTACATTGCTGTAAGTTAATAATTAAAATAATGGCAACAGGTTAAAGTTCAAGACCAAATGTAAAAATTTTACTCATTTCAAAGGGGGATAACTCACGTAGGGGACGGAAACACAAAATGAAATACAACAAAAACTAATCACTGGAACCATGCTAAAAAGAATATGTAACTGTTGCTGTGTGTTTGTGCACCCTTTATAGATTACAGCCCCTCAAAAATCGTAAAAATGACATTTTTAGACCCCTATAAACCAAAAGGGGATAGAATTAAAAATAAAATTTCCTGGCCAATTGAATATTCCGTTCAAGTACTATACATGTTATACATATTGTTTTTACTTCCTTTTACAAAAAAGGAAGTATTGTATTCGCGAAAAAATTTTCACTCAAAAATCGCCCTTAATTTCCATTTTGCTCACCCCCAAATGAATGTTGAGTTTTTTTTCGATTCGACCACATGCGGAAAAGTGCCTAAGAATGTATAGACACGCGAAATATCCATTTTGACCATCACCGAGGTAATTACAACGACTTTTCTCGTGACGTCTGTATGTATGTGCGTATGTGTGTATGTGCGTATGTATCTCGCATAACTCAAAAATGGTATGTCCTAGAAAGTTGAAATTTGGTACATAGACTCGTAGTGGGGTCTAGTTGTGCACCTCCTATTTTGGTTGCATTCGGGTGTTTCTAAAGGGGTCTTTTGCACCTTTTTGGGGGGAAATCATTGTTAATTTCGATGCAAACTCAAGTGGTGTTATAATTTGGCGGTCACTTGGCGATATATCGCCAGTCTTTTGGTTGCCAAGTTTTGTCACCAACTTGGCGAAAAATTTGGCGATTTTTTTTTTTTTTTTTAAATCTGCTTTCAATGTGGCCATTGCTAGTGATATTTAAAGAGTTAGAGAGAGAATCCCATTAAAATTGCAATAATAGGGAAATAGCATTAAATTGGTGTAAAAGGAAGTCATGTGATGCACACATCAGCTCGTTTGTATTTAGTTTTTAAAAAAGATACAGGTCTTTGAAATTAGGCAATTTTACTAGTCAATTCACACACTAAAACAGAAATAAAAAGTGTGAAAACATCATGGCACCTTCTTAAATTACGTATATTGTGCCCTATGTAATACATTATACTGAAAAAACATACTGTAATTTTCAAAATAATTATTTTAATTTGATAACTTAGAAATATTTGAACATGAATGAGTAGTTTGTACTGCATGGAACCTGTATGGATTGACCCTTATGTGAAATTACGAGAATTCCATGAATTATATAAACGACTAAATGATGCAAAAGCAAGTAAAACTAACATTTATTTCAATTAAAAAAATGTACATTTCAGACTGTACTTCATAAACATGCTTTTGAGAAAATGAAACACGAAAGAAATGGTTAGTTTTGCTAAACTTACAAAATAAAATGAAGTAACTAATGAAATTTTAGCTCAGTTCAAGTTACTCTAGTAACAAAAATACGCTGATACCAATGATTAAAAGTTAATAGCATCTAAAAGACACTTCAAAATGATACGTAAAAAAAATTGAGTAAATTTAGAGCATTCCCTCATCTTCAAAAAAAAACATCTGAAACAGAGGGAAAATGAAATTTTTGGAAATTTTCGATTTTTTAAAGTACAATTTCATCATCAAGAAATTAATAAACAGTTACTAAATTAGAGCAGATAGTTAATTATAGATAGTTTTTCAATCTGAATTATTTTTACTGTTATTTTTTCATTAAAAGAGCTAGAAGAGTGATTTAAAATCTGAAGTAAATTGGCAAAATTTCAATCTTTGTTAATATCTCAGATTCAAAAAAAGATCCGAATAAATTTTACTTTGCTTTTTCTCAATAGAAAATTGTTTATAGAATGCGAAAATATTTATTTTTTAAGTGTACGTTTATAACTTATGGAGTTATTGAGTCACAAACTGGTAGTGATGGACTCTGAAAATTTAGGCTTAGCGTAAGCATCAACTTCTAATTTCAATAACAAAGCAACAAACAGTTTTTAAAGGTCCATACTTTACATTCCCTTATAGATATGTATGGTTTACCTAAATAAAAATTTTCATTGAAATCTGTGACATGTCAGCCACAGCTGATTTGCTCATTTCGCGGGGAATGACCCTACTGCAAACTAGTCAACAGACTATTATTCTCTAAGATATTCATTATCTTAATTTTGATCAAAGTTTCAAAAATCTTACAAACCACTGAAGTTAGGCTTACAGGTCTATAATTCCCTGCTTTACCTTTAGACTCTTGAAGAGCAATGTTATGTTAGCCAGCTGCCAGTCCTCGGACACTGTCCCTGAGTTATAAGAAGCATTAAAAATATTTAAAATAACTAACCACTAATTCCTCTACACATTCAACTAAAATTTTTGGATAAATATTACCTGGTCCCAGAACTGTAGTTTCTTTATTTTTTTCAAATGAAATCGAATCTCCTCCCTCAAAAACACTAAAGCCTCAAGCTGTATAATAGCTTGTGTCTTGCTAGTGTCAACTGTTGAGAGACAGTTATAGTTAATTACACTGGAAAAAAGTTATTAAGAACATTTGCAATATCCCTCTCGTTTTGGATAAAATTTCCATGCTGATCAACCAATGGCCCAAGTTGACTATTTCGATCTTTCCCAGAATTAACGTAAACAAGAAACCGTTTAGGATTCCCATCAATGTTATCTGCTAGCCTTTGCTCCAATTCCATTTTCTGAATCTGTACCAAATACTAAAATTTCGCCTTGCTTTACAGTACTGGAGCCTATCTGCATTCTGACTAGTTTCTTTATACTGACGAAAAGCGCTTTGCTTATAATTTAGGGCTTCTTTAATCAGCTCAAGATCAAGTTGCTTTAAATTTCCCTGTAGGTGGTTGTATTAAACTTTTTATAACTCTTCAAAATTGAATGAAAAACTACAAAGGGGAAAAAATGAAGCATGGGAATGAGATGTTCTGGGGGGAGGCAAAAACTTGTGCAAAAGGAGCCATTCCTTCAAAAGTTACTTAGTGGACAAACAGACATGCAGACAGTTCCTCATTTCAAAACCCCACTTTCAACTTTTTTTTTCAACAGTTATTTTATTTATTTTTGACCTTTTGCTTTTAATGATTTTTTTTTTTTAACTTATGGGATAGCAAACTACAGAATCCTTTATTGTAAATATGAAATATTAAAAACGAAAGTTGTTTTATAATGCTTTTTTTTTCTTTTAGAAATTCATAACACTCATCATGTCATCGCCTTCACATACAACAGAATATTCTTATCTAGGGCCACTGTCAACATCTACTCTTTATGGGCACAATGAAGACTGGCAGTGGTCCCCTGAGGACCAGTACAATCACTATACCTATCTCACTTCAAGTAGCACAAGCCAAGAACCACTTGATTATAGCATTGGCTCATCAATGTTTTTTGCTGGTGAAGAAAATGTTGATAGTTCTTCCTACAAAGGAAAGTCTATGAGTTCAGATGGAAGTTATCCTATGGAAGCAAATGATAGGCATGATGAAAGGTCCCCAGATGAGCAAGTTTTTGAAACGCTTGGACAAACTGTAAAGCAGGATCCGTACCAATATGAAGAATATGATGAAATTCCACCTCAACCTAAAAAGCGGGGAAGGAAAAAGAAAGAGCCTAATGGTGTGAGGTAAAGTCAAGCTTTTCATTGAGTTTCTCTTAATAAAAATAACATATTTAAGCTTTCTTATTTGAATTTAATCAATAATAAAATAATTTTTATGTAGCAAAACTGATTGATTGAAAATAATTTAGTTCCTTTTTCTTTCTTTTTGCACTATTTTCAACATTTAATTCAAGTAATTATAAGTAACAAATTTCATGTATATGTTAATTGCTGTTCAAAACATGCTCAAAAACTCTTTCATGAACATCAAAGGTTTTAAAAATGTTAGTTTCTCTATTATTGTGGAGCAGAAATCAAAAATTTAAAGCTTAAATGTGTATTTTTGTTTATGCTTGTATAGCAGGGTTTGTAATTCCTTAAGAGACCCTTCATTTCATCAAGCAAAATTAAGGTCCTTAAAAAACCCTTAAAAAGTCGTTAATTTTCAGAAAATTTCCTTAATTTTTTAAAACTATATTAAATTTGGTCCCGTTTTATCATTGACACCCCAAATGACAGCCCGGGGCATCACCCATGCTAGGTAGGTGACTATATTATGTATCAAGTAATTCCCCCCCCCCCCTCAACACACACACTCTGGAAAACTTTGAAATGGTGTACCTGAAGTAATCTAGTCATTTCCGATGAGACCTCAAAATTTTTTGAAAGACCTTAAACAGTCCTTAATTTTCACTTTTAAAAATGAGTATGAATCCTGTATCAACTTGTGCTTGTTCATAAATTGTATAATTTGTTTTAATGGCTGTTTTTATATTATTTTTGCCACTGTAACTGGATTTTTTTTCTGTAGTGTGCACTACTTTTAATAAAAGAAATAAGTAAAAAAGTCAAAGGAACCCTAGCAGACCTGTGCTGGGCACCCAAAGAGGGCGCTAGAAGGCAAAAAGTTCTATAGGTCAAGGATGTATCCATACAATGATGGGGAAGGGTGACTAAGGCTTTATATGGGGAAGAGTGACTAACGAAAGTAAAATTTAAAGAAAAAGTAGTTGAGAAATGATGCATATTGTTTTTCTTTCATGAAATAATGTATGTGATTAAAAGAGTTTAAATAAAAATTGTTTTGAGTATCAAAGCATGAAAAAAAAACTTTTAAATAAAAAAAAGCGCCTTCAAAAAACACCTAGGAACTAAAAAGCAAAAAATAACAGATTACACTAACACACTACCCAAACCTAGAAATGGAATTTATTTTACAATTCTAGTACAAAAATCAACTAAACTAATCACCTAATTTTAAAATAAACACTTTTTAATTACAGTACGATGAAGTATTTTAAATACATAACTAATTATATACGATCTCTTAATTTTTGATAACCTTTTGAAGTTGTGAGCCTGCTATAATTACTACCTAACATAACTGACAACTCACCGAATCCTGAATTGAACACTAATTTATCTAAACATGAAATTAGTCTTTAAAACCAAATCTACTCAGTTATGTTAGGTAGTAGTTTATAGGAGGCCCCGACTTCAAAAGGTTATTAAAAATTAAGAGATTGTATATAATTAGTTAGGTATTTAAAATAATTCATCATATAAGAATTAAAATCAATGTTTTATTTTATTATTCGGTGTTTAGTTTAGTTGCTTTTTGTACTGGAATTATAAAATAAATTTCATTTCTAGGTTTGGGTAGGAAATAGTATGTAAGTGTAATCGGTTATTTTTTGCGTTTTAGTTCCTAGATGTTTTTGAAGGCTTTTTTTTTATTTGAAAGTAATTTATTTTTTGCTTTTTAGTGGTGTAAATATAAAATCAGTTCATAGAGTATGAGGTACATGACGTTGAGGCCTTTCTTACGAGCATCTCGAGTAAAAAAGCGTTGAGCACATGAGTCTGAAAAGCAACTAAGATGAGCACGATAGAGAAAGAAATAGACCACAGCGTCTCGGAGACTTCCGAAGACTGTGAAGAAAGGCTTTTCAAATGTGCAACTGTACAAAAAATTTTGTCTTCATCATTAGTTCGACTTTATCAAAGTTTGCTTTCCAAAAGCAAATGCACGAGTCACTTAAAAAACAACAGAAATCACTTAAAGTTTAAAATTGTAAATTGTAAATTTCAAAATTGTAACTTTGTAAATTATATTTCACAACGATACGTATCACACAACCCTCGATAAAGCTGTCATAGATTTAGGAAAGAAGAACTTTGAGAAAGGACGAGTATACATAGCTCTCAGCAGAGTCAAGACATGAAGTAATAGCTCAATCTGATTTATAACCCTTTAAACTTTTAACTAAACCTCATGATGAATGAGCATTATCAGAAGTGCAACAATTGATACATCTCATTTCTGATAAAAAGTAGACTGGATTCAGTACTTAGTTAGAACCATTTAAATGTTTACGGTTTCCCAAACTACAAATAAACTGTAAATTGGAAGTTGTAAAATTATAAATTGTGACATTTTAAATAGTAATTTATGTTTCACAACAATACGTGTCATGTAACTTGTGATAAAAGTCGCATGGTTCTTCAAATGCCCCCAATACAGATGAAGATAAAAAATTCCACTAGAATGAATTTTATGTTTGCTTCAGTGAATCCTTGATTCACTGAAGCAATCATTGAAAATCTGAATGATCATTGAAATGTCATTGTGATTACTCTTAATAATAATATCTTTTGTACTTTCTATCACTATGGGTAAAGAAAACACATACCTTTGTTTTATGGCATTTTTTTAACAATGGGTTTACATATAATCGTTTGTGAGGGAAATTACATGAAATTAATTATTTTTACCCATAACTTTTCTCTAAAGAACAAATAGGGTAAATCAAAGATTTGAAACCATAGAATAAAGTTAGACACCCCCCCCCCCCCCATCCACTAAACAAACAAACAAAAAAAAAATCATAAAAACCGTTTCACTAAGTGAGACAATATATGAAGTTAATAAAGTACAAATCGCTTTAAATCTGAGTCTTGTTTACCCCTATAGTTCACCCCTTCTTCTTCTTCTTCGGCACTACAGCCTAGGGCAGGCCAAGACTGTCTCAATCAGTTTCCTCCATTCCGCCCTGTCAGAAACAGATTTCCTCCATCCACTGAGGCCAACAATTTTTAAGTCTTTTTCGGCACAATCGAGCCATCTGGCTGGTGGGCGGCCCCTCTTGCGCGCACCATCTGGAATTGTGAAGGTGACTTTATGGATTGGGTCCCTACTATCTAGCCTAAAAAGGTGCCCCAGCCATCTTGATGCGATTGGCTTTAATAAAGTGGATAACATCTGGCTATTTATAGAATTTTTTATGTATCTCAAAATTATAGAGAGTGCGCCATCTGTTGTTTTCCTGGGCAGCACCAAAAATTCTTCTTAAAATTTTCCTTTCAAAAACCATCAATCTCTCTTCTTCTGCTTTAATTAAAGCCCAACCCTCACTTCCATAAGTTAGGACTGGTCTTAACAGGGTCTTGTATATATTTATTTTTGTACTTAGGCGAAAAAGTTTACTTTTTAATTGGCTTTTCAAACCAAAGTAGCATTTGTTTGCCATAGTTAGGCGGCAATTGATTTCAACGCTAATATCATAGTTCACCCCTAGTTTTAAAAATATTGAGCCCCCTTCATTCTCAGGCCCGGGCCAACAAGGTGTTTTTTCTCCCCCCCCCCCTGTAATCACCCCTGGGTACAGGTGTCTTCGAGTGTTTATGGAACATTGTACAAAGAAAAAACAAATCAGATGAGTTCAGAACCTCCTCCTTTTTTTGAAGCCTGCTAATTAGTATAACCCTAATTTGAAATTAAACTGGAGGCATTAGAAATAGTAAATCTAGAATACTGATCAGACTTGGGAAATCACTCCAGCTACAACATATTATTAAAGAATATAAATTAAATCATCGGGGGAGGGGTGTTCTGAATTCAATTCCCCTTGGATTGAACACTAAATGTGTTTAAAAACTGAAAAATTAAAAAAAAAAAAACATTTTAGTGACTAAATAAAGTTATTTTAGTTAAAAATAACATTAAAGTAATTGATTCAGCTATTAAAGTAGCAAAATATATTTAATTTAATGCTTTGCTGCATAGTAAAAAGTAAACAAACATGTGACTTTTCAGTATTTTTACAGAATTCAGTATTTTTTGAGAGAGCAAAATACTGTGTGTAGAAAAAAAAGACGGGACATTGGAAGCTAAATTCAACATGTTCCAGTTTCATGCATCCAATTCAAGTAGTCTGCTATATAGATACAAAGATACGTGGAAAAGTTTTCGGGTGTAGTGCAATATATTAACTGTGTTGTGTCAGCTACACAGCCATGCCATTTCAATATTTTTTCATCCTGTTTGGATCACATGTCTGAGTAAAACATTAGTAACACCTATAAGTAAAAATTAACAGGCGACAAAAATTAATCATCCATATGCCCCGAGAATGATATTTCAAGACGAACGCAAAACCTTTGCTGTGAAAATACACTGGTCACGGAAAAAACACGTGACCTGTGACATATTCCGCCTGCTGATGTAAACTGGATTACATACCCACAACGTGTGAAATTTTAAGTTTCTTGGATTTCCCCGGGACCCCTTATCCGATCCAGACCAAATTTCCATGGGACCACGTGGGAAGTATACCCTTCTAAAGAATTTTTTTTTTTTTTCAAATCGTTCCAGTAGTCTGGGAATAATATGAAAACATACATAAAAAGACCCAATACGAAATCATATTTTCCTTTTTTGAAGTCGGTTAAAAAGATTATTTACCAATATTCTGGATCCATTAACTTTGCTCCATCTGTTCAACTATTGATTCGTTTATGGATTCCAAAGCTACCGTAAACCCCAGGGTGACTTTGTCCAGTTTTCAAGTTTCGAGTCAAATGTTTTGTACTTGCTGCAAAATTAATGGAATAATGAAAATTTTGCCCTTTGAGGGAAGGCAAAATGAAATTGAGATCGCTAGTGCATTTCTTTTTTGTCTTTCTTAATGTATTTTTAAAAATGAAAAACTGGATGGGCAAAATCAACCTGCTAAAAGGAGTGACATTGCCCACTTTTCATATGAAACGCCTTCAAATATTTTGTTGGGCAAAGTGACCTTTCCCAGGGGTGAATAAAATCCCATCTTTTCTCAATCAAAAATATTCATTGAACAAAGCAATGCAGGAAATAGATATAAACATTAAAATAAACAGGAAAATCAGGGGGAAAATTAAAAATAAAAATGTGTCACAATGATGAAATTATGATCAAACTAGAAGCCCGTCCCAACCTAGTTCGGGTTAAAAAACTATCCATCTTAAATAAATATTATAAAGGTACTTTTTAATGTTGAAAATTTATAGTAAGCAATATTTTTTTGTTTCGCTAACATTTTATCATTCACTATAAAAATCAAGCTTATAAATTACATTTAAGTTTTAAAAAGCTTGATTTTTTTTTGTCCTAAAATTTTTTCAAAATTGTGTCCTAAAATTTTTGAAATCAACACTCCGACCTCTGGGGTTGCTGCCGTTTTAATCTCCAATTTTTTTACCTATGTTAAATTATCAGTATATCAATCCCCTTGCTTAACTTTAACAATGAAGGTGCGAACAGTTAGACCTTCATTTCTTCCAAAACATGTAAGAGAAGCACATATGTTTAGTTATTGACAGAAGATATGTTGATGAACTAGTAAGTTTATCATATATATAGTTACTTGACAGAAAAAAAAAGGCAAAATATAATGAGCAAAATAGCCTCAAAAAATGTAGACATGTATTTTGGTGTTACAAGCAATGGAGTTTCTAGCAAATGTGTCACACGGGTTACTAACTCGTAGTGTTACCGACCCCAATTTTACCCTAAAAAAATTTAAATGTTTAAATGTAAATATGAAATTCATGCAATTTTCAAAAATAACTCTTTCCTTTTTTTGTGGCGTAGCAAAAGTTTGGAAAATAAATATAAACTGTGAGTTCATTTTATGCAAAATTTGCCCTAGACGCCATTTATAACCTCCCCCTTCTCCTGCAATTTGGGCACTTTTTTATTAAATTTGTTAGATTAAGTCTAATTTTAAGATATATTGGTGGAAATTTTCAGAATTAAACTATTTATATTTTTTACAAACTATAAAATCAGGTTTTGAGTGTTACCCGGTGAGGACACGCCCCCTCCCCCCACTATAGGTTACAAGGAACCTTTTTTCAATGCAAGAATATGAGAGCTTTTGAATCGAATGCATGGCTTTACATCTTCAGTAGAGTCTCAAAAATCTGAGGTGCTTCATTTATACTTTGAGTTAAATCTTTTAGAGCTAAAAATGATTTTCATTAAAATCAGAAAATAGAAAACTTTTAACTATTGTAAAACTTATTAACTACATACAGTAAATTATAAAAATGCATTGCAAGGTTGGTTTCAACAACACTTCCTAAGTCGAACGAAATATTCATCGACTACAAGATTGGTATCAAGGGATGCCTTAGAGATAATAGATTGATAAGTAAAATTGACTTTGTTTTGATGCAAAGAATGTCTTAACAACCTTTTGGAATATTTTGTTATAATCAAAAGAGGAGGTGCATAACTTGATGTGAAATTTAAACCTTTTGCAACTAATTAACCGTTTTTGTGTTATCCAAAATATATACAAATCTTGTTATGACAAATCTCTTCAAAATGGATTCGGGCAGTTAAAATGCATAAATACGTTCAGGCATCTTGAAAAACTAAAAGTCAAAATTTGTTTTCAACGTAGTTAAAATGGAAATTAATGTTAATGTTGAACTTTGTGTGGTGAATTTTTTGTGAAGACAATATTTCCTCTAATTTGTACATGGAAGTGAAAAGTGCTCCTTGTCATGTTATCCGAATAGTGTAAATTTGTTATTCTGGAAGAATTTTCCGGGTAATCCGAGTTTTCAGTAAACCGAGGTGACGTGAGTCCCAATTGCCTCGGATTTTCGAGACTCTACTGTATTTACTCGCGTCTTTTTGCATGGAAAAAACAGGCTCATTGTAATCTGAAAACTAGTCTTCAATATTTTTCACTAACTTGCGCTTTTAACATTTTTTTTTTAATAATTTCTTTCTAGTGCTGTAATCAGTTAATTTGTATCTGGCATGATATACTATTTTTGTACCCTGTATATATTCTGTAAAATATAAAGAAGCACGTTTAAGTTAAAAAGAAAAAAATAACCATTGTGATTTATTGCTACATTGTGATGCATCGTTACATGACATCTCGAGGTAAGGTTGGCTATGCATCACGATGTAGAAATTCCTACATCGCCAGCCCTACTACATAGGCCAGCTGTTCTAAAGTTAGGGGGCATAGAAGAATTTAAGGGAGGTGTGAGTGTATAAAAAAATGAAGTAAAAAGTAAAGAATTGTCAATAATTTGCTCAATTATGTGGTCACATGTGAATATTAAATAATAGTGTCAACCCCCTCATTAAGTGACTGATCAGATGCATATAAGGTGACCATTAGGGTGGAGCTTACTTTTGAAATATGAAAATATCATCTTCTCACCCTCTAATTTGGTTCCTTTTAATGAAAAAAAATTGAGGTAAAATTTTAGCAGGCTCGAATGATTTTTACACGCTGCTCAACAATGGGAAAGTTTTTAATGTACATATTAATATATGTAGCACATGGGAATTGTAATAACATTATAAAATTACTTCAGTACTTTTAATATTACTCCAGTTTCCCATTTTAAGGCATATAAGGTATTACTAGACTATGTAAAACTAGAAATAGTACAATAAAGAAATTTCAGAGGATCCATTTTGTTGTGCAATCATACAGGGAAACTTGCTGATTTGAAAAGTCAATAAAAGGAAAAGTACTTCATATATCAATTTATTCCTTTTTATTAGATATTGTATACATTCTGAATTTTTATTTTAACTAGATTTTAAAATTACATCAGGCAAAGGGCGGCCTCCATTAATGATACACTGATCTACCTTAGATTTGAAGTTTTGTTTTACTCTTTAGACCATATCAACAGGAATGTTGGCAATGGCTAGCCGGATGTCATCCTTCAGGTATTGCAGGGTCCAGGGCTAGACATTGTAAACGATCGATTTGAGATCAATCATTTAGTTTGTAACTGTGCATAAACTGCAAAAAAGTATAAAATACACATGCAGTTGATTGAAATTGATATCTATCCCGCACCATTTTGAGGAAGACATTAATGGTCACCTTAGATGCCAGGGATCACGCTAAGGATTTCGAATTGTTCGCCAGTAAATTAACCGAATTTTTAAAGTGTTAGCCAAATTTCAAAAGTCTTAGTCAAAGACTAACTTTTACTCATTTTAATGTATTTTTGTCTGCAGAAATATTTAATCAGAAAGTGAAGTATAACTTAATTTTTGACAATTTTTTGAGGATAACAGCAGGGGTATATCGGGAATTTTTGTCCGTTTTTAGGAATTTGGTGAGAAGAAAATGCAAATTAAGTAGTTTTTCCACAAATCATATGTAACTTTTCAAAGGAAAAAATGGCTAAAAACAACTTCAAGTGATATTTATCATTCTTTAATAAATTTGAGAGTAGAAATAAAAGCTTTTAACGAAGTAAAGACTGCATTCATATCTTACTCCGATGTTTCAGACATCAAACACAATGAAACAAACGTGCCATTCAACAAGGCATCCGCCAACACTTTCGACTCGGTAGCCACGCTGCGCACTCGATATCCAATCAGCGAGAGGCAAACGTCATCCTTCCTCCGATCCGATGGACGGTAACGCTCCGATCCGATGCTAACGCGCGTCTCAATCTGCTCGAAGTGGTCCGAGGATAAAACAACTTTCAGTGATTGCTAGTCTGGAGTTTTGTGAAAAGTTCGTTTTTAGGGGTCGGAATTTTGTTAAGGGTCTGTCTTTAGGGGTCCAAATTTTGTGAACAGACCTAATTTTTATTTAGATTGACATCTAAAGGGAGATTTTTTTTCCTCTGTGTATATTTTAGAGAATTTTCTGTTCGCCAATAAATTCGCCAAATTCGAATTTTGTTCGCCGATTTTACGATTTTATCGCATTTGGCGCATTGGCAAATGCTTAATGCGGTCCCTGGAAGCATACCAATCTTAACTAGATCCTAGATTACATCAAAAAATTTATTTCTTTGTTTTCATATGTTATAACAATAGTATAATCAAAATAAAGTTTTGTGTTGCTATGTTAAATTTTGTGGGAAATTATCTAAATGTTTACTTTATAAAGCTTCAGTTGTCCTAGTTCACCTTAATTTCCCATTGTACATTTCTCCATCTCACCACACTTAGCAAATAGCCTTAGGTTAATTTCCTATTGTGCTACTTGTATTAACCAAATATGGTGGCAAGCGCTGGGACCTCATGTCTGTTTTCAGGGGCGGAGGGGGCTAAAGCCCGAAAGTTTGAGAACCCGCAGCAAAGACCATTTCTTCATTATCCCTTCATGTGTCCTGAAGCCATTAATAACTTTCAAAATATTAGTTCTGTAGTTCTTCAGGCTTTAAAAATGTTATTTGGGAAACTTTTGAGGAGCAGTATTTAGTCCAGAATGTTTCAATTTTGTAAGAATAGAAAATTTTGGACTAATAAAAAGTCACCTATGCAAGATAATGTTAAGTAAAAAGTGCCTTAAATTGGTGTTTCACTGTACTATATGTAGGGTGCAAAAAAAAAAAAAAAAAAAAGAAATAATAACTGTAATGAATTTTCATAATTTTCAATAAACATTTGGCTTGGTGTCCAGAGGTTCGCGAAATTGAAGTTTAACTGTGTATCAGAAGTATCTGGAAACTCTTAAGGATTTTTTTTCCTTTTTTTTTCCACTTTGAAAAACACACACACAAAAAAAAAAGCTTTATTTTGTTGAATGTTTTATTCCTGTTTTTATTTATTTTCTAGCTATGAATATATTCATACACCAGATGGTGTTAAATGTGTTAAACAAGAAAGAATTACAGAGACTTTTAAGCAAAGGAAAAGAATGGATAGATTTGATGGAATGCCAGAAGAGGAAGTTATGAAGAAGTCCTTACCTGATCATTTAAGTCATGGATTAGACATAGTGATTGTGAGTAAAACAAACCTTGAATTTTTGTCTCACACTTTCTACTGTGCAAAAATATCTGCAGCATACATTGTAATCTGGCCATAATGGCATGGACATTCAGAAACTATAGTGCACACAAAATTAAAATAGTCTGGAAAATAGCCTGTATAAACAATGAACACCCATGCCACCAAAGTATCTTTTTGGCTATATGTTTTAACGTTATGAGAGTGGGTGGATGCTATCTGTTGGAAGCTTTTTGAAATTAGTGCCTTAAAAGTGCACTTTTAAGTTACGTTTCGTGACGTTGTGTGAAAGAAGTGGGTTCTGAGGCTCTTTCTGAAAAATTCTTGGCATTTTGGCTATAAAATCCCAATTTTAAGCTAGCTTTAGTGATATTAGGAGAAAAGATGAGAAGTTTATGATCTCTCCCACATAAAATACATTTTTAACTAATTTTTTATGAACTAATAAACAAGGGAGAAGGGTTGGTTGAGACCCTACCGGAAATTGTTTGAAGGTCCCAAAAATTTAGTTTGTTTGGTCAAGTTAGGGGAGAAAAGATGGACATGCTGCTCTCCCTCGGAAAAGCACATTTTTAAAAAATTAAACACATGTATCTCAAGAAATTGCTTCTTCCCAATATTTTTCTGGCTAAAAAAAGAGGTTCTCTATTATTCAAACTGAATTTTTCTCAACACATCTTAATTTCTAACTTGTGAAACCTATGTTTAAGAAACATGCCAGGCTCAAGCACATGCTTCGCCAAAAATTGCATGTGGTGCTTAAACTTTCAATCCTTGGGAGTCAGAATTTATCATCACTTATGCTCCTTGAAATGAATAATTTATGCATCATTTTATTCACTAGTGTATTATTATTACCTTATTTGAAACTTGAAAATATTGCTTTTTTTCTCATCCAGGACTGAAATAAATGCAGAAATGAACTAGATACTAATGCATTGGAATTCAACTTTTAATGAATTAAACAAGTGTTTTGATTGAAATTATTTATTATAACATACAAAATTATATTAAAAGAAGTACAACAAAAAAAGGTTTACAAAATTTTGATTGACTTAGAAGGTTAAAGTAATTATTCTAAGATTTCAGCTGAATTTTCTTAGCTTTAACCACACTTAAAACTCTATGTGAACATGCCACTATCAAATGCGTGTGTTGTCAAAAATTGCATCCATGCCTGAGATTTTAATCCTTTTGCATTTTGTAAATATTTCAATTATTTTGAGTTATTTTAACCTATGCTAGTTTAAACTGACTTATTTTATTTTTTATTTTAATAAATATTTTATTTTTTAATTTGATTTTTGTAATTATTAAATTATTAGTTTTAATTAATGAACTTGTCTCAGTACCTGAATTTTTGTTTCTATTTTAAAGTATGACTTCATTCTTATAACGAGAAAATATATTTCACAAACTTTTAAATTGCAAAAGATTCAGAAACACTTTCACGAGTGCAATTTAGATTTTCTATATGCTGCTGAACACATTTTCAAACCTTGATCCCAATTTCTTAAGTTATTTTTAATAGTTTCTGAAGTGAGTGGATGTATGTGTATAAACAATATTACATTACTTGTTTATACTGTTTGTAAAAAGTAATGTCTAACAGAGTGGTAACTATTAAAAGTGTAATTTGCAGCTGATCCCAGACCGCAAATTGCTGCTCTAAAACTGCTCCAGAAATTGATTTTTGATTTTCTACCCCTGCTATTGTTAAACCTTTTTTTTCCTAAAATGTAAATATTTTCCCTCCAAGTTGAGACTTAACCTAGACCGAAACCAGTATGAAATACGATTAATAAAAATGTTTATTTGTTTATAGGTTTGTTTATTTGTCTTTAGCTTTCATTTTTTTTTAATCTTAAAACCTTTTTTTTTTCTACAGATTGGAATTAATCCTGGGTTAATGGCTGCATATAAAGGGCATCATTATGCTGGACCTGGAAATCATTTTTGTAAGCAAGATTCTATTCTTGTTTATTTGCTTTATTTTTTTTTTTTTCAAAAGTTAAAAACTTAAAATTATTAAAAAAACATTTAGTGTTTCAGCTTTTTTTATGTAGTAAAGTATATGCCAAAGGGGAAAAAAATACTCTTAATACTTTTTTCCTCTAAAATGATTCCATAAAAATGAATGTACAATAATGATATATAGTTGGAATTTTAACTTTTAAATCAGGGGTCTGTTCAGGATTTTTCACAGGGTCCGTTTTTTGTGAAAAATCAAATAATTTTGTGAAAAATGAATTAATTTTGTGAAAAATCAAAACATTTTGCAAAAAAAAAAAAAAATTTTGTTAAAACGAAATTTAAGAATTTAGAGATGGCACAAACTGCATCAATTAAACTTAAGTGTTTTCCTCTTCTATGACGAGAAAATCATTCTGGATTTTTGTTCTGATATTTGGCGGGGGGGGGGGGGGGCATCGCTCTTTCAAGTATCATATTTGTCTACCATTCTGCATTATGTTAAATTATACTAGATATATTTCTGTACAGTATTTAAAATAATTGTAACAAAAATATAAATAAATATAACAAAATTCAGAATAGGGTTCAGCATTCAACTTTTTGACCCAAGACACTCTTAAAAAGCATAGAATTTCGTTTAAAACTTATAAATTCCGTGATTTTAACAAAAATAAAAAGACATTTCATTTGTTTACCTCTTAAAAAGCGTAATAATCATCAAAAATTCGAAAAATCGGATTCCCATAGCGGATGCAAAGAGATCGCAATTCTCAAAGTGAAGGCATCAAAAGTATAAAAACGGCTTGTAAAAGAAATATTTTTGATAAAATTATTTTAAAATTGCATTTTAGAGTCCTATGATAACATATCATTAATATCTGTGGACACAGTTGACCCCCCCCCCCCCAAAAAAAAAAAATAATAAAATGAAATAAACCATCTATTCAGCATTTTAATTTTTGACTCATAACAGAAAATGGAATTTTCTTTAAAAACTTGAAATGAGAGTTCTAACAGAAATAAAGAGACTTTTCATTTATTTGAATCCTAATAAAGCGAAGTTAGCTTGAAAAAAAAACAAAATATGATTCTCATATCGGATGTTAAAAGATTGTATTTTTCAAAATGTAGACATCTAAAGAAAAAAAAACGGTAATCAAAAGAGTTTTTTAAAGTTAGTCATCCTTTGTTAGCATCGAAAAATCAAAAAAAATATAATTTTCTCCCAAAATAACAAACATCGCACCGCACCGTAAAAACGCAAATATTGACACGCCTACAAAATGATGAGAATATTTTCTAATCAAGTCATTATAAAGGTTTAATGCCAGACGCTAAGTGGTGATAGTTTTGAAGTTGGTAACCCTACCTGAAGCGATCATATTTTTTCCTCACCCTTACTATCCCTTTGCAGGTCTAAGTTCATTTCGCAGATATATATTATTGTTTATTAAATCATGAGCGGAGAAAAGTGCTTACCAATGCCTTTTCAAAAAAATTTACAACAGCACCGCTGCTAATTAGCTGTGATAAAACAAACAACCATTATATTTATTTGGCAGTAGCAATTATTTATCACTTGCAGGAGCATCGCAAGAGTGCCGATTTTTTTTTTTTTTTTCCAAAATTAGCCGATTTTGTATAAGCTGATCCCTCTGATTTGACTTAAAAAAAGGTTCCAAAAATTATCGGTTTATACACAGAAATATGCGTTATTTTGCTTTCAGATCCGATCTTGTTTATCAGAATTTTGTGAAGGGTCCGTTTTGTTTGATCGGGATTTTGTGAAAGGTCCGTTTTGTTTGATCGGGATTTTGTGAAAGGTCCGTTTTGGTTGATCGGATTTTTGTGAAGGGTGCGTTAACGGACCCAAATATCCTTTGGCCAGACCCCTGTAAGTATAATAGAATGTAATAACAGTGTAGTAATCAGGCCCGGATCTCTATACCTGCAGACTTTGCAATGTGAATGGAGGCGGGCACACTCCTAAGGGGCTGCAGTGACTTACTAGGAGTTTTTAAATTGTGATGTTTAAATCTTTAAAAAATGTGCACGGACAGCATGAAAAATCCTCAATGTTTTGAAATATCTTAATGAAAGTCACATCAGTTCTAAAAATTTGAAGAGTGAAAACTGAAGTTTAACTTGATCAAAAGATTGAAGTTCATGTATTGTATCTAAACTTATTTAAAAAAACACAGAAAATTAACAACCTGTTAACAGAGGAATAACATGAAATTCAAAGCGTTCACAAAATTAACCAGAAATACCGTGAAAACTGATCAAAGCATGTGCCGAAAATATGGTTTGACCAGATAGAATGAACAAAAATCCTATGAATTTTGGTTCACCACAGAACAAAATTTAAAAAATTAATGAAATAAAAATGAATTTGTAGGAAATTTCAGGCAGTTAAAAGGCAGGCACGTAGAAATATCAAAAAGAAAATCCTCTAGTCACAAAAACATGTCCCAAACTTATAAAAAATATGGAACAAGAGCTGCTTCATTTACCAAACTAAGCCGATTCTACATAATGTGAAAACCCTTTTCGAAACCAAGATCTACAGGGGAAAACAGTTTTGGAATCATATTAAAAGATTGAATGAAATTAGAACACTCAAGTCCTTAGAAACTTGTTTAATTGTTGATATAGCTTAAAACTAAAATGTGTATCCAATAAGCAGGACTGAAAGCCCCACATAACTTCTCAAAACCTTAAAATAATAAAAAAAGAAATAATACCTTTTAAACAAATAAATTCAAAATTAAGGTTGAAATATTGAAGCAGTCAGAAAATGACATCGGAAGCGAGATAACGTACGAAACAGTCAACGTAAAATTAGGGTTAAAATTGCCCATTTAGATTAACCCAGAATCAAATCGTAAGATAGAATATTTCTGTTTCATATTCTGTCACTGTGTTAAATAATAAAAGATTGAATACATTCTCTTGTAGTTTTCTAGATTGAATATGAAGTGTTTTATCATCCACTACAAAACTCTAGCTTATAAATTATAGGAAGCATAATTTTAGTCAGAGACAAAGCAGGACTTAAAATATTGCCGCGATCGACTCATAATGGGTCAAGCGGTCAATTGTGATCGACTGGTTGTCTACCACTGATCTAGAGGAAATAGAAAAATAGTTATTTTTTGTAGTTCAATAATTTTACCAGGATGCGATTCTTTTAAAATACTGAAGAGAAAAAGATTTTTAAATCCATTTTTAAAAAGGGGCAGGGGACAAGACTATGGGAGGGTGGAGGTTCTCTGTAGGAAAAAAAACTAAATCTTATTTTAATTGCTTATCTTTTGTGTGGAGTTTCATTTAGAAATTTTAAAACACATTTGGTCAAACACATTTGTAGGTGCTACCTTAAACAATATTGGTTTAGGATAATATCGGTTATCGATAGATAATATCGGTTATCATTATCTATCGAAGGAAGTGCTGCAGAATTATAAGCGCCTACAGTTTTTGTTATTTTATATGCTACAGCTAGGGAGTACTAAAGGAGGGGGAGGGTAAACTACTTGAAAAAAAATACTATTTTGCAAAAAATAGTTGCTTTGATGTTAAAAATCACACATCATTGTTTATGTTTTGTATTGCTCTTGATTTTAAATATGATAAAAAGCATATTAAAACTTTATTTTGATGCAGTTTCTATATGGAATCATTTTTGGAATCCTCATAGGTTGAGGGACCCTTGGTCTAACTCTAGTGACAGATAGAAGTTTGCTTTGGTGTACACTTATTTGTATGTTTTACTCAGTTACCGGGGTGTCGGTCAGTTTCCAAGCTGTTCTAATTGCTGTAATTTTCATTGTGGCAATATTTTTTTTTTAATCAAATGTCTTATGCCGAAAGGTAATTCATTGTTCTGTGATCCCAACTTAAATTTATGAGAAATTCCTTTTACTTTCAGAAAAATCTTTTATTCAATCTGTATTGCTTTGCCTGCTGGTTTTATTCTTGTCATTCAGTTACCATGCTTTTAACATTTTTTAAAAGATCATCTAATAATTAAAGAATAAATACCTTTGTGCTGAAAAATTAAAATGTCAGTAATCCAACGTTATTAAGCACAAAACTTGCAAATGATTGCAGACACGTGTTTCGGTGTTACAAGGAACACCTTTTTCATTGCAAAGAAGTGTGAGCTTTTGGATGAAAAGTCATCCGAGAAAAGGTGTTCCTTGTAACACCGAAACACGTGTCTGCAATCATTTGCAAGTTTTGTGCTTAATAACGTTGGATTACTGACATTTCATCTAATAATTATCTTAGAAATTCGATTATACCATTAAATTCAGCTTAATAAAGTCAGTAAACTAGGAGAAAAAGTTTTTTTTATGGATTTTTGTGTTGTATGTTGTATGTCAGTCCGTTGCCAATATGTCATTCAGATACCAACTTGTTGTAAATACTGCTATTTTAGCAAAATTACATTTAACAATTTTATTTTAATTGCTTACCTTTTGTGTAAACTTATTCATCAGTTTTGCTGCTTAATTTTTGACATTTGCATTTGTATATTTAGAAAATTTCGGAGATGTCAGTCAGTTACCGAAATGTCAGTCAGTTACCAAGCTGTTCCAACTACTATAATTCCTTATTACCCAATATTTTCGAACTCAAATACCATAGACCAAAAAATTCTTCATTGTTCTTTGATCCTGATTTAAATTTTAGGATCCTTTCCTTTGCTTTTAGAAAAATCTCTCACTATCAGTATTACTTTTTCCGCAGGTTGAAGTCATGTTAGTCAGTCACAATACCTTTAACAATTTTTCTGAAATCATCGAAAATGAGTTTTGAAAATTCAATTATATCGTAAAATTCAGCTTAAAAAGTACAATAAGCCAGGAGAAAATTTCTTTTTTTTAAATTTTTATTTTGTGTTTCAAATGTTTTGCTCTGTTAATGTCAGTCAGTTACCTATGGAATTGCCTTTCTGCAAGTACAATACTTGAAGTACTTCCAGAACAATTGTGGTCAAATGATTTTCTGTGGCAGAACAGCACAAAGTATTCTGCTTTGGGACAGAACTGTAGTTCTAAAGACTAAATTTGTGTTGTGGAATGCATGTACGAACAACTAATATCTTCCTTTTTTTGGGGAGAGAAACAGCTAATCAAACTTTTGATTGCGGAATATAACAGTTATTTCAAGAATAAGCATAAGGAAACAAAGATTTTTTTTTCTGAAAAAAAAAGAAAAACTGCTGTAATAAAAGGAATTAAAAGAAAAGTTTGTGGGAACAGTATGCATTTAATCAAATGGCGAGGCAATACTATATGCATTCCCAGCCTTTCAAGTAAAAATGTTTGCATCTATATGCTTGTGGTTTAACTAAGTTCTGTTGTGAGAAAGACATGAACAATTTATGTAGAAGCAACTGTCCCTCATATAGCTTCGTAATCAAATATTATGTCCCTGTTATACGTCAAGTATCAAAAATGCTATGGATAACCTCAGAAATGTAGAATATATGGTACAAATTAAAAACATTTCATGTCAAAAACAAACAACTAATTAGATAATTTTATCTGATTTTAAGGCTCATATTTAAGTTACAATGCAATGTTATGAGCATGCTTTACAACCTTGAACAATTCCATCTTAAGTTAGTTCATGTGTGATTTAATATTCATGTCTACTTTAATTTAACATTTAAATTTTCATTTTTCTTTGAAAGAAAAGAGAAAAGTCAAAATATTCTGTATTGATTTATTTCTATTTTAAAGGGAAATGCCTTTTTCTGGCTGGACTCATACCAGAACCAATGAGTGCTGTTGATGATTTCAAATTGATATCTCATGGTATTGGATTTACAAATATTGTATCTAGACCAACTAAAGGAAGTGCTGATTTAAGCAGGTAAGTGATAAAAATATATGTATTTAATACATTATGCATGCTTTAAAGATTTATACTTGGATTTTTACCCATGCTATTATTTTTTCACAGAAAAGAGATTAGGGAGGGAGCTGAAATTCTACTTTCTAAATTACGAAAATACCAACCCAAAATTGCTGTGTTTAATGGGAAAAGTATGTATTTTACACACATTGTAAATGATTTTGTTTTGAGATGTTAAACTATTGCTTATTGCATTATATAGTTATTTCTTATCTGAAATTATATGTGTAAACAGTATATTTATATATATACACTGATAAGCCAAACCATTATGACCACTCAGTCAATAACGCGTTGTGCCACCTTTGGCCTGCAAAACAGCTGCGACTCGCCTTGCCATGGATGCCACAAGATAGATAGTACCAAATGTTAATACAGCGTTCACGCAAAGTCGAGATATCTTGACATGGTGGTGTTTCAGCACTGAGCTGCCTTTCCATGAAATCCCAAATGTGCTCTATAGGATTTAAATCCAGTGAATTGGGTGGCCAGGGTAATTATTGGAATTCTTCATCATGCTGCTGGAACCATCCAGCACAATTTTAGCCTTGTGACAACGGGCATTGTCCTGCTAGAAATTGCCATTTCCAGTAGGGAAGACCGACGCCATGTACGAGTGCACCTGATCTGCCACAAAATTCAGATAATCCACAGCCTTTATGGTATGTTCTACCACAACTAAGGGTCCCAGAGTCTGCCAGGAAAAAGTCCCCTAAATCATAATACCGCCACCACCAGTCTGTTTACAACCAACGGTACAAGACAGGAGCAACTGTTCACCTGTAAGACGGCGAACCCTGGCATGACCATCCACGTGATGAACAAGAAATCACGATTCATCGGTCCAGATATTTCTCTTCCAGTCATCAAAGGACCAGTCTCTGTGTTCTTGAGCCTACTGTAGGCGTAGTTGGCGATAACGATTGGTCAAAAGAGGCACACGAGTGAGACGTCTCTGTGCAGTTCCATATCCAACAGTGTCCGCTGAACTGTGCGTTTGGAAACACTTCCACTTGCATTGTATTGAATGTCTGCCTCTGGTTTTGCTTTACCAAGCGGCCTAGTCTCCGACATCCCTTAACTTTGATGACGCGTGGCCATCCAACACCTTTACGTCTACTGTTGATTTTACCGTCTTTTTTCCACTTGGCATAAGTACTAACAATGACAGATCGTGAACAATCTACTGGTGTTGCAGTTTCTGAGATACTCGTTTCGAGTCTTCGGGCCATCGCAATCTGCTCTCTATCAAATTCGCTTAGATCATTACCCTTTCCCATAACTTACAAAAGAAAGTGCTCAAATGAAGCCTTACCTTCTCCAGCCCCAGTTATATACCAATCCCACCTCTTCATGTGGTCTCCACACCATCCAGACGAGTTCTCTGAAAAAGTTAGGGAGGTCATGATATGTTTTGGCTCTTCAGTGTATGTATATATATATATATATATATATATATATATATATATATATATATATATATATATATATATATATATATATATGTTTTCCATTTTGTGTTTTATTTATTCATTTCACTTATTGTCTTAAAGGCTTGTCCAAAAATAATGTCACACTTTGACGGGGTCAGGACTCGTAAGTGTTTGTGTTCAATTAATTTGTTAATATTCTCTTTATTTGATAATTTTCTAAAAATCTCAAAGATTCAAGTCTCTTGCCAGAGCAGAAGGCATTAACTCAGAGTCACAAAATTTTGCACAGTAATTAGTGTTAGGGAGCACTAAGGCTAAGCGCTCTATAGAATTTTCATTTTTTTCGGCCTTGCCTAATGACATGCGACAGATGCAAGGGTATGGTTAAGTATGACACTTTGTGACAAATGGAGGAAAGAGAGCGAAATATTGGAAGAAAATAAAAGTGGATATCATTTTTCAGTAGCATCACTAGGGGGGTGGGGTACTGCCCCGGATGTCACCCGTCGGGGAATGACACCCAAAGTGGAATTGCAAATTTCTGAAAAATATGAAGCTAAAATGCATTTTTTAAGACTACAATTTTGAAATCTTTTCATGGGGAAAACCCTCCTCTCTTCCACTTTACATCATGAGGTGAATAATGTTTGTGTGTGTGGGGGGGTGACACTACAAATTGCTGCCCCGGGTGCCACCTATGCTAGGTATACCACTGCATTTATGGGCAGCCCCTAAATTATCTTCTTTTCCCTCTCTTATTGTACCTACTTTAAATGTTTTGTAAATAGGATTTTTCTTTATTTTAAAAGCTCTTCTAATCAGTATAAATTTAAACATCTTGCTTTATTTGATAAATATTTTTCTTGAATATTATTCAAGTTACCATCAAATTAACAAGTATCAAGAGAGCAATATAGTTGAGCTAGCTTATAAAGGGAACCTGCATTTAATGACTAAATCAGAAATACTTGCTTGGTACAATTCCTTAGTCTATGGAAGCATAACTCACTTTAAACAAGCAAACACCACCTTAACCGAACTACTTTGATTTTTAAAATTTCTTTTGACTTCCAGCTCAGCTTATCCTCTCTTGGAAGTCTGCATTCTGCAGTCAACTTAAAGTTAGTGGCGAGCCATTAATCCTAAAAACAAGTGATAACAGCTTTACATATATATACTAGCTGACCGTTCTGACCTTGTTTGGTTTTCAAAAAAAATATTTCAATAGTAAGCAACTTTTTTTGTTTGATTTTTATTCAGTTTGGGTTCAGGATAAACATTAAGGATCAAATCATTTAGAGAGAATTTCCTTACTCATATATTTTGTTAAGATATCCTTTTCCAGGTATTTTCCCATTACTTACTTGTAATAAAAGACTCTAGTAATGCTTACCACCATCTCCTAAACGAACTCTTATAGTTGTTCTTAAGATACAGGGATTGTAAAGAGCTCCTAAAAAGGAGACGACGTTAACCAGGATTGAAGTATATCTGCATGCATTCCTCTAGGGCACCACAGGAAGAGTTTGATGAAAGTCACCATCAAATATGGATGTGACACCTCTCATAATTTTGTCTGACCCTTTTTATCTTCTAAGAATTCTATCCATGCCTTCTATGGCCGAAAGTTGGCTCATCCAAAATTCGCCCTACATTATGAGACACCCTCTTAAAGAAGTTCTCCCAATTGCCATTTTTTTCTTGTGGGACATATGGAGGCTTTCTGGAAGAGATATTCAAAGCAGTTTAAATGTGGAACAGTCAGTTTTAACTACTAAGTAAAGTTTCGGCAGTTCCGTAAAAAGCCATCGTAAAAGCCAATCTGCCTGTTGATCAATTTTTGGTTAATGTTGAATTAATTAAGTTTCCCAGTTCCTTCGGATGCGCCAAAAAACATTTGTGTTCCTGGTTTTCAAGGACTAATCTTGTTTTTATGAAATTGTTTTTGTTGATTCTCTGGTGGTGGCAAACTAAAGTCCCCTATTGAATTTCCGCATCATTGACAAATTTTGCCTTTTTTTTTTTTAAATTAGATTTTGGTTTATATTGTTTGGCATTGAACGACAATCTTAGTATTTCTGCTGGCGCTTTCCTTGCAGTATGTCATCACAGAGATCTTGTTTAAATGTTTGACATAAAGCAATAATATCTAAAGGTTGTCATAAAAGTTAAAGTAGTTTTAAACATTTCTCTGAGTTTAGTAGTGGAGTCGGAAAATTACGTGTATCAAATAAAGTTAGTTTTCAAGGTTTATTTTCCTCTAAAAGACGGGGTGATCTATACATACTAATTGATAGGTTGGCAAGACCTTTAACTGTCAAAAGACTTTGGAAGTATGTTCTAAATGAATTCTTAATTGACGAAATTCTGATTGTCTAGTAGGATGAATATTGTATAGTCTACCAAGAGGTGAGTCGTTTTAAATCCCGGGATGAATTTCGACCACTTTTTCTTGTTTTCTTCGGAAAACTTGCTTTTTTCCTCTATTGCCTCTTTTTTTTTTCTTTTTTGGCAATTTCTTTCTGATATTTTCTGGTAATAGATTTGTGAGCTGTATTACTTAGTTTTATCGTTTCAAATGCTTAAATAGGGTCATTATAAAGAATATTTTTCCTAATAATATTTTTATTTATTTTTTCCCCTTAGCCAATTTCTTTCCTATCGAATTATCTTGGTTCGTCATTGTTTTAACTCTTAACATTGAATATATGGTACTTATGTGCTATCCCGATAGAAGAAACTTTGAGACGCGAGACATGCATTGCAGATTATTCAGCGGCCTGTAGACAATTTTACAAAAGAACAAAAAGAAAGGAAAAATCTTTATACATAAATGGGGGGGGAGCTATTTCTGTACGTATGTATGTTCAGGGTAATCTTCAAAACTACTGGACCGATTTTAACCACTTTTTCACCATAAAAAGCTACATTATCATAGAGCAACATGATAAATGTCATGTAATTTCCCCATTGAATGATTAAATATGAAACCCATTGTTACAAAAATTCGTTGCCTTACAACAGCAATATTAAAAGTAATCATAATGAAAATTTTGAATCAAGGCTCTCTGGAGCAAGCATGATATTTATTGCTTTCTTCGGAATTGTATCCTTATCTTTATACATAAATGACTCCTTCTGTATGTATGTCTGGGGTAAGCTTCAAAACTACCAAACCGATTTTAACAATTTTTTCACCATAATAGCTACATTACCAGGGAGCAACTTAGGCTATAATTTATTTTGAAAAACTTAGTTTAAAAAAGTTATGATGGAAAACTGTAAATTTCATGTAATTACCCCATTAAATGATAAAATATAAAACCCATTGTTACAAAAATTCGTTGCCTAACAACAGCAATATTAAAAGTAATCACAATGAAATTTTTGAATCAAGGCTTCTCCGAAGCAAACATGAGTTTAAAGTCATTTATAACCATTTGGAAACTACTTTTTGCACACTTTGGGAAACATAGTAGAAAGCTTTTTTTTTTTTCTTTTTGTGTGTGTGTGTACTATTTAATTAAATAAAGCACACGTTTTTTTTAGTGATCTTTGTTTTTGTTAGTTCATATTTTGGAAAGTCTTCAAATTTTTATATGCTTCAATTCTTGCTTTCGTTTCTAAATGAATACTTGTTCGTTCTCTATACTTATTGCTATTTTACTTTTATGGGTAAGGAAGAAGCTCGATTTTTGATCACGTCAAAGCGGTGTGTTTTGAGTTCTTTCAGTTAAAACAAAAAACGAAAGAAAGTTGCAATTGTGTCTCACAATCAGGGGCGGACTGGCTGACTTCGGCCCAGTTGGCAAAAGAGTATTTTGGCCCACCTCTGTAAATTAAAAAAGTTGAATTAATCAGTACCGGATCTTGATACTTCCGAGCCGAGCAAAAACATTAAACTACCGCTAGGGCTAGTTCCTGTTTTTCTTTAAGTTTCTAAATCAAGTTTTAAAGTTCTAAAAAAAGAAAATTGTTAAACATAAAATAAAGCTCTGACACATCTGCAGACAAAGTTACTGATCTGGGGGTCTTAATAAGTCAGAATTTAAAGTTTAGCCATCAGTGCAACATTGTTAGCAACAAAGCCAATAAGATGCTTGGGTTTATCAATAGATCTATTTCAAACAAATCTAAAGAAGTTCTTCTGCCCTTATTTAGAAGTTTGGTAAGACCCCATTTGGAGTATGCTGTTCAGTTGTGGTCTCCTTATCTTAAGAAAGACATTAATGTATTGGAAAGGGTTCAAAGGTGGGCTACAAGGCTAATAAGTGGACTTTCCCACTTAGATTATGATTCCAGGCTTAGAAGGCTTAAAATTTACCGTCTTGAGCAAAGAAGAGACCGAGGGGACATGATTCAGCTGTTTAAATTTATTAAAACGAAAGATATTACGGGGCTAAAGTTTAGCACGGAAAACAGGACAAGGTGTCATTGTTTTAAGCTATTTAAATCTCAGGCTAACATGGATATTAGGAAAAATTATTATTTTAGCAGGGTAGTGGAACCTTGGAACAGCTTACCGGAAGAGGTGGTAATGAGCAAAGGAGTAGACAGTTTTAAGAGGTCCATTGATCTTCACTGGGGATTGTAAATTGACTAGGACCAGTCTAGCTGGGCCCAGAGCCTGTTGCTGATCATCACTTTTGTATTTGTATTTTTTATGTGCCTTCAAAGGATATTAATGGTATAAGTCTGAAAAGGCACATCTTTAGGCTTCTGTACTCACAACGTAGAAAGGCCATGAGGAATAGGGAGGAATCAGGTTAAATTCCCCCGGAAATTTTTTCGAAATTGGTTGATCTGTATAGG
This sequence comes from Uloborus diversus, assembly GCF_026930045.1. Lineage (NCBI taxonomy): Eukaryota > Metazoa > Arthropoda > Arachnida > Araneae > Uloboridae > Uloborus > Uloborus diversus. The sequence goes on from NC_072733.1 coordinate 153,604,629, forward strand.
CATAAGGATAAAAGAATCGGGAGAAGGGGTTCTAGTTCCCTTCCAAACGATATTTTCAAAGTTGATGTCAAAAAGCGTAATTTTACAATTTTCAGTAACGTTGAAGGCAGGAAAAAGAAAGGGTTCTCCCACGATTTTATTTTCTTAACTTTTTTTTTTCAAAATTGAAGTCTATTTTTTGCTATCTTTGTTTACAATAGAATGTCGAGGGCTCTTCTCAAAAATTCTCCGAAATGGAAAGTTATAGAAATACAATTTTAGGTTACCCTTGATAAATTTAATGTAACAGGGAAGCATCGGGAGCTCTCTACGAAAACGTTTCAATTTTGAACTATTAAAAAAACGAAAATCTATCTATTGAATGCAAAAAGAAAAAAAGTTTGTGGTGGCAGAACATTTGGTCATGATTTAAGTTTAAGCAGTATTTCTCAGGAGATGGGCATAGAACAATATGACTGGGTTTGTGATCCATTGATGCTTCAGCAAGAAATTTTCTTTAAAAGACGAGAAAAATCTTTAGACATCAGAAGCAATTGCTCCGTAAAACTATGGTTTAGCGATGTGCCATTTTAAGCATACTGGCTGTTAGTAAACCATGTACCTAAATATCTTTTCACCTTATGCACGAGTTGTTAAAGTTACCATTTTGAAGATGACATGATATTCTTGGCATTGACAATTTTCAAGAACAACAAAATATAACGTCCATACTTCATTCCAGTTTAACTTGGCACTGGAATTATAGCTAAGCAAACCGAATTGCAACCGTTGTCAAGTTAAGTACTTTGTGTAGCTCTTCCCATCATAAAGCTGAAAAGAAAATGCCACTAAGCCTCAACACAAGCAAAAGTGTCTCTGTCAAGTACACTGTAAAAACATTTCAGAAACATTTCTGGAAAATAATGTTCTGCTGATGGGCCCAATTTGTGCAAGTAATATATCTTGAAAAAAACAGAAATTTTATCCACTAAAATTCAGTAACTTTTCTGAAGAATTCAGAAAGATATCAGGATAATATTTTTAACAACCAAGATAATATTAAACAACGCTATCTTTAATCTCCCATATTAAAACCAGTTGAGTCTCTGGAACCTTCAGAGAAAACTTGGGTTTAATATAATAGTTTGGGATACTATAAAAGCATTATTGGAATCATGTTCAAAGCTAAGACAGATTTGCAAGCAAGTACAGTAGACTCCCAATTATCTGCGAAATTGGGTGGCACAAGTGCCTTGGTTAATAAAAATCGTTGATAAACCACAGAAAGGCAAAAATGAGGGACAAATAGGGTAAAAATTGTACTTCCTCAAAAACTTAGCTGTATTAATGCATTAAATTTTCTTCAAACAGTGAAAATAAATGCAGTACAGTAAAAATGTTTGTATTTTTGCACAACAGAACTTAACATCAATAAAGAACAAGTGTGTTTAAGATGAAGAAAGCATTAAAAATAAAACAAAAACAACCGAGTTTTTACAAATTTTTGACCAAAAAAACAGCCAAAGGTATTTGCTTTTTACTGCGAAAATACATGTTCCTGATTGTTGATTCACTCGCCGATAATTGGGAGTTTACTCTACCATGAATCAGACTCGTTGGCAATTCTTGCAAAGCTACGGAATCCAGAAACTATTCGCTCTCATTGAGAGCTTATTCAATCTGGACAAGCCACAATCGAGACGAAACCGATACACTAATAAAATACTCAATTAATCTTCATACTGGTAGTTAAAAGTATTTTTCACAACAGTGAAAAGTCTGCATTCGTGCAACTTGTAGCAATTCGGGAAACTTTTTGTCAAAAATACTTGATTTTCTGAGCAGCGGCGGACGGGATAGCATCAACTGGCCCTGGCATTTACAGGCCAGCTGGCCCCTTAAGAGTTGCTCCATGAAAAGGAGACACCCCTCTTCTCTCCCCCTCTACGTTTTTAAAATGTAAAAGAGAGAGCGGTTCCGGCTTCTCTAGTTTTAGGAGGGAGTCATCACTAGAATTTGAGGATTCAATTTAGGAGCGTTTACGAATGTGGAGAAAACGAAGAGGTAATACAAACAGCTGCATAGAAAAAAGTGCAATATTCTTGAAAGTAATGGGGGGGTCCGGGCGTGCTCCCCCGTAAAATTTTCCAAATATAGCTCTAAAAACGCATTTTTAGATAATCTTGGGCGATGTTTGTGGGCGGGGGGATATGATAAAATCCCCAACAAAAGTTTCGAAATTTGAGTCTTAAAAGCGCATGAGTAAGCTATCTTTGGACACAGTAGAAGAGGGGGGGGGGGGATTCAGGAATTCTTTCTAGGCAAAATTTCTCAATTTAAGTTCACAGAGTGCAAACTTCGATGATAATTGACGCTCTTTGGGGGAGTGGGATGTTTTTTGAATTTGAAGTTCTTTAACATGTTTGTTACCGATAAATTGATCCCCAAGTCAGTCTCTGCAGCCACACCTTATATGCAATATTGATTGAAGAGGAGGAACTTTTTTTACATTAGATTGCATGAAAACAATGTATAATTTGTAATGAACATGTATAGCGAAAATTCAGACGATCCTTAATGATATTAGGATTAGGAAGCGATCCCCCAGAAAATTGTTCAAATTATAAGTTCTAAGAACCTACATGTGTGGACTTTCTTTGATGACTGAGGAAAACAGATAAGGTAAGGAATCAGTGGGGTAGTTGCCATATCTCAAAGAGCTTCAGGTGGACGACATGTTAAGCAATCATGAAAACATTAGCCCTGTGTTACCATCAGCTGATGTCTCCTGGACTTAGACCCATAGCAAGGTCAAAAAAGTACCTTCTACGTTTTTTGTACTTCCCGTGCATGAAATGGGTGGTCGTTTAATTATTTCAGACATATCTTAAACAGAGGGGTCGAGAATGGGTTCAGCTTTCAGTTTAAGAGCAAGTAATTAGTAGATCTAAGTATTGACAATCTGAACCTAATCGTAAATATAATATTTACTCTGGGGGTTTCTCTTCGGAAATGTTTCCGAGTTTGTAGTCTTAAAAATGCACTTGAGGCAATCTTTGGTAATGTTAGGGGGCAAAAAGGTTTGGGGGCTCTCCCGGAGAATTTTTGCAAAATTGTAGCTCTAAAAATGCTGCTTTATATGTTTTTTTATGATTTGTGTTATATTATTGCCTTCTAGATAGTCTTTGCATAAGTTAGGAAGGTTCGGGAGCGCTTTCCCGGTAATATTTTGAAATTGAAGCTTTATAAACGCTATTGTTATATCACTAATTATGTTAAGGATATAGAATAACTCTTTGGAAATTCTTGAAAATTTTAACTCTAAAAACCCAGGTTTAGACTATCTTTAATGCATTCTTGATGATCTTAGGTAATGTTAGGGAGTGAAGAGGTTCAGGGGCTGTTTTCGAAATTGAAATCTAAAAAATGGGATTGTAGGTCTTCTTTGATAACGTAAAGAAGACCGATAATTTTCGAAGTTGAAGCTAAAAAAAAAAACCTTATTTTAGTCGACTTTCCACGTCGTGAGGGGAAAGAGTTTTCGAGAGATTTCCCCTGGAACTTTCTCGAAATTGGAGCCCAAACCAAATTAAAGGCGACCTTTAATGATGCTGGCCAGTATGTTGGGGACGTTCCGACGAAAAATTTTCGAAGTTATCTTTTAAAACTCAGTTTTTAGAAGACAATCTTTGGTGTTAGTGGATGAAGCTGTTCGGGGACTGAAATTTGAATTCTAAAACACAGTTGTAGATAAACTTTGCTGATGTTATCAGGGTTTGGGGGCTCTTCCCTGAAAGCTTTTTGGAATTGAAGCCCTAAAAACGCTATTTCAGACCTTCTTAGGTGGTATAAGGGGGAGGAGGTGTTTGATGACCTCTGAAAATTTTCTAAATGAAAGTCGTAAAAACGAAATTTTTGATGATTTTTAAGGATGGGGTAGAGAGGTTTCTGTAGGATTTGGGTGATCACTCACCTGGAAGCTTTTAGAATTTGAAGTCCTAAATATGAATTGTTGGCCATCTTTGATGATGGTAAGCGATAGGAGAACGGACTGGGCTCCGATCTGGCAACTCTTTCTCGTCCCTCTTTGGCTGCCTTGGTGGTGTAAAATGAAAATATAAGATTCGAGGACCTCCCTCCCTTCCGCATTCTTGGCTAAATCCCTATCTTATTTTATTAAATAATTCATGCAAATGTTGTGGAGAAACCTTCCCCCAGTATTTCTTTTCCAAGACCATTTTAATTCTTTGGGTTTTTCATAGTGAAAGTTTCAATTTCCAGCCTGATGTTTGTACTTGTTTGAAACTAAAGCGTTTGCGATTCATTAAAATAATCTTTTTACATTTTGGACTGATGTGGTACTTATCAATGACAGAATAGGTCTTCATTTCGCGACTTTATTTTAGTTTAAATATCTAGCTTGAAATTTATATTAAAAATTATAGCTTGGGGGCTATTGGCTTAGGGGCGGTTACTTACTGCTAAATACTGGTGTGACTATTCATTATAATATTTTAAATCTCCCTCCCTGCATTTTAACTTTTTTTTATATTTAAAACATGTTTTGGCGCCTCCTACGAAATTGACATGATTAATTATCTATTCATTTCTTGTATTAAACTGAAACTTGTCATGAGTTTATACCAGTGTCGGCTCGTGGCTTAATTCGGGCTCGCTGTTATCAGAAGCGCCCCGATGGTCACCGTGGCCTCCCAAAAGTTTCTTTATTTGGCAAATTTGGAGACCATATAGTTTTTTTGGTCTAATGTATTTTCTAATTATGTTTAAGTAGCTAATTTTTTATCATTCGGTAAAGTTCGAAGTTTCATTTTGTGAATTAAGAATGTAACCCCTCTCCTCTCAAAAATTTTAGTTCGGGGTGCCTCTGGCATTTGTACCAGTTTGTAGTTTCCACAAAACAAAAGAAAAACAGATCGTGGTTTTATCGCCGTCTGAAAGCCTAACTGATGATAAAGCATTATCAATAAGCTGTTTGTCAAAAGCAGGCAAAAGTACATCAACAGTTATTGCAAAAGAGTCGAATCAAAATTGCCCGATCTTATTTTACTGTACATTTTGTTTCTTCATGGTTCTCTGTAGTTTAATGGTGTAAAAAAAGTTAATTTTTCTAGAAAGTAATTCATACAGTTAGCAAATTCAAAGAGAAAAATGTTTATGGGTATCGTCAGTTTGAACATGATTTGATTCCCCTTGAAAAGTTGGATGTGTTAGTCCAAAAAGACCACAATTGACTTCATAAAGACACTGCGGTGTCCTTATTAACGTACCGACGGATCGGGTGGAGGGATATGATCCTGATGTATATACTGCCCAGACGTGCACAGGAGTGACCTACAGAAGATAACGACTTATCAGTGCCCCAAATGTGACAATTGATCCTTCTCATTTCCATTGAAGTAAATATTGAATTTTTTAAAAATGTTACGTTATTGAGTCTTCCAGACGAATTGACAATAAAGAATTTTTCAATTGTTTTTAGTTTCATTGTACTTTTGGCATCTTTTCAGAGTTGGCCCTATTGGAGGGACACGTGCGCCTAGTAAGGCCAAATCGCCATTCTTGGTTATAACTGCTGAAAAACATAATTGATACCTTAATTGCAATTTACTTATTTTGAGCTTCTCCTCAAGCGTCAAAGTTGAAATTGGTAGTTTTAGAAAATAATCCACTTGATTATTTTTTAAAAGTTCGAGGAAAGCAATTTCAATAATATATTTTTATATTTAAAAACACCAAACACAAGCCACTAGTAATAAATGACAAAAGGCGTTAATCTAACTCATATTACACCCTCGATACCAACACCCTCTCTGGGATAATGCAGTAGCATTAACTTTCACTTTAGCATGCTTCGTTATTATATATCTTCATATAAATAATATTGGATGATCGAGTAACCCGCATGATTCAACAATGAAAATCGCGCCACGGCATGATAATTTGATAACATGTTTTGGTAATGTTTAACATGCAGGGAAAGGCTTCATTGTGACAAGGCTGAACTCGATCCGAGAACTTAACTGTTTTACTAGTAAGACAGTAATTATAAAGAATGAAGGTAAAAATTAACGTGACTGGAGTGAGGATTAAAATTTCAACCTCCAAAATATCACTAAACAGACAATTGCTCCGTTCAAATGTAGAAGCAATTTTCACTCATCATACCATGACGGGCGGTTTTCTAGTTGATACCTAATAACAATTGGATCAAATTACGAAACTGGTAACTAATTTTTCTAGAAACATGCAGTTTACTTAATCAGCAATATATTCTTTTCATAAGAAATTTAATTTACTTTTAGTTTTCTCAGTGTAATAATTTAGGTTTGTTCAGTGTTAGAATACTCTAGCGTAGAAAAGGCATGAAAATAAGCCCTACATGATTAAGACTTATTACTTTAACAAAATATCATAACTTACCGGAAAATTGAAAAAATCTCACCCAGTGAAAACTATATTAGGAACAGCTCTTAATTCAAAAATACAAAGTCTGAACTCTTATTGTATTAGCACAACACTGAAAACCAACTGCACCTAAATTCAAACTGCAACTTAAAAAGTGGCAAACGCCTTTTTGAAAATAAAATCTCCATTCAGAAATTTCGAGAATGAGAGTGAAGTTAAATAAAGAAAAATAAACAAATTAAAATACGTGTTCCATGGAATGAAATCAGAGGGAACCCAAAATATTGTAAACCCCAGTACCTGATAGTAACAGCCGTTTAAGATTAAAGAAAAGGAAAAAGTGAATTAAAAATCCATCAAAAAAGAGAGAGAGAAAACTGGGAGAGAGCTATGAAAGAACTTTTCCTTTCCCCGTGGGGTGGGCTCCGAGATTTCTACCCTTTGCTTCACTGAAACATTGTATAAGCGACACGAGACGAGACACTTTCCTCCCACTTGCTTCTACTATTGCCATTGGACGAAGATGGTTTTCCATGGGGAAGGACCCGGCCCAAACACATCGTTCGGGGTGACATCGCTTGCCGTTTTCGTTACTTTGGTTCAATCATCGCAGTTAGTTAAGCTGTGGGCCGCCGTTAAAAAGGCCCAAAGGAACGTTCTTAAGGAGCTAACGCTAGTTAACAGAAAAGCGAAACTTTTTTTTTCTTTATATATTAGCAATGAGCAGAGTGCTAGAAATTTAAAATCAGTTTCATGCCCTGATTTTTTAAAAACTGAAACACCAGAAAATAATTTTTAACAATTTATTTAATTATGTACCTGGAACCCTTAGTGATGAGCCGCCACTGGTTTATACTATGTACAGAATTTTTTTTTTCATTAAAAATTTTTTCGAAACGTACATAAGTTAAATTATAATAAAGAACTGTAGATTTTCCTAAATAATACTCAAAGGTTTAGTTGCTTAATACTCAAACGTTGCATTTTCTTTTAAAATTTTGCTGAAAAAATACTTTTTGTTACTGGAATTCCACTTTTCATTTTCTTATTAATATTTAAATTTTTTAATGCTGAGAGCATTTTTTTTCTTTCTTTTATTTATTATTATTTTTTTTGTTCATCACTTAAAATTGGCAGCCTTCTCCGGCGACAGCCCTACCGTGACGTGTTCATTGTCCCCCACGAACTAAAGGCAGCAGTTACGGCTTTAGAAGGTCCTGGACAGTTATGCAACAAAATAATCTTATCGAGCGATGAATTTACCGATGCACAGAAAACCATGTTATTACTCACAACATGAGTTTGTAGTTTTTTTTTAAATTTTGCGACCATTACTTTTCTTTCAGCGATTTCCTTACAAGTCATTGAGAAATCTACCGGATTATTATGCTATTGTCACAGATATTTAAATATTTTTTTTAAAAAAGGAGGAAAGGTGGGGAAAAAAAGAAAAATCATGTTTTTTTTTTTTGTGTGTGTACTATTTAATTGTAAAATTCAATACAGCCCAAACAGAAGCGGCCCACCAAGCAAATGCCCGGCTTTCCACCGGCCCCATCCGCACCTGTTTCTGAGGAAGAGACTAAAAACTGAAGTCCAGAAACATTCCGCGGAAATAATCAGCAACATTTCAAAAAATTTTAAAGTGCGATTGTGAGGACTTTCTGGCTGTAAAAAGCACTAAATTTCATGGTGAATTTTAATTCAATTTCTGAAGAAACTGAAATACTTTTTAAATATTTCACATGTTTAAAAGATTAGTTGTTATATCCATATGGAAACACTTTTTTTTCTCTTTCTTGCCTTGATAAGTAAATGATGAAAGCATTGTTTATATTGACACATAAAATTTACTTCAATGCGCTGCAAGGATTGAGCCAACTATCAAGTGTGCCATAATATAAAAAAGGTTGAGATATACTGTGATAGACTACGTCCCTAATATTTTGCATACTCAGGGGTCTAGCCAGAGGATATTTGGGTCCGTTAACGGACCCTTCACAAAAATCCGGTCAAACAAAACGGACCTTTCACAAAATCCCGGTCAAACAAAACGGACCTTTCACAAAATCTCGATCAAACAAAACGGACCCTTTACAAAATTCTGATAAACAAGATCGGATTTTTCACAAATTGTTTATTGAAAGAGCAAATCAGAAAGCAAAATAACGCATATTTCTGTGTATAAACCGATAATTTTTAGAACCTTCTTTGAAGTCAAATTAGAGGGATCAGCTTATACAAAATCGGCTAATTTTGTAAAAAAAAAAAAAAGGGGGCACTCTTAGTGCGATGCTCCTGCAAGCTATAAATAATTGCTCAAATAAATATAATGGTTGTTTGTTTGTTTAATCACGGCTAATTAGCAGCGATGTTGTTGTGAACTTTTCTGAAAACGCATTGATAAGCACTTTTTCACCAGCTCATGATTAATTAAACAATAATAATATATGTCTGCGAAATGAACTTAGAACTGCAAAAAAAAAATTACATGGGTTTTGATTTTTTGATGCTAACAAGGATGCTTAACTTTAAATAAATTCTTTTAATTACCTTTTTTTTCTTTAGATGTCTACATTTTGAAAAATGCTATCTTTTAACATCCAATGTGAGAATCATATTTTGTTCTTTTTTCAAGCTAACTTCGCTTTATTAGGATGTAAATAAATGAAAAGTCTCTTTATTTCCGTTAGAACTCTCATTTCAAGTTTTTAAAGCAAAATTCCATTTTTTGTTAAGGGTAAAAAATTAAAATGGTTTTTTTAATGGTTTATTTTATTTATTTATTTTTTTTGCTTCAACTGTGTCCACAGATATTAATGAAATGTTTATCATAGGACTCTAAAATGCAATTTTAAAATAATTTTATCAAAAATATTTCTTTCTCTTTGCATCCGCTATGGGAATCCGATTTTTCGAATTTTTGATGTTTATTATGCTTTGTTAAGAGGTAAACAATTAATATCTTTTAATTTTTGTTAAAATCACGGAATTTTTAAGTTTTAAACGAAATTCTGTGCTTTTTAAGAGTGTCTTGGGTCAAAAAGTTAAATGCTGAAAATGTTCTATTCTGAATTTTATTTTATTTATTTTTTTGTTACAATTATTTTAGATACTGTACAGAAATATTTCTAGTAAAATTTAACATAATGTAGAATGGTAGATAAATATTGATACTTAAGAGAGCGATGCCCCCCCCCCCCCCTCGCCAAATATCAGAACAAAAATCCAGAATGATATTCTCGACATAGAAGAGGAAAACACTCAACTTTTCCATTGATGCAGTTTGTGCCTTCTCTAAATTCTAAAATTTCGTTTTAACAATTTTTTTTTTTTTTTTTTTTGCGAAATTATTTGATTTTTCACAAAAAACGGACCCTGTGAAAAATCCTGGACAGACCCCTGATACTATTAATACAAAGCTTTCTCTTGAATTCAAGGTCTACAAATAGATTTATGTTGCCTATAGTTTGAACCTATTTGCAAACAATACCTAATAAACATTTTACTTACACTTAAAATGACAGTCTTTTATTTACTTTATTACTGTAGAATGATGTGGTACGGCTTTTAGTTTACCATTTTGTATTACACTTCAATTAAAGTTTGACTATTTTTTAGTGATTTACGAGGTTTTTTCGGGGAAAAAGAATTTTGATTTTGGAAGACAACCTGATCCTATTCAAGGCACTGGAATTGTAAGTTGTCTCTTATATCATGTTACTTATATATTTTTTTGTTAAAATATACGTGTTATAAATTGGAGTTAATGTGCTTTAGTGATGATCTTTATATGCTGGATAATAAACTCCCAATTATCTGCAGAGATTCATATTTTTTTAGGCAAGTATTTGACTTGGTTGCATACTTTTATGACTTTAATTAGCAAGATATTAATTAGAAATTTTTTTTCTACCTTTGTTCTCCTTCAGAAAATAACTGATACTTGCGTTTTTTTTTTCTTTGTTTCTCCCTTCTTTCCTTTTCAAGGCCATATCACTTTTATAGTGCCTGTTTCTAGCAGAAGTGCAAAACCTAATATGGCGCATTTTATGAATTCTTTTGAATTGCCTCATCTATTCTGTTTGAAGAAAATTTAAGACATGTGCTGACCTTGGAATGGCTCCAGCAAAATTGGGTTAAGTAAGAGGCATGCTATGTCAAAACTTAATGTACTGTCCATTAATGTACCACAGGCGGTAAGGAGGGGGCAAAGCCCCATGCTGCACCAAAAATTAATGTACTGCCGCAGGCAACAAGGAGGGGAAAAGCACCCAAAGTACGCCAACGTGCCGCAGGCTAGCTGCATGAGCCACCTTAGACAGCGAGATTGAGTGCAGCTAATCTATCCGTCCTGAGGGCTAGTTTTAACTGAACAACTGCAAAATAGGTTTTTATACTGTCCTATTTCTCCCCCCCCCCCTCCCCCCGTTCCAACAACGTCATACTTTCCATCACGGAAACTTGAACAGTTAAAACCTGATTTTTAGATCAACACTACGAACAGATTTTTAGATGTACACTAATTGCTGATTTTTAGATGTACACTACTTACTGATTTTTAGATCTAAACTACTTACACACGTAAACAAGTAACCAAACAAGTTTGTTTGAAAAAATTCCTTTCCCCTTCCTTACTTACATGTTTTTAGTTGACCTAGCTTGATTTGTTTCAGAAAATCTGTTTGAAGGATTTGCTTGCATATGAATGTTATCCATTTGCTATGATGAGCGATCCTTTTTTTGCTTTTACATACACTGTTATAGCTTTAGCTATAATTAAGTGTATGCTAGTGTACAGTTGTTTTAAGCTGTTGTATACAAAAGTATAATTTTTTACCTGTTTTGCGGATTACCTGCTGTTACTGTACTACCCTATTATGCGGATAATCAGGAGTTAACTGTATATTAAACCAGTTCATCATATCTTACATTTTCTTTGCATCATTTCAGTCTGTTTTTGTTATGCCTTCTTCAAGTGCAAGATGTGCTCAACTTCCTAGAGCTGTTGACAAAGTTCCATTTTACATAGCTCTTAAAAAATTGCGAGACCATCTTTGTGGTGCATTGCCTGATCTAGACTTTTCGGAAGTTTCATTTCCGGATGTTAAACTGAAAGTGGAAGTGAAGGAAGATACTCACGACGAGTGTTTTACAGACTTTCATAGAAATGATGTTAGTGCTACAGTGCATCGCAGTCTACAGACACCTGACTCAGAAGTGAGAATGATGATACCAGTACAAAGGGGAAAGCGTGGTAGGAAAAGAAAAGCTGATTTAGGAAGATATCCCCCTGTTCAGCAGGAAACTGTTTGTCCTCGACCTCGAGGACGTGGTTCTGGAAGACGTGGAAGAGGTAGAAGACCAGTAGATCATGGAGGATATAGCTCATCTGGATCATCTTGGTCAGGGCAATCTACTGTTACATCTCCATATTTTCCCACTGATTCTGCTCCACAGCATAATTGGCAACATTGGCATGAAAATCAGAATGGAGCTGAATCTTCATTTCCAGATCATTCTCAAACTCATATCAACCCAATTCATAATTATCAACTATCACATACAGAGCATGCTGCCAAGCAGCCAATAAATAACCAATACTATGGGGGTTATTCTAGACCTTACATGGATTACTCTCAGGCTGACTGTTCGTATGTACCTCAAGTTGATACATATGCCAAGGTAAAAGATGAATGTTATGATACCAATTTTAGTGAATATTAAAGAAGTATTATGTTATTATGAAGGTCCTTTTCCTAAAACAATGACAGTTTCTCTCAAAAATGAAGGAGAGACATCAAAGTGACATTTCTTTGTTATATGAATGGTAGCAGTTTTTATGTGTTCAGTGCCATTTTTATTGAATGGTATTTTAAAAATATTTTTGGTTGTTGTCCCCCCCCCCCTAATTTTGAATTCCTATGTAGTTGTTTTGATTTGTTTATTAATATTTTGCTGTCTCTTTTTATGTCCTCTTTTGTCATAAAACTCCTCTAAACTGAGGAGTCTAATCTCCACTGCCTGTTTACATTAATTGGATTATAGTCTAGTCTGTTTTTACCATCTTGTCGTTTACATCCTGAATGTTTTGATATCTGTAAATGGTTCAAATAGATTTTTAAATTTTCATTACCATCATGTTCCTCAAAGATGTACAATGCAAATCAGCACAGAATGAAGGGCAATTTATCTGTGCTGTGTAACTGCATTTTCCTAGATATTTTCTTGAAACATGCTTTAGAATTTTATTTCATTTTCTGCTTTAATATAGTTTCAACGTTCTACTGCTCTTGCTGATTTTGTTAAGAGAGCATATAGTGAGTGATCTTTTGCATAAGCTACAAGCTGTTGATTTTTAAATGCTCAACATGAGCAATAATAGCAAGTTTCCTAGCATTATTTTTATCTACAGAGTAAGATTTTCTCCTTGCCTTTCAAGGAGTCATGGTACAAAACTGAAATACTAGTTTCCCTTAGCCTTACAGAATAATTTTGAATACACTTCAAGGACATACATCAGGGCAAATGTTGTAAAATATTAAGTGTTCTTAGTAAAACTGGCAACTCTTTTATTGTGTAAAAAATAAATGACTTTTTCATAACCTTTGCATAAGTTATCTTCTGTGTTGTATACCATACCATTCTTAAGCATTGGTTTCCCCGTCATGCGAACATTCATCTCATTCTATCGCCTCATATTTATCTGACTCCAAACAATGTACTCTGGCAATTAGTAGGCGATAGAATTTTAATCTTTCTGTGTGCTTTTAATTTGCTGGTGCAGACTTAAGTGTTCATATTTTTAAAAATGTAAACAATAATTTTGCATTTGTTGATTTACAAGTAAATGTGATACAAATTTTTATACCATTTTTATAGCTTCCTCATTTGACCATCTTTTTGTGCATCTTTTTGTGCTGTTATTGTTTGGTTAAACAATTGTGCAATTTTATTTCCTTTGCAAGTTAAATACATATCATCGTCAGTTTTCTTTTGCTAAAGATGTGTGTATTCCTTGTTATGCAATTATATAATCATCGGTATTTAAAATTAGGTTTTTGATTATTTTTTTTTTTTTTTAATTTGAAATATATCTCTTTACATTCAATATTTTTACTGAAGATTTTTCAAAAGTTTTAATGAAGTTTGATTTTAAAATCAAATATTTTGCATTGGTGTAAGTTACAAATGATAAGTTTTAAACCGCCTGAAATTTCAAGATAATTATTAGACTTGATGTGTTTGTTTTGTTGTAGCTCTTAACTGACAAATATAGTTTTTTTCCCTTATCTTTGGTGCATTTCTGAAATATTTATTAGTTTCCACTTAGATTTAAAAAATATTCATTTGCAATAGATACATGTGTGCATTTTAGTTTCATATAATTACTAAATTTATCATTGATTCAGCACCATGGTATAATGTAAATTGCATTAGTGTCAAGAATTCACAAGTTAAGAAAGAAGAATTAAAACGATTTTTCTCTTTATAGACGAAATGCATTATAGAAAACAATCTAGTATTGGTGTGGTTTCAGTTATGGTTAAAGTTATATTGACATGTTTCTAATGATATGCAGTGTTTTTTATCCTTTTTTTTTTTTTTTGTCAACAAAAGAAAGAAAAAAAGAGTGAAATGCTTTAATTACTTATACCGAATATCAGATTAGTTTTGTATAACTTTTTTTTTAAAAATGTTCATAATGTTTACATTCTTTTGTCAGAGCATTCATGAACTAAAAATGAGTATAGAAAACATGTACTAATATTAATCATTTTGATGTTGACTTAAATTACATTTATTATGTTTTCAAATTTTCAGCATGGTGTTTGAATAAATTAAATTTTATTTGGGCCGTTATACATAAAGAGTTTTCAACTGCATTGATCTTATTTTGCATGTTAAAGCCACTTATATGTATATGTTAAGTTTAAGGTAAGTTTTGTGATTATTTCAATGGGAGAAAAGTCTTACCCCTCCCCACTAGATATAAAATTTAATTTCTACTATAAGTATGTTTTTTGAATAATAAACTACAACTTTTCTTTGATTTAGGGTGAATAAACTTGAGATCATCCAATTTACTCAATGCATAATATTTGTTTAAAATGTCTTTCAAAAATCTGTAGCTGTTTGGAGGTTTATTTGAGCACAATATGTGCACTTGCTTAAAATCATTTTTGATTGCTTTCTATACATAAGTTAATTTGTAGCTTTTATTAATGCTATGCTGCATATTTTATATATTTGTTGACCAATAAAGCATCTATTTCATGTGATATTAAGGACCTACTTAATTATTTGTGCAATAATTATGTGAATTAATTTTCATTCAGATCTTGAAATGTATATCTGAAGGTTTTCAAAATTCAGTATTTTTTGATGAAAATATCTGTTGTTTCAACTATGGTAGTTATTTCTATACCTTCATTTACATTTCACTAATTTGGGAAAAGTAATTCAGTGTCAGAATATTTATCAGCGAATGTAGTAAGTTACTATGCCATATTTCATCATTATGTGTTATTCATTTGACAGGGATGCTGCCATAGGGTTTTTGTTTTTTTTTTTTTTCATTTTAAAGAGTACTCTTAATGAATTTCAATATATTAAGAGAACATTGAGTTCCCATTTATTAAATTACTAGAAAATTGCCCATCAAGATATGACGAGTGAAAATTGCTTCTACATTTAAACAAAGCAATTGCCTGATTGGAGATATTTTGATAGTTAAAATTTTATTCCCAACTCCAGTAGATTAACCCAAAACTCCAGTAGATAGCGTTTATTGTTCACCATTTTTTCATTTCTTCATTCCCCTGAAATGACATTCCCCAGTAGAACAGTTAAGTTACTGAATCAAGTTCAGCCTCGTCACAATAAAGCCTTTCCCTGCATTTTAAATATTACCAAAACATATCATCAAATTGTCTTGCCGTGGTGCGAGTTTCATTGTTGATGATGTCAGGAGCATTACTCGATCATTGGCTATTATATACTGTCTGCCTCTGGCAAGTTCAGATCCGCTTGCCGGCCGATTAAACAATTCCATTTATTGAAATAGGGGTGAGGAAAAACGACTGAAGTTCAAAAGACTGAATGGCCCTAATACATTGTGTGGCTTATCATGATTTAAATCTAAGTATTTCTCATTTGATAAGACCTTTCTTTAAACATATTTTTATTTTTTTATTCTTATTTATTTATTTTTTTTTTTTTTATTTTCATTGTGTATTAATTACTCCTTACCAAATGACACTCATATTTTTTCTGTTCCTGTATTTTGAGATTTTTCTCTCATCTCTTTTAACTAATTTATTGTTGCTGATGCACATTTAAAATTTGATTGGTTTTTCTCAAGGTTTGGGGGAGAAGGAAGCAGCATCCCTGTTCAATATTCGTCATTTCATTTTTACCTATATTTTCTTTATGCTGTGGGATAATCATGATTAAATGTTGGGTGGGGTTTTTTATAAGAAATAACAAAGTAAAAAAACAGGCTTACCTTTCCTACAGCAGATTTTAAGAAAAGGGTTTTCTTAGTAAAATGTAAGAATAAATGTAAGAGTTGATGCTTGACTAGTTGATGTATCTCTTTTCTTTCTTTCTTTTTTTTTTTTCTTAACTATAGCATACTTCTTTTTATAATCTAGTTTGTTTACTTATGCCTAAAAACAGCTTTTTAACTGAAAAAATTTTTGAACAAAATGAAATACTTGTATAAAATAGATTTTGGAATATATTCTCTAATTAAAAATGTTCTATGGGTTAAGATTTACCAGAGTCGAGACTCCTCTTTTCCAAAGTTGTTTAAAAAACTAATTAAATAATATATCAATACAAAACTCACACAACTTATAAAAACCTTTAAAAACTTTCTATGCTTATTTTCAGTTAAGGTTATATTTTAATATATTAAGCTGTTTATATTACATCTTTAGACCTCAAAATGGAAAAGTAGATTTTAAACGTTTTTAGAAAATTTTATTTAATTCATCAGGGGCTAATGGGAACTGATGTGATATACCCCACCCTTGGCGACTTTTTCCTGTTGGCGCAAAGAAAGCGTCGCCAAGAAAACGATGTATGACAACATATGTCATACATCGTTTTTAGCGATGCTTTTTTTGCGCCAACAGGAAAAAATCAGATGAAAAAACATGATCAAAGCACTTCAGAACACAATATATATAAAAACAACATAAAACTACAACAAAAAACATCACGAATATACGCTTCAAAAATACCAGAAACTAGAAAGGTTTTGTACACAAAGAACAATTACTAGAAAGTATTTAAAATGCTTAAATCAACAAATTACTATAACAGTTCACCAACGAAATATGTACCAATAGAAATAAAAGCTATTTTCCAACATGCATTTCATCGAACAAAAACTTTTCTCATACTCTGTTAAAAAAGAGCAAACCGATTCAAATCGCGATGTTTAAAGCGGAAAACATCCCCAAAATCCATAACTATTTCAGCCAAAAAAGCGCTTAGTTACTCAAATTTCGATGTATGAAAAGTAGAAATGTCTCAACAAAACATCCTAAACATAAACAATACAAAAATACCATACATTTATTTGCTATATAGACATACTCTCAAAATACCTATTATATTTTACATAAAGTAACACCTTTATATTTTTATAAAATGCTGGAGTCAACTTTTTTTCAGAAATTCATTACCTAAAGGAGGGACGTTAATTGAATATGTCTAAATAATTCGTGACATCGATAAGAATGAACTTTTAGAACAAAATAACCGTACTATTTTTGTAAAATTAATTTACATACAGTAAAAATAAAGTTAAAAACTACAAGAACCCCTCAAGGATTTGTAAAAAACAAAGAATTTCGGAAGTGAGTTTTTTTTTTTGAATTCTAAAAAAAAGAACTTACCTTTTTATAGTATAAATCCTCACACTCAGTCCAAAACAAAACATCATATGACAATGGCACGTTACAGACACACCACGTTGGAGTTAACTTTTAATTACTATTCAAGTTTGAAGAAACTGACATTTTCTAATGTTTTTACTTCAAAACACAACTACTGAATCTAAACTAACACAAAATAAACTTTCCTGTAAGGTATATTGCACGAAACAACACGTATCTCTCCTGCGTGAAACCGAGTAAACAACCCAAGTAAACAACAAGTTCGAACAAGATTGCCTTCACGTTGCCAAACACAGATCAGTTTCACCAGGGATGCCATGCTTAAAAAATTATCGCCTCATTGGTGAGAAAAATATTTCAATTTTGTGCAAAAAATCGGATGTCGCCAAATGGGGGGGGGGGGGGGTATATCACATCTGTACCGGTTAATGTTTGAATGTGATCACAATTTTTAGGAGGGAAAAAAAGCAACAACATTGTTAACGGATATGTGTATTCCCAAATTGTGAAAGTTGGTTTGATGTGTTGTTTTTCCTCGACGTAATCCGAATTATTAGCAATTGTTAATTTTTATAGAAAGAAGGCAGAGTCCCCCCCACCCTCCCATTGGTTATTTTTTTCGAGTGTATCTGATTAATTTCTCCATCAAAAGATTGGAGGCAGGAAGGATATCACCCTGAAATGTTAACCCCTGTGCATGCGTGCAGTAATGTTAGTTTGTTGCTCATGAATTTTTTTGCTGGAAAAAAATATATATTGCATTAGATTTTTTTCCTTCCTACATAGAAAAATCCGTAGAAAGTATAACTGATTTTAATCCTAAAGACATTTTTACTTTTTGGCCCATAGTTAAAAAGGGTTGGGTCCTTATTGCATTAAAGTAATTAATTGATTAGTTTAAAGCAAACCAAATGCAATGTATTTTTCTTCTATAAATTGGCAACAGCTTCTCATTTCTTCTCAGCTGATTAATTGTACGAGGGAAACTGCTAAAAAAAAGGAAAAAAAGCTAGATAATTTTAAAATGCGGAAGAAGAATTTTTGAAATGTTTTGTTTTTATCATGTGCGGAGGAGTTCTTAGGGTTTTTTATAGCTTTTTACCCCTTCAGGGAGTTTCTAATTAATAGTCTTAAAATTTCATTCTGCTCTTGAAAGCAGTTACTTGAATACTAACTTAGCTTTCTTTTAGAGGATTATTGAATTTCACAAACCCTATCATGAATATTGAAACGTCTTTGCTTAATATGGCACAAAATCAGTTATTTATTCATACATTTTTTTTATCATTTCATTTAGTGTAATTTTTTTATTACATTTTACTACGAACGAGTATAAATTAACCATATATATTATTCAATTGGCACTATTCATAAAATAAAATATTTATATCTCTCAACCATATTATTATAACTGCCAAAAGGAAACTGTTTCCTATATTCGCAAGCCTGTACTTGAAGACTGTTTTAACATGCCTTTTAGTTCCGTTTAGAGTTAATGACATGCTAGATTAGGGCTGTATACTAGGGAGGAGTTCTTAGGGTTCAATCCCCCCCCCCCCACATTTAAATGTTTGTTTATATTTAAAAATTTCCAAAAAATATTGTTCCATAACTCCAATGTCTTTCATATGTATATTAAATGCATAAAACGCTTTCATAATAGATAACCCAATGACTTGAACATTAGCACAATATCGCAAAGCTTCGCATGGAAGTTTTTAAACCCTCCTTGAAATTATTTTCTGGTTACGGCCCTGTGGTACATTATGAAATGAATTTTCTCCCTTAATTGTGTTGATGAAGACTTATCAGAATTTCCCCTTATTCAAAGATTATAACAAGAATTTTCAATTTATTTTTTGTTATCAAATTCTCAAAAGCAATATCTACCTCAATTGATTTCGATTGCCTTCTCTTTCACTGCTTGCTTTAAAAGAAGTGGTGAAAGTATTTAATGTTTATCAGGCATTTCTCATGGATTGTTTGTGCCCTAATGAATTGTGTTACATTGGAAATATTATTTTAAAATAAATATCAAACTCTTGTCAGCATATGTGACTTATAAATGAGAAATTTTTTGATACAGCTCACATTTGAAGTTATGAAATCTGTTTTCATTGTTATTATTAGTGTGTAACATTTCATGTGGTATCTACCAAGTAGCACGACTTTTAGGTGCACATTTTATGTATTATACATTTCCATTATAGCATGGAGAAATATCAAATGACATGCATTCAACCCCCTCTCAAAGCATTTTTGCAGAATATTGTAATTAGGTTGTTCTAATATGAAATGATAGTTTTTAAAAACCTAACAAGATATATAGATTATTTCTCTATCTTTTATTTTCATCTATTTATTTATGCATTAAAACAAATGGAGAATGCGTGAAAAACTAAAAATGCTTAAAATTATAATGTAATTTTAAAATATTCTTCAACCATTCTGCTAGTTATTTATTTAATATTTCTTTAACATAAATTATAAATTTCTTAGATGTAGTGAATGTTAATAAACAATACATGCAACTTCCTTAAATTTTAAAATTAAGGCAAATAATTGAAAACTGGTTGCACCTAACAAAATTAGAAAAGAGAAACCAAGATGAAGTCAGTTCAATCAATTTTTCTTCACTAATTAACTTTAGTAAGATTTTGATTATTAGTGTCAAAATCTTTCACTTTATGCATGAATTTTTTAATAATGTACTAATTCATTGCCTTTTATAAATTAAAAATTCCAACCTTATTCAAAAGCTAGTTCTGTGTTTCTAATTTAGGATATAGTCACCTCAGAACAACAGTAGGATATCTTACTGTTTATGGGATTAGGTGTCTTACGGTTACTTTGAGGCGACTATGTATTCTTTCTTTTTCTTTTCAAACACTGAGTGCTAGGAAAAAGAGTTGAAATGTACTGGTACGATTTCTTTTTAAAAGTACTGTAAAAACTGTGATCCTATTGTATGTCAGTTGCTTTTTTATTTTTTATTTGTTAAACTGCTATTTACTAGTCCATTCTGATACATGTGACTGCTATTATTTGTTCAACTGCTTTTTAGATAATGATGGAGTCAAATATTTTATATAGAGCTAGATTTCATGAATCTAGTGTACATTTGTCCTATTATATTCAAAGTTCCTGTTAGTGTTTTAATTCTATGCAATGCCTACTTTTCTAGGATTGAAGTTTTAATTGATTTGATGTTCATGTGCTTAGCAGTAAATAGCAAAAGTGCTCTTTGCCATGGCTTTCATTTCTCAAGCTAATGTTGTTGGATAAAAGTTTCTTACTGCTCTTAAGCATATAAAGTTGTAAAAGTTATTTTTTATTCTTTTGCATTTTAATTTTTTTTATTTTGTAAGAACTTTAAGGAAAGCCTTTGATGTAACCGAATAGTTTCATGTGACAAAAAATGGTTTCTTTTCTCTCCTAGAGACTTAATCTTTATTGTGATTTGCTATTCAGTAAAGTCTATTGATGTTCTTTCCTTTATTTTTTGGGGGGGAGGGGGGTAATTTGTGATACTTTTAAGCATAACATCATACAATTTGTTCAAAAAATATTTGGCATAAATTTTAATTTGAAGCATTTTAAGATGAAATATACATACAATTAGGGTGAAATAGACATACAGTTACCATTGACACATCAAATCCTGTTTCCATTGCATGTTCTATAGAAATAACTTTCTTTATAAATCTCTAAAAGCAGTTTTTCCCTTTATGTGAACAAACGCTTGGCCCAAGCCAAATTAAAAATTTTATTCTTTCTTTTATTGCATTGCTTAAAACTTATTTTAAGCAATGCAATATATTTTACTATTTTTCTTCTCTGATTTTCTGAGCTACCTCATCCCAGGGGTGCAATCCCTTGGGACCCTTCTTGGAATTTAGAGTTTGTCTTAGATTTTTCATTGCTGAACTAAAAATTAATCATCAGCAAACGGCCCAGCTGTATTTGATTGTTATATTCTGGAAAAGTGTTGATTGTTAGATATCTAACAAGTCCATTTCCCCTTCTTCCTCTTACTATTCTTAAACTATACAACACACAGGGTGATTCATAAAAGATGGGAAAACTTAAATGGCTACAGTACACATCCAAACAAACAACTTTCATCAGAGAATACATGAGCGGGAATAACTCTCAAAGGCAATTAATGTGATGCTGTGCTACAAGGCAAAGAATAACAAAGAACAATTATGTTAATAAAGATAGTTTTATGACCTGAGATTACAATAACTGCTCAAAACAGTGACTACTAGCAGTTATGCACACAGAAACAGCAAAGAAAGGAATGGCAAACATTCAAGTAAACACCAGGCATTTTGCACAATTCTCCTGCAGCGGCCGAAAGTCTGGTTACAAGTTCCTCAGATAATTCAATGTGTGTCTCTACTTAAGAGCCTTCAGCTGTTCCCTCAAAAATAAATTGAGGCATGAAAGTTCTGGAGAGCAAGCAGGCCAAACAGCAGTTGGTATGCATGATTCTCATTTGCAGCTGCTCCAGCACCTTTGAGTTATTTCCGCCCATGCATTCTTTCATGAAAGTTGTTTATTTGAATGTGTACCATAACCTCTCTTAAAGTTCTGCCCATCCTTTATGAGTTACCCTGTATATACACACATACACAGGGAACACCAATAAAAATAGCCTATGCCAGACAGAGATGTTAACAAGGAGTGGGATTTAAGCCATGTTGCAAATCCCTGTACACTAATATATATGCACATGTACAGACAGTTATAACTAGTGATGTGCCGGATCATCAACAAAGTAGATCCGCGGATACGGATCCGGATCCACGGATACGGATCCGGATCCACGGATACGGATCTCAATATTTTTTTTACCCAATTCTACTATACAAGTGTTTAATTTGTTACGGAAGGTATTCCCGTCAGAATAATAACATTGTTTATTCAAAAAATGTCATCTACGGCGAAAATATAATCAAAACAATGATTTCCTCTCTTTAAAGAAATCTCTGTTAAAATTGAGGAAGGGTTGGAACGAACGGGTCAACGCTGCATCAATGTGTAAATGGAATGTGAAAAATAATTTCTAGCTTGCTCGGTAGATGTAGAATACAGGAGCAAGAGTGTAGAGCTGCTACTGGACAGACTAGAAATATTTTTTCGCATTTTATTTCAGCATAAATGCAGCACTGACACAATCTACCCAACTTACTCCGACCGACAGAATAACAGAGCCGGGAACACCTTTACAAACAGTAAATAGAGAATTTAGTCTCACTTTTTTTGAAGAATGCCGAGAAAAACCAATATGAAGAACATAACAGAAACTAATATTAAACTAAAAATTAAAAAAAAAAAAACATGTCCCAGAGGGCCGACCTGATATTGAGATGAATTTCGCGGGACGGAACACACATTATTAACAAATATGACAGCGGATAGAAATTTTAAATCGTTAAGCTTTTTCTCCTTATCCGACTATGAAATAGCTACTGATCAAGCGTATAAAGGCTTTGAATTACATTTAAAATTTCCTTAACAAAATTATACCTTTTACTGTATATAACTTGGAAGTTCCAAACAAATATCAAACGCAGAAAACTTTGTTCTTTTAATTTGAGACCAATATTTTAAACGCACGGGTAAGTTTTTACTACCGTAATTCTGAAAAAAGTTAAGTCGGTTTTTATTAAAATTTCCAGTAATTAAAGTTCTGCAAAAACGAGGTCAAGCTAAGAACCCTTTCGATCAAGTCACGTTTTGAACGAAAAAATAACTATCAAAATCGGTTCGATGCCACGAATAGACACACAGATACACTTTTAAAACTTATTACTCGTTTTTTTTTTGCAACGGGGGGTACAAATTAGCTTCTGAAATGATACCTTATAATTTAAATAGGGAATAAAACTTAATTTAAATGGAATTTAAGAGTCTTTTATTCAAATATTTAAGAATTTTTAGAATAGAAAAGATCCGTTTCAGATCCGTCAAAAAAGTAGCGGATACGGATACAGATCTTTATTTTCCCTCGGATATCCGGAACATCACTAGTTATAACCACTTACCATCCAATAAAAGAATTCTGTTTGTACCGCTTTAGTCCTGAGCCGAGGACCATGATTTTAATTTCAGATTAAATGACTCATGTTAAAACATACACATTCTTAAAGCTTCTTTAGACTGGTGGATATTAGGTTGAATAAGAAAATGATGTTTAAGTATAGGATATGTGTAATGAAAATTGAGTACAGAAATTGAATCTTGCCTGTTTCTTTTATAGAAGAAAATTTTAAATTTTTGGTTTACATTAAATAATTCTGTGAACAAATAATACAGGGTGAATTAAAAATACGATCATTTTTAGTTTTAAAATGAAATTTAATACACAACTAAGCAAGTACATAATACTTCATGTGAAAAGAAAATTTATCTCCAGAAAAGCACTACCTGAACTGTATTCCATTCCAATTCAGCTCTGATATGTACATGTATTAGAAAATATTTGGCAGCTTATGAGTTTCTATCACTTTGTTTTCTATCATTTTGTCAACTTACTCTCTTTGTTTTACTGAATATATTGAAGTGGCTTTCTTCCACTTTTCTGGTTCATTCTAAGACAAATACACAATTACTATCTTAGCAGTTTTAAATTTGAGGACTGAATTTATCTTGTATGAAATTTAGAGTTCCTTATATTCACAACATTGCTTTCTCACCTTTAGTATTATTAGGTAATATATTTTGTTTAAAACGTCTCTAGTATAAAAACTTACCAGTAAACCAAAAATATCTATAGAAAATAATCAATTTATACATTTGTTGGTTGGCCGAAATGGAAGTATATTAATGTTCATGGAATGAATTCTATTTACCATATTTACTTGCATCAGTATCACATTTTTCCTAGATATTAAGTGGAGAGGTCTGTTACATAATATCATATGTGCACAAACTAAAATATTACTTGTATATAGAAACTGTTACGGTGAAATTCATAACTTACAAGTTGGTTGCAGACAATGTATATGCTTATGAAAAAGGTTTTTTTTTTTTCTGTTCAAAAAAATGCAGTAAATCTTTTATACTGGTAGCTTAATTTTATTGTTATACTTATGAGAGATTTGTCAAAATTTACCAATATCAAAAATCAATTTAAAAGCATTATTTATTAAATTTTTAACATGCAACTTTATTTAGTTACTAATTTTCTTCAATGTTTGCTCTATTGTGAGCAGAATGAATGTTGCACTGATGTGAATCACTTCCATGGTGCATACATTTAGTGTATGGACCATTCTGTTTAAAGCTATATGTGAATTTTACAGGGTATGTAAGTATGTAGCATGTTCAAGTTCATGAGCACTTGCACATTTAAGATTTCCATTTCAGTGATTTGTATTGCATGTTTTAGTCACATTGGAGTTTAATTTTTCTTCTCTCTAATAATACTCTGACTATAAGTCAGGATTTGGTAAATTTGTGTAGTGAAGAGACATAATTGTGAATAATGAAAAAAGACACTTCAAAAGTGTGACAGTCTCAATATACAAACTATGTGCTGATTTTTTTTTTCCTTGAACAGATTCTAAATCTGCCCATGTACATGCACTTTGTTTCTCATAATTTTGGCGCAATTTATATTAGTGAAAGCATTTTCTATATTATAGTTATTTATGTGGGATATTTCTAATGCAGATAGCTCTTACTTTTTGATCTCATATATTAGAGAAACATTAATAAGACTTTTTTTAAAAAAAAATTCAAAATCAAAGTTTTTAGTACATAGTACATTTGCTACTTGAAACTTTTGTTTTACTCTAATCAAAAAACAAAGTTATGTAACTAGTGATGTTAGATTGCAAAATAACTTTAGTTTTAATAAGTGAAATATTTATTTCTGTTAAATTAACAGTAAATTTATTGAATCATCATTTAAATAATGTAGAGTTCTTAAACTGATTTCTAAGTTTATATGTTTTGATATTTGAAATTGGTGATTTAGCTGAAAATCTATTTGTGATGAAAAATTTGCTCAAAGCATTTTGTTGTGTGTTTTATAAAGTAAAGTTATAAATGTATATCGTTTATGTATTAAGAGTAGTTTAAATGTATTCAAAATTTCCTATTGTTGAAACCTATTTGTAACATAAAAAGAAGAAACTTGTAATTTAATGCTGATAAAAATTTAGGTTTTGCCTTTAAAAAAAACATTTTCCCCTCTTTCTCTTTTTAACAACACAACAATACTGATTTTTATTCCTTATTAAATTAAAGTAAATTCAAGTGCAAGTTTAATAGAACTTATCTTGTGCTGTCTTTGGACTGAAACATTTTTATCTGCACATAGTGTAATCTTTTCATGGGACCAATACCCATTTCGAAAGAAAATAAAAGTTAAGACATCAGAGCTTTGCATTTCAGTGTTATGAAGCAACAATTTAAAAAAAAAAGGAAAATGTTTTTTTTTTTTCTTTCTGCAAACTTGCTTGCAGGATAAATAGTACTACAGTTTTATTGCCTTAAATAACTAAATAACTTTGTTTTTTTCTCATCTGTTTCTTCTGTAAATAACGATTTAACTATTTTATCTTTTCATTGAATGAATAATTGTTCATATTATTTCACATAAAGTCTATGCACACATTGATTTGGCTAAAATATTTATTTCACAAAATCATGAAATCATTCATTAATTTAGAAAAGTGCTTCCACCTTTGTGTCCCAATACCACCTAGCATTAACCTTCATATTGCATGTTTCTCGTGGAAAGACTTATAGTTTAAATCTAGAATAGTGCCCAAAAATTTCATGCAGAAATTACTTTGCAAAGAAAACTTATTGTTTTTAATTGCATTTTATAAGCAATCTAAATTTTCGGTGTTAAATTATTAAGTGTTGATAACTAATGCATGAGAAGCATATTTTTGCCACGAGATGCATGTGATGCCTTCAAATCATTGTGTAATATCATAATTCCAAACTGTGAAGTCTTTCTGCTTTTTATTTTCGATCGATTTAAAATCGGTCATTAGTACTCTCACACTGTACAAAATGTTTCAGACCATTATAGCTGTCTCAAAAATAAAGTTTTCATATCTCTGGTGTTGTGATTAAACAAGGATTTGTAACTAATTATTGAATGGATTTGCTTATTGTATACTGTAAATCATTAAAATTGTGATCAATGTCACTTGGTAAATAAAATTTCATTGAATTATTTGCTTTCATACCAGCTTTTTTGTTACTATTAACTTTCATTCTGAATCTAGTTTAAAATTTAGTTAATGATACTGGAATCTCTTGAGCTCAGGGATAAGTAACTTTTAATGAATGCCACAAACTGATCACTTGAAATAACAAAACCTTTACATATCAAAAATTGTTCCAAGTTTTTTCTTGTAATTCATGTGCATACCATTGATTTCTGAAATTCTTCACTTTAGAGCTACAAATATATCAAGTTTTAATTTTATTTCAAAAAATTATCATTAAGTTTCTGAAATAGTCCTGTTGTTTGATTCAGAAAGAGTCTGGCAATGTATAAAATGAATATGATCCATGTTGAATTTTTAAAATCAGTAGAATAATGGATATGTGGAAAATTGCTTATAGATCTTGAGTGTTAATTGAATATGCTCTATTCATGATGTTTGTACGTAAGCATTGTTTTAAAAAAATGATTGAATGTCAACTGATTTACTTATAAAATCTTGTAAGTGATCACTTTTTAAATGCTATAGGTTTGAATTTGTGCAAAACTTTTAACAACATGAATCCTTGCATATAATCATGACACCATCTTGACTGTATAAAATATGACTGTTGTTATGAAAGGCAAGTTTTGTCTGAAAAAATTTTTGTTGAAAACTGGTGAATGGAAGTTTTCCCTACTTATTGCACTTTAAAAATTTTTAATCTTTAATACAAGTCACTATGAGGTGCTTTCCTAATGTTATGTTTTGAAAATATTTTTATATTGTTTTTCTTTTTGGTTATGGTGAATGTCCAGTAAAATTTCGTAATTTGTGATGTTTCATGTAAATAAAGTTCTTTTAAAAACTCTTTAATTATATCTGATTATATCTTGAAAACTGATACGATAGCAGTTTCCTTGTCACTTTTATTTCAATAGCCTTTGATGTTCTTATTGAAAGTTTCGAAAACATATTTTAGTTTGTTTAATCATAATAGAGAAGTTTTTTTTTCCAAATTATAGAATAACATATGTTAACATCATCTGCAAAAAAATTTTTTTATCATGCAATAAGTATTTTTAAAAGAAAAAATGTTTAAATTTTAAGCGCAATAAAAGATGCAAAGATAATTTTTGTTTCTCGTGTTTGGTCACGTACTTGTATGAAAATATGAACATTCGAAGTTTAATTCAAATATTTTTCAATAATACTTCTTTTGCTTAAGAAAGGGACTTTAAACTATGGAATAGGAATGTAAAACAAGTGTTCAGTGGTATCGTTTTAAGCTGGCAATTACGTCCTGCAACAAAAGAATTGACAATTTCAAAAGTCACATATGAAATTTACATTGCTTTTTTGAACTTAAACAGGCTTCAAATGGTCAACCTTGACATCAGTTGCATTGAATATATCCATCCCTCTCTGAACTTCCATGTAGATCATTACAAAAGATGCAACTGCCATCCCTCTACTGCTCCTTAAATTATGCCACTTATTATTCCATTTTCTTCTTGGCTTTTTGATCTTCAACAGGAGTAGTTCAGGAGCAGATACAGGATTTCATTTTAGAGGAGGTCATGCTCAAGAATGTAGTCTTAGGTATGACAATTTTCTTGATAAATTGTATTATAACTCGCTGTTGACCAGTATTCGCACCAGCCAACACAATGCGTAAGTACTACAAAAATGTAATAAAAATTAAATGTTTTATGAACATAAATTTAGAAATTGATTACAGGTGTAATAGTGGAATCAAGCAAAACTTTCTGAAGACAGTGTGAAATTTCCTGAAACTAGACGGAAGCTTGAGCCTGCCCTGTCCCCCCCCCCCAGAAAAAATCTTCAAATATACATACAAAAAATCATTGAAATCATAAAACGATTAATAAAAATCATTTTAAAAGTTTTCTTTTAATATAAATTTTTAGTGTTAGAAGGTCAGCCCAAAATTTTCAGAAAGGACAACCCAAAGTTTTTGGATCACAAAACCCCTGGTTGATTAAATATTTGCGTAATACTCGACACATATCCATCTTAGATTATAAATTTGCATGATACTCGACACATCCATCTTGTATGCAGAAAAATACTATTAAAACATCACTTAAAATAATGGTAAAAAGTGCGTCGAAAATCTAATTGAATCGATTATTTCAGAACGGGCATAAGTCCAATGGATTCCTGTCGGACTTCGCCCTTTCTGAATTAATCTATTAAATTAAATATTCTACAAAAATAACTCAGACTTGATAAAATACTCACCGACAGATTAATTCCAATTGTTGAAAATTGGGGGTTGACAAAGATGTCAGTCTGAGAGGATAGGAACTCCAGACATGTTTCCATTGGTTTTGGGTTCATAAGTTTTTTTCAACTTTCCAAAAAAAAAGAGACACTGCATTGTCACCAGAACGCTTCATTGTTTTCGTTATAGGTCAAAGGCTTCCCAAAGTGGGTGCCGCAAGGAAGGGCGAGGGGTGCCGTGAGCTGCCCATATTTTCAATATGCGTGTATAACAGAAATAGATTAGGCTGCCATGAAAAAGTTGTAATTTGTCAGAGGGTGCAGCGAGTTGGAAAAAATTGGGAACCCCTGTTATATGTAGTTCTTTTCTAACAAAGGCCGCTTTTTTCAAAAGGGTTTCCGTCTAATACGCAAGCACTGATTTAAACTAATAGACAATTTACAGCACATTTAAAAATAAACTCAGCACTACTAAAAAGGAAACTATCTGAAAATTACATCAGAAAGCAGTTATAATCTGCAGAGACTTTATATTAAAAAAAATTTACGCACTCATGCTTTATCGATTAGAGCGATGGCTACAGCTCCGGATATAGTTTTACAATAACTATTGTTGATTAAATGTGTTGCATAAAAAGCGATCGGGCATCAGACACTTCTTTGTTACATTCATTTTGTAGCTTTTCCTGAAGACAGTGCTGCTGACTAACTGTCTCAAAGAAAAGCTATTTTACTGTCTACATCTTTAAAGTACAGTGAAGCACTGTTTATACGTTTCTCTTTTATACGTTTTAACCATTTATATGTGTTTTTATATTGGTCCCTGCTGAGTTCAATACATATTAACGTATATCTATTGTACGTTTTTTCATTTATACATTTGTTTTCATGCAGCCCTTTAAAAACGTATAAACGGTGCTTCATTGTACATATACAGTCGGACCTCCATATATCGAAGTAGCAAATTGCCGGAAAAAAATTCGATATATAGAAATTTCGATATATAGAAACGATCTTATTTTATCCTAAAAATCTCCTAAAACATTAAAATTAAAGCTAATTTTCGTGTATGAACCCAATTTCTAATTTATACGAGCGTCCGATTAAATGAAAATTGATAAGTAAAAAAATAACAGAAATTACATTTTTGCGCCTTCATACGTCTTCATTCTTCGGCAATTCAACTTGATCCGCAACATTAAGGGATTTTCGTTTTGACAAATCGAGAGAAAAGTAAAAAATTAATCTACTTAACTTGAATGATTTTTACTGCAGCTAAAACGACTAGGAACGATAATCAACAGACAAAAGGGAATGACTTGAAACTGATTTTACAATGTTACTGGTTATAACTAAGATATTTGAAATAAACTTCAGGGAATTTAAGAATTCTAGAACAAAACAACGACCTATCTGCACACCCTTCAACTCCAGATTCCTTCCGAGTTTCGTAGCAACCTTTAGTGAACATAATTTTTTCCCCTAACCTAATTTTCATGAGACAAAGTCTAAAGAGGAAAAAAAAATCTACGAATATCTCGAAAAAAATTCGATATATAGAAATTTTTTCGATATATAGAAATAATTTTTCTATGTAATGAACATAGAAATTTGCTGGGATTTCGATATATAGAAAATTTTGATATGTGGAAGTTCGATATATGGAGGCTCGACTGTATAAATAGAAAAGTGACAGTTGGGCAATTCCATGTCAAATCATTCAAAATAAATAAGTTTTTGACCTCATCATCACCGATTTTAACGACAATTGGTGTGAGGGACACATATGACAAGATAAGTTATCCTGCCAATTTTTTGAATTCTACTTGAAAAATTTTAGGACATACAGGGCTGTTAAAAAACTGAAAAAGTACGAAAAAAGCGAAAAGTTGTGGCATACAAATGACTGTAACTTCTCTCCTGATTGTAGTAGAATAAAAATTCAAAAACCATTGCAAAGCCAAAAAATAGAGCTTTCTATTGATATAAAACATGACTTTCTTATGACAAAGTTTCAAGGTCATTCACCGTGACTTTTGAACTTGAATATCTCAAAACATGCCCCCTTAGAATTTCTCCCAAAAAATATATTTTATAGCTCTAACACTATACATCCACTACACCAACACTTAGATTGGGATCGCAATGGCAAGGTACTGAAAAAAAATCAGGAATGTTCACATATTTTTCATTGTGGAATTCATATGTCAGGTAAGTCACCTTCTTGACCTCCTCACCATTTCCGATTTAGTGAAATTTCGTGTGAAGGACACATATGACAAGATAAGTAATCCTGACATTTTTTTGGATTCTACTTCAAAAAATTTACAAAATACAGGACTGTTAAAAAGTGAGAAATAAAATCAAAGTTGTTACATGCAAATGACTGTTAACTTCTATCCTAATGATAGGAGGAAAAAAAAATTAAAGAACCATTGCAAAGCTAAAAAATAGAGCTTTCTATTGGTATAAAACATGACTTTTTCACCGCAGGTTAGGGTTTCAAGGTCATTCACAGTGACTTTTGATCTTGAATAACTCAAAACACGCCCCCTTAGAATTTCTTCAAAAAAATATATATTGTTGCTTTAACACTGTTCTTCCACTACACCAAAAACGCAGGTTGGGACCGCAATGGCAAGGGACTGCAAAAAAATTAGGAGTGTTTACATATTTTTGTTAGATGCTTTACATTATTTCTGTTCTAATGTTATTGTTTTAATGTTTTGCGTGCATTCTTTATAAAGTATGCATATTTTGACAAATCGACAGATTTCTGAAATAAGAGCTAGAAAATGACAGACATTTTATTTGATAACCGTAATTTTTATCTCTAAATAGCAACAGATCTTGGAAATAAAAACAACAAGTTTTAGCCTATGACAAAGCTTCTCGTATTATGGCAGAAGTTTGTTTGTACTTCAAGAATAATGCGTCCAGTAATTTAAACCATAATAATAGGACAGAAATAATGTGAAACATTTCACGAAAATTCAGTTGACTCTCGAAAACTCCCAAGGGCTTCGCTTCGAGTTATCAATAGTTCGAGTTACTGGAAGTTGTATGTAAATATTCTTGGTTACTTTTGCAGTACCTTGGCATTGCGGCCCCAGCCTAAGTTTTAGAAAGCAAGTGTTAGAGTTATAATATGTATATTTTTAAACAAATTCTAATTGAGCATGTTTTGAGACATTCAAGGACACGGTGAATTGAATCATAGTGAACACTTGAAAACGTTCACAACGTTGACACCCGGTGAACCTTGAAACAAACCTGTCGTGCGAAAGCCATTAAAAAGCTCTGTTCTTTAAGTTTACAATGGTTTTTAATTTTTTGTTCTACTATCATTAGGATAGAAGTTACAGTCATTTGCATGCAACAACTTTCTGTTTTTTTCTCACTTTTTTAAGTTTTTAACAGCCCTGTATCTCGTAAAATTTTTGAAGTAGAGTTCTGAAAATTGGCAGGATTACTTATCTTATCATATGTGTCCTTCACACGAAAGTTTATTAAAATCGGAAATGGTGAAGAGGTCAAGAAGGTGACTGAACTAACGTATGGAATTCCACAATGTAAAAACATGTGAATATTCCTGATTTTTACTTTCTTCTATATCTAATATATAGAAGAAAGTATTGGATTCGTTCAAGTTTTCGAATTTTGACCGGATTCGAACGTTTTGAGGTGTGCTGAGTCCATTTCGACCATTTTTGGAAAATGTCTGTCTGTGTGTGTGTCACGTATGTGTGTGACCAGTTTTTTTTTTTTTTTTTTTTTTTTTTTTTTGGCCGCTCTACAGCAAATACTACCGCATGAAATCGAACGAAATTCGGTACACATTTGTGCCCCTATGTGAACTTGTGCCCATTGGTTTTTGGCGCGAATTCCTCCAAGGGCGGTTGAGCAGTGTGACGTTTCTTGAGTTATGCGTGCCTGCTATTCCCCCGGAAGTAACTGGCGGAATCAAACAAAATTTGGTCCATATATTGCCTCTAACAGGTACAGGTGCTGATTGAATTTTGGTGTCAATAGCTCAAACGGGGTTTGAGCTATAGAACCTTTTTTGTCATCAATTGTGTGCTGTATCTCAAAAAATCATGAACGGAATTTAACAAAAATTTATCGACATGTAGCCCATAGAGGGTATAAGAGCTGATTCTATTTTGGTATCAACAGCTGAAAAGGAGGTGGCTCGATTTGACGTTCTTTTTTTTCCATTGTGAGTGCCATATCTCAAGAAGTAATGCTACGTTCTGGATGAAATTTGGAATAAATGTGAATCCATATGAAAATAGGCATTGGTTCAATTTTGGCGCCAATCGCTCCATGGTTTTTTTTTTTTTTTTTTTTTTTTTTTTTTTTTGTGAATAAAAATAGCTTTATAATTGCAACAATAAGAAAGATAATTTGGAATAGACTGTCGTCTGCGTATTTCGCGTGATTTTAATTGTTGGAAGATGACCAGAAAATCGCGATGATTTAAACTTTTTAACTGTTACCATATTGCTTTTGTTAACAAATAAACGTTTGTAATTATTTTAAGCAAGGCTTTTAAAATAATTTTGCTTTTGAGATAAATCGGGAATTGGGATGCTCGTCAAGTTTTGGCGTGTGTAATTTTGTTTTTGTTGGGAATATTGCTTCCTCGTCAAGCATGGGGAGGGATCAGAATTATAAGAAAGATATGGAAGAAAGTTGCTTGATGGCCACAACATACAAGTTTTCAGTACTTTGCCATTGCGATCCCCAGTTTTGGTGTAGTGGAAGAATAGTGTCAGAGCTATAAAATATATTTTTTGAAGAAATTTTAAGGGGGCATGTTTTGAGATATTCAAGGTCAAAAGTCACGGCGAATGATCTTGAAACTGAAACCTATAGCAAGAAAGTCATATTTTATATCAATAGAAAGCTTTATTCTTCAGCTTTACAATGGGTTTTGAGTTTTTATTCTACTATAACTAGGAGAGAAGTTCAGTCATTTGTATGTCACAACTTTTCGTATTTTTTCAGTTTTTTAACAGCCCTGTATTTCGTAAAAATTTTAAAGTAGAATTCTAAAAATTGGCAGAATTAGTTATCTTGTCATATGTGTCCCTCACACCAAATTTCGTTAAAATCGGAAATGGTGAGGTCAAGAAGGTGATTGATCTGACATGGAATTGCCCAGTTAATCCCCCACTCCCCCCCCCCCCCCCCCCAAAAAAAAAGAATTCGAAAATTATTTACTGTTTCTTATGGTTTCGGTCCGGCTTTTTTATTTTTTCAAGCAGTCATTTTCACTACTCAAATGCAATGAACCTTAAAACAAATTACAAAAAATTGTCGCGGATTGGGAGGGAAGGTTTCGAACCCCATGATTCTCCCCCTCCTTGTATCCACCTATTACGATTTGGATCAAGATTTTTATATTTTCGAGCGAACATTCAAATACTGTTGCGGTTTTGTGCCTGTATTTACCTCTGGAGTAGATACTATAAATAATACACTAGCCTGTGAAATTAAACTTTTCGTTTTCAGCCTGAAATTAAAAATGAATTTATGTTGAGTTGATGCATGAATTCAAATTTTCAATCCGTTTGCTTTCATCATGTAAGGTTTTCTTGCGAAATCACTTTACATGTATATTGTATAATTGCACTAATTTAATCCCAAGCATTTTTATTGTATACTTTTTTATTTTTATGAAAAAAACAATATTTAGTGTGCACAACTTGCTGAATTTAGTGTCTAAAGTTGTTTATACATGTTGACTTAAAATGCTTGAACTCACTGAGGTGCTTCACCCTGTATCAGATAAGAAACATCTGATCTCAATGTTTACTATGATCACATTAAAAGCATTTTTAATGTGTAGTTTTAAAATCCTGCCATCATAAAACTGCACATGGTAAAGTATTACCGTTATAACTCTTTGGACAAACGAAAATTATGCTATAAGGAAAGTGAAATGCCTTCAGGTGGTGGGAGGGGGGAGGGTCAAGTTAATTCGATGCAAAAGAAAGAGAATATTTGCAATAATTTGTTTTGATGACACAGTTAATATAGATTAATTGCCATAAACTTTCATTATATGGATCATTCCCCAGAAAACGTAACTTTTAAACGCAAATATTTTTCAATTTCGAAACCTTTTGTTTTCTTTTTTCTTCATTCTTAAATGAAAGTGTTACCTACTAGAAGTATCCATAAACAATGGCCCAGCTAAGTTCCAATTATTTTACTCATAAATAAAAAAAATAATAAAATGCCTTGTTCACGGAAATAAAAAAAAAAGAAAAAGACTTAATATTTAAAAATCGAGGCCAATTTAATATCAAAGTAGTAATTTTGTTAATTGTGCAAACAATCAACTATTTTAATGATTAGTGAAAAGATAATATTAAGCTCTTTTAAATAAAGTAAGGCCTAATTAGTAGTTTCAAATGTAGGTTTAAAAATAGTCTTTAGTAAATTTGAGGATATACTGGCAATTTATAATTTTTGTAGAATGCCTATTATTGATGTATTTCCCCTCCAACATTTATTTTCACCTAGGAAATAATGACATTGATAAGGTCTGTCACGGAGGTGAAAATTTTTTCATCAATATAGGCCTAATCAGTGGCGTACCCAGGGGGTGGGCTGATAGGGCTACAGCCCCCCCCCCCCCCGAAATTTTCAAAATTAATTATAAAAATTATAATAAAGAACAAGTTTTTTTTTATGATGTATTTTTGAAATCTTACATTCGTATTGATATCAGAAAAGCGATACATAAACTTTTCTTAGCTACAGTTCATAAGTATCCCTCCCCAGCTCAAAGACTTTCGAGCTCAGCCCCCCCCCCCCCCCCCCCCCCGAACTGATTTGTCTGCGTACGCCGCTGGGCCTAATAGATACATTTTCAGGGAATTTTTTTTCTCCGTTGCATTAATCTGCTCATGCTAAGCATATGAAAACATATTCACTTCTTTTTTTACATTAAGTAACATCCCTGAAATTCAAGTTCACGGAGGTGAGAAGTCAGAATAACCATACTAAGTTTTTAAAGCAAAATCTATACTTTTGTTTTTCGACAAAAATCTCACAACTTCAACTATGGCTGAAAATAAACAAAGGGGCTCAATTGTATCATGGAAAATAAAATTTGATGTCATTACTGCCACGTGTTAATGAGAAATGGCATTTTGTGTTTAATTAACGGAGGTGAGAATTTATTATGTGACATGACGTGTTGTCCTACTAAAACGAACTAAAACACAATATTAAAAAAATAAATATACGATTAGTATTTGAGACACTTGTGAAAGGAATAATCAATAAATAAGTATGTACTTATAATTAGCAAGTTATTAAGCAACATAAACAGTCACACAAGGTGTGTAACATGCCACGGAGGTGAGAATTCACATGTTGTGAACCAAAAATATATTAAAATAAAAATTATTAGTAAAAACTTTTTGCCAGGTTTAAATAGATATATTTTTGATGAAATTAAAAATCATTTTTAAATAAAAGGCGTGTGACAGAAAAGTTACACTTTTTGAAGAATGACCCATATATGTTATGAAGAAATGAGCCATTATCAGCGACTCTCCGCTCACGTCCCAAAAAATAAGAAAAAGTTCCATTGTGGTGCCCCTCATAACTCATCACTGGATCATTTGAAATCAAAATACCGAAATGTATTTATTAATAAGTTTCTGCAGGTAACAAGGTCATTTTTTAGTAATTTTAAAATTGCAAGATTTTCAATTTGTTTGATGAGTAACCAGTGTTTTTACTTCTATGTACTGTAAAATATTAAAAAATCGGTAAAAGAAAATAATCTCAACATTGGTAATATGTAACACTTGGTCTACGTAATAAAATGGAAAAGATAGCTGTCAGATTATTCCCAAAGAGGGGGTACCGCAAGGAAAGGCTAGGGGACACCGCAAAGTGTTCATGGTATCAATATGTATGTATGAAATAGAGGTAGACTAGGGTGCCATGTGGAAATTATAATATCTCAAAGGGTGTCGCGAAGGAAAGAAAACCCTGCTGGTTAAAAAAAAATTAATTTGAAAAAAAAATTAATTTAATTCTCAAGGAATTCAATCCTTCTTCCCGTAAAACAAATTTTAAGATCATTTCAGAGAGGCTTTTACTCCCTGGTTCATTTTAAAAGCAAAATAACACGTGGCGCCATCTCTTAGAAAATATGAAAATCTGCGCATTTAATGCAATCATTATACTAGCTGATACCTTCAGCTGAATGGGGCATTCCACGGTATTTTTGACATTATGTAAAGTCCGTAACGTGATCTTTTTTTGCCATAACTTTTTAATTTTCCGTTTGATTTGCAAATTATTTTATTTTGAGCTGGTGTGTTGGTAGGAAAAGATCAAAATAAAATAATATGCTAATCAAACAGTAAATTAAAAAGTTATGGCAAAAAAGGTCACGTTACGGACTCTATATAAATGTCAAAAATACCTTGGAATGCCCCGAATACGAATTAGCATGAATAATATTTGTAGCTAAATGTTGAAAATAGACATGGAAAATATTTTTTTGGTTTTTATGAGTGTCATCTTTTTTAAAAAGTAAAAAATAAAGCAACAAAGAAACTATTTAAAAAAAAAAATCACAATAATTGGTTGCACCATCTCCAAGAAAATATGAAAACCAGCGCATTTAATGAGATCATTGGAATTTAAATTTAAATTAGTTTTTAAATACGTCACAATGCAGGGGTGCTCACCTGGGGGGGGGGGGGGGGGGATCACGGCGCAAACTGCGCCATTGAAATTTTTAGTGGTATTTTCCCCTTTTTTGTGTTGGGGGGCCTTTGGGATTTTGAGGGGTGCGTTCCCCTGTACAATGTACATTATTTTTTTATTTATACAGTGAATTCCTTTTTTTTTGGGGGGGGGGGGGGGATATTCTTTGCAAAATTTAAAGTTTCGCATTGAGAAGAGCAGTAATTAATCTGAGCACATTTCTTGTAATTGAATCATTGGCATTTTTAATGTGATTATTGAACAATTGCAAGCCCTTATTTAATGATTGCTTTACGTAATATGAAATAATTAATTTAAAGTGTTAAATAATTAGTTTAAAGTGTAAAAATTAAAGTTACATTTTAATTCATACAATTCTAATCTTATACCTGCATGAGTTTCAAATTATTGCTTATTTTAAAACTTAGAAGAGAAACCTGTTTGTTCAGGAAAGATTTTAGATGAAAAGAGAAAGAAAAACATTTTTTTCTAATTTTTTTCATTCA
The DNA here is from genome assembly GCF_026930045.1 of Uloborus diversus. Lineage (NCBI taxonomy): Eukaryota > Metazoa > Arthropoda > Arachnida > Araneae > Uloboridae > Uloborus > Uloborus diversus. Next base: position 153,642,621 of record NC_072733.1, read on the forward strand.
TTCTTTATTTATTTCATTGACATATTTTGGGTTATTAATACAGATTTTGAATAATCAATCCCCCCTCTCCCCAATGTGGAATAAAAAATTATTAAATAAAAACAAAAAACCCGACTGCGTAGAAACCAAAAAACTAAAAAGAAAAATGTATAAGCCCAGTAGTTTAGAATGTTATTAAGTACTACTGAATAACTACACCGTTGAAATAGTTTTTATAACCGTACACAGATAAGACAAATCATAAATTCAAAAGCAGAATAGAAGGATCAACAGTCGAGGCCCATTCCTTTCTGATTCAAAGAAACCCGTAAAATTTGAATGGGCCCTCGACTGTTGATCCTTCTATTCTGCTTTTGAATTTATGATTTGTCTTATCTGTGTACGGTTATAAAACTATTTCAACGTTGTAGTTATTCAGTAGTACTTAATAACATTCTAAACTACTGGGCTTATACATTTTTCTTTTTGGTTTTTTGGTTTTTACGCAGTCGGGTTTTTTGTTTTTATTTAATAATTTTTTATTTGGCACTTTTTAGTTAATTTTCATTGACTTAGTTATTATGATTATGATACGGTACATTTCGCAATCTTGTCATTTCATTGAGAGAGTTTGTTTGAATCGTGAGGTCTATTAAGTAATTTGCGGTGGTCTAAACTACTGATAATTAGTTCCTCTAGGGATCTAACTCCGCTTAAAGCTACATGTGCTTGGCCTTCGGCAAAAATGCGCGAACTTAAGTCAACTCCAGCACAGCTATATAAACAGCCTGTATAACTCATGATGACGCGAAATCGGAAACGTCCCCCCCCCCCCCCCGTCAGTCAAATCTTTCTCGCAAAACTTAAAAAGCCTGTCGAGAAGGTAAACGTCGCGAAACTCAGTCCCTTGAATCAAGGCAAAAACAAATGCAACATGTTAGAGATGAAAATCAAATTAGTAGACTTTCTTTCTTTTGGTGCTTATTGCACGGGTTTATTTTGATGAGGACTACAATCTGAGTGTCTTGCCTTCGTTACGCATAATATACTTTTTATTACAGTGCATAATACAAATAAAGAACACATGAAAGAATTCACATCAGAAAGAGGGGAAAATACATCCGGAGCGAGGGGGTCTTGATCCACCGCCTCAAGTGGGAGAAGAAATCACTTAGACCACTCGGCCACTAAGATCCCAATTAGTAACCAAAAAATTTCAGGCAGCGAAAACTACCTGCATTTGTCGCACGCAGGTACCGTACGACACAGTGTGCAACACCAAACGTGCGCCGATCCCGAACTGCTATATTTTGTCAACTGGTTGTTGATATGGCGAATTTTGATTACTGTCATGTGGTTAGTGACACTCCCAAGGTTAAGACAAATCGATTGACGTAAGAATTACCAAAATTGACCAAGGCGTTTAGCCCCTAGAACGCCACATAGAAACGGACATACATACAGAGACTGATAAACACATTACCCTCCTTTGCGTCACGCACGCGCAGTCGGGTAAAAAAAAAAGAAACAACAACATAAAACAATCACTGTAATTATTGTGTGTTAGAAATTTGCTCACAAATAATGTCCGTGCTTTTCACTTTAAATAAATGAATAGCGTAAAATGGGGTAACTTTGGTACACTTTTCAAACTTTTATACTCATCTGTTCCTATCTTTATTTTCAAAGTAAAAAAGCTTAAAAAAATCATTAATATGTCAGTTGAGTATTTTTCTTGACAGAATCTTACAAAAAAAATGACTCTAGTTGGCATGTTATTTCATATAAAAAAAAAGAAAAGAAAAACTTTAATTTGTCCCAATCTTACACCATTACTTTATCCCCATTAAGAACAGTAAAAACTATGACTTAGTAGCAATGTTACTCCACTATCGTTATACAAGTGCATTATCTACATTGGAAACAACAGGGGAAATTAGTTTATATCAATCCTAGAATATTATAGTTAGCAGGTCGTAAGAACAATACATTCTACTTAATGGGTACAACTCTTTTATATATGATCTCTCTTCTTTTTTCTTTTTAAATTTCAATATGTAACTTGTAGCTCATCTATTTTATCTCAAATCATAGATAGATAAAAAATCTGAAAAATTAATAACAGCACTGTGTTTTTTAACTGTATTCCAAACCCGCGCAATGGCAGTGTACCAATTGACCCCATGTATCAACTAACCCCAGTCTCCGCTACGTTAAAATGCGCATTCTGTTTATTCAAAACGGAAAAGAGTTAAGTCTGGCGTTTACTGGTCAATAATTGCAATTACATTCCAGTTTCATCTATTTTCTTAACAGGCAGATAGATGAGTTGCGCAGAATTGACCGATCGGACTGGGTAATTCTATGCACAGTAAGTTTTTCACTTTTTAATTTGCTAAATTTACTATTTTAAAGTTCAAAACGAATGCGTAGCGAATTTGAATGCCTAATTTTTCACATGTTAAAAAATCAGACAGGTTGTAGTTATATATAAGGTATTACAGCTACACAAAGTCAAGTACGAAGAATTAAACCACTTCACCTTTATGCATATTGTTCTTTTTTCTTTCTTTTTTTTTTTTTTTTTTTGGCGCTAGAGACGAAATAAGGTAAAGAAAAAATATTTTACTTTCACACCAGTAATACGCCCGTCTAGCGTAGAGGAGCGCACAACGAATATATTAAGGCTATTAAGGCTTGAACAAAAGTTATGAATTGTGCTGAGAAATAGTAGTAAGAAACAGAAATTGTGCAGTTTGAAACATAATCACATTAGATATAAGAGTTTAAATAAGAAATTTATTAAATTTACAGCAAACATTTCGCATCAAACAAATAAAACATGATTAACTAAATTGTTGTCTTCGCTTTCTTTGACACTAAAAGACTGGTTCAGAATGTTAATTCCTGATTCTCTAGAGGTCCTGTCCATATTGATCGGGAGTTACGCCATGAGAGATGAATAGGAATGAAATCATACTCCCATAGGGAACTCCTAATTAACATGGAAAATTCTGAATCGTTCCTAATCGCTAAGCACTTGATCTAGAAAAGAAAAAAAAAATTGTTAAACTTGCTGCAAAAATAGATATTTCTTGTAAAACGTTACTAATATATAAAGCACTTTGCATGGTTTTTCTCAATGATATCTGTACCTCAATTGATGCAGTGAGAAGTAAAGGGATGTAGGTGGCAAAATTAAAAAATTGAAGATAACCAGTATAAATGGTAGGTGAACCTCTCATCTGTCTTCGGGCAAGAGATAGTACTATTAGCACTGGTTGGTTCTGTTATACAGCATAATTTAGAAAAACTTTTCAATGAATGCCCACCTAGGACCTTATCTTTAAACGCCTTTTACTCAAAACTTGAAAATGTCCACTTACATCCCTTTGCTTCTCACTGCCTTAATTGGTACTTTGTCAACAACTTTCCACTTGACTAAAGAAGATTATTTTTTAACAAGAAGAAATTATTTATTTTTCATATTTTTTCCTACAAATAGTTAAAAATACTTTTATAGTGGATTTTTCAAATAATCTTAAGCTCATCCGTTGATTTGTATCTGTAGAGGAACAAATATAGTATAAATGTGAGCAATTAGATAAACTCATTTTAATTGACGATTTATTTTACTTATTTTTATTCTGAAAGTACTACCTGTTTTCCTATCCACATATAAGTGTGCTTCAGGGCTCAGTGATCACATATCAATGCGCACATTGTTTGAATGAAATATATTTTAATTTGCATTGTCGCAACATTGTTCAATTCTCATTGAATTAAAAGTTATTCAATAAATACAATATTGTATTGGACGAAGATTTTTTGGATACCATGCTAAGCATTTAGTCAGGGGTGTTTGTGATCCGAAATTTCCGAAAATTTTGGGTTGCCGTTTCCGTAAATATGGAGCTGACAACACATTCTAAAAATATAATTTAAAAAAAAATTTTTATGTTTTTTTACTTGAATCCACTATTATCCCTGGTCCATCTCAATCCATTTGTAAGATATTTACAGGTGAGAAAAAAAAAAACATTTCATGATATGCCCGCTCATTTTTTTCAAAAGATGTTTTTTTTTCTTTTAGTTGAAATACATTCGTTATGCGACTTTATAATTTAATTTTTACTGTTTTTATTTATTTTTTTTGTTTATGGTTTTTTAATTAGCTGGATTATCTAATTATTTGCACGTAAAAAATAATTTGGATCGTGCTGGTTTTAAAGTAAGTCGACTTTATTTTATTTTTAAGCTTTTTATTCAAATTGAAATTAAAGTCAGATGGTTTCTCTCTTATATGTCTTGTACTAACTTGCATAATCGAAAATGTGAGTACATTAGGCACATGATTATACTAATGTTATTGTTACTCGTACGTTTGTTAGAGTAGCTATATAATAAAAGCATGGATTGAGCTGGTTTTGAGTAAAATGGAATTCCGGTAGCGGTTTTTGACCTGATTGAGTGGATTTCTTTCTAAATCGCTTTGTAGCGTAATAGAGAAGTATTAAATCATGAAATAAAAAAAATTTTGAAAATTAATGGATTGAGCTGGTTTTGATGATAAACGTCTCACAATGTTTTGCGCCAATGAATTCTCCAGTATTCTATTTTTGATGCATTACACAGTAGCGTCACTACGGGAGGGGGGGGGGGGGGCTGGTCCGTACCGGGTGTCACCCGTCTGTGGGCTGACACCCAAAGCGGAGTTGCAAGTTTTTGCAAAATATAAAGCTAAAATGCATTTTTGAGACTACAAATTTGAAAAATTTCCAATGTAAACCCCCGGATCCCCCTTTTCGCAACCCGCATCACAAGGACGCCCATATAGGGGGCAAGGGGGGCTTGAACCCCCCCTTAGAAATTAGAACTTTCTTGCTTTTAGTACTTTTTTCTTTGCAAATATGTGAAAACATTTCTTCTCCAGCCATTAATGAATAATTTATTAAAAATGTCAAATTTTAATGACTCGAATCTGTCCTGAAATGTGCTTCCATGGGGAAAATATCCTGCTAAACCATGGTTAAAATATCTGAGCCCCCTCTTACAATTTTGCACATGGGCGCCCATGCCGCATCATGGAGTGAATACTATACTCAGAATTAGGTTCATATTGTATATACTTAGACTTAGTAATGACTTCTTCTTATACCAAAAAACTAAACCCCCATTATCTTTCTTTGTGTTTGAGATACGTTTGTAATAACTAAAGGGCCATCAATTTCATTCACTCCTTATTTATTTGACCTCTCGACGACCTGCACACATGCGTCTAAGGCAAGTTACATAAAAAAACGTTCATAGTTTTTGTTTGTCTTTTGTACATTAGCCTACTTAAAATTTTGTTTTACATAAATGTAGTTGTTTCTGAAAATTGTATGAATTTCTCTCATGTTTACATGGAATTTTAAAACTTTTTTTCAAATTTGTAGGGGGGACACACCATAAATTACCGCCCGGTTGTCACCCATGCTAGGTACGCCACTGCATTACATATTTATATATTATTAGTTTATTTAGATTTCTAGTCTGTCTTTTAATTTCTAGTAAAGCTCCAACAGTCTGTACTCTCCCCCCCCCCCATGGGCGCCCGTATGCAAAATTGTAAGGGGGGGGCTCAGATATTTTACCCATGGTTTAGCATGATATTTTCCCCGTGAAAATCAATTTTAGGACAGATTAGAGTCATTAAAATTGGACGTTTTTAATTACATTTTCATTAATAGCTGGAGAAGAAATATTTTTTTATTTTTGCAAAGAAAAAAATGCTAAAAACAAGGAAGTTCTAATTTCTAAGGGGCTCGAGTCCCCCTTTTGCCCCCCCCTTTTCACTCCAGGATCTCCTGTACCTACCACTATTTGTGGTTTAACTAGTAAGATGGGACCCAGAAGACAGCTCGGATTTTTTGATCCAGACCAGAAACCGCGCAACCCCTGGCCCAGCACTTCCAGAGGTATCGTTTCACTTGGAGGACTTTGTGACTACGAGCATATTTAACGTCCCGTAGTCACCATTAATGAAGCCGGTGGATCTTCGACCGGCTAGGTCGAACCTGGGACCCTCCGGTCACATGTCCAATGCCTTACGATCGGGCCACCATGGCCGATTAATCTGTATTGGAGTATATACCCATTAGGTCTGACTATAGAGTTTTTTTTTTTTTATAACATTTTTCTGTTTATGAAAGAAAGTTGATAATTTGCAATTTGATTTTTAATAGAAGATTAAAAAGTCGGTTTTTTAATTCGGGAGTTAAGTCAATTTTACCGTACTCCGTGAGACATACGCATATATAGATAATCTGTAAAGACGTAATTAATCAAGTTCGTTGTTAATTAAGAGAAGAACGAGGAATGAAACTTGAGTACGAGTTGAAAACTAGATCCAGTTGACGATTTGCAGGATGAGTAGGGTGATTCAAAAAATACATGTAAAAAAAAAAGTTTCCCCTCAATATTTTTGCACTTGTGGATAGTGGAAGAATTTCAGCTTCTTATTTCAACTGAAAGAAGGTGCTCAATCCCCTTTCTCAGACTTCAAACGTATGGGGAGGGGGGGGGGGGTTAAAAAATACTTTGAACTGAAAAAACAATGCTACATATTATAATATACGCTAGTAATATGCATATACGTTGCAATAAAATAATTATTTACAAAAATAAAAAAACAGCTGGGGAAATGAAATGTTTCTAAATTTGTGGCATTTTCTATGCTGCGGCTAATGTTAAATTAAGGGGTCATTGAGTACCCTCTTAAAATTTGAGCATGAAGCTAAAACTTTTACAGCATAATACTATTAGTAAGTCTAAAAGAAATAGGGGGTGTCCTGGACTCTAGATGAAAAAAAGTTTTTTGAACCACCCAAAGGATGATTAAGTAACCTTAGCTTCATAAAAAATTCAATTTTTCCTCCAGTTCCTCCAACAATACTAAGTAACTTCTACAGGTTTACTTTTATTGTCTAATCTCAAGACATTTTGAACTATTAAAAATTATCTTTACGTTCTTAATGTCTGTTTGGTGGACTTTCGTTCTTGAGGGGTGCTCCTTAGCATTTGAGGGGGGGTGCCATCGCTCTTGGGGAGCGGCATCCCTGAGATAATGTGATTAAAAGGAAAAAAATACCAAAATACCACCGCTTCACAAGCATTTTCCTATTTCTTTTGGTTCTATGCGGAGTATGTGTGCTGTCAGAGTTCTCTAACTTAATCCTAAGGTTTGCTTATAAAGCATTGAAATTTTAAAATAGTTACAAAAATCTAAAATCTTCAGATTTTTTCTCGGATATGTGCACTTAGAATAATTACTAAGTAGTATACATGTTCATCAAAATTTGGACATATATTCTCGGGGGGGAGCACAAATGAGTCCTAACAGTATCCTCAACCATTTATGAGATGAGGGAAAAGAGTATAAAACGATGGATGAATGATTTCAATAACTCGGAAGTGTTGGTTTTTGGAATCAGCATCTGAAAAAACATACATATCCACATTAACCGCATTAATTAAATTGAACAAAATACTAGAAAATGGTTATAAAAAAAATCTTGCAGCCAGTGAAAATATGTAGAAATAGAATAAGTTGAAGTATACTTTGATTATAAAGAATATTATTTAGAACTTGACATTGAGGCTGAAAGGGAAAGTATTTTCTGAAATTGACTGTCAAAATAACAAGCATTCCAATAAATATAAAAAACCACCATGACATCATGACATCATTTTATATACTATTTATCATTATAAAAAGTTTAGTTAAAACCAAAGTCTAAGAGCAAGGCGGCATTTTTTTAAGTACTTTCTACAACACCGAGCAAAAATCAAGGGGTTTGGGAATAGATCCCCCGAACCGAGACTCAGAAGTTTTCCTTTTTTTCACCACAGAAAAATAATTGAAGGGCTCGGGACAAGAATGTGATATGCCACATGATTTTTTTTTTTTTTTTTCCGGTAGGCCAATTTGCAACTTTTGAAAAATTCTACAAATATTTTTTTATAGATATTATACATTCTATATTCTGCAATATTAAAACCAGATACGTTTTTCTGACGATGACCTAATCCATTGTCATGTTTATTTCAATTATATAAAAAAGCAACATTTAGAGCAAAAAATTTATTTTTTCAAAAGTGTGGCTTATCACATTCTTGCCCCTGAGCAGTTCAATTGAAAAACTTACGGTATCCTTCAACAAAACTTTAACCAGATTCCTCTCCGTTTTTTTTTTTTTTTTTTTTTTTTTCTGGTTATGCCACTACTTAACCTTACTGAATCTGATTTTCTGTTTGTTCTTATTCCTTGATTACTAATTGGCAGATCTTTAGTTGTTCATTAAATTTTCTCCCGATTGGCAGTGTCATTTACTAGTTTCACGTACTTGATAAAAAAAATTTATGCATGTGAACCCAAAATCTTGTGCGCTCGTAAATAAAATTGTAGATTTTAACTAATTATATTATTACACCATTTTACTATGCGGCATTATTTTTTATACTACAGTGGCCGTCGCTAATATGAATTACGTTTGTTCTATAAACAGTTTTGATCCCACAAAGCGGCTGATTGAATAAAGCGGCTAATTCAATAAAACTGGATCTTATTTTGTTTTTGACAATTTGATTCATTAAATCGGTTGATTCAATTAACCACTGATTCAATTAAACGGCGTCTACTGTATTTTTATTAATTTTAGGGAATTTAAATGTTGTGGTTTGGAACATATATTCCCTGTCGCATGGTCATTCAAGTGCAGCAACACGGAACTAAATCTTCGCCGTCTAAAATTCTATTTTTCCTAACGTCATAAATGTCTAAAGGAAAACTTGAACTCATTTGTGTTTATATTTCAAATAAACATATCAATAGCAACACAGGTAAACTAGTTATAATGTAAAGGTAAACGAAATTTTTAAAACTAAAATTAAAATTTTTGTAACTTGTTTCACATTTTACAACTTTTCAGGCAAAACCTTTTGAGGACTCATTGAGAAAGATCAAAATTTACATAATTTATATTAAAACAAAAAGTAATCCCGTCATTTTAAATTTTCCAGGTAGGGGGAGGGATGCAAGTTTTGTCGTGAAACAACCAAACCGCATCCACTTTTGTGTAAAAACATTAATTTTTCAAAGTTGGGGGGGGGCAATTGATCGACCCCCCCCCCCACACACACACAGTGACGGGCCTGACAAAGAGCAATGGAAAATTTTCAGAGAACCAACGACTCTTACCTTTTCTTCTTCTTCTTCTTTTTTTTTTTTTTTTTTTTTTTTTTTTTTGAGACACTCGAATGTACTTATTCATAGATTTGAGCTCAAAACTTTTGGTACGTTTTGATATTGAAAATTTTACCTGAATAAAATTCTAGTACAATTCTTTAAAAAAAGTCACTTTGTTTCACCCTTACGCAAAATGAAGCAAAATTAGCATCATAATTTCACAGGAAAAAAGTAACTGTAAATTGAAGTTAGTTTTACTGGAAATAATAAAGGTTAAATTAGCTCACGGGTTAATGCTATCATATGTGGTCAGAACCTTACGACACGCGAGGTTTCTGTTCTACCAATAAGCAACTGTGTCAGTTTCTTCCAGAAAGTAAAAATAAATTAATAACATTAATAAAAATAGATCTGCTTTCCTCTTTGTACTTAAGGTTTCAGGGCAGCATCTTAGAGTTTATGCCTAATACTAATTTATATTAACATTAGCAACGAATCTTTAAACTGAACAAAAGAAGAATGTTTTTATTAACTGCCATTTGTCCAACCCAGTTTTCGTGCAGCTGTTAATTTCGATGAAGCCACTTGTTAGATGGAAAAACAAAAAAAAAAAAAAAATCATTCCTTCCCTCTGGTGTCTTTTGTTAAGCTGATGTATTGTTAGTTTCCTGGGAGAGTTATTAACAAAAGGAGAAAAAAGCAAAACTGTCGTTTCAGATTTAATGGATAACTTATGACGACCAGTCATATGGAAAGACCTTTTTTTCTGCAACTATTTTACAAAAGGTGGATCGCTTTTCCGTTGCTTCCCCTCCCCCCTCTCTTTTACGGATGTCTATTTATTTTCTCTTGATGCAAGTTTATGTTTTTCAAACCAGTTTTTGTTGCCTATTTTTAGATAACATTTCCTGGATTGTACTCTAAAGATTTATAGAGCTTAAAATTGAAAATAAATAGAAGAAAAAATGCCTGCAATAATTTTTAAGCCAGAAATCTTTCGCAAGTTTCGTGGTAATCTGAAAATGTGTTTTCAAGTTATGTACGTTGAATAATTTATAAATTACCTTTACATCATTCATTTAATTCCCGTGATAAAGATCAAGGTCGGGAATTTTTTTTGATGGCCAATGATCGAAGCAAAATTATTAACCGTCACATTTTTTTATAAACCAAAAACAGCAATGAAACTACAAATTAGCTTTTAAATTTGATACAAAAACATGAAACTTATTATTTTAGATAAAGATTAATTTTATTTATTTGTAGCTTTAACATTATCTGAAGCAGTGAAAAGCAAAGAGATGTAAGTTCCAAAATTAAAAATTTGGAGATAACCAGCACAAATGGTAGGTGAACCTCTCCTTTGTCTTGGGGCAAGAGATAGCCGTAATAAGTGCTACTATACAGCCTGATTTAGAAAAACTTTTCAATGAAAGCCTACCTAGGACCTTATCTTTAAACGTGTTTTACTCAAAATTTGAAAATGTCCATTTGCATCCCTTTGCTTTTCACTGCCCCAATCGTACATTAATCAGCAGTTAATGCATCAAACGGAATCATTTTTAAGAGGAAAGTTCTCTGACAACTACAAGTTATTAGTAGAACAGTTGCGGTGGCGAATGATAGTCGCCACTTCTTTTTACTTATTCGCCACATGGCGAGCGGCAGCCGATATTGTTTGTTTTAGTGATAAATCAGGGCCCAATACAGGCTGATTTTGCTACCGTTTTTCGGTACCTTCACAAAAATCTTATTTTGAAATCGGTACTTTCACAAAAATCAAGTAATAAAATCAGTAGCTTCACAAAAACATCGAAAATTTCACAAAAATTCACATTTTAAAATATGAAATTTGTTTCTCTGTTTAAAACAAAATATACTCATAAAATAGAATTATAAGCAGGTTTATATGAACAATAGCTTAAATAGAAACCTTTTTGTAGTATTTTAACTAATTTTTAGCTGTTTCACACCAAAGTGTATTTATGCAATATTATCGCAATCTTTAAACATCTGTTTTGAGGAACCGTTTTTCTCATAATTTCCTATATTGTACACAGTACATAGACCATTAAGCTGAAATTACGATGGTATTTTTCCTACTTCTTAGGTTTTCAGCTCCCCCCCCCCCAAAAAAAAAAACGAAACCTGTTAAAAATACTAGATGACATTTACACTTTTCGAACTAAAATTTCACTTGTTCCACTACTTCTTTTACAAAAATTAGGATGTGTCTAAAATTTCACAAAAACAATGCTGATAAAAAAAACTTTCACAAAAATAGAATGATGCAATACTTTCACAAAAATAGGTAGCAAGAAAAAAATCCTGGATTGGCCCCTGTAAATATCTTCATTTACGTTAAAACAACAGTCATATTTTCATTCCATGAATTTCACGTCTAAATGCGTTTTATGATATATAATGTAACTAACGGTATCAAAATAGAGACCTGCTAACCCCAGTGACTTCCCTCCCTTTTTCGAAGCACGACATGAACTAAAGAAAATTTTTCCATGATTTAACGAAATTCAACCGACTAATCCCCTTATTATTTTATTCAGGGAGAAAAATATGCTATTCATACATGAAACGCAAGTACTAAAAAAACCCCGCGTTATTGAGGAAATAAATATATTTGTGCATTACAGTCGAGTCCCGACTTACACGAGGGATGCGTTCCAAGACTCCTCGTGTAAGTTGAATTTTCGCATTGTGGGGAAATATTTGCATACAAATTTTTTAAAGCGTACCAAATACTTGTAGGCACTTATAAACACCCCTCAAACTGCTCTAAAGCATTACTTAACCATTGCAGTTTCTTCCATAAAGAACTGAACTTTTACTGTATTTAAAAAATAAAAAACTGTTATTCAACATGAAATACTTAAGATGCACAAAATGAATGACCAATGGGAATAAAAGATATAAAATAAAACAACACGGTACGCACTGCATGCAGTAAAATTAATATGATCCACAAAATAGTACTGTACAGTAGATACAATAGCAATATTTACGAGTTAAAAAATGAGGATACTAGTGATGATTTATGCTCCAAGATCAGATCGTTATTCTTATCTAATACATTTTTAAATACGCTTCACCTTTTACTTTAAACGTTTCAATTTGTGGCTATATCTCCTCTACCTGATCTTTTGATTAATCCACAATGCAAGAGCGCGCATAGCTTCCACTTTCATAATTTTTACTTTGCTAGACTGCTCGCTTCAATATTGAAACTAAGTTCTAAACTTTTACGGACATCTTTTTGTTTTGACTTTTAACTGTATATATGGAAGATTCACTCATACTTATTGTCGCGCTACCTTCGACGCTTTGTAATTGTTCAAGCATATCAAGAATCTTAGCCTTTTTTTAAAAAAAATTATCAGAAACTTTCTTTTTCTTCACATTTTCAAACTTTAGGTGAAGGTGACACTAAGGTGCCATTATAGTTATTTGATGTACTAGACTAGTTGGGCATGGGAACTTTGGCGGTCAGTGATGCTCAAAGGGACGTAATAATATTCATGAAATCAATATTTAGTAGCCAATAACGAAGCTGATACTTCTTTTTAAAAAAATCATGTTGTGGGCGAAAAATTCGCGTTATAGCCATTTCGCGTAAGTCGGATCGCGTTGTAGCGGGAGTCGACTGTATTAAAACAACTTTGCAGCATTGGGAATCTAGTTATATTAAGAAGTAGCAATTTTAATATCTTTTGAAACATATTTGACTTTTGTTTTAACTTCATTGCACATCTTTATTCAAAATATTTTCTCCAAAAATATGGAAACTTTTTTTAGCTAACAAAAGTATTAAACCATTTTGCCAAGTTGCTAAAACTGTGTAAAACATTAAAAAAATCTTTCTTTTCTCTCTCTCTCGTGTCTTTTATTTATTGTTTTATTTCTCACTGAAAATGTTTCGGAAAATTAATCAACTTCCACATTACTGAGGTTTTATTTTATTTTATTTTTTTATTTCAGGCTCTATATTCTTCACTTTGTGAGCGTGGGGGGGGGGGGGGATTGTAACATGGTGTTACTTGTTTAATAATGTAAATGGGGGGAAGCTAATTTGATTAAACTTACGCTCTGCAGCAATCTTACCTTTTTGAAATTTGTTTGGAAATGTATGCAAAACTAAACAGCACTGAAAGGAAAATACAGTGGCCGCCGCTTACATGAATCGCGTTTGTTCTAAACTGTTTTGATTCAATAAAGCGGCTAATTCAGTAAAACTGGATTGTGCTCTGTTTTTGACAATTTGATTCATTAAAGAGGTTGATTCAATTCACCACTGATTCAATTAACCAGCGTCCACTGTATAATAGAATGGCAATTTCAAACAATTCTCAATTTCTTTACCAATATGCAAAAGAAAGATTATAAAATAAAGAAATAACTATATTGAAATGGAGAAAATATCAGCGCCAACATCTAATCACACACACACACACACAGAGAGAAACAATTTAAATAATAAACTATTTTTCGTGATAGGTTCAGTGCATAATACAGGGTATTCGAAAAGTCCTTGACACATTTAAAAAATTCATAGAAAACCAACAAATTGTCGTATGAATTTGCGGTTTGCACCATAATACTTCACAGGTTCAAGAGTTTTTATGACACCGAAAAAAAAAAATGAAAAGGGGAAAAAAGAAGAAGAAAAAAGACATTTCACAACCAGGGTGTCAGTATATGCTATGCTTGTAATTCTTCGTTTAGTAATTTTCATTCCTTTTTGTGTTTTCCCATGTCAAACTTTTAAATCGTTTTTGTTGACATGGGAAAACGCAAAAAGGAATGAAAATTACTAAACAAAAAATTACAAGCATAGCATATACAGTCGACTCCCACTACAACACGATCCGACTTACGCGAAATGGCTATAACGCGAGTTTTTCAGAAGCAACGAATTTTAGAGTTAAAGCGAATTTCACGCTCGCAACGCGAAAATATTTGGAAAGGAATCGGAATGCTGTTTCGGCTTTGTTATTGACTTATAACATTAATTCGTGAATGTACTTTCATCCTTTCAGCATCACTGATCACTGACTGCGCAAGTTCTCACATAAACCGCACTATAAACATAGGGTTTTTAGTGTGTATGTACCACCACTCCTCATTTTTCATTTATTTATTCTAAATATGAAAGGTGATGAAATACTGTGGCACATAGGCACGCTGTTTCATCTAAAGTTTGAAGATGGAAACAAACAGCGAAAGTTTGCGACAATTTAAGAAAAGGTAAAGATTCTTGATAAGCTTATTAACAACTAGAAAGTGGGTCGAAGGTAGCACGACAATTAGGTATGGGGTGCATCTTTCGTACGTATAATTAAAAGTCAAGAGAAGGCAATCCGTATAAGTCCAGGGGGTCCCAGAGGGGCTTTACCATAGATGTAAATGTTATAAAAGTAAATGTGAAGCTACTGTATTTAAAAATATATTAGAATGACGATCAGATTGCGCAGGATAAATCATCTTCAATTTTTTAAGTTATATAAATGTAACTTATTGTATCTACTGTATAATACTATTACAGTGCAGTGCTTTATTATTACTACATACTGTACATACCGTACTGTTTTATTTTTATATATATCTCTCCCATTAATCATTGATTTTGTGCATCGTAACAGTATTTTATGTTAAACTAGCCGCCTGCGGCGACCAGCTGATCCGCCTTTTTACGCCATTCGCCTTTTTATGCCAGGGGTGCTGCCTTCGGCGGCTGCTTAAACAGTTTAGCGACGACATTAATCAATGTTTTTCTCTATAAATCAGTATTATCATTCGTTTTTTTACGCCAATGTTGCCGCCTTCGGCGGCTGCTTAAATAAATTTCGTGGCGGTGTCAATCAATCTATATCTATCTATATCATTAATAATTTGAATAAAATATTTTCTAGCTCTGTCTCCAGTTTCGTCGTTTGGAATATTTTTAAAGGAGGGGGAGGGGAGACACAAACGACGTACTCTTCGTGCAAATTTTGTCGAAAAATAACAAAAAGCACTTCTACTTTTATGTGAAAGCATTGTTTTTTCAAAGTCATGGTGTATGTGGGGGAGGGAGGGGGGCATTGACATTCAATGTGCAAGCAGCCACCTACGGCGTATGTTTGGCTAACTTGTCATTTACTTTTTTACTTCAAGTTTGCGGCGTTCGGCGGTTGTTTAAATAAATTTGGCAGCAGTATTAATCAATCCATCTCTATCTTTTTTTTGTGCCATTCACATTTTTACGCTAAGATTGCCGCCTTCGGCGGCTATCTACCTTTACAATCTATCTCTACATTTTCTTATCCATCTCTATTCATTTTGACCTCCTCACCCATTTCCTAATAAAAACGAAGAACACTCAAAAAACCGCTTTTTTTTATTTAAGTAGAGCAAAAAAAAAAAAAAAAAAAAGCTCGAATTCCCCGTAGTGTGCAAAAAGCAGCGTTTGATAAAGATTAAAAAAAATCCCGCTGTTTTTATTGAATTAATGCGCACAACTATGAAATGTAACGTAATATAGATACAGCGAAAGGTCCAGCTTGGGGGGGGGGGAAGAAATAAATGCAATCCCTAAATAAAACAAAAAAAAGGAAAGAAAAAAAGCAAGCGCTGCCGAAAAAACACGTGGTCATCACGTCAGAAAATGTAGAAGTAAGCTATAGAGTAAAAAAAAAAAGATTAACATTGCTTGCGATTAAGATTCCATCGTAAATATCGAATCGAAACCCAAGTAGTGACGTCACAGGCATAAAAGATTGAAGAACGCTTTTTTCGACTGATGCGTGAAAGGACATGATGTGTTCAGCATTAAAAAAATTGTAAAAAAAAAACTATTGCGTATTTTTAAGAACTTTTTTCTTTTGAAGAGGGCGAAATGTTTTTACTATTACCAACTTAAATTTCAGAAATGAGGCTTGGATACTTCTCGCAGGATGATATTAGAAAAAAATAAAACCCAGAAAAACATGCAAATTAAAGGTTTTTTCAAAAATTCATAAAAAATACAAAAATTGCTCTATCTTCAAAATTTTTTTGTTCATCATATTTAAAATTAAATTTCCGACACTATAGTACCAAAAATATTTGTCTGGCGCGATTGGTTCGGGGTCTGTGAGGTTAAAAGTATTAAAAAGTGCTAAAAAATCACATAAAACATTAAATAACTTTTTTTCTAATTAAAATATCAAAAATCGAAGCCCGAGGTGCACAACTTCAGCAAAAACTACACCTGTATACCAAATTTCAAATTTCTAGGCCTTACCGTTTTCCCCGGGATGCGCGCCACACACACACACACACAAACATCTTATTTTATTATATGTATAGATAATGCAACGACTTTTTTAAAAACACGGAAAAAATTCAGTTCTTTATGTAAAGAACGGTAATATATAGTTAGCAAATGATCAAAAACAGTTTAAAAGGTGTTTAAATGTCTAAAATGATGCAGTATGCTTTCAAAAAAATCATATACACAACACGACATACACAACGCGAAATTTAGACTTACGCGAGGAGTCTTGGAATGCATCCCTCGCGTAAGTCGGGATCCGACTGTACTGACACCCTGGCTGCGAAATGCCTTTTTTCTTCTTCTTCTTTTTCCCCTTTTCATTTTTTTTTTTTTTTTTTCGATGTCATAAAACTCTTGAACCTGTGAAGTATTATGGTGCAAACCGCAAATTCATACGGCAATTTGTTGGTTTTCTATGATATTTTTAAATGTGTCAAGGACTTTTCGGACACCCCTGTATTTTACATTATAAGTAACACTTATATACGTACATGTGAGGGAATGTGGGGAAAAGTGAAATAGTTACGATGACTGAGCTTTTTCAAAATGAACAAATTGGAAATTTGTTTTGAAAATTACAGTACAAGTGAAACAATATTTTTAATTTTGGGAGGTAAATTTGCGCCTTCAAAAAACTTTTTTTTTCATGGGGAAGTGAAAAATTAGATCTTTTTCTAATGAAATATTTTCTATTAGATTATAAAAATAGTTTTGATCAAGTGAATCAGTAAATAAAAGGTTAAATCAATAAATGAAACGATATTGAAGCAATAAACGAGTAATTTAATTAATTAATACTTGAAGAAAAATAAATGATTTAGAAAACGAGTGAATGAATAAGAAAATGTGAATGAATGAATAAATATATATAAGTGAATTACAAAATGACGAAAAGGAAATGAATTACTAAATATGTGAATACATACATGAATTAGTAAATGATTGTGTGAGTAAACGAAATAATCTATTTCAATTTGCCCCCTCATGTACTTAAGTTATGCACAAAATTTTCAAATTGCAAATTAGCTTAATGTTGACTAAATAAATACAGAATAGAATATTAGAAGATCTCAATAAAAATTTAAAATGCTAATAACAAGAACTTTATCATTTAATAATAATAAAAATATTTTTTGACTTTTAGCAAATATTACAATATGAGTATCAATTTTTGAAAACAGCCTTCATTGTCATATGCTTTAACTTTCAGTGGCATTTTTTTCTTAACTGGAATATAAGACATGTGCTACTACATAGTTAATATTTTACCAAATGGATGGAACTATAAGCAGAGTAAATAGTTCACTATTTCACTTTGCCCCGCTATTTCACTTTGCCCCACATTCCCCTACGTGTGTTTGTTTGTGGTGCGCGTCACGGGAAAATGGTAAGGTCTAGAAGCATGAATTTTGTGCACAGGTGTAGTTTTTGCCAACGTTGTGCACCTCATTGTCCAATTTATGATAATTTAGTAGGGAAAAGGTTATTTAAGTTTTGTGTGATTTTTAGCACTTTTTATCTAACACCACCCAGAACTCCCAGAACCGATAGTTGTATTACTCTTTAGTATGTTATAGTAAATACTGAAATTCCATTTTTCTGTGTTAATTGTTGAAAATCTGTAACAATAGAAACTCCCCCCCCCCCCCCAAAAAAAAAAAAAAAAATCAAGCTTAGCTGCGATAAATATGAGCGTTGATACTGAGTATTTTCTCAAAGGCAAGTTTTGGACATCTCGCCAATTTTAAGTTTAAATTTCTCATAAAGTCAGAGGAGTTACATCCTTTTCCCAACTGAAAGCACTTACTCTGAGTAATTTATACATCCTGCTTCCGATTACCTTTATATGCATATTGTTTAATAGGAAAAATGCAGTTCTTTCGCTCATACAACAATTGTTCAGGTGTCTCGTAACTAAAGAGTTGAGCATGATACGCTACATTGCGCGTGTGCTCATCTGATCTTACTCACTTATTAAGTTTTGAGACTGTTGCTGTAAAGGCATTTCAGTAAAATTAGTAGTAATTTAAGTCTGAATTTCTACCTTGCTTATATCCCTATTGTTGTCATAATTGTAAAATTACTTAATTAAACAGGAAGGAACGATGGTAAAAAATTTTTGTTCATGAACCGATGGAAGCTCAAGGGATATATTATAATTTATGGCAATTTCTGTTGGGGAACCATCGGATTAATAAGAATTCAATTAGTCTTTTAAACGAATTAATGGCACTACGGCTACTAAAACATGAGCACAATTTCCTGTTCGTCGTTCTAGCTATTGGGAAGACTTTTGAAAACATGGAAATTTTGTTAGTATTTTCAGGAAAAATAATTACACGAACTACTTATTTAGAGTAAAAAATGGAAGTTTCGTAGAATGTTCATAATTAAGTTAAAAGATTTCATTCAGTGAGTCTCTCCCCTCTCCTAAAATAAATAAATAAATAAATAAATAAAAGGAAAAGAAAAGGAGAGTCATCATCATCTGTGAATTGCTTCATTTTTGCCATTATTTTCTCGTCAAACATTACGATGAAGCAGTAAATTGTAGTGCAGAATGTAAATGTCTATAGTCATGGCACTAATAAATATAATTATACAGTTAATAAAAGAAGGAATAAATATTGCTACGTAATGAACGTATAGCTGTTAAAATGATATTTTTATAGTAAATAAAACGAAATCACGAAAGAAGAAATAAAATTAATAGTAAAAGTGATAAATTAATGGAATCATTTATTATTATTGCTCCTACAAATTATCATTGTTGTTGTTTTTATCATTACTGTAAGCTTCTTTCCTGCTATTGGTCAAATTTTTAAACTTAATTTGTAGAAAAGTAAAATCTTCTTATGCCATTACTCATACAGCTTTAAAATTTGTATTTTTGTCTCAGATATAAGCACTGATGAAGTCTATTATACAATTATTTGTCAAAATTTAGTTACTTTTCCATCTTTTAAATGTTAAATAAATTTATATGTTTTTTTAAGAGTTGAAAAATCTTATATATTTCTGGAAGTGAATCCTTTAAAACTAATCAAATATCTTAGGCTTGAAGCAAATTGGTCTTGCTCAAAGCCACCTTTATGGTTTGAAAAAATGTAGATAAACAGCCTTAACCTCGACCTTGGAATTCAAAGACACAGTCCACAAAATAGGCTCAAATGACCACGAAATTAATTTTTCCTAGGTATTTGCTTTTTACGATATGATTAATCAAAAATGCGCATCAATAAACGAGACATTTCTACCAACTGAAAATCAGTCAAATATTTTTCACTTTCTTAGCATTTTTTTTTTTTTTTAAATGAGATCAAGATGTACTTCAAAGCCGTTGAATGGATTTAAGCATTTTGTAAGAGCAAGATAACGCGAAGAATCTAAAAAATTTTGTTCAAAAATATGTTCGGATTCTGAAATTGCAACTCCATTTCAATGCTTGAATAAGGAATCAAAGTCAAAAATCTGCAATTTTTGTCTTTAAATCATTAGGAATTGAAACACATTAATAACAATTCCTGCTCGTGTGATTCCAAGTGCCTACCCAAGCACTGCAAGTGCACTTTTCCAAGTGCCAACTTAAGAATCCTTGCTGTATTTTTTTTTTTTTTTTTGTAAGTAATTAAAAATGAAAGTATTTTGTTAAAAATGGTAACGATTACAAAAGTAGAGAGAAAATCATTTAGTGAAAATAAATAAATAAATGAAATGAAATAAATTAAGAATTATTTGAAAAGAATAACCAAAAGATTATTTATTTGAAAACACGTTTTTAAATTTTAATCGTTTTCACTTTTTCTGTTGTTACCCAGAATTGGGATATCTGTAGGAATTTAACTGAGTAACACCTAAAAACCGTGTTGTGAGACTTATAATGTGATTTAATTTTGCAAGACTATGACTATTGTGAATGTGTGCAAAACTTATTAAGCATTAAATACTTTCTGACGTACGCCTTCACAAAATAGTGTACAAAATTGAACTTTTTTTTTTGTTTATTTATTTATTTTTAAATTTTTAATACTCTGAGTAGTAAACTATTTCGAATATTTTTCACTTTGTATTAAAAGCACTATCATTTTAATTTTTGTGCATGTAACAAAGAATCGAAAAGCTCAGAAACTCAATTTCAACACTGTACTGGTTTTAATAAACGTATTTTTTCTTTGAAGAGTATAAAAACAATTTTTATCAAATTCAACAACACTTTATGAGAACAAGAAGCTAAAAATCGACATTGAAATCGTAAAACATTGACCAACATTAAGTATTGGATAAAGAAATGCATAAGTTATGCACTAATATCTCAGTGTTATTTGGGCGTACAAAAAATGCTAGGCACCACCGTATTAAAATGTGAAGTATAACGCCAAACCCATTTGAATAAACCGAATATCTTTGTCAAAAAAAAAAAAAAAAAACTTCCTCTTTTTTTTTTGGTATTCATTTTCTCATAATATTGAATAAAGTCACATTGCTAAAGTTACATTTAAACCTTGATCAAAAACAGCAATTAACTTTTGTCTACTGTGTTACAAACTAAAAAAAAATATAGTGCTTCAAATGAGTTAAACGCGTCAAAATTGCAAGGCAATATTAAGCATAACTTTCAAGCATGAAAGCATAATTCTTAAAAATGTAATATTAGTACTCTGAGCGAGTTGATTTGTTCTTAAGGGCATTTTACATCAAGTTGCAACATAAAATTATTACCGTTTCTTTTCTTTTAATGGGGAGTAACGGGTGCTTTTCTGTATGTATTATGATGGGATAACCTAATTTTCATCAAAAATGGTAGAAAATAACTTCACTACAACACATTTAAACTTAGAAACTATAAATGGGTACATCATTTTTGTAAACCTTACCAGGAAATGACTTGAACGATTGACGGCAGCCGCGAAACAACAAACATGAGATTTCACAGCATGAACCGCGACTATCAAAAGCACGAAACCAACTGAGGTAAGCTCAAATATTATGTGACGAACAACTTGATTCAGTACTGAAAAAAAACAATTTCCTTGAAACTAAAGTTTACCAAAGAAACTATCTAATGGGATAAAATTTTAAAGCATTCAATGTAGGAATGAATTCTTTACTCTGAAATTTTTGAAGTCACCAAACGAACTACTTATAGTTTTCTTAGAAATACATTAAATACAGCAAAAAATCTTTTGAGAGTTCCGACCCAGAGTGTATAATGACCGCAGTTTGTATAGCATTCCGTTACGACGAATTAGATTATGCACCAATGTTTCTGAGTTTAAGGCCAAGGTTACTAAGCGATTCAAGGAAGTTGGCAGTTAACTGTTTTGTTTCCTAGCATTGTGATGTTCTACGAAATGATCTACATTCACAACAAGGTTTTTGCACTGACGCATTTTTTAATGTTGAGTATGTGCTGTTGATCACGAGAAATGATGAATAATTGATGGTGTTACACAAAATTGGGGGTTTTGTTTTTCTCTCTCCCCCCCCCTCTCTCTCTCTTTTCACTACGGGATACACGCTCTAAAGAGTTTTTATTGCATAGCTGGGAATACTTTCATGCTGGTGTTCTAGAATACTAATACAGTGAAAAAGTTCGATCCACAATGAAAGATTTTAAAAAAGTATAATTCTTAATATTTATAGATAACTCATATTTATCAGGATTGTATTTTTGAAAACAGATTCAGCTCCTCTTACAGCAATAATGCCAAAAGAACAATCTCCCGTACACTTTCCTCGCAAAACAAGAAAATTATAAATCTACATTTTTTATTAGACTGAGAAAAAACTGCATGGCCACTAATATTATTTTTACAATATTCATCTTTTTTCTTTTCTTTTTTTTTTTTTTTTTTTAAATCCTTGAAAACATTTAGAACGCGAAATTTGGCTGGATAAAATAACTTTGAATGCTTTTAAAGTTATTTCATCCAGCGTTTAAAGCATTTAAGTGCGTATGAGACTGACGAACAGGGATGCCCATCCCCCCCCCCCTAAATTTCTCTCAATCATCTTTCCTTTTTTTTATATTTCAGCTCTCTTTTTTTATTTTATCAATTCTTTAAAAATATTTTTTATTTAATTATTATTATTATTATTTTATTTGTTTTTTAAAAAATGTTTTTTCTTTAATTTATTTTTAAAAAATTATTTATTTATTTTTAATTATTGTTGTTATTATTATTTTATTTAAAAAGTTCTGTGCTACTGTAATGACATACACACACACACACACACACACACACAAACTAGATAAATAAATGAAATAAAATATAAACAGAATAAAATAAAATGAAATAAATAATTTAAATTGAAAATAAATTTAAATAAATAAATTTAAAAAATCCCCCATGGCACAACCTGCGCCATAACCCCCCCCCCCTGTGGGCACCCCTGCTGACGAATTAAATTTTTTCCCAACGATACATTAACTGCACATATGCCACCACTGCATGGCCTGAAAGTACATCACCAGAACGGTATAAATGTGAGTAATCTTAACCAGAGTCGTATATTCAGGAGGAGGGATTTTTGGATATATATTCCTTCCCGAAACTCGGGAGTTTAAACTTTCTTGACCATAGGAAGCGGGTCAAAGCTCTGCTTTCTTGACGACAAGGTAGTGGTCAAAGTCACCTCACCCCCGAAATTAGCCATATCCCCTTCCATTTTTTTTTTTTTTTCCAACACCACTGGCAGTAGTGGCACGCGGCAAAGGTATTTGGAAGTTCGTAATAGACCAGAGGAATCAATCAAGCCATAGTGGGACCCTGGACCAAGAGCTTATGCAGGTCATCCCATCTCTCATTAACGTCCTGAATACAGCTAAAAGTGCTCGGGAAAAAATGCTGATTAAAATGCAGATTTTATTTGTAAAAACTTCAATTCAGTTTATTGTAATATTATTAGTATAAGAAATTTTGTTTTGCAAATATACTGAAAGTTTCATTTAAACTCCAAGTTTTAAAAAAATAAAGAACTTGCGGTGCACTACTTTAGAGGTCAACTTACAGAGGTTGATTTATATAATTAAGGGCTAATTCCGTGCCTGAAAAAAGCAGTCTACTTACAAGGGTGATCAACTTACAAGGGTGGTCAACTTCACAGGTTTTACTGTATTTTGTTTTTAGTAATTTTACATTTAAAACCTAATGCAGAATATGCTGATATAGATAAATAGGGGCAAGGAGTTCTTTAGAGCTAGTTGTTCTTCGAAACAACTTGCCCACAAAGAAGGAACAACTAGCCCCACAAGTACATGTCCTCGAAAAATTAAATTATTTGTTAGATAACGAAACGTAAATCGTTTCAACGTAGTATTTTATGATGCACAATAGATATTTGCATAAAAACACTATCATTTAAAGTTCGTGAAAAATACTAAAAAGTTCAAAAACGAAAATATTCACAAAAGTAGATCAGTGATACACATGCTCATCTTTTAATATGCCAGATGCTACTGGCCTGGCTAATATGGCTGCCATCGGTGCGGTTCAACATTCCATTTTCCCAGGTATTTACAGAACAAAAATTGTATCTTTTTCTTCATTGAGCTATTTCAACGGGAACAACTTACCCGTGAAACTTTTAGCCCTGCTCTCCCCTACCCCTGACAAGACCGTTATTTTAAAACATTTCCGTTTTTTTTTTTTTTTTTTTAATTTTTAAATTTTTTTTTCAAATAATTTACAGCTTCTACGATGAAATATAGCTCCACATTTTCATCATACCTCAAGGTATATGCGTTTATTCAAGGCATTTAAAGAGCGAATCTTGTTTTTTCAGTCACTCTTTAAATTTATTTAAAGAGTGACTGAATTTAAAGTGATCTTTGTCAGTCCAAAATCAGTCATGTAATCTCTTCTTCTTGGCAAGGCATCATCTAAGATGAAATTTTTATTCTCATGGGATATTATATTTGTTTTGGAATTGACCTTAGACAAAGTTCGCACTCCACAAGCTGATATTCATAGAATATCATTCTATGAATCTCTCTCGAAGCAATATATAAGAATATAAAACAATAATTCCTGAGGCTGGAGATGCAAGTAGGTAAGTTCAATACGATTTGAACTTCACATAAAGAAAAAGGAATCTATATCTCTGCTCGGATGTCCTGAATCTTGGACGGCTATTGCCAAATATGGCCAAACTAGTCTCATTTCTTTCCTTTTATTTTCTTCTTATTAAAGTGAGTAAGGTAGAGTGATTCTTGACTTAGAGCCAAAAATATACTGACTAAAGGGGGATGATTAATGTAACTTGAAACACAGAATAAAAGAAGTAATTTTTCAGAAACCTGAAAGCTGATGAACTAAAATATTCAAGTTTCGTACTTTTAACAATAATTTCACACTGGTTGTTTATGCAGGCTATTTTTATACAATTTTTACTGAATCAGTCGGCACTGCTTTTGTTTTTCTGATGAATACAATTGATTATTACATAAATGTCCCTTACAATATCAACGAACTATGCTGCCAGCATGTTTACATAATTCAAAGGGCTGATTACGAAAAACCAAAAGCATGGAACAAAACAGAAAGAGAGACAGAGAGTGTGTTAAATTCCTCCGTCGGGGACATCTTGTACAATGTACAGGTTGCCCCAGTGAATTTGTCGTCTATGCTCATGTGTATCGATAAGTACAGAAACGAAAGATAATTCTTAACATAAAATTTATATTGCCAATACAGTAGATGCTGCGTTTAAGACTGAGATTGCATTGCGTTTTTTGAAACAAAAGTACAGCGGGTGGGATATCTTAAATGCATGTATTCTGCTATCAAAGATAGAAGAAAAAAAGAGTCAAGACTCCTTCAACAGCAGGGTGTTTTTTTTTTGCCAAAAACGAAAACCGCTTTTGCAACGGTAATAACTCAGCAACCAAACAAACGCTAACCATGAAATCGTAGGAGTTGCCGTTTCAGATTTCGTTACTATTTTTTTTCCTTTTTTTTGCCAATTCACATTAAGCCTGCTTGATAGGGCTTAAAATAAATAGGTCGGAAGTGAGTGGTTTTTCGCTTCACTTTATCGGCAAGCGTGCTTTGTAGTCAGGTGTTCAAGTCAGTGAGCCATGAAAAGAACAACGTCGTTGGCTGTCTAACGACAGCTGCACATGTGATGGAAACAACAGCTTGTCCGTGTGGGTAGCTTATAGCACAGGCTAGCGATAACTACGATAACGGACACATCAAGCACGTTCGGATCGAAACAAGCACAAGGAGGAGCAACAATAAATTCAGCAAAGAAATCAATTTTATTCATCAGAAACACAAAAATGGGACTCATACTCACTATGCAATATATTGCGCTGGATGGTGATGACATGGATAGTTATGACATTGTATTTTCATCTGACAAGACATAAAATATGGCTACCTTCGTTAAAACGTTCCATATTTTGAACTACGGTTCATTTACATGAGCATAAAACGAACGAAATTGTACAATAATGTTAAAAGTAACTCATTAAGAGTAAGGATGGTAATGACAGACGTTAGTTTTTTTCCCCCCACTTCGCCTTGAAATCAGGAAACCTAGAAATTTCTACAAACAAAATTTTTATTTTATCAACAAAGTTATGATGGCCGATACTAAAACTGAAAGTTATTTGAGCTGCCAGTTGCATCTATTGGTCAGGAAAGCCTGTAAAATCTGTTGGACGATAATGACTCAATATGCTGGGCATAAGTTTTAACTATGAAAGAAACATATTAAGGTAACGGCACCAGTAACAAACAAGGGTCCAGTAACAGACAGTCATAAGTTTGGATATAAATAATAAGAATTTTAGGCGGGTAAAAGGTAAAACTGATGTTGCTGTGGCCCATGAATATGGTGCAACCACCTAATGTTATCAAAGTGAATTTTATGAGCCAGTTGGTATTTACAATGCAGTGGTGGAAGGTTATGAACAGCTACCACGAGATCAGCTGGTGTTTCATGTTTATTTGAATTTAATAAGGCTTTAGTTCTAAAAATAGAGAACTTTTGCACATTTTGAAGAGAAAAAGAAAATTATGTCCATTACTCATCCTTTCTTCATCCTATCTGTTGCTGGGTATCATCAGAAGTTTCTGTATCTGTTACTGGGGGGCGGACCTTTTTTCGAAATTGAGCAAATAAAAATAGAATTAGCTAATTCAAAGCATCAAGAAGCAGCCAAACATTAGATGAGGTGTAGTTACATGAGAGTAAAATAGTTTTAAAAGTCTAAATACATTAAAAGGCTCAGAAAATTGAGTTAATCTGAGAGCAATGTCTTAAGCATGTATGTTACTGGTGCCGTTACCCTAACGTTTGTAAACATGCAAAAACCAAAACTTGATTTTAAAGTAGAATACTTAAAGCATCGTGAAAATCTGTTTCAGAGATAGATTTTAGTTTGTTTTGCTGTTTTTAGGCAGACCATTAAAGACAGAAATTCCAAATAGGGACAGTTATATCAAGCCTGCACATAAAATAAAATTATTTTGCACTGTTAAATGCCTGTTATTTTGTTCTTTAGAAGGTGACAAACAAATAATAACAATAATAATAATAATAATAAACGAAATGGAAAAAACTTTTCTAATGTTGCTCTAAGCCTGGGACAAGAAAATGCGCCTTTTTAGAGAATTTCTCATACATATTGAGAACTTCTCAAGGAACTGATATAAAACGACATATAAACAAAAAAAAAGTGTAATCAAAACATTAACTAACCACTTTGACTTCATTACAAATTTATGGAAAAGTAATGTTTTAAAAATTTAAAATGGTACTTATTTATAACATCGTAGCATTTTAATGAAAGGATGAAACATATTTTATTTATTCTATATCTGTTTTCTTTAACAATTCTTTTATAGTTAAGCCTGAACTCTTGTCAAATTGTTTAAAGATTTAAATTCATCATTTATTCATTTTAAGGTTGATCAAATACAGTACTAGCATTTTATTTTTCACATTTTTCTTTGCATGATGCTGATAAAAATTCTTTTCTAATTTATTCCGAATCTGTTAACTGTTACTATATTTGAAGTTAAAATTATTTGTCCAAAGCATTCAGCATATTTTTTCCCATTTTTTTTTTCGTAACTGTAACTGTATCTTTTGATTTGTCGGTAAGTTTTTTTAAAATTATTTTTATTCAACCTTAAAAATAAGTTTATATAACAATTTTGCATTGCTGTTACATCAAGTACAATCACTTCATGCACTAGAATAGAAAAAAATACAGATGTACATTTTAAAAGAATAAAAGTAGTTACATGAAATTTTCATTTTAAATTATACATTAAATTACAAAGTAGATTTTCTTCTCAAAACGCTTTTCGCATTAATATTAAATAAATTTCATTTCACAAAGTTAGCCAGAGTTCTGATACAAATTTTATTTCAAAATAATATATAATATTTAATAGAAAAATATTTATTTCTTATGAGAATGAAATTATTCAATGCTTTTCTTTATTTTTAATACCTTTGTCATTTGTTTTATGAAATTATATTTTAATTCAGTTACATGAAAACCTGTTGTATTTCCGCTTATGACCTCTGAACCAAAAAATGTTCTCTTTCTTTAGTCTACCACGTCAAGTTTTTACGCTAGGGGTCAAAGACCACTTCACAAAATATAGGACGTTTATAAAATTATAGAAAAAAAAATAAGATTTTTTAGATAATCAACAATTACCTAGAGTGCATAAAAAAATTACTACTTTTTTGTGTTACTGACGGATTTATTACGCATTCCTTACTGAAAATTTTACTTTTTGACGTAACAATAATGTGAGTTAAAATTCCTCAATAATAATAATAGTAATTTTGAAAAGAAACACTTTACTTCCATTTAAAAAGGTTTATTTCAGCCAATATAAGAGCAGTAGGGCTTCCTGTGACAAGCGCTCTCCCGCAGAAAGTGGTAGCATTCTTATACTGTTGAGAAAAAAAACCCTGACGTGTTAGAAGAAAACTAACTACAGTGTTGAAATCAGCATGCCTATTTTACTCTAAAACAGCTTAAAATCAAACTCAACAGAAACTGTGTCATAAATTGTTCCCCTGTGTTAAGGATCCTTTCCATCAGTTGAGCAAATGTTTTGCCGTTAGCGATAAACTTTTTGCGAATGACGCTATTGGCCAGAACGTTGCAATATGATGTCACCGTGCTCAGCCATGGTTGATTTCGTATAAATTCTATTATCGAAGTTTCTTGCTAATAGCTTTGGTCTCGAAAAAGGTAAGTGTGAACGAACACTTATTCTCCAACGAAAATAGTACACGTTTATCACTTTGGAGCCATCTTTATGTGGCCTTCCGTGATCCTTGCCTTCACAGTTCGACAGCTTAATTCCAGTTATCATTCCCGAAGGAGCTGAAGAGATGAGATCACGTGCTACATAATCATTAAATCCTTAGCTGTCTTCAACTGTTGCTGCTAACTACCACCTGGCAACTTCCGCACTGGAAGTCCAGCCCCACTTACCAACCCTTCCGGTCGCTATACAGGCGCATCATACCATTATTAAAATTTTTCTTTTTCCGCAGCAGCTGTTTGTATTGAGATAAATCCTGGAAAAAATGTTTATTTTGTTTTGCAACAATGCATTTGGTTTTTACTCTTTCTATCTTTATTTTTCGAGTAAATGAGGAGAGTTTTGTTTATAATTTTGTCACAATCTGGTTGTTAAATGACAGAAAATGATGTAAGAGCACGATTGTAAAGTAATTCTGTTTGTCTGAGCAACTGAGTACATACGAAGGGGCATCCCAAAACCCCCGAATACTTTTTTGCTTGATTTTTTGTTTACTCTACATTATTTTCCTTCAATGTATTGTCCATGTGCGTTAAAGGATGCTTTTCCAATGTTTTTGCCCCTTCTGAAAACAGTGCAAGAACTCCTGTGCACTGTAAAAACGATTCAGAAACGTTCCTGGAAAATAATGGGCAGAAGATGTGCCCAATTTCTTCCAGTCACATATTTTACAAAAGTCAGGAACGTTTTCCCTCTAAAATTCAGTAACCTTCCTGAAATTATCGTGGAAACCTCCTGAAATATTCCTGTTTAAAGCCAGTCGTGTCTCTGGAACTTTAGAGTATGATATAATATCTTGTGGTATTTTCCTGCAATTTCAGGAAAGCTTCAAAAGCAGTACCGTAAACATGGCCACAGCTAAGAAAGAATTCCAAGCAAGTATCTAGAATGTTACTCGCCTGCAATTCTTGCAAAGCCACGTAGTCCATAAACTAATTTGCGCCCTTTGGACGCCTTATCACTCTACACCAGCCGCAGTCGAACTCAAGCCGATACACTTTATAAAGACGCTTAGTTAATCTTTAAACTGGGAGCTAAAAATATTTTTTACAGCAGTGAGAAATCTGAATTCGTGCGACTTGTAGATATTCAGGAAACTTTTTGACGATGATACTTTATTTTTCCAGAAAGTGGATAAAGACCACTGAAATCCCGTAGCGTTACAAAGAAATACTCAGTAACATTTCGGAATTTTTTTACAGTGTGTTAAGATCAAGATACTATTTGGAACATATAAACCACTGCCAAACACCCAAAGCATAAAGACAAGTCTCGGCTACAGTATTTCCCAACAGAAACCAACAGCCACTAATTGCTTGAAAACAGAGTCGTACTAAACAAGTCGTTTAAATTGTTCAACTAAAGAGAACTCAGACTGACGCCAGATCGCTAACAGTCGTGAAAAACCCACAACTAACACCACACTTTTTGAGTGAAACGAAAAGGCAGACTTTCAAAAAGGATCGCTTAAGAAAGCACTTTTTTTTTCCACATTGAATTGGACTGAAAATAAAAGCTTGATTGAAATTAATGTATCTGAAGCAAAAATCTTTCTAGTCATAAATAAAAGAAGGGGTTCTCAACCTTTCAGGCTCTGTACCTCCCTTTGAACATTGACAAAAGGTCACCCCCCCCCCCCAAAATAGAAACTACACCTAAGCACAAATTAATTTGAGGTAAAAAGATGAAATTGACATGTAGAAATACCAATCACTTTCAGAAAATCAGTGGGAGGATCACCAGTTTTTGAAGGTTGTGACTATGACAAAGCGCAAACTCAGGTCACTTTCACCAGTTCAATATTTTGACTTTAGGTATGCTAATGCTGAAAATCCAGAATTCAGTGCATGTGGATGAAAAACACTAAAAACCTCAAAAAATTCAATAATATTTAAAAGATTTGCATGTGACAAAATAATTGAGTATATCAGTAAATTATAGTTAGCTTTACTGTTAAACTTTTTTACTGTATGTATGTTCTAGTTTCCTTGAAATTCTTCTGCTCCCCCCCCCCCCCAGGTTGAGAACCACTGAAATGAAAAGTGAAAGCAAACAGTTGCTTCAAAGCTACTTAAGCTCCTTCTCTCAGAGCTAATCTAAACAGCCTGGTCTTTTAGCTTTATTTTTTATTTGAGTCTGAAATTATGAAGAAAGCGCTTCAGAAACAGTTTGTTTTCAGGCTGCGCTGGTGGTTAGACCAATTTGTTGGCTGTCTCGCAAATAGTCGATCGAACATAGTTAAGAAAAAAAAAGAGTAACATTGAGTTTTTAAATTAGTTTGAAACGGTTGATGGATTTCAGTTGGTTTTTTTTAAAATTATTTCAGCATGACCAATTTAACTAACAACACCTGTAATACTTTAACCCTAAACTGGAAGGAGATTTTTTTGCAACACGAGTAGTATGAAATATATGCAAATAACAACACTATATTTTTTGCGCACTCATCAAAATGTAGCAAATTAGAATAGGAAAATTTTGAACGATTGCGGTATTATTTAATTATTTAAATACAAATGAAGCAGTACCGCAAGTGGAATATGTATACATTGTATTGAGCTATATGTGAATATTACAAAACGCTTGAATACAAAGGTTCAATTCTTTTGGAGCAAATGACATTCCACCTCACCAGTTAATAGTTCACAAAGTTTTTAATTTCAAGAAATAAAAATAATCTTACCCTTACAATGAAAAATATTTGAAAACCCCAGAAAATGAAATATTTTAGCAGGAAAAAAAACATTTTTGCTTATGGGACTATGCCTAGATTAGTATAGCAAAAAAAAAAAATAGTGTAGTAGAAATCAAGAAATATTTATAAATACATTGAAATAAAATAAGTTTTTATGTAAGAACTAGCTGCATAACCCGGCGTTGCAGTCTACCTCGCAAATAAAAGGCGTGCCAAATGACGCACATTCAACAATCAGGCTAAAAATTAAAAAAAAAATGCGTAAAATTTTCCGCCAACGTGTCGAAAAGTGCAATTTTGTGACTCAAAATTTAAATTTAGACCTCTTTAGATTTTTTTTTTAATTCCAAAAATTCGGTCTTTGTTATTAATAGTTGGAAACATTCCTTTTTACGGGTTTTCTAACGAAAATCCTCCTCAGAAGTGTTTTCACTCTCATAGGAGTTAAAATACCCAATGTGAATTCCTGGGCATAAAACGACTTCTATGCAAAATTCGGCAATGATACGACGCAAACTGTGGATTTGTATAAGGAACCTGTACACACACATACAATCATTTTTACACGTATCCAGGTCAGCGCCGTGTCCAAGGGGAGGGATTTAGGGGTTAAACCCCTCCCATTGGGGAAAATATAATAAAAAACCAAAAAAAAAAAAAGTACATATTTGACTTAAAACTAACTTTAATGTTGAAGTTTGTATACAGCATTAAAAAAAATTATCTTTGAAGTTTACCGACATTTTTTCTTTTTCTAGCTCGTCTGAAAAGAAGAAAGTCTTCAAAATTCTACGCCTCCGATCCCCCCCCCCCTCCCCTCCAAAAGCATTACTCAGCATCAATTTTGTTTCCAGATCTTCAATTTCACGAAAGTTTCAGAAAAAGCCCCCGAATATCTAACAAAATCGCTTAAAATTCCATTCGAAAAATCGCGTAAAGTTGGATTTGGTTCAGTTTTGTTAGGGCCCTAATGTTACCAAATATGATCTTACAATCACGTTTTTAAGACTAATTTCACAAAAAAATCGGGCAAAAGCCCTCGAACCGTCTTCCTTTAGCATCATCAAAAATTAGGTTTTTTTAAACACTTCCAAAAAATTTAAGTGGAATAGCCTCTGAACCCTTCCTTCTAATATCTTAGAACATTGCTTAAGTTTTTAGCACTTAAATTTAGCACAGAGGAAAGCACCAGAATCCCCTTCCCGTAAAAATCTTCAAAGTTTGTCTGCAATTGCGTTTTTAGAATTTCAATTCGGAAAATTTGAAAGGGAGAGGAGAAATTGATTTCTATCTTTTTTCAAGGGGGGAAAAAAACGGTCTGGGGGAGTTTCTGAGCTTACCCCTACGTCAATAAATATGGCCTATAATCGCGTTTTAAGGCGTAAATTTCAACAAATTTCCGCTGGGCCAAGTACCATCAAAAATTTCGTTTTTAAAACTAAAAATTTCAAAAAATTCCCGGGTGAGGACTCCGGCCTCCCGTTATCAGATTAGAATTTGTTTCAATGTGCCCCCCTTAAAACTATTTTATAGTTGCGCCGCTGTTTTGCACTCATAATTTTAAATCGTTATATAAGTACATATTTTTAACTACAAATTTGATCCGGATAAACAGGGGCTGAATAAAAACTATGCTCTACTGCAAAAAACACAATAATAGAATTGATAATATTACTTAAAACGACGTCTGAAAATTTGGAACCCTCCCCCCTCCCCAACACAAACCGCTATACCCCTCATTGTAACCATTTAACAGAAATGAAATGCAAGTAAGAACGAAGAAACATTGAAACCAAAACCCCTCCCTTTATGAATTTCTGGACACGGGCCTGATCCAGATAAATTA
This sequence comes from Uloborus diversus, assembly GCF_026930045.1. NCBI lineage: Eukaryota > Metazoa > Arthropoda > Arachnida > Araneae > Uloboridae > Uloborus > Uloborus diversus. The sequence goes on from NC_072733.1 coordinate 153,675,984, forward strand.
CATTAAAATATATATTCAATTACTTTTCTGCTGGTGGACAGTTGAAAACATGACGTAAAAGGCAGATTTGTAAACATATGAATTTCGGGAGTATGACAGCAATTGAAAAAAATTGTAATTTTTGTTTGCTGGAAAAAGGTTTTGCGAAACAGACGATACACTCAGGTAATCAAGTGAAATTACGTATCATACGAAAAAAAATGAGGCACTTTGCCCTATACATCTCAATTGCGTGACGTAATTGTCACATCAGCTTCGCACATAGCTGCCAACAGCTAGTGTTTGTTAAAAGCAAACATTCGTGATTTTAGGTTTGAGAATGATTTGAGAAATGACTATATTTGCTAGTCTCCTCTATTTAGATTAAGTAACAGGAATTGTGATTAGCGCGAAATGCTACGAAACATGTGGACTGTATTCTGGAATCGTAGTCTTTTGTATGGTAATGAATGCTTGATAGCGCCAACCGTCAGGAAACGCATTTGAAAAACAAATCAAGAAATTTGGTTCGCTGCGTTTTGACATATTTTGGGTTGACTAAAGCAGCAAAGTAAGTTAATGTTTCTCTTCTATATTTCAATTTTTCTTTTTGATTTTATAGTTTGGTTTAGCCTTATTTGAAAATAATCGATTATTTTAAACTTTTTTCGTTGAAATTAGCTAAAGTTATTTACAATATTTACTATGTAATTAGTACTTAGACTCAATGAAGGTAATTGTGCGGACATGCATACGAATATAATAAAATTTTAAATAGGGTAGGTGAGGGTAAAGCCCCGCGATTTTCAGTTTTTATACCACCATGGTCAATAAAGGGCATATTTTCCCATTTTTTTGAATTAGAGTCATTGCGTGGGTTGTTACCTATAATCCTTCCAAATTATAGCTACGTCTGATTAGTAATAATTGAGAAAATTACAATTTAGCGGGAAAACAAAATTGCGGGGTTTTGCCCCACAAAATGGGGTAAAATCCCGCAATGCGGATCTTTACCCCACTCAAGATGAATGTGAATAAATATGGTGACTGCTTGATAAAAACACTTGAAAAACCTCCTTGAACCATTGGTTTATTGTTATTCAGAGTATACCGAACTCTGAATATATCATTTTTTTTTTAACTTTGTCACGAAAATATTTTCTTCTCTACAAAAGGAGGATTAATTACCCGGGAAAAAAATTACAGCCGCATTATAAAAAATAATTCAAATGCCTGAAGCTATAATTTAATAGAATATCTAGAACCCAGTGCTTTAAGTTAACAGTACACTAGGTTGAGTTTTCTAAAATGTTATTGCGTCGTGGATGGAACCGTGTCTTGCTGAGATTACGATAATTTATTTATAACGTCTTTATTTCCAATGATTCTTTCTGTGTCTCAGTACATTTGCTGGCTTCTAGGTGTTTTATGTAAAAAAAAAACCTCTATATAACCTCCTCCTTCTTGTCATATTGAAGTTATCATGGCTACAGTGTGCAGGGATAAGCTTCGAGTTATTCCCTACAGTTTCACTCGAAATTATAGAGAAATTTGTTTTTTCTTCGAACACCCAAGCTTTTGTTCCATTTTTCAGTGATGTCTTCAATCGATATTTTTGAAACTAACTTTAATGTCTATCATACCGAACGAAGAGATGCCTGCAATTAAGTTACGTGCTTCATTAAGCTCGACATTTGTCATGGTTCTGAATTGTTTTTCTTCTGAAGGTACTAGAACAAAAAAGTAAACGTACGTAAATGTTCAAAAAAAAAAAAAGAGAAGAAATTATTACATTAATGAAAGCACATTTGAATTGAAATGAATGTAAGATTTTACCTAACAAATTTTATCCAAATTAAAACTTCATGATTAAATGTCCACCAACAATTAATTTTTTAAGATGAATAAGCTGTACAAAACACATGCTAAACAAAGATATTAATAATATTTCAAAAAAAGAGACTATTTTAAGCCGAGTGGAGAGAATCCTTGACCTTATGGAGATGCGGGGTTTTACCCCATTTCGTCACTTTCTGAAAAACGCCCCATGTTGCTTTTAAGCAGCCGTTAGAATAACTGTTTCCACGCGAAGGTGAAGCTTTAATGTACCAGTATTAACATGTAATTCATTGATTCTTCTTTTCAAATTCTACATTTTACAATGTTCAAATAATATATTAGAAAAGTTAGATCAAAGTAGTAAAAACAGACTCATCCCTCTTTCTCGTCTCTGGAGTGCCTAGTCAGGACAAAATTTCATTGATCAATAGGTTTTCATAGGACAAACCCACCACCTAGAAGTAAATTTCTTACTCCAAGGGGATCAAGTTAAAATGTCGGTGCGGGTTTTTACCCCACGCGGGGCTTTACCCCCACCTACCCTATAAGGTAAAAAACACCGTTAAGTGTAAAAATAATTTGCAAAAATATGAAATTTGTTTTAGTCTGTGTAATAACTTTTAAACATTTTTTTTTTTTTTATATATTGTGACAGCGTTTGATGTATTTCCACAACTAATGCGTGCAGTTTCATCAGTTATTTTTATTTTGTTAATTGCATAAAATGTACAGTGTCTCAAGTTTTATTTATTCAATTATTTATTCAAAAGAGTTTGGCTTTAATTTACTAATGACAAAACAGTTTACATAGGATACAGAATGAATAAAACATGCATGCAATAACTGTAAAGATATTAACTTCTCGAGTTTTATTTCAAAGCTTTACTTAAGTTGTAATCGTAGACCGACTCGTCGTGGAATGTGCCTCGCATTATTATTTATTGCTGTTAAACGGATTTTGAAATTTTTGTATTCTAGTACTCGCTGTTTCCGTAGGTTAAGGGTACCCATCATCCTTAAATACTGCGGAGCACTTGCCAACACCCCCTCCCCCTCCTAAAAAGGGGAGAAAATTCCCATGAAAACACACCTTTAAAATTTTTAATGTTGCAATGTACGCATCGACCCCTTACTTCCCCCCTGAATACGTCTGCTAGAGGCTGGAGTGCTGGTTAATATTTCCAAGAAATTAAAATAGCGAGACAGTTGCATGGACTAAATGACTTTTTTTTCATTTTTTATGTGATCTTCCATTTTTACCATTTCAACCTGTTACAGGTTTCATTCAGACGTAAGTTCTAACTACGTTCTATATATATATATACTGTAGTGGTCCCTAAGTATAATATAAATAAGTAGTTGAAATTTTGTTACGAAATCGAATGTGAATGTGTTGTATTGTTGCCTCTGATTAATCAAACCCGAAATAAGCAATTACGGTTGATATTTTTAGAAAAAGTAAAGCTTACTTTTTTTTTTACTATGCGTCATTTATACGTTTATAACAAACAGCAACCTAGGAAAACATGTAAAAGTTGTGTGTAATTTATAAAAAATAAATTTTGCTTTTGACCAAAATTCAAATTTTGCTTTAAAAAAAAGTTCATCTTTGAGACAAATTTTGATGAGTCGGCGATTTATTCACAATCATGTAACGTAGCTTTTATTTTATTTTATTTTATTTATTCATTTTTTAAGTATCTCTACAGTGCCGTTCGTTGGTTCATTCATGTTAAAATTTTAGCAACGCGTTACTAATTCTGAAACCTACGAGCAGGTTTCCTATAAGAAAAGAAATTTAGTACTAAGTACTACATTTAGTGCTACTTCTATAAGAAAAGAAATTTAGTAAATTGATGCTCATTTTTTTATTTGACTCCCGAAGAACAACTCAGTTATTTCTGACAGTATTACTAAGCAATCTATGAGAAAGTATTGAAGATGTCGCGTTCATTTGTGTGAGCATTTGGCCAATAGAATGAATTAAGGTTAAATAATCCGTTTGGATAGTTCACTTTCTATTCAATTATGTACATGAACAATACACGAAACATTGGAGATGTGATACAAGGCAAAAATGAAAAAAGAACAAATACATAAATTATCGATACATAAATGGTGTACAGAGTAATTTTACTATCTATTAACGTAGAAAAGAAGTAACAGTTGAAGAAATTACTGTTTTTGTTTCTACTGTAATCGGGAATCATAAACCCTCTACCGTTCATATATGATCGGCACAGAGCAACTGTAAAGCATCTAACCCTCAGAACTGCGGTATGATATCCAACTGCTACAATGAGGCGACGATATGTTCCGTACCGACCTCTGAATAAACCGTGAAGTACCCCAAGAGGTACGCGAACCATAAGTCAATCAACATCTGAGCTATGTTATTAACCTTTCTGATGGCAGAATTACGCCCGCTGAATAATGTTCACCTCTATATAGACCAGCCTAATGCATTTAAGTTGGCTGCTAAAAGATCAAGTACATTCTTACCGCTACGGACAAGAAAATGACATTTTTCATTATGATCAGTATCAGAGTTTGCTTAGATTTAATATTTAAGAAATAAGAAAAAATCCTTAAATTTTGAGGTTATACTTTATCTTCTCAAAAGTGAGCTGCCTCCGAAATAAGTTCCTGGTAGTGTCTTTGGCAATCGGAAAATCTTCCCAACTTCTTCCGTTGATTCTTACTCTTTCTTTGTAAATGCGAGGTGTCGAAAAAAAAAAAAATCCTTCAGAGGTAAATAGGTCAAACAATGGAAAGGAAGATGAATCGTATTTTCAAGTTCATGGAGTCAAGAGTAAAAAAAATTCCTACAAAAATCCAGCTTTTTCTTTCTTCCTTGCGTTATGAGACACGGTTTTTACACGCAAAAAATTAAAAGTGCAGCAAGATTTCTACATGCAAAAAAAAAAAAAACAATAGTAAAGGACGATTCCTACGTGCAGTAAAATGGAAGAGTTACGCAAAAAAAAAAATAGCGAATGAAAAAAAAAAATTGCAAAAGAAATTATGTAAGGGGTTGGTCTGTAAAGTAAAAATCGTGAACAAAAACTATAATCTTTTTGAACTACTGAAAGCAAAAAAAAAAAAGTTTGTTGGTCTCTTCATGACGGTTTTTTCATCACAACAGCTAAGAATTACGTAAAAATTTCAACCTATTCAAAAGTTTCAAAGGCCAATAATTCAATACAAGCGAAACACGCAAAGATTAAGTATAGTTTTACCCCAGTTGCTTTGTATTTTTAATGTAGTTATTTTATGATCAAAAATTATTTTAAGATAATGGTTTATACCAAATAAAGCCATGTGAATCACATTAAATGTAAAAAGTACGCGTCTTGCTTGAAAAAATTCAACTGAAGATTTATTATGCAAAATTTGAAGGTTATCATTGCTTTTATTATATTTTTTATCAACCAAAACAACACCTGACATTAAAGCTGATTTTTTTAAAGAACTTTTTGCTTCCACATTATTAACAAAAAGTGTTGAATGCATTAGAATTCTGTTCAACTCTTAATTATTTCAACTGAAACACTTTTTCAAAATTGTTTGTGGTGAAGATCCTTCTTAGACACCGAAATTGGTTGAATGTCCGATTAGCTTGATAATTCCACATCTTTTAGCTCCTTCAACAAGTGAATTGCTATAGAAATGAAAACCGTTAAGGGCAAATTAATCTTAAGTGGCACAAATGCCTGAACAAAACTACATTGAATATTTACCAGAATTCTATCGCAAACCCGCATTACATCGCTAGACCAGCTTTCCTTGAATATTATTTCCAAATGCGAATAGAAAAATAAATTGTAAAGCAGTGCTAAATAAAAATGAACGAACATCTTTAAAATTGAATAAACATTTAAGCATGTCTTCAGGATTTAAATTGCAACTGCGTTCTTCAATCTTAACATGTCTGAAGAAAAATTTTTACGATGCGAAAAACTGCGCACCTCAATAGCACTTTTTAGAATTCTTGAAATTTATACATTCAAATACATGAGTGATGTTTCCCATTTACCAACTATCTATAACAATGAAAAATTTAATTAGACTTGCACCGAAAGGTAAAACTTAGTCTATTTTCCCATGCTGAAAATTTAAGCGTTTTTTTTTTTTGAAAAACTTAAGACGATCTCTAATTTGCAAAGCAAGAAAAATCAAGTTTCTGAAAGTGAAATATATTTCTTTACCAACAGCAACGTTTTTGCATTATAATGCACTAGTGCACCTAATTCTGTAATAATCGAAAAAGTGAATTTCATTCAACGCGTTATCGTTGGGATGTACGAAGAAGGGGGATTTTATTTTACACTTATGGCATTTTAGATCCTCACAAAGTTTGCAAATGGTGCATAATTTAAAGTTTTTAAATTCTTTAAAACTCCATTCAAATTAAACAAAATTTATTTCTAAGACATGTTAATTCGATATGACTGCCTAATTTGCTCTGGTAACAATTTGCGGATGAGTGTCCCTGAAAATATTGATCCAAAGTAGTAGCTACGTCACATGCATAGCTGCAACCGATTTTTCAGGGGCTTCAAAAGTAAAATGACGGCTGGGTGGGGCATAAATGCCGAAAATTGAGTTTAAATGTGCAATGCGGATTTCAAGTTTGCAAAAAAAGTTGTTTCATGCATGGCTTGAACTCGAGAAAATATGACATTTTATACCTGCAATTTGTAATTAAACAAAAAATAAATAAAAATATTTTAATTAAATGCCACATAAGGTTGTATGTTGTTGATTTTTCTTAATTTCTGCGTTATAAGCTCTTTTAATTGTTTACAGAAAGCAAAAACGTTGTGACCATTTGCAATGCATTAAAACGAGAAATTCGCAATTTCGCTGAAGTTGAGAAAGTAACATCTGTTAAAAGGCTTCAAAAACCATACATTTTCATTTTGACCGTGAAACAATTAAAATGCAAAAGCAATGTCTTAGACCAAGCAGTTATAAGAAGGAGTAAATTTTATAAGGTACATGAAAGTAAATTACGCAGATCGATATCATTGCTAATTCAACTGCGCATTAGAATGAAGACAATCCATGAATTTTTAAAAGGCATCTTGTTATTTAGTTTTGATTATTCTTCCTACAGAGCACAGCAGTAGATTTGATATTCCAACATAGCCTTTTGGATTTAGATATTAGTTACCGAATCAAGCCTTTTTTGAGTTAAGATCCTTGCAAATTCCGCAAGACTCAAGAGACATTGAAAAACTTACCTTCATTGGGGAAGGATGAAGCTTCGAAAAGAGGGCTTTAGCTCAGTGGGTCAGTAGGGATATAGGGGACTAGTTGCCTTGACAACAAACCATAACATTGCCGACTAACTGTACATGCCGTGGGTGGTTGTGTAGTTGGGTCTCGATGTCATCAGATATGAGCCCCACCTTCAAAATGGGGATCTATGAGCCCCTCCCTTTGCTATAAACACAGGTGTCCATGTAAAAGTTCCACCCGGAAATTTGCCATTTTTCAACCACCTGTGTTTGTCTACAAAGGGTTGTCAAGGTCAGGCGGCCAATGAAAGAAAGGGGAACCCAGAGGGAGAGCAAAAACACTAGCTTCTGATTGGCTAAATTCTACCATCAGTGATGCGGGAATCAAGGGAAGGGGGCGTGGGATAAAACATTCATTTCAAGGGGGTCTAAAACATTAGGGGGTAGCAATGACACGGACCGCTGCTGTTTGCCAGGTATGGTAAGTTGAGGGGGAGGGAGGCAGTAGCTGATTCTGGGAAACTTACGAACGCAATGATTGCGTCTGAAAAACTGGTATTTCAGAGCTTCGTTTTTGCCTCGAGGGAATCTAGTCGCTTGTTCCAAAAAATGAGACATTCACTCGCAGTAATTAGACACAGGGGGTACTTTTCTCTTGTTATCTCTTTGGAAAAGAAAGAGCCAGGAAGTGTGCGAGAAAGGTTGTTATTTCTTTTTTCATGTGATGTAAACTAGGCGAATACATTTTCCATTTCTTCTGTAAATAAGACTACTTACAAAAAGATGGAAGTCTAATTTTCTCAACCCACGTACTTATTAGTGACCAGCATCAATTGCAGTATTTAAGATGGTTACACATGCAATTTTTTGAGCAGAAAATAGCATTTTGGCTAAGTAATTTTTCGATGGAATGTTTTGATGAACTCACCAAAGGCTTTTGAAAACTCAATGTAGGCTGGCATAAAGCTACAGGATGATCCCAAAGTCATGCAACCCGCAATAAAATATTTTATTTAAGAAATATTATTAATTTTAAATCCAAATTATTTTGCTTCCTAGCAACATTATACTTTTCAGTATAGCACACTAGTTTTATTTTCATATTTCATGAACGCGCTATGACACTTTCAGCAGCTCTTAGGTCGACATGTTTTCGAATGTTTTTTTCTTCCCAGGTCCCAGGATGAAAAAGTTTTTAATATTGAGAAAACATTTCCAACTCATTCGTTTGAAGCCGTTGTTGAAGCTTTCAGAAATTAATTTCAAAGTATTTCTGCACCCCCCCCCCCCCAAAAAAAAAACACACACAGACAAAAATCTTTTGATAAATATCTAGTTTTCGGTAAACTGGAAATGTTGGAGGTCGGAGAAGTTCACGCCCATCTCGACTGGGCCAGGAAAAGGAAAATGTTAAACTCGAATTCAAAGGATCTCAGAAAACTGGCATCACAAATACAAAAATGGATTTTTCATAGGGTAACTTTTCACAGAGCTCTGAAAAAAAATGAAGCTTCACGTTTATTGTATTTTAATAATTGTAGAGTTGAAAGTTCCCGATCAAATTAAACAGTTAAGTTATTGTCGATGGTTAAGGACATTCATTGATGAAAATAGAATTGAAAAAGTTGATTCTGTTTTCTTTATAGATGAAACCTATATTTTAGCTCACATGATATTTTAGCAGGTGGAATACTAGAATTTAACCTGCCGAAAATCAATAGTTAAATCATGATTTTGCATTCGGTAAAAATTCCTAATCCAGAGAGATTTTTTAAAATTTATTAGTATGTATTTATTTATCTTTTTTTTTTAACAATACGACAAACTAAAAGCTACTGAAATAGTCAGGGAGCATAGAAAATGGAAGTGCAGGATAACCTGTGAAGTTGACCACTAAAGTAGTGCACCGCAAGTGGTCAACTTACACAGGTTTCACTGTACAACTAGCGTATCGTTCCGAAAAGTACAGTATTACTAATTAATTTGTATACTAATTTGTAAACTAATTAATTTGTATTTAAAGTCAATAGCGTTTTTGAAATAAAACATTTTGTAACGGTTTGCGTGACTTTCGGATCACCCTGTATTACATTTATTTACTTAGTAAATTTCAATTTTATTTCTAGCATTGATTAGACGGATCTTTGTAGCGAGGAAGGAACATTTTATTGCAAATTGTTGTCTAGTAAAATATTTCTTTCTGGAACATTATAGTAAAAGCTTTTACTTAACGCATCTTGATATCAACAAATGAACTGTTAGTTTAAAATGTATTATTAAATACAATGTAAAAGTTTTACTCATCCTCAATATAAATTATCAAAGAGTTTCATTAATTAAATTTATGTATTTTTGCAGTCTCTTCATACTTGAAAGGATGGATTTTATATAAAGATCTGAAGAGTAAAAGTTATTCAGGTTGCTTCAGTTTTAGCTTTCATTCAAAGCTGGGTTGCAGAAACAGTGCCGTGCAACTCCGACGTACGTCGCAGATTCTTGAGAAAGTCAGCAGACTATTTCTTAGTTTGAGGCGAAAAAAAAAAGCTTAAAATTTTAAGGAAAGAACAATTCTTAAATACAGCGAGCAAAGAATTGTACCGCTCTTTTTTTTTGCGCGGGGGGGGGATATACTCCACGAGTAATATGCACTTGTGTTTTTAAGTTCAGCATCTTACTTTTAAGCATTTCTCGGTGCTCATTTAGATTTTACGATGTAGATCTAATGCAGATTTACTTTGCAGACTATTTTCGGGATTTTCAATTTGCATCGCAGACTGCTGAAAGAAATTCCGCTGCCGGGATGCAATGTACTTACGTACTTAAAAAAAAACAATAAACATTTTCGCTCGATATGAAAGTTTAAAATTACCAAATTACCACATTTTAGATATCTAAGTTACAGCAATTAGCTAGAACTTGATCTTTCAGTAACCTTTCCTAAAAGGATAATGTCTTTGCATTTTGATTTTTTAGATCTTTGAATGCATGTTTTAATTTTCACAATGGTACGCAAATAAAAGAAGATGCAACCAGTCACATTCTAAAAAACTCAAATAACGATGTTTTACTAGAAAAGAGGTAAAAAAATAAATTTATGTTTTATTTGCTTTTATTTTCGCTCGGTTAAATTATTGCTGCTTTCTTGTCACATTTTATCGCGTGGGGAAAGAATTCTTAAAAATTGCTCTTTATTTTTATTTCAAGCGCCATTCTAACTTTTTTCAGCAATAATAAAGCGAAATGACTCATTTCTTTTATGCTGGAGCGTTTTGATGCATTCTATCAGCATTTTAACGAACCAACCTCATTTTAACATGAAATCATATACATATATTTTATTACATTTTTTTAACTGATTAATTCAGAAATAACGCAAGGAGATTTACATTTTATTATTATTTTCTCTAAATAATAACAAAATGTAAACCCCTACATAAAAAAGGTAACCCTTTATAAGACTCTATCTATTATTTCTAAATTAAAACTGTGTTGTGTAGTAATATTAGGAAAAGAAATTCATTTTGGCCCTTAGGTTATTGAAAATAGTTAATTTTTAGTCTTTTTTTTTCGAGAAGGGGGAGGGGGTTATGTCTCTGTAATTAAACTTTGATGTAGTTATACTTCTCTCTGCTTTAGAAAAGTATTAACTAATCAGACATAGTCAATAGCTGATTATGGGCATTATCATTTATTGAACATGGTGGGAAAGTATTTCACATAAACTCATAAAGGGTTATAACATAGGAAAGTTTTCATATTTTTGGTATTGCAGCATGAAATACTCTCGTCAATACTGAGTTTTTTTTTTTTTTGTGTGTGTGTGTGTAAAAAAACCATTTAAATAACTTGAATATGTGAGTAGGTGCATAAATGATTTTAATTCAGTTGATATTGTACATAAATGCTCTGATTTAGATTATTAACACTTTTTTTAAAAATATTTGTAGGAAAAAAACATATTTTTAAAACTCTGCCTAATTTACCGTTAGTCATGAAGCTTCTTTTCATTTTTATTTGGTTTGGCAATTGGTTTTGCATTTTTCCCAGTTTTACTCTTGATGCTGTATGAAGGTAGAATTAATGTCCTACAAAAATTCTTCAAAAAGAGCAAAAAATAATTTGAAGGAATATTTTTTAGCATACGCTCTTTAAAAGAAAGTTTTGAAGGAAGAAAGTTTGTCTGTCGATCACTCTATCTGTATTTGTATGTCCCATAACGTTTCAGAAAATTATTCGAATATAAAAACCTTGACATGACAACTCAGTTCCATTTTTCAATTTTTCACTCATATAATGTTTTATATTCATTTGAAAAACGAGCAGCGACCGCTAAATGGCTAAAAAACAAAACGGTTTGCTCCCTATTAATTATGAATTCAATTTTATTCTTTACTGTTTCCTTTTAAAACTGTATGATAATTGTTAAAACTTAAGCTCCTCTTTTCTTTAATTTAGTCAGTTTTAAGATGTTATGTTGCTAGGATTTTTGTTGCACTTTAGTTTATATTTGTTACATATCGAAACATATAATAGTCTGTAACAATATCTCCATAATTTACTGAACTATAAGATACAAACATTTGCTAGAATGAATTTGATATTGTATCCCTAATAACTCAGAGCTTCTCTTTAAAAATAAAGAAGACAGTTTTGTTTTAAAATGGTTATTTTATACAGCAAAAAGGGTTGTAAAATCTAAGAGCAGTAAAATTGGGGGGGGGGGGGTAGTCACAATAATAATAAATTTAAATAACATAGATTAGTAGTGATGTTCCCATAGGGTATACTCCATGTACGCTGTATACTCTCAAACATTTTTTAGAAAAAAAGCGTATACCCTCAAGCTTCTAAAATTTTCATTTTATGACACTTTATGTATATGATTGCATACACATATTGTGCTTAATGGATTACGGGGAGTATACCCTCAGAAACATTAATGGGAACACCGCTGCATATAAGTAACTCGTTTAATAGGTGCATTTGCTTTGAAAAACTGTTTGCCGAAATATCTTTATACATAGGAAATGTACAAAGAAGGATATATTTTGATTCGATTGTTTTAATGTTCGTATTTAAATTCAAGAAAATGTATAACATTAATATGTATGGGAACAGGGGTGCCCGCAGGGGAAGGGAGGATTATGGCACAAGTTGTGCTATCATTTGGGGGGGGGGGTAAATGAATTTATTTATTTATTCAAATTTATTTATAGATTTATTTTTAATTTAAATTATTTATTTTGTTTTATTTGATTCTGTTTACATTTTATTTCATTTATTTATTTAGTTTGTGTGTGTGTGTGTCATTGGTGTAGAACAGAACTTTTCTAATTTAATTGCAATAATTATTAAGAATAAATAAATAAATAAATAATATTTAAAAAAAATAACATAAATAATTTTTTTTAATAAATAAAAATTTAAAAAATAGAGTTAAAAAATGAAAAGGGAAAAAAAGGTTGAGAAAAATTTATAGGGGAGGGGGGAATTCGCACCTTCGAACTTGGGGAGAACACACCCCTGTATGGGAAGAATGACCCCCTCCCTAATTATACGTGAAATAAATCAAGTTTTAATCATAAAACTTCCAAAACCTATTTCATTTCCCCCACTAGACATCAGCTTTAGAACCGCTCCTTCGCATGGCTTGCTATAAAGAAAAAAAAGAAATGAATGAAAACACTTTCTTTGAAAGTACGAAACTCTCGTGTGGAGAAAATATCTAGTTTTAGTACAACTTTCCTCTTATTTTTTATTTCTGTTAACCGTTTTCGATCCTTTATTTTTGTAGCATTAATCTTTTCCAATCATCTTTACTTTGATATATGTGCTTCGTTTAGTAGGGGAATGTCGGGCAAAGTGAAATAGTTAAGACGACTGATTTTTTCAAAATGAAGAAATTGAAAATTTGTTTTGAAAATTACAGTACAACAAGAAAGAACATTGTGTTTTATAATAAAGCTTGCATTGAACTTGTGCTTTTTTATTTTTGGCAAAAAATTTTCGCTTCAAAAAAAAAAAAAAAAAAAAGTGGAAAATTTTGTTTTTTTTTTATGGGGCAAAAGTGAAAAATGGAATATTTTTGTAATGAAATATTTTCTACTGTATTAAAAAAATTTTTTTTTATCAAATGATTCAGTTAATGGAAGGTTGAATGAATAAATGAAAAAATACTGAAAAAAATAAACGAATAATTAAATAAATTAATGTATGTGGAAAAAACAATGAGTGAGTAAAAGAGTAAATAAATAAGCAAATGAATGAATTAATAAGTTAACTATTAAATTAAGGTATGTTAATAATGTAATTAATATAGAATATGTAAGAGATTTAATAAATGATTGAAAAATTAAACGAAATTAACTATTTCACTTAGCCCCGCACCCGCATGTACTTGTTTAGTTGTGCAACAAATTTAAAAGACAAAAAAAGCTTAATATTAACGAAATAAATACTGCACCGAACATAAGAATGTCTCAATTTATATCTCAAATGTTAATTACAAGAACTTTATCATTTCTTAAGATCAAAAATAATTTCCGACTTACTACAAAATATTACAATATGAGTATCAATTTTTGAAAATTGCTTGTATTATGATATTCTATGACTTTCAGCGTCTTTTTTTTTTTTTTTTTTTTTTGACTGGAAAGACTACGTGTCTTACTACATATTTAAAATATTACTAGTTAGATGACGCTAAAAACAGAGGAAATATTTCACCATATTTCAACATTTCACTTTGCCCCACATTCCCCCTACATGCTACTTATCCTTGCAATGACAGCTCATTCACGTTGTAAACTCATTTGTACGCGTGTGTGAGATATCAAGCATTTTCACTTTTTTTTTTTTTTTTAACTTCTTTTTTGGATTTGATCGGTAAAAATCCAGTTTTTCTTCGCTTTTGTTTTCCGTTTTTCTGAATAAAAGAGACTTTCTTTGCTGGTGCACCGAGAATGATCTTTAGCGGAATCAAAAATATCTGTGCTCGCTTATCACAAATGATGAGAGAAAAGCATTCAAAATGACCACAACGCATACCCAGCCACACTGCAAAAGTGAATTACGATGATCAAGTAAATCTTTTTCTGTTGTAAGTGATACTCGGTGTATTAGTTTTTCAATAATTAATAGGGATGTGTCGTTCATGAACGAATGGATCTAAAAGAACGAATCTGTGAAATGAACGGATCAGAACGATCTCTTAAAAAACGAAGGACCGTTCTTTTGAACGGTGAACAGTTTGGAATATTGTATTGATGCACCTGTGATAAAATCACGTGTTTTTTTTTTTTTTCAAATTACAGTAAGAATTATCTTCAAGTTTTTTACTTTTAATTAATCGCAAATTTCCTTTTTCTCAATACAATATAAGACGTAAATAAATACCTTTGTGTGCTGAGAAGTAACAGGAAATAATTAACGCTTTGTAATACAAATATACAGATTAATCTATATATTTGTGTTACAATCGTTTGTTTCTTCCTGTTACAATATAATATTCATTTCGAACCATTTTTACTTCATGCTTCATTCATTTTTTTTTAACTGCTGCAGTTCATTTGCATTTTTTAATGTGTCCATTAATAATGTTTTGTGTTACTTATTCAGGCTACTAAAAATGTTTAGACATTTGTTTGTAATGAGTGAAAAAGCGTACCTCAGTTCACTTTTAATGTCTATCCGTGCTCGATATTTTTACTTTATGCCCCGCTAGAGCTCCTAATATAGATTCACAGGGATATGTGGACAAATATTGAACGCAAACGTCAAAAACGGCGATAATGTCGAAAATGCTTACTTGTGACCTAAAAATTGAGTAAACTATATAGTTACTTTTCCAAATGTTTACTTTCTTTTTGAAATACATTAACTCCTTCCCTTGAGTATCTTCTACTCCCCTTTAGGAAGGCTCACCCCCTAGGTTGAAAACCCCTATTTTGAGAGAACCATTAGTTCAATCAAAGTTTATTTTTTACTTTATTTTTGAAATACATTTGCGCCTCCCTTGAATTTCTTCTACGACTACTTTGATGATCTCGCTTCTTAGGTTGACTCAAGAACCCCTGCTTTGAGAAAACCTTTAGTTAAAGCCAACTTTATTCCTTGGAAATTATTTAAAACATCCCAGTTTCAATTTGTGTGCAGTAATAAATGACAGAAAATGTTCACTGTTACTGTGCAAATAACCGATAAAAAATTATTCCTCTGTATTTTCTGGGTAGATTTTTTTTTTTTTTTTTTTAAATCATATAGCAGCAAAGCTCAGCTCAAGCCCTTTTTACTGAATAGAAATGTTATTGAAATTATGTTTGGGGGAAATACGTGAATTTTGTTGCATACAAGAGATACCCAAACATGTTAACCACTTAAAGTCGCAATTGAAATTTAGTCTCAAAAGGTCATCAGTTACATGCTAATGCACAGATACCAAGTGCTAGTTCAATGCATGTTAGTTGATTATTTGAACATATTTTTCAATAAGTTGCTAATTAACGAAGCTATTAATAAGATTAGTAATCATTAGTTCGTACAAATTTCTTTCGTAGTCTAAAATCTTAAATCCGGTCTCCTCTTGAATACAGTCAGACCGTTATGCTTGTTTGATTCATTAAAAATAGCACTTATCGTGGTCTGCATACATACTACTTTAAGCTCTTGTTGTATTTTTGTTAGAATATTTTGATACATATGTACTGAAAAATAATAAACAAGCGGAATGTAAAACTGGCTATAGTTTTTGTCTGAGCTGATAACGAGTGTCCGTTTACAATTAACTTCGATTTAACGATACCCGATTTAACAATTTCCTCAAGTTAATGATGCATTTCCATGGTCCGGATTTGACTGGATTGAATGTAATGCCCCTCGATTTAACGATATCCTTGATTTAACGATAACTTTTTCCAGTCCTTTGACAATCGTTAAATCGAAGTTTACTATTAAAGTGCTAATTCACAGTGAAAACCTGCTTTGCATAGTTTCAAACATTAGTTCAAATTTTACAAATTATTATTATTATTATTTTTTTTTTTTTTTGTGAAGTCAATATTACGAACACATAACATGTATCTCTACAATTAATAGTTGACATCTAACTGTCAAATTAACGTTAGACTTTTTTCTCAAACTCGTGCTCAATGATTGTAAGTTTATAATTTCATTTAAATGATCAATAAGATTTTGCTACATACAGATAGCAGTTTAAAAAATTCAAGTGGGAATACGAATTGAATAAATAACCAACAAATCTTCGTGCTTGAAAAGTAAAATAAGACACAACAACGTTTTATTGCACAAAATTTTCATATAACTGAAAAATAAAATTGTAGTAATATTTTGTACGATAAAACGTTGTTGTATCTTAATTTATAGTGGGAATAACTTTACCTTTGTATGGTAAAATAATATATTAATAACAACGATATAACTCAGAAGCATGCAAATTAAATTCCATGCAGCACTTGTTTCAGGATTACAAGAAACCCTATTTTCAATGAATTGAAGTTCTGAATGGAAAGACATTATATAGTAAAAGATGAAACTTGGAAATTAAAATAGTTACTTAGCCAATTTTTTCCTCGCCTGTAAATTCCAAAAAGAAAGGACAACTTGATATCATTTGTTATAGGGGATAGTATATGGACTAAGCATTGTATTGATTTATCAATTGCTTAGTTGCTCATTTATAACTTTTCTTTTAAAAAAAACTTAGTTAAAAGTAGTTGAATTAAGTAATCGAAAGTAGTTAAAACATTCAGCTATTTCAGGGGGCGCTTTTCCCCCCCCCTCCCAAAAAAAAACGATTTTTCTTTTACTGGTATCATTGAGAACATAGAGTTAGGGATGGAACTAGAGTCAGCATCTCCTTATCTTCCAATGTGAAGTAACTGACAGCCATTTTCGAATATGCATGACATTCATTGTACTGTGTGTTTGCATAACCGAAATTTACATCTTTGGCTACTACGGCTCAACTAAATGCAGATTATTTTTAGTTTCAATAAGAAAATGTATTTCCCTTTATTTTTTTTACCGAAAATGGGTTTCCTTTTAGAATTACCTCTTGTTATAGTTTTTAGGTTTTGGTTAGGTTGATTTTTATAGGTGATATTAAATTAACAAATTGATTTTTAAAATATTTTAGTTCTGGAAAAAAAACTAATTCTGAAAGAGTTGGAATTGTTTTAGATGAACTATAATTATGACTAAAAACTTACATAAAAACGCATGCAAGTTAAATTAGAAACTAATAATAATTTACTTTTAAATAATTCCTGGTGAACTGATTTTTTTTTTTTTTTTTTGAGAATTGTGATAACTAAAAATGAAAGCAGACTATATTCTTCATTTAGTCAATAAAAATAATAAACTTTTTATAACTATAAAATCAGTTCTTAGTATTCAGTGGGAACTGAATATATATAAATATTTTAATGAATGTTTTTTCCTTTTTATAAATTTTATTTTTACTTATTAGAAGTCAATAAGTACTGAATAAGTTCATTTGAAAGGTTTTTTTTTTTTCTAAATGGGTCGGTATGTTTTACTCCCTACCCAAAAAGTGAATTTAACTCCTCTATAAAATGTCAAGGAGTGTTTTTGCACTTTGAAAGGAAGAGAAAACCTTGTTAAATATCTTCTAAAGATAAGTAGAAATTAAGTTTAATTCAGCAGATTAAAAATAATAATAATAATAATTTTAAAGAGACAGATGATAAGATTTAAAAATTAATCTCTCGCCACCGAAACCAATTTACTTCGCTAACACCTCACGTGTAAGAGAAGCAAGAAATCTGACTTACATCTTCTAAAAAGGTGAATGAATAAAAAAGGTCAAAATCTTCAATCTTTTAAGACTTAAACACAGAAATTATAATAAATAAGAGTTTACTGTTAAGGTAATTTCAAAAATCGAGCTTAAAACTTAGAAAATGATAGTACGAATTTTAAGCTTACCAATGAAAGGTTATTCCTGAAATTTTCATCTTTCAGCGGTTTGTACAGCCGTAGGCTACACAGCTGGTTATTCTTACACCAAAAATAATATTAAAAAACACTAAAATATTATTAATTTCAAATTCGCTATTTAGCATGCAAAAGATTCAGAGCATATTTCTCGCAAATCTAACGTGGTGAATCGGTTACAATGTCTGCTTCACTGTGTTTCTTTGAGTCAGTTTTAGTGCTATTTTTAACCCTATGATTGGCAAGCGCGAGTTTTAAATTACGAGATATTAAACTAAACTTACCTCATGAATAATTAAAAAATATTTCTAAGTATCCTAAGAGATGATTTCGCTTTCAGGTATACATTTTTAAACACTTCACTTATCCAAACGAACTCGCCTTTTAATGCGTCTTCCTTTTACTTCTGCTAAAATTCAATTGCTCGCATTAGAGATTCTGATGAAGACCACCTAGGTAAATCAGACCTTCAAATTACTTTAAACCCTAGGTTAGCTTCGTTTTTCCTACCGGAAGCTAACGACGTGATTTGAAAGTTAATTAGGCAGTAAGATACAAAGTCTTTGATTATTTTCTTTTTCACTTTCAACCATCTGTTTCCTTGCCCTTTGGTGGAATCATTCCTTTTTGGCAAATGTCCTATAGGACTATTTTTATTGGCATTTTGACAGTCTGCCACAGTGGGTCAGTGCCCTTTGCTTTACATTTCCTCTATAGTACTTATTTTCTTTTTTTGCATTGTCGTCTACCTTGGTGGAGCAAGTATTTAGTTTTATTGTTTTAATTTCGCAACAGAATTTTTTCGAACAGGAATACCCTTCCTTTCCTAAGAGTAAAATAAGCCTTTGCAACTAAGTCGTGAGAAATATCATTGCTTTAATTAATGCTTTATTATGTCATAAATCGGAAGGCTTAGAACCAAAAGCGTGCAGTTTAACCACAGCTGCCTTTTTGTCTTTGGGGTCACAATGGATTTTTGTTTTAGAAGCAGCTCCTTGAACTCGTTTTTTGCAGTTTCTCATGTAAACGTAGAAGTCGTTTACCGAGAGTGTGGTTTCCGTGAGAAAAAGGATATGATTTCATATTTATAACTATAAACTTTCAGTTAACCTATTTTCATATCCTTTTCGGAGTGATTTGGGAATTAAAATGCGTATATTCAATTTTACAGGGGTGAATCAAGTTGTTGTAGTTCAAAACTGATCTAGTTATGTTATGAAGAATGCTGTTTTGATTTTTTTTAAAAAGAAAATTCCAGTGTTACACTTCATCATGATTGTAGTCTTGCATCATTTTACTAGTGCAATGACTTCTTTTGTTATCAGTATATTTTTAGTATTCTTTGTACAGCCATATTTATTTATTTCCATTACCGTCGATTATAATAATGCTGTTTTATTTGATCTGCTTTTTTTTTTCTTTTTTTGGTATTACTTACGGCATGGGAACTCATCTGGAGCTGCGACAATAAGTTATCAAGAACTCATAATATGCACTGCGAAAATGGAAGCACTTGTTTGACTTCCACTTTTAAAATTAAAAAAAAAAAAAATCCCAATCACGCACTTTTATTTCATTATGTAACATGTAGAAGGCATCCGTTTATATAGAATTCATACATTTTTAACACCAGTAATAAATTAATCATAATAATAATAGAATACGTGAAATACACCGCCAGCTCAGTCATTTCCAGCGGAGGACTGCAGTTTCGTGCTTATTAGCACTCATCAGCCCGGCATAGGAAAGTGACTGGTTTTCCATCTCCAGCTCAGTCACTTTCCTATGCCGGGCTGATGAGTGCTAATAAGCACGAAACTGCAGTCCTCGGCTGGAAATGACTGAGCTGGCGGTGTATTTCACGTATTTCTGCTTTAGCCCTGGCTAATGGGCGGTAATTTACTGAATAATAGAATAGTCTAAAAAGTCCGAGGTTCATTCGAGGTGTTTCATTGACATTTTAAGATATATCTTTAACAGCTAATAAAAATATTTTTCAAAAAAAAAAAAAAAAAAAAAAATAGACTTCCAAACTGTAGCTGGAAATTACTCTGAAAAGTAAAAAAATAACTGTATTCTTTGTACGCCATCCTTTTATGCTTTTAAGCATAATTTTAAAAGTTGGCGAAAAATAATAGATAAAATGTGTGAGCAACCATATTTAGTTTATATCTTTCAGAATAACTACTCAAAATTAAAAACGAAACATTTGTACCGTTACTCAAATATCGAATATATAATGTAACGTATGCGAATGTTACTGAAGAATCTAGGTCTATTAAAAGTTATATTTGCAATTGAATTAGGGGGTCAGTCATTTTACCTATCGTTTATAGCCGACTTCAAAAATTATGCTTGAAAGTTGTGCGGATGGTGTTCAAAGAATAAATTAATTTTTACCTTTTAGAGCGATTTCCAGCTGCAGTTTGGAAGTCGGTTCTTTTTTTTTTTTTTTCCAAAAATATTTTTATTTCATTTCTTTCAGTGTAAATGTATTTCAGAAAAAGTATGATGTTACCATCTCGAAACTTCTTGTAAAGGTCTTATATTTAGGGGGAAAAACTATCAGCGCTTCTGTAACCATTTAATATTAATGGTCTCGCCAATTAATATTTCATAGCAGTACAAGTTACTCGTGATAAAAATCCTATTTCTCCTTACTTTGCCCCTGTTATCTATTTTTTGGCATTGGATAACAATACCACAACTAGAGCAATGATAGTGAATCAATTTTATGTTTACTTCAGAGAAGTCTTTATTCCAAATTTTTATCGTGATTGCGATTAATATTACTGTTGTACGGCAAGGAAGTTTTGTAAATGGGTTTTGTAGTAAATCATTTGATAGGGAAGCTTCATGAAATTTACTGTTTTTTGCCCGTGATTTTTTTTTCTAAATTACAAATATTGTCAAAGGCTAAATTAGAGCATTCCCTATCCATTAAAAAAGGAGTAATTAAAATCTGTTCACTAAGTGAGATACTATGAGCGGACAAACAAGCAAGCAAAAAAAAAAAAATAAATAAAAACATACATACGGTATGAGCTGATGACCTCCTCCTTTTTGAAGTCGATAAAAAATGATTTGCATTTTAATGTGAAAACCAAATCCAGCAAGTGTAAAATTTTCTTACATACAATAAAGTAATAAAAAATTATTCTTAGGTTGGTGTAAACGACGACTTTTGTAGTATTTCTTCAGATGAAAACAATTCAAACAGTTCTGTAAGTGACATACATGTACATAAAAAGGCATACAATGTAAGCATTGTAAAATGTTTCAACGCAGAAGTCCAATTCTTCTGACACCCCCCACCTCATCAGTTACGGCTTAGAGAACAAAATTTCCAGTTTTAGTGCAGATTTTAGTTAAGGTCGTATTATAGCTATAGTGTCAAAATGCTAAAAGGTGTTATTATTTTTTGGGGCAGGGGGAGGGGGGCAATAAAAATTGTAAACAGGCTAGCATATGCTAAATGGTTGAGAAATGCTGGTGTAAACCATCCCACAGGGTAATTCTAAAACAATGAATAAAATGAGGGCTTTTAAAAAATGTTTACTTTTTTTTTTTTGACAGAAATATATTGTCGATGAGCAAATGAGATTATAGTGCATTTTGATGTTATTGCTGATACTAGTTCTAGAGGAACTCGTTCCCTTCTATATTGTTGCTGCTGTCAGTAACCAATCAAATGCTTATTATTATTTAAAATTTGAACAGTAATACAATTTTCTTAACTAAAAAATACAACTGTTATAGACTCACGAGATATTATACTCAAAGAAGTCTGAGATAAGTTTTAAATATCGCATTTTCATATTCTTGGTTCTCTGATGTCTGGAATTTCTATCGGGTAAAACTTTTGCCGTTATTAATCTTAAATCATTTCCCAAACGTAAGCCATGAAGATAGTCTATATTTTTCCTTTATTTTTTATCCGCCAATAGCTAAAGCTGAAACAAAAAATATATCGAGTATTATGAAAAATATATTGAAGGACTACAAGATGTGTCTTGTTGGCGTCAGAGAAGTTTGTTTTTCATAGTCGCAGATAATGAATCTCCATTCAGGTCTCATTAAGAAAATAATGGAACAGTTTATTAAAAAAGAAAAGTCGCAGCTCAGCACGCAATGTAAGACAGGGTGTGGTCGTGCGTTTTGAATCCTCTGATATCAGCAGATGTTCACTGTGGGCTTGCATTTTATCATTTCTGCCTGTTGTAATTCCATTACAACAGGATGGGGGCCCGGTTGTGGTACAAAACTCACGTGACAAGCAGTTGCAATCCATTCAACCCCCAACATAATGTCTCTGGATAATACCTTCTAATGCCCGGAAATATTACGAGCTGTTGGATATGTTGAAAATCTTTTAGGGTACCTCTTAACAACCTGTAAATAGGGTACGGATTACTCTGTAAAGGGACTTTTACTTCCTGCAGCATTTTACGAGTTGTGGACCTTCATGAGCCCCTTGAAACATTGGTATATGTATAAAACAATTACATTTGTATTCCTCTCCATTCGTGACATAAACTCTACAACTTATTATGAAGAAAATATAGCTGTTATGGTGTTTGTACTAGAATGATAAAAAGCGTTGACACTCATAGGAGACACGAATATATAGTAATTTCTTTTAAGGCAGTCTAAGGTAGTACGCAATAGAAGTGAAAGTAGCCACTAAGATCGTGTTCTTGGATCTGCAGTAGAACGGTCAAAAATCCAAACTAAATGGAACCATAGGTAGTTCGGATTTTCAAATTTTTCGGAATTTCAAATAACCAAAAAATAACGCTTAAGTAAATACTAGGCCATTAAATCAAATAAATCAGTTACACTATATGTATGTACATTACATACAATACGGTACAGCACACAAAAAATGTATAATTACAATTTTTAACAAAAATGAACTAACTCTCATTGTTTCCTGAACATAAAGTAAAAATATTTTCAGTTCTGTATATACTCTGTGAAGAATTATTCTACAGTAATTAAACTAAGAAACTTGAATCTTCTTCAGAAAAATACACCGACTTCACACGAACAAAGTTGATTTAATCACAGCTCTACAGATTCCTTATTGAGAGATTGATCTATACCCCCCTTGTTTCATCTGCGAAGATTTGGTGGGGGGGGGCACTAAAAACGTTCACTGTCGAACTTTATTTTTTTGGTTTCTCCGATTTATAAGGGACCATACAGAAGATGAGATTAGAACTTATTGCCCTTTCAAGAGAATGGCAGGTTGTCGAAGTAAAAAAACAAAGTGTATTTATTTTTCATTGCTATTCAAAAATAAATGCAAATGTTATGCCGTGATACGCAAAAATACACTGCGAAACCTCGAACAATTTGAAAAATCACACTCTATGCACACATATAATTCTAAACACTTGTTAACTGCTATATTTCCCCCTAAAAAGGGTTATTGACGGCGAGTGTAAAGTGGTGTAAGTCAAGAAACGCTGCGTTTTATACCTCGGTGAATATTGGTCGTACTAATTTCAAACTTTTTGCGTTGGAATTATTTTTCAATGGAGATTATTTCCCTAAATATAAGTTAGAGGACCTGGGGCCCGTATAAAAAGTTAAATTTTATATTTTTTGACTCATTTTTATTTTTACTTCAAACTTTCAATCTCTTAACTTTGCATCTGATTTTGAACATTTTTGCAATTGGAAGTATGCATGTAGGACTAACGGTTGCGAAAATAGAAGTCTTGCAGGTTAAAACAGAACACTCTGAAGATTAAGATTTTGCTAAATTATTTTTTTTTATTGCCTTACATAATTACTAAATATTGCGTCAAGATCTTCATTTTTCCCTTGAGAGGATGAAAACCGCAATTAAAAATGTAATCTTCAATCAGATATAAGACCTTGACAGAATCCGTATTAAACTAAAATAAAGTAATTCTCGATCGAGCCATAAACTGGTTTCCTTTCCTGTCACAAACTTTTTTTTTCTGAAGTATTTCTATTGTTTTCATTTACCGTTAGTTTGATTTCCTCATTGATAACATAAATGAAGCTCTTTTCTCCCATCGTCAAATAATTGCGACTATTATTTCAAATGTGACGTCACGTTTTCTTGTATAGCTATAAAAATATAATTTGTTATTTCCTTTGTAAATTTCAGGGCAAATGTTTGAAATAAAAGTAAGTTAAAACCTTGATATCTCGAGTTTGTTCATTTCAGTAAAGGATTTTTTTCCCATGTATTTGTTTCGATACACTTCATATATTTTAAACTTATATATTTTAAACTAAAAATCAAAATTAATTTCAAATTTGTTATTAAAAAATTTACTCTCAATCTTGAAATCTGCTCACTCCAATTTCTTATCCATTCTTAACTTGAGACAGAGCTTCCACTGTTTGAGATTTTTATTTCATTATTTCTTTCTTTTCATCATTTTCAAAAAAAAAAAAAAATTGCCCCAAGAATTGATATTTTTTATCATACTTCCCTTACTTCAATAATACTCAACCTGAGAAACGCAGAACTTTTGTGAGGGATCCTGTCATTGCAGTAAAGGCAGTCAAATTTTTCTATTATATAAATTAATTATTGTGCCGGTAAGAAAGTATCTTTTTTAAATTTTCCTACAAATTTTGTTTGGTTTGGCCCCTGAAAAGGTCCGTTGTCTGATGGATGTCGGTGACAGAATTAGTGAGAGATTTGTTTATTGTCTGCATCAATTGTCATTGCTTTTTATGTTTCAGACCGTGCGAAATAATTGTCACATGTACTGGCTCGAAAGAAGAAAAACGAGGTGAAATGGAATTGCTTAAACTTACCATTGAAAAAAAAAACTAAATAAAAAAATAAAACTTCTGATAGATTTTGGAGGAAAAAAAAAGAGAATGCAGTTAAGTTAGGCATTTGAATTGTTTAAGTATTTACATAGTTCTTTAAAACTCATAACCCCTGTTATTTCAGTAGCAGTATAAGGTTTTATTAGTTAATTTAATTTTTCTGTCTTTTTGTAACTTAAAATTTCCGTATATGCTTTTAACGTTCCGTTTATGCAATTTTTTTACATTTTAGTGGGTTTTTTTTTCCTGCGGTGAATGAGATAATGTATTTTTCATACCTTGAATTTTAAAATGTTTCTTTATTTTAAGCTTGACTACATAAGTAACTCAAAGATCATTTACTTAAATCTGTACCTGAGATCCAGAAGAACGTAAGTCACAGTGTGGTAATTTTACAAGAGAGAGAAAAAACTTTTTTTCTGGCACATGCAAAGGATGGAACCCGCGCCTTTTAACCCTGGTTAAAAATTGAAACAGATTTTTTTTTAAAGAATTATATTCACGTGGCTCAATGCGGAGTAGTCTTCTACATACAGTACACTAAAAAATGGAAAATCGCAATTTTCGGATTTACGTCAGTCTGGCTCTGAGGTACAGAAGTAATATTAGCTCTTATGCAAAATCTTACAGAGAAATCTATCTAAAACTACTGCTACAAAAGAACAAAATCGGCGATCAAGTTCCAAGAAAATACTTCAATGTATATAATTATATTGGATTCCCCCCCCCCCCCCCCCGTTGCTTTGAAAATCTTGAGACTATCTGGATTTCTGAAAGAAATTACCCCCCGCCTAAATATCAATCATTGTTGTATACAGTTTCTCAGTTTCTACTCAACTCTTATTATAATAAACAAATCTCAACTGGAGGAAATCAAGATTTTTTGCAATACTACTTATGGGCGATTCTCGAAAAAATGTTCCGTGCGTAACGCTAAGTTTTTTATTTTATTCAAGTAACTATTAATTAAATATGGGTTTAACTGTTATGCTTTGATAGTACACTAAGCATGTATTATTCCTCAACAGTTTTTTTTTTTTTTTTGAAGGCTTTGGTTAGTTGGAAAAATAAAAAAACTTAGCGTTACGCATGGGACATTTTTCGAAAATCGCCCTTATGACAAATTTATTCTCAAATTACTACAATACGCACAAAACTTTCACGATAATATGCTTACTGCTTGTTTTTGCATTCAAAATTAAATTTCGAAAAGTTTTCTTCTAAATTATAAAATGTTAATGGTGAGTCACTATTGTTTATATAGCTTAAACGCAACCGCGTATCAGTTATGAAAATTTGAAAACTAACTTTGTGTTAGTTTTGTAGCAAGAAAAAAACATTAAATTTGGACTGTAAAACAACTAGCACTTTTTTTAAAAACGTTTTTGAGACGTGTCACTTCTGTCAGTGTGGTGAGAAACAATGATTTAGTGACACACAATACTTTTATCTAAATAAAATCAATGTTGATGAACATTTATTTTAATTTTCAAAAAGATCGAGAGTAAATCTTTTGTAGATCTTTCCTTCAAGCTTCTTTGATGGACAACTAAATATTCTTGCTTTTCAGCGAAAAGGTATATGTAACTCTTTTTGTGGAAATACAGTAACTGTCACATAAACCTTTTCGCTAAAGAAATGTTGAAGGTCACTTTTGAAACTTAAACAAAGGATCACTAAACACGGTATAGAAATAAAAAGAAAACATGATCATAAACTCTACTGGCTCTGTTACTCTCTTTGAAAGTTCTTACACATATTGTTTTCAAGAAAACCTACGTCTTCATTGTTTTTTTTCCCCCAGAAATGGTCTAAACAGGGGCGAGGGGCGTGCTCAGGGAGGGGGACACTTTTTGTCCCGGGACCGAGCCTGAAGGGGGCTCAGTATTTTTAAAATGAGGGGTGAAATATGGTTCACCCCAAGACTCGCCCAAACCCCTTAGGGAATAAGTGTCAAACTTGGGAGGCTTCGAAAGGAACAAAGGGGAAAGGGGAGATAAAAATTACAATAGATGCCTTCTCCTCCAACTCAAGGGAAAAGTTTAGCGAGAGGGAAAATTTTCAGGGATATTTTTTCGTGTATGATCGTTAGACCGCCATCTTGGACTACAAAATGCTAATATTGTCTCTCTAAAAGGCCACTTTGAAGATATATTGAGTTATACAACTTGTTTCTCATTAATTGTTTTTTGTTCAAAATATTTTAAGATTTTTGACGATATCATATTCTGTACTGTAAATGGAAGAAAATTTTATTTTAAAACTTTATTATTAGGCAAAGGCGTTTCCCAAATATTTCTGAATCTCTTCGAGAAATATCTTAATATCTTTTATACAGTACATTTATTTTCAAACCAAAACATTTTAAATGTGATTTAATATGGGATGGCTGTTTAGAATATGAATATTATGGACGTGCTGAGTAAAAAAATAATTTTAGTCGTAAAAATAATAAAATCTGAAAGTTTTTTAGTATGGAAAGTGAATTTAATTCATGCGCTTGTTAATTGCATACATTCCTAAAGTTAATTATTCTTATCTGAACTTGATAACTGCAAACTACATTTCCACAATGTTCAACCTATCTTATTATTTAATCAATAAACCGAGAAAAAAAAACAGCTCCTATAAAGAACAAATTTAGTAATTCAGAAATAGCATGAAAATAATAAATTAAAACCAACTTCTCGTATTATTCACATAAAGTTCTTTATTTTCATGAAGTACACATTAGGACCATTTCACGGAAAGCGGTCACTTTGTCTCGCAAGTAATCGCCTCACATATTAGACTAAAAATAATAAATTTAAATCGGCATTGAACAATATCTTGTTACCTAAACACACATGTATGTGCGATTCATTAAGTAAAAAATTTCGTTATTCCTTTTTAAAATTATTAAACTTCTTAATGCTTCTTGACCCTCATGTGCTAGACAAAATGGCTTCTTTTTCGTGGACTTAAATTGCATACTTTTTTCACTTTTTCAAGTTATTGTTTTTCTTCAAATGAGATATGTTTCATTAATATTGGAACTTTAGCTTTCAAAACTTGCATTTTGTATTGTCGTTGCAAAACTATTAGGGTTATCTCCAAAAAGTATCTTTTCCGTCACACGCCTTTTTGTAAAAACTTTAAGAAACAATTCATTTTATAAAGTTTTTTTTTTTTTTAAAACTTCATCAAATGTATATATCTATTTAAACCTGCCAGCAATGTTTTAATAGTAATTCTTATTTTAACATATTTTTGGTTCACAGCATGTGAATTCTCACCTCCGTGGCATGTCAAACACCTGGTGTTACTGTTTCTGTTGCTTAATAACAGGTTCTTTATTTATTATTTCTTTCACTAGTGTCTCGAATGCTAACTGTTTAAGTATATTTATTTTTTTAATATTGTGTTTTAGTTCGTTTTAGAAGCATAAGGAATTACGTCATACAATCAATTCTCACCTCTGTCACAAAATGCCATTTCTCATTAACAGATGGCAGTAATGACATCACATTTTATTTTCCCTTATGCGATGGAGCCCCCTTGTTTATGTTCAGCCATACACTGTAAAAAATCTCGGAAAACTCTCTGAATATACAAAAAAGTTTTCCGTAATACACAGATTCGTACGCCCTCCGCAGTTTTCTGCGATAATCAAAAACGTTTCCCGTTTAGCAAGAAAGTAAGAGTCGACGCATGCGCAGGTGACACGGCAATTTTATAGTTCAGCAGCAAATCTAAACTGAAACTTTCGAAAGCACGCAATGAAAACAACTGCTGACTCATGTATGCGAAGTAACACTCATCAAGGAGATTAGTAGAAGTTTTGTTCCTCGCATGAATTCACTGAAGATAATTTTAAAGTCTTATATTTTCTTGCATATGTATCGTCATGAGATTGAATTTGAAGCTATGTCACTTATTTTTAAGTACGAAGTGCAAATTCTCGACGCATGCTCGCGGAAGGAATACAAACTGAAATTAAAAACCAAATAATTGCCGAGAGGACGCCATGTAACTTCATTGCGTCGCATAACTTGTGTAGGTAATTTTTCTTGGATACTTTTCTTCTTTCTACCAAATGGGTAATTTTTGTTGGCAGAATTTTATTCTGTCATAAAAATCACCTTTTTGGTGACCAAAGCCTGCAAAAGACCACCACCGACGAATAGGTAAGTCGCTTTGCAACTCTATTACTTTAAAGAGATTTAGTTCATATAAATCTCGTTAAAAAAAAAAACTATTTTCTTCAGTATAATTTTTTCGTTGTGAACTATTGCAATTTGAAAATATTTTACATTACATAGAACACATATTTAAAGTGCAAGTGTGTCTAGTTATATTCTATAAAATTTATGAATTGAAGATTATAAAAAAATTTAAATAAGTGTTATTGTGTACTTTGTTTTTATGTGGAAATCTCAGTTAATATTTGGCTGAACATTTATGTATCAAGCATTATGAATTAAATGTTATAATATGCAAATTGTCAGGTTTGATAGTTCGTCTTTAAGGTTGCATGTTTTCATTCTCTTGTAAACAGTGTAGCTAGATTGTATGAAGTAAAAAAAAAAACTATCTCTTGTAGTTAGGAACATAGTGCTTCAGTATTATCTAAATGACGATATCTCTTTAAATATTTGCATTAGCGAAACGCTTTAAATTAGTTAAATGTGTATTAATTTATTTAACAAATAAATACATATATGTATTTAAAAGTGTCTTCATTTTTTTCGTTTTACGAGCCTCAATTTTACCAAAAGCAAAAAAAAAAAAAAGACTTAATAAAATAATTTTGTATTTTTACACCATATTAAAGTATTTGACGTATAATTTATATGATACTTTGATTTATAATGTATATGATACTTTGATTTATAATGTATATGATGTTGCTTTTTCAAGGGGGGGGGCGCTTCATAGCATTTTATGGGTGCACCATCACTCTTATGGTGTGGGGGGGGGTATTCTCGTATATATGAAATGGAAAAATCATGTAATAGAGTTCAATGTTTTAATAAATAAAATATATAATGCATTTTGCGCACACTATAAAAATAAAATCAGTAACCTATTTTGAGTAAGTATTTATATTTGTGATGAGCTGGAAAAGGGCAAGAACAGAAGAATCAACCCGAATGGTTCCAGCAGAGGGACTTGGTGTCATATTTAAATTCATCAATTTCTCTGTTGGTACTTTTCGGTACACTTTGTTCGTCAGATAAATTGACTTGAGGTGAACGAATTCCGGAACGCGAAGGGTAGGTAAGTCCTGTCAAATTTTATCCAAAGATAAAAACTATCAAGTTTGATACAAGATATGTTTTTAAATTCTGCATTAAAAATACAATATGTTGATAGTTTTGTCTTGAAAATATCGAGAGAAAAACTGAAGTTTAAGATTGTTTAACAAACAATCCCTACTTTTCAGAAGGTACCCCCACTCCAATTCCCCGACGATTTTGTGATTAGGAATGAAACTAGTAGATTATTTCATAATTTTTCAAAAATTTATAACTGTGCATATGTTATGCTGTTAACCATGCTATTTGTCATTAGAAATTCCAAAAAAAAAAAAAAATCCACGAATGATTCTAAAATTGCTTGTATTATTGCTCTTAGATATGAAAGAATTGAAACTGATATGGTATGCAATACTATAATAAAGAATTAGATTTTAGAAAAAATCACGGAAAAAGGATTCCGAAATTCTCGGAAACGTTTTTGAAAATTGTTTGGAGAATTCCGAAATACTCGGAAACGTTTTCGAAACTTTCATGAACCACAGCTGCACAGAATACTCAGAAACATTTCTGGAAATTACGGAAAGAGGATTCCGAAATACTCAGAAACGTTTCTGAAAATTACGGAAAGAGGATTCCGAAATACTCAGACACGTTTCTGGACATTACAGAAAGAGGATTCCGAAATACTCAGACACGTTTCCGGACATTTCAGAAAGAGAATTCCGAAATACTCAGAAACGTTTTCGAAAATTTCATGAACCGCAGCTGCACGATATACTCAGAAACGTTTCCGAATTTTTTTTACAGTGTATAGGAGTTGTGAGATTTTACTTGAAAATCAAGACAGATTTGGTTTTAAAAACTGAGTGTGGTTATTGGGAATTCTCACTTCTGTGAACTTGAATTTCAGAACGTAAATTAATGTAAAAAAAGAAGTTCACATGTTTTCATATGCTTAACATGAGCAGACTGTAGCAACTAAGAAAAAATTTATTTCCCTGAAAAATTTATCTATTAGGCCTACTTTAATGGAAAATTCTTCACCTCCGTGGCAGACCTTATTAATGTCATTTTTTTGAGGTGAGAATAAATGATGAAGGGGAGGAAATACCTCAATTTTTGAAAATGTACCAAAATTATAAAATACCAATGCATTCTCAAATTTACTAATTTGAAATTATATTAATATTATACAATTTTTAACACAAATTTGAACTCAAAGGATGACTGATGTTTAAGCCGTACTTTAATTAAAAGAACTTAATATTAGATTCACAATAATCAATAAAATAACTGATTGTTTGCACATTTGACAGAATTTCTCCTATGATATTAAATTGACCTACATTTTCAAACATAAGTTTCTTTTTTTTATTTTATTTTATTTTATTTATTTTATTTTATTTTATTTATTTTTTTTTTATTTCCGTGAACACGGTATTTTATTTTTTATTCTTATTTATGAGTAAAATAATTGGAATTTAGCCGAGCCATTGTTTATAGTTACATCTGGTAGGTAACACTTTCATGTAAGACTAGAAAAAAAAACACACACACACATGTGACGCATGAAGATAAATTCAAATTTAGGAAAAAAAAACCTCCTTCATAAAAAAAATAGTAAAGACAATTTTTACATCAAATGTAATACTTAAAAAATGTGCTTACTCCGGTTAAGTTAAAATATTTAGTTTTTGGTGCAAAATGTTAGTGAAATAACTTGATCTTGCAATAGCTTAGAATGTTTCTGAAGAATTCAGACACGTTCCGAGCGATAGCCAGGCAAGTTTATTGAATAAATCAGGAACCTTCGACGAAAAATTAAATATGTTTATACAGTAATAGCTTGGCACCTTCCTGATTTCTTCCTACTTCCTCTCAGGGCCTGAATACCACACAGGTCAAGTATGTCTGGGCCAAGGGAAACCAATTTCCTAAGGGAACCCAAATTTTTGAAAAACCTATGCATAACATAAAAAGATCGTGTATTGTTTAAAAAATAATTAAAAAAAATCAATGATTACTTCATTAAAAAAAAAAAAACTTCTTGGATGCTTGGTTAGCATTTGTCTCATTTAGATGTTCTGTATCAGTACGAAAGCTTCATTCCTCAAATTTCATCCAAAGTATAAGTTTATTATCATTAATAAACTGATAAGTAGAACGAAGAAGACTGAAAAAAAAAAAAAAACTGTTTGGTACATGACCATTTTTTTCTTTTGAACATTAGCGTGAGAGGAGACGGATATACCCCTTCACGATTTGATTGAGCTATAATATACTTATAAAATGAATATAAAAAAGCAGTATAGGATTAATTTATAAAATGACTATAAAAAAGCAGTCCTGGTGCTAGACATGGGCAAACAGCGACTGCACAAGACCCCAAGGTGGGAAAAAAAAACAAAAAGAAGATCCTCTCCACTGAGGAGAAGTTAAGCAATATTTTGTGTTGATATAAAGTGATAGAATGGAGAAGGATCTTCAAATTATTGTGGGCCTTGGGCCTCACTTTCACTTAGTCGGCTCATTTAATATAAAAATATATGTTTTCCTTCATCGGCAAAAACACACACGAAGGAAAAAAAAAATTTAAAACCAACATTTTGGATGCCTGGAAAACAATTAAATTAGTTTTTGTTGAAAGAGCGTAAGTCAACGAACAAACTTACGTCTTTTTCCCAAAAGTAATTCAATTTTAGGCACTAAACTCCCTCCCCTCCCCCCCCCCAAAAAATCGTTAGGCATAATAAAAACTCTGAACGGGTTATGACTTCCAATTATACTTTCAAATTGTCCTTTACTTAAAACCACACTTACTCTGCAGTTTATAATGCTAGTGCATTTTCAGTACCTTCTATTCGTGGATTTATTGCGAATCCTGTATAAATATTCGTTGTGTAATATTAGTTTCCCTCCGATTAAATCGATGAATCTAATGCTGTTCATTTTCGGACTGAACAACGATTTTGGAAAAAAAAAGGAAAAGTCCGAGTAAAAATACGCACGTGCTCGGAACAGGGAAAAATAATCCGCATAGAATTTCCCTCCACCGATTGTCCCCTAAACCAAAATCCCTAC
This sequence comes from Uloborus diversus, assembly GCF_026930045.1. Lineage (NCBI taxonomy): Eukaryota > Metazoa > Arthropoda > Arachnida > Araneae > Uloboridae > Uloborus > Uloborus diversus. Next base: position 153,709,165 of record NC_072733.1, read on the forward strand.
AACTAGTTTGAATTCACATACCCCACACTCCCCACTGAGAGATTCCCATCCATCATACTCTCAAGCAGAAATCCCCTTGGGGATTGGGGCGAAAGATAGTAGACACGTGAAATATAGGGGTAAACAATACGGAGGGGGCCCGTAAAAGTCACTTGTGACGGGCCCCAAAATTTCTGTTTACACCCCTGAGTTCAAAATACACTTCCAGGGGCGCAATGAACTGAAATTTTTGGGAGGGCAGAAATTCTCAATTTGCCGAATGGAGCTCCAAATTTCACGAATAATGAAAATTTTGCCGAATGGAACTCCAAATTTTGCCGAATTATGATAATTTTGCCAAATAAAGCTCCAAATTTTGCCGAATTATAATAATTTTGCCGAATCACCAGACAAAATTTGTCCAATAAATTTTTTTGGGGTGGTCACGGTGACCTCCTATGACCTCCCTTAGAGGCGTCATTCGTTATGATTTATATATTTTTAAAAAAATAAAATTATGTTCCTAAATCAATGTAATTTTTTTTTTATTTTTGAAATGATACTATCAAGCTATGCAACGCTTCTGATATTCAAATTATTGTGTAGATCTCATGTTAATGAGTTATGCAGATTTCGTGATTGTATTAAAATCTAAATATTGTTGGAATAGGGATACGATTGTAATGCAAAATTCAACTTATATTCGCAATGGAAAAATGATCCTAAAACAACATTTGTAGGAAAAACTGCTGAATTTGCTGAGAGAGCAATCCAAGAGATACGTGCGGGTAAATCTATAATAAACGTTTAACATGAACAAGTTTAAGAATGTTATTTTTCACCAATGTAAAGATATGTTAAGAGTTTATTGCAAAGATAAATTTCAACCAAGTCAGTAGTTTCTAATAAATGCTTGTAATAGGTGTTTAAATGTTCTAGTGTATCATAAATTACATCACGCAATTAATGTTTCAAAATGTCGCTTTTGATTCATCTGGAAACAATGAGTTCCCATGCGCTTAATTTATTTTGATTAAGCTAACTTCGTAAGCAAATTTCAACCGAACTACAATCCATAAAATAATCATAAAAATTGACTTTAGATTAAGAGTAGCAACTCCCAACTATTTGTAGAATACTTTCTGTCGTTCACACTGAATAAGAAAAATATTAGCTTGAAATTAACACCAAATTCAGATTAATTGGTTGAAAAATAAAGAAATTAGAGAGATTTTCTAAATTTATGCCAAAACGGTGACTTCGAAAAATGATCAAAAATCGAATTTTTGAAAAAGTTCTCCAAACGTAATCTTCATTCAAAAAATCTGACTTTTCTCATGGGTATCAATTCGTAAAAAAATAATGGACAAAATCGGAGACATGAAGGCACATACCATTAGGCCATTTGACGACGTGAAATGACCCATTACATATTTTACGTTTTAGTGATTTTTTTTTTTCATACAAATTCCATACTGGGTCATTTCACTTCAAGTCGCCTAATGCCATGTGCCGTCATGTCTCAGATTTTATCCATAATTTTTTTTCCAAATAGATATCTACGAGACAAGTCCAAATTAACTTTTTTTAGATTTTCTGAATAAAAATTATGCTTTGGAGAATTTTTTCAAAAATTTGATTTTTGATCATTTTTCGGAGACATTGGCATGGCATGAATTAAGAAAAATCTCTCTAATTTCTTTATTTTTCAACCAATTAAGCTGAATTTGGTATCAATTTCTAAGCTAATACTTGTCTCTTTCAGAACAGAAAGTATTCTGTGAATAGTTGGATGTTGCCACTCCTTATCTAAAGTCAGTTTTTATGATTTTTCAATTGGAAGATTAAATAAGTCATATCCCCGGAGCATTATGATCTGCATCAATTTTTTGTAGCATATTTAAATCACTCTCTTGCTATGTAGAAAAAAAGTAGAAGGGTGTTTTTTGTTGTTTTGAAATAAAAAAATTAAGTTGTTATGCAGAAAATACCAAGTTTTTTATTACTTTAAAGCCCTTTTAAGCTTAAAAAAGCGCAAAAACTTTTCGGAATAAGTACTACTGGATTGCCAAAGGATAAAAATTGATTTGTATGAATAAATAAGCGTTAAAAAGTTCTTCACTTTGGAAACGAGTCGTGCAATAACCTCCGCTTCAGACTTAACAAATACATAAATAAATAAATAAAATAAAACACACTTTTAATTGAAAGTATAATAAATATTATGGATAATAATTTAAAGAACATATAGTGTAAAAAAAAAATTTCTAATGGCGTTATTTTGCATCATTTTCGACATTAAAAGATTAATAAACAGTAAAGAATTACTACTGAAAGTTTTCATAATATGAACTTGTTTGAATTACGTAACACCTGACAATGATCCTCCACTCTTGCAGTACTCATGCAGCACAAATCTAGATTTCTCTGAAGAAGATTATTTTTGCTGATTGAAGTATATTTTAAAATATCTTTGAAACTTATTTAAAAATAGATAAAAATTCTGATTTTCTCATCTTTTGATACAAAGGAAATGTGTTCCACCTGCCATCTTTTTAATGAGATCAAACAGAAGATATTGATGGAAATTTTGTAAGCTTTTCGGAAATAAAGAAAAAAGTGAGATAATTTTGAATTGGAATTAAGAAATAGAGTAAATTTTTAAAAGAAATGCAGTGCTCTTAAGCAATCCTTTCATTTAACATTTTATAACCGACTAAAGCTATGTGTCGATTCACTTTCAAAGCATTAGAAGAATGATGTGTAATATAGCCTACAAACTGTGTTGCTTGCATTATGAAAGGAATCCAAACAACTGCTTGTTTGGATTCCTTTTATAATTATTGGTTTGTACCAGGTACAAACCTGGTCATTTTTTAACTATAGTGGCGAAATCATTAGTTCCAGAGGTTTTTCATTTCGTTTTGCAGTAGCTTCATTGTTACCTAAATGATCTGATTCACACTGCCTTGAAAATTAATTTATTATCACTCCTTTGAGAAAAAACTGAAAAAAAATCATTTCGGTTAGAAGTACGTAATTTTTGTATTTGGTATGAGTACAAGCAATTGTTTACGTTGCGTTAATAATGCAAAATATACTGCTGTACACACATTATACAAACATCATATTTTTTCTTTTTTATTTCAAACTAGCCGCCTGCGGCGACCAGCTGGTCCGCCTTTTTACGCCATTCGCCTTTTTGCGCCAGGGTTGCCGCCTTCGGCGACTGCTTAGACAATTTAGCGACGGTATTAATCAATGTGTTTCTCTATATATCAATATTATCATTCACCTTTTTACGCCGATGTTGCCGAGGAGGGGAGACACAAACGACGTACTTTTCATGCAAATTTTGTAGAAAAATAACAAAAAGCACTTCCACTTTTGTGTGAAAACATTGTTCTTTCAAAGTCATGGTGTGTGTGGGGGGGGGGGCACTGACACCCCGTTGAAATTCCTAAAATGACTGGCATGCCTCTTTCTTGCTGTCCATCTACTATATCAACCTTTATATTTGTCTATCTATCAAGCTATACGATCTAGGCATATCTACCTCCTGACAGTGCAATCTTTTTTTTTTTTTAAATGAGTACTAATTCAAAAACATTTTTTGTCCACTCAACCTCTATCTATCTCTGTATCTACCTAACCTAACCGCCAATCCGTAAACAAAAACAAAGATCATGCAAAAGATCGCGGGCTTTATTTATTTAATCAAAATAGGCCGCAAAAAAAAAAAAAAAAAAAAGGGCTCTATGTTCCCCGTAGTGTTCAAAAATTAGCGCTTGCAAAAGGATAAAAAACTAAGAAAAAAAGAAAATTAATTTGAATTCTGAAATTTTGAATTCAAATTATGTTTTTCGCAATCACGAACTGAGACAGGACCCTACTCATTGGAGTTATTGTTTCTAGAAACGGCTCCTGTCCCCCCCCCAGGTCTGCCTCTCCTCCTGGGCGGTTGTGTGTGTGCGTAGACCTGTGTGTATGCACGTAGGTGCGTGTGAGTGTATGTGTTTGAAGTCGTGTGTGTGTGTATGTATGTGTGTGTGTGAACGTGCGTGTGTGTAGGACATGGACGCCTCCGACCAGGAGAAGCGGATAGCTCAAAACCGGAGCAGCCGCGCCACGCCGCCAGCAGAGGATGGTGCTGCAAAGGCTTCTGGTCCAAGTTGAAAAAGGCACGGACACCAAAAACGGTCAAATGAGAACAATAAGCAATCGTTATTGCTCAAAAAAAAAAAAAAAAAAAAATGTAAAGAGAAGGCAAACGATTTCAGTTGGATCACGTGATGAGGTAAGTTCGGAACTCATCCGGCAAACGAACAGCTCGCGTTGTGTTCTGCCATTAAAAAATTGTAAAAAAAAAAACTATTGCGTATTTTTAAAAACTTTTTTCTTCTGAAGGGGGCAGAATGTTTTTACTATTACCAACTAAACTTTTAGAACTTAGGGTTCAATACTTTTTGCAGGATGGGTTTCGAAAAAAATTAAACCCAGAAAAAAATGCAAAATAAAGGTTTTTTCAAAAATTTATAAAAAATACAAAAATTGCTCTATCTTCAAAATTTTCATTCATCATATTTAAAATTAAATTTCCTACACTATATTACAAAAAACATTTGTGTGGTGCGATTGGTTCGGGGTCTGTGAGGTAAAAAGTACTAAAAAGTGCAAAAAAAAAAAAAAAACACATAAAACATTAAATAACTTTTTTTCTAATTAAAATATCAAAAATCAAAGCCCGAGGTGCACAACTTCAGCAAAATCTACACCTGTATACCAAATTTCATCTTTCTAGGCCTTACCATTTTCCCGGGATGCGCGCCACACACACACACACAAACATCTTATTTTATTATATGTATAGAAGATGGCAGAGAACGTGACATATTGGCAAAATACAAACAGAACTAAAACGAAGAGCAGGGAGGAAAAAAAGTCATTGTCTCATTCGGCTTCTTGCCTCCCAGCCGTACCGTTTTACTAAGGAGCTCGCTCGGAGTGCTCTACAGTGGGAAATGTGTGGCCATCCATACAAACATTTTACACATCAATTATTCGTGCATGTGAAAGTGAATCGACACCTAGTTTTTGTCGATTATAAAATGTGAAATGAAAGGCATGCTTGTGCGGACTGCATTTATTTTAAAAATTTACTCTATTTCTTAATTTAATTAAAAGTTATATCACCCTTTTTTTTCTTCATTGAAGAACAACTTACAAAATTTCCATCAATATCTTCTGTTTGATCTCTTTAAAAAGATGGCAGATGGAACACATTTCCTTTGTATCAAAAGATGAGAAATCAGAATTTTTATCAATTTTTAAGTAAGTTTCAAAGAGATTTTAAAATATACTTCATTAAGCAAAAATAATCTTCAGAGAACTCTAGAGTTGTGCTGCATGAGTACTGTAAGAGTGGAAGATCATTGTCAGGTGTTACGTAAGCCAAACAAGTTCATACTATGAAAACTTTTCAATAGTAATTCTTTTCTGTTTGTCAATCTTTTAATGTCGAAAAACATGCAAAATAATGCCATTAGAAACAGTTTAGAACATTTAGAAATATTTAGAAACCATTTAAAAACCATTAGAAACATTTAGAATTATTTTTACACTATATATATATTTCAAATTATTATCCTTAATTAGTATACTTTCAATCAAAAGTGTTTTTTATTCATTTATTTATTTTTACTTCCTTTTTCCAAAAAAAGGAAGTATTGTATTCGCGAAAAAAATTTCACTCAAAAATCGGCCTTAATTTCCATTTTTCTCACCCCCGAAAGAATGTTGTTTTTTTTCGACCCGACCACACGTGGATATATGCCTGGGAACCTACAGACACCCGAAATATCCATTTTGATGACCCCCGAGTTAATTACAACGATTTTTCTCGTGACGTACGTGTGTATGTGTGTATGTATCTCGTATAACTCAAAAACGGTATGTCCTAGAAAGTTGAAATTTGGTACGTGGACTCCTAGTGGCACTTAGTTGTGCACCTTCAATTTTGATTGCATTCGGATGATTCTAAGGGGGTTTTTTGCCCCTTTTTTGGGGGAAATCATTGTAAATTTCGATGTAAACTCAAGTGGTGTTATAATTTGTCGGGCACTTGGCGATATATCGCCAGTCTTTAGGTCGCCAAGTTTTGTCGCCAACTTGGCGTCAAATTTGGCGTTTTTTTTTTAAATTTTAAATTTGATTTTAATTTGGCCACTGTTGGTGATATTTAGAGAGTAAACAATTGAATCACATTAAAATTGCCAATGATGGGGAAATGACATTAAATTGGAGTAAAAGGAAGTCATGTGATGCGCACATCAGCTCGTTTTTTTTTTTTTATAAGTCAGAAGCGGAGGTTTTTCACGACTCTTTTCCAAAGTGAAAAACTTTTCAACACTTAACTATTCATACAAATCAATTTTTATCATTTGGCAGTCCAGTATAAATTGTTCTGAAAAGTTTTGGGGATTTTTTAAGCATAAAAGGGCTTTAAAGTAATAGAAAAGTTGTATTTTCTGCGAAACAAATTTTATACTTTTATTTCAAAACAACAAAAAACCCTTCTAAAGTTTTCTTCATAGCAAGAGAATGATTTAAATATGCTACAAAAAAAAAAATGCAGATCATAGGACTTTGGAATATTAAAGAAAATTTACCAAAAAAGGATAAGCTGAGCTGGAAGTCAATAGAAATTTTATGAATCACAAAAATATTGCTCGCTTTAAGCAGGGTTTGCTCGTTGAAAGCGAATTATATTTATGCTCCAATAGACTTACTATCGCACCAACCAAGTATTTCTGATTTCTTCGCTAAATCCAGGTTATCGTTAAATCAGGGCTCGTAATAAACGAGTTCGACTGTAGATCTAAAATATATTTACAATAAAAAGGACAAAATGGAACAATTGGAAAAAGGAACAAACTTACCGCATTTAAGAAAATAATCTAACTACCATTCATGTAAATTGAAAATTACTCAAAAAATGCAAAAAATAATTAATTCTTTAAACAACATCGATACTACTTTTATACATAATTTTTCAAGTCTACGTGAAAGGATAGTAAAATCATGTGTGGGCACATTTTTCATACACCGCTTGAAATAACGAAGAAAATGTGTATCAGTACAAAAAATGCTGTCAACAAGAACTTGGATTCATTTATATTTGTTGTGATTTGTGGTTACGTTTGATTTTGTCTATCGCCTTTGCGCCAAATTCAAAAATTGCACGTAAAAAAAGTATTGATGGTGTTTGAAAAATGGAATTATTTTTTACTTTTTAGAGCAATTTCCAGTTATACGAACGGTAGTTGGATTATTTTCTTTAATGCAGTTTGAAGTCGTATAAGACAATTATTTTCACATTTAACTAAGCAAATTCAGCAATAAAAGAACAGTTAAAGGGACAAAAATTGCAATTACCCGCTATGAATATTCTGGAAGTTTTCCTTCTTAAAAGTCAGGATGAATGCATCCGTAGTGGATGCATTTCAAAATAAAAAGAGCAACAGAAAGTGTAACCGAAAATTTTCAAGCTGCGTTTAAGAAAAGAGGTCATTTTTTGTGCTTTTCGCACTTTGTGGTCGGGAGGGTATCGTAATTGGAAGGGTAAGAAAGGTTATCTCTACACGAAAGGGGTCATTCGGGACATTCAAGAGCAAAAAGAACAATTCAATCAATCATTTTGAAATTAACGATGAACTTAAAACTAAAAGAGTTTGTTTTAAAATCAATATAGACCAGTGGCGGCTGGTGGGAGGAGCCAGAGAGAGCCCGGGCCCCCTCACTTTTTCAGGCAATAATTTACAACTTTTTATTTATTTTCCTTTTTTTTTTTGTGCGTAATGCTTGAAATTGAAAAATACAGTACAAAATGGATTGTACTGTATTTTCCTGCGTATAATCCATGGATTATCTGTTGAAAAAGGGTAAAATTAATGAGGTGCGGATTATACGCTGCCACAGATTATCTGTGTGTGTTTTTCCTCAATACCAAAGCATTGAACTTCATTATTTATAGCACGATTCGCCGAACCCGTTACCCTGCCTGTATGTTGTTTATTTTACATTGCTTGAAAGTTCTCACTCGATTCAGGCTATGTAAGATAAACAACATACAGTAAAGGAAATAGCCTTCATTTGCACAAGATTAGACCGTTTGCTCCTTTCTTTATTATTTTTCTTCAAGTAATTAGCGTACTATAACGACAATTTAGAGAAGAAATCATTATTTTTCCCAATACCTTACAGCGTTGCTTAAAATTGGGTTCGAAACTCACTTTAAAATTACGTTTTTAGAGCTTCAATTTTGAAAAATTGCTGTCCTTAATGTTACCAAATATGGTCTTACAATCGCATTTTTAAGACCAAATTTTCAGAAAATATTCTGGCAAGGGCCTCCGAACCGCCCTTCTTTAATATCATCTAAAAATAGGTTTTTTAAACAGCTACTTATGAAAAATTTAAGTGGAATAATCTCCGGACCCCTCCTCATAATATCATATAATATTGTGCTTCAATTTATTTAGGGTTCAATTTATTTCTTTTTAGGACTTCAATTTTGAATAAAATTCCAGGGGAAAGCTCCAGAACCCTTTTCCATAAAAATCTTTGAAGTTTGTGTACAATTGCGTTTTTAGATCTGTAAATTCAAAAAGTAGAGAGGGGAGACGGAATTGATTTCTATTTACTTAAAAAAAAAAAAAAAAAAAAAAAAAACTAATAGGGGAGAGTCTCGGAGCTCCCTCCCTTCCCTAACGTCAATAAATATGGCCTATAACCGTGTTTTAAGGTTTCAATTTCTATAAATTTTCTCGGAATCCCTTGTACCGTTCTTTCCAAGGGCGCCCATAAGCAAAATTTTAAGGCGGGGGTCCCAAAAATTTCCCCCATGGTTTAGCAGGATATTTCCCCCATGGAAACCGATTTCAGTTCAGATTAGAGATATTAAAATTTGATATTTTTCATAACTTATTCATTAATTGGTGGAAAAGAAATTTTTATGCATTTTTGCAATGAAAAAAGCACTAAAAGCAAGGAAGTTTTCATTTCAAAGAGGGGCTACTTGAGCCCCCCTTGCTCCCCTATATAGGCGCCCTTAGTTCTTTCCCCTAACATCGTAAACGACCGTCTACAATTTAAAATTGCATTTTTAAAACTACAAGTTTCAAAATTGAGAGATTTGATAAGCAATCAAATCAATCAAATTATGAGATTTTTTTCCTATTGTGGTCCCCCCCTCCCCTTAAAAATTATTTTCTAGTTGCGCAATTGTTGGTGTTGTGTTGTATGTACGTGTGTGCATATATTGTTACAAGACTTTTTTTTATTCAAAAAATGTCTTCCCATTGTTGCACAAAAATTATTACTTGTTTTAAATTACTGCTCATGTAGTTTTAAAGAAAAATGTGACAAGTTATCAATAATTTGAAGAAAATAAAAAGAGTTCGATATTTTTTTTTCTTTGTATGCATTAAAATTCTGAATCTGGCCCATGGGCGCATGTAGATTCATATGCAGAAGGGTACAACCGCATGTATATCGAGACTTTTTTACTAGTTTTTTTTAAAATTATTTTTGGTTTTTCAAAATTTATTTTATCTTTTTTAATTTTATTTATTTTAAAGCGAATACTGGGATGAATTCTCATCTTTATTAAAGTTAATTAATTTATAATTTTTACACATTTCTCTGATCATAATATTTTTGCACTTTTGTAATTTGGTCTTGCTTAAAATAAAATTAATTTTACTTATTCAAAATACTTAGCTGTTAAACGATTTAAAATAATGCTAATATTGAAAAATTACATTAATATTGTTTTTTTAAATTTATTTATTTTTTTTTTTGAAAAGTCATGGGGTGAAAGTGCCTCTCTTGCAGGCCCTTACTAGTGCTGCAAGGGAGGCGTACTGCAGCGCCGGAAAGCGTACTGGACATAAACGTGGGATTAATAATTCTCGTGATGTATTTTGTAGCTTTTCCTATCTGATTAATTAAATTTTAATTTTGAAAGTCTGGAGGTGAAAGTGCACCACCCTGCCGGCAATCATGAACATAAACATGAGATTGATATCTTTCGTGATTTACTTATAGTAGTTTAAGTATTTTGTAGTTTACCGTGTGTTTAAAATGAATTTAATTTTATTTATTTAACAAAAATAATTATTTTAAAAAAGTTTAAATATTAAGAAAATATTTTTAAAATTTTTTCTCTTTTTTTTAAACCTGGGGGGGGGGCGGAGTGGGGGGAGGGCGAGTGCACTTATGATCTGGCCCCCCTCACTTTTTTAATGCACGAGCCGCCACTGATATAGACTTAGAAAACAAGGAGAGAAAAAAAAAATACAAAAACAAAAAACGCCTAAAATGAACGTCCCTGAATCCCAAAGCCCGACTATGACTTTTGAGGACTCTTGGCACGAGCGTTTTTGCCCCCCCCCCCATTTTACTTGTAATATATTCAGTTTAACCCTAATTTTACATTGTCCATTATGTACCTTAGCCTGCTTTCCGAAGTCATTTTTTGTTGGTCTACGAAAATTGATGTTCCGAATTTTACGTCACCCTATTTCAGAAATTCCGTTTAATAATACGTTTTTCCCAAAACAGATCAAAATCAAATTTCCTCTACAAGACTCACATAAACTTTTTTCTGTTTTTTTTTTTTTTTAAATTCAAATATAAATTTGTATTTTAGCTGTTTGAAGCAGTTTTGGCATCTGTCAGTCCCGTCTTATTGCCATTATATTCAAAAGAAAAAAACTCTTTGAAAAAAAATATTTATAAATGCAAATCCAGAAACAAATATGCAAAACAGTATCAGTATAAAAAATGCTTTGAACAAAATTGTGCCTAAAAACGTAAAACAAGTAAAAATTAGATTTCTTCCGCGAACCTATTGGGAAAAGGTCAATTTTTGAACAATATGCTTTGATTAAAATAATCAATTATCCAACGTTTTGAAGCACAAAAATATTGCCCAGATTTGGTGCTCCCCAAGCTGTGGTGCCCTGGGTCTGTGCTCCATGTGCTTATGCCTTAATCTTGCCCTGCTATATCCTGATAGAGAGTGGTTTAATCCTTTCTCAGAACTACTGGTTTATAGTGTAAATTATCGTATGTTATTGTACAAAGTCCCTCACCAGTGGCGATATGTGCTCATGAATACGTAAATTCCCAAGGAAAACGGAGAATTAAATTTATTAAAAATTGGAATAAAATCTAATTAAATACACTACATCATAGATTTTCGGAAATTTCCGTAAACAGACTTCCCACTTCTTTTTCTTTCAGTCCCCTCCCCCTCAGCGCGCTAATGCTTTTTACTATGTTTAAAAAGTGGTCAATTACTGACGTACATTGTAAATTACTGGAAGTAAGTGGTCAATTACTGGCGACATCTCCTTTTTTAACTACTTTTGAAAATAGTAACTAAAAAAGAAAAATGATTAGAAATCGGAAATTTTGCTAGTTTTATTGTCACGGTAGAAAATTTTTTCATTTTTTTCCTGTGAAATTACGTAGAACTTCTATTAGAAAAACTTCCACTAAATGGTCAATTACAGGCGAACCACCTTACATAGTACAAATAATTTTTTATTTTGTAAAATTTATTCTAATTATATATCGCTTTTAAGCTTCATACGGAGTTTGATAATGTATATTTTAAAATTATTTTAAACTTAAGCTTTAACTGAATGAAAATATTTTCTTTTTATTTCACGTAAGTGTTACATAACGCTTAAGTGTAGACCAACTGTTTAGTAGCAAAGGAATTGGAAAAATAAAATGATAAAAATAAATAAATAAATAAATATCCTCATATATATAAATAATAGCCGATGATCGAGTGACCCGCGTGTTTCATCAATGAAACTCGCGCCACGGCATGATAATTTGATAATATGTTTTGGTAATGTTTAACATGCATGGAAAGGTTTTATTGTGACAAGGCTGAACTCGATCCGGTAACTTAAATAGTTTTACTGGTAAGACTGTCTATTCAGGGGAATGAAGAAACGAAAAAATGGTCAACAATGAACGCTACCTACTGGAGTTATGGTTAAAATTTCAAGTTAAAATATCACCAAACAGGCAATTGCTTCGTTCAAATGTAGAAGAGTAGAAGCAATTTTAACCCGTCATGCCTTGACGGGCGATTTTCTAGTTTAATAATAATAATGATAAGTAACAATGAATTTATAATCTGTGATTATAGAAAAATATAATAACTATAAATATTTACACGTTATTTTAACACTTATTATGGACCACACTAATATTAATATTACGGAAGGGATATGTAAACTGCTCACATGTGCCCCGAGATATTGGGCTCACAAGTGTCCCAACCTTAGAACTAATTTGCAAAAAAGGAGAATAATCATTGTCACACATTTACTTAAACATTCATATACTAGTTTGCAATTATAAAGTTAAGTTTAATAGTTACTTTAAAATTTGTTTTCACCAGAAAAATGCTGATAAAATTCACATAACACTAAGAAGTGACTACCAAAGCAACATAGTAAGGCCGTGCTCTAAAAGCTTGATCAACAGGTAGGACTGGTCTTGCCATTACTTCAGAATTTTAAAAGATTTTTTGCTTGAAGTTATCTTATTAAAACATACCATGTTCACATGTCCCCCCCTCCCTATATATACTATATATCAATTAAAACCTGTGCGCATCTGTGTGTCTCTAAACTCTATCTCCTCCAGACTACCAATATCTACCAGGGTACTGGTATCTTTGGATACAGGACAGCAAGGGGACAGTCCTTGCGCCCATTAAGACACCGCCGGTGGCGAACGGTAGTTGGCGAGCGAAGCTCCCTAGTATATATATGTAATGTGCGTGTGAGAGAGAGAGCATGAATTGCCCATCCCCCAAAGGGCCGTGGTCCACGCCCTCCCAAAATCCCCCCCCCCCACCGAAAAATTTCAGTGGTGTAGCCTGCTCCATGACATCCTAGTGAGCACCTCTGGTGATAGACCCCAACCTCAATGCAGTTATATCTGTAGAATTTTCACACGACTTACCCCCCCCCCGAGACCCACGTGATAACAGGCCAGACAACTCCCCTCCCCCCCGCTCCGTTACGCCACCAGTCGTCGATCTATGAACTTGGCGCGAAACTTAGAAAGCAGTGCAGTCTACCAGTTAAACAATAGTGCTTCTTGCTCTGGTTGAAATAGATGAAATAGGAAATATGTAACTTCGGCTGCACATTTTTGAATACAATACTGTTAGATTTATCTCATCCTTTCCACGTACCGGAATGTAGAAGCAATTAAAAAAAATATATATAATATAAGTGTCTGCTAAACGAAAGTGAGTCAGCGATTCCCGCTTCCGAACAACCTGCATGTGAAGAAAAAAGCGGGGCGCCTCATGGAATAAATTTTAAAGTTCGGAGGTAAGTACTTTTCTCAGATAAACAAATTTACATTTTATGCAGTTAAGATTACTTAAGTTTTCCTCCATTACACAAACAATTGTCAGTTTCCTTTCTGATATCTTTGTCTGTAATTTGTAATTTCAGTATACTGCTTTAATATTTGAAACGGTTAACTTGCAACTTTTTATTTCCTTATTTCTTCAACTTTGTACACGCATTTATTCGAAATGGATTTTCCAAGCTGACAATATACATATGTCAAAATTTTCTGCAAATATACTTGTTTCTATCAGAAGCAACGTAACTTGGTGTTGATATTCAGTTAATATGTAAACAAGTTTATTGAAACAGGCTTTTAACTGAACTAATCTTATATTTTCCGTTTCGATTAAATTATTTCATACGCTAGGATGTGTTATTTTGATCAAAAAACATTCCTTGATGGTCTTCCGTAGTTCTGAGATAGAAGATTAGATTTGAACGCCGGAGGTCGTGGGTTCGATACTCAAACATTTCCCACCAACTACGCCCCTGCAATGTTATTCAAACAAGCTGGTTCTGTGCGTAAATTAAAAAAATATATATATGGTTTTTTTTCACTGTTGTCTTTAAGTTTTATGATATTTATGCACACATTGTGGTTAAGTTAACGGTATTCATAATTTCTGGGCTTGCGAAAGATTAATTTTGAGCAGTGGATACACAACGTGTTTTTGCCAAATGCTCTGTGCTTGTTTGTTTATGCTTAAAAAGGGCAAAATATCTTGAACTACATATTTTTTTAACTCCTTGGTTTTTCTGTTAATAAGCTTTCAGGAACTCTGAAACTGTAACATAAATTGAATTAAGGGGCTGTCTATAAAGTATTATGCAAACTTTTGAACAAATTCACCCCCCCCCCTCCTCCTTGTTACATGTAACGCTGTTCAACATGAGCATATTGTTATAAACAACGCGTGATGTCACACTTCTTGTTATCCCCTCCTTTCCCCCTGTCACAAAACTGTCACATTGATTTCCTAAAAGAGCATATTCAGCAAAATGTTGATCTAAATTTAACGTATACTATGAGGTTTTAAGTATTAAAGTTGCTAAAATGGTCATTCTATGAAAAGTTCTTTGAAAAAGGTTACTTTGTCATCAATTAATGCTTTTTAAAATAATTTTTCAAAAGCCTAAAATGATGAACTATTAAAGCCCCCCCCCCCCCCACAAGAATCATTAGCAGCAGAAAAAGCTGAAAATGGTAGAGTAGCCGAATGACAAAAAAAAAAAAAAAAGGCTGTTTAGATATTGAATACATTTTTTTGATGTACAACATACATTACTCATGATGTTGTATATTATTCATTCTTTAATTAACGTTTTTCAAGTTGAATTCCTGTGTAATTTTTCGAGAGTGCCCACCGAAGAGGGGGGGGGGGGGTCGGAATCATAGTCTCATAGTATTGATAGCTTTTCATCGGCTATAGTTATAAATAACTGTGCCCATGAAATTTTAAGGGAGATGGAGATGTTTTGAGTATTTTTTTTTTTTTTTTTTTGAAGTTTTCATAATTGAAGGGGGTAGGGCACCGTCTACTTTGGGGGGTGGCACCCAAGCATTCACGTCTTTTTAAAAGCATAAATTTGCTCAGCTAAGTTAACATTAATAATCTGGTATTATGTACTTTAATTTGATGTTATGTCTTTGAAACATATTGCAGTCATGTTTCCTGTTTTCTTAAGTAAAAATGGTTATTTATTTTTTAAAATTTCATTTAATTCTTATTCAAATACAATAGTAATATTATTTTTTGTTTTGATGTAATTGTGAAATGAAAGTTCATTTATTTATTTGAATACTTCTTAAGACTTAATGTTTCAATACAATATACGAGTAGTTAAAATGCGATTAGTTAAAAAACAATTTCTAATGAAAAATAAAACTGTGTTTATTTATCACTTTGTTTTAACATGATTGTAAAATAAAATCGTGTTTAGTTATTTGAACTCTTTGTAAGACTTATAAATGTTTTTATGTCAAATACTATGAATTAAGCTCAGTGTATTTTTTAATGTATGATTATCGGTTCCTTTTTATGTTTTCAAATGAAAAAGTAGAACTTGTAATGCTACTAAAATAACAGAAGTCAATAATAAATAAACCAAATAGTTTTATTTAACCAAAATATTAATCGAAGTGCTCACTTCCCAATATCATTGTGGATCGACAAACGATGATGTCATTTGCTAGTTGGATGTTCTTCCTATCTCGAAGGCCTCGCCCCCCCCCCCCCCCAAAAAAAAGCGAGAATTATGTTCTATACGTAAGTTGGTTGATAGTGCTGCCCTCTCTCGCCTGTTACCTTAACTAGACTCTTTCGAGTCATTTAGTCACGTATCGTTTACGTTTTATGGGTTTTACGAGAAATAATCACAGTGGACAGACTCAGAAACTTTGGGCAAATCTGCAAAAAAATATCAGGATTCCTAATCTACCACAAATGAATTGCTCCCCCCTCCCCACGAGTAACAATTTTGTAACCGAGTGATTGTTGTTTGCTTTTAGCTGCTTCAATCTTTATGACTAAATTTTGAATTCATTTGTTTAAATGTTTTTCTTTATTGAGCAATGACGAATTGCTTATTTACCTCATCTGTCAGTTTTTGATGTTCCAATGATTTTTTCAGATTATCTTGCGACGAGAATAAGTCTAGCTCATTGTTTTAATATTTATTTGGAGAGACTCGTCGCAATAGTTACAAATCGTCTGCGTTCATTCAAGGCTTAACTCAAGCAGATTTTACATTAAAAAAACTTTTTGTGTGTATCACGTTTTTTCAGGAAAAACTCGATATTGATGAACTTATTGCAAAACTCCATATAAATACAAAAAATTCCCTTGATTAAAGATTGATAAGAAATACAAATACCATAACTGTATACGCTGTCAATATAATCTTTATGATATGTGTACGAGTGCAAATTAGCTATAATATCTATATTTTCATTACCGCATTCTAACCATTGCCATTTCCTCTTTTATGGATATGCTTCGCATTACCTTATCTAGAAAATCACCAGTCATAATGATGGGTGCGAATTTCTTCTCCACACTGTCAAAAATGAAACGCTCAATGGGATACTTTCACGCCGAGAAGAAGAACACCGCGGATACGGCTCCTTATGCAAAACAAACGCATATGGTAATGTTAATGGTATTGGGAGCGTGGCGTTAGCTGTCGAAACTAGGGTTTTTCGTAAAGAAAAATGCTAACAAGCTGTTGTGCGTGTAGATGAACGAATAATGATGATAAAGAAGAATGCAAGGAGCAGGAAATATCCGTGTATATTCTTCCACATTCAGCTACAGAGCTAAAAAAATAAATCGGTTGTCAAGATCAAATCACGATATTCAAGGTTGTCATGACGGCCATGTATGACCACAAGGATTTTATCGGACTAAAAAAGAGTACTGAAAAGTGATGCTGTGTCAACTTTTTCTTTCTTTTTGTGCAAGCCATCTTGTAAAAAGGAGGAATACAGATTTTAAGCCTCGAGCTGCTGAAGCATAGTAAGTTATTTCTTCATTAATCTACACTTTATAGTCGTTATGTTTCCATCAGTTTTTCCCATGTAAAGTCGTTGAATGATATCTATAATAACTCTTGAATTTTCATTTACTCCCGTTAAAAAAATCAAATAATGGAATTTTTATAAACAAACCATTCAATTTTTTTTCACTTATTTATTTTTTTAGCTTTGAGTATTAAAAAAAATGTTGTAAACTTGTCTCACTTTGTGTACAAAAAAAAAAAAAAAAAAAAAACTATACCACCAAGTGCAAAAGAACCATAAATTACTTTCTCTTGTTGAATACAAAGGTTTATTCTACTAGTCCTGCAATAACCTGAATTCATTCTTATTTCCTTCATCCCCGATCATTAGTTCTCAGGTTAAATAAATTTTCAACATTCAAACACAGCTCATGCATTCCATTGATTCAGGTATATTAGTTGTAAATTCATGTGATATTTGTCAAGTAATATAAATACTGTACAAAATTTTAATGATTAAAACTAGTCTTGGAGCTGTGCCATATTTATATCTTTTAAATCTTAGTAATTTCCTGCTGAAGAGATGAGGAACACTTATCATTCTATATTTATCATTGGATGATTAAACATATTTACTATACTGTATACATATTATGTAATTTGCCAAATCTCGTACCATAAATTGAATGCCAAGCAGTGCACCTATGATGCAAAATTACTTTTCTGAGTACCTACAGGTCTGCTTTACTGTTAGGCTATGTTCGGTGTGACGGCCCACGGAAGATACAAACATTTTTGACAAAGCTGTTGAAATGAAATTAAGAAGTGCATTTCAACCATTGCACAGTACAATAGTCTCGTTAATCAAATTTAAAATTTTTTTAAAAACCCTGTTTTTACAAATATAATTTTAAGTTATGAAAGTAAAAATATAACTCCGAGTGCAGGAAAGATTTCATTTATATTTTGATCTATTAATAAAGCATTTTCATGACCGTGCTTCATTGAAATGTCACTTGTGTTTGAAACAGAAGACAAGTAGACTAATTCTTTGTTAGGAAATACAGTCGACTCTCGACAACTCGAAGTCCCATGGGCTAAAACGTTTGAGTTGTTGGTAGCTCGAGTTGTGGGGAATTTCCACAACAATCTCAAAAGTTTGGTATCTGATGAAAACTTCAAGATAAAGGAATATTCGAGTTATTGAGATTTGACTGTAATGTGGAAAGTTATTCATATATTTTTAAATGTCTTGTGAACAATTCTAATTTTTGTAACAAAACATAGTTTTTTTTAATCTCGATACAAAATTGTTATGCTTCTTTAAGGATCTCTTTCACATTTTATCCGTAGTATCCTGATTTTTGATTCTCCAGCGTTACGAACGCAACATTTTTTTCGAAAATCGCTCATTTGTTGTTCATTAATATTCTTGCATTTTCAATAATTGCTTATTTGTGTTATTTTTTTGCCAAATGTTGAATTTTGATAACTTTTCTACAATTTTATTCATTTTTTAAGTGTTCTAACTCAATGAAGGCTTGCACTCATGAATATTTTTGAGAACCAGTCAATTCAAGTAAATGTTTTTCTTGTGGACATTAAAGTATCACACTAGAGGTATTACTTTTAATATCTTTTCTGTTTATAAATGATTTTTTTTTTCAAAGTAAATAAAATATTTGTGTAATGTCCTTACATAAAATTATTGATTTTCCAAACACAATTTTGTATTTTTTAGTTTCCTGCTGCATTTTCAGATGGATGAACATTTATAAATGAAGAAATGTTCCAATTCATACACCTTCATATTGGATACATACCTGGTATAAAATTTTCCCATTAGTTAGAACTATCTAACAACTCTTGTAAATGATTATTACACCATCAATTCTTAATGACATTTTAAAAATAGTAGCAAATAGCTTTTCTTTTCTGCAATGGAAATATACCTCCTGGGGAACCCGCCTTGCTTCTGCAAAAAGGGGTAATGCGCTTATTGCATCATACCTCCAAAGTGGCATCCACACTAGAGTGCTTTTGATCTTAGGTCATGTTCAGAAGCTGTTTTACGATGCTCTAGTCTGGATGCCACTTTAAGGTAGTGTGGAAATTGATGCAGAACTTTATCTTTTTTAAAATCCTTTCATACTCAAACGAGAAGGATTTGCATGCAACATGTATTTCTAGGTTATCACAGTTGAAGTGGCTAACATCCCATCAGATTCATTGGCATAGAGAAAAATTTTGCACACAAGAAGGCTGATTTTCATAAAAGCAATGGATTTTTTTTTGAAAATAAAATTATTTTATTTGAATGTGTCATTGTTATTTTTTATACAAACTGTTGAACATTCAAAATTGTTTTTAAGACTAGTGAGTAATATGTATTTTAAGCACGAATGTTTTCCTCCCAAACAATAGGCAGTCTGATTACTAGTAAGTAGTGAATAGTATGGATAAGAGGGTAATTTTTATCAATTTACTAGTAAAGAAGCAAAGTTTACCAGGATAAAGTAAAATAAAAAATTACAACACACACACATAAATCTATATATACTCAACAATGGCTTGATGTGTCCATGTGGTAAAACTATACTTTGTATAATCCATCATTTGCTGTAGTGAGAGATTTTATACTTAGAACATGCCACTATGTTGTTCTCCATGGCAGAGTAAAATATTGAAAGTCTGAATACTTTTCAGTAAGTTACCGCCCTATAGCCAGGGTTAAGGCGGAAATACGCTGCCAGCTCAGCCGAGGACTGCAGTTTCGTGCTTATTAGCACTCATCAGCCCGGCATAGGAAGTGAGTGAGCTGGAGGTGGAAAACCTCTTAAGGAAGCCTAGAGTGCCAACCAAACTGGTAGCTAATATAGAATTAGCACTGACCAGACGAGTGACCGAACCATTGCTTCGGTCACTTGTCTGCTAGCTAGTTTCACAGCTTGTGAAACAAAATGTGTAAACAATATTATACAGTGAATTTCCATATATCACATTTTTTTAAACTTTTGGTCAGCTTATCAAGCAATTCATGTCTTACAACTGAAAACAATCAATATAAACAATCATTGATAAAATTCTTTATTAGAATCCTATAATATACTATGAATCAAGTGAAAAATAATTTAATCCATTAAATACCAGCACTTAGTAGAGGAAAAAAAATCCTTAAATGGTATCATGAGAAGTTTTTTCAAAGAAATGTCGAGTTCAATGCTAAGCGGAATATCACTGAAAGGCAAGGTTGTCAGATTTTGTCCACCCTGGGAAAAAACCGCCCTATCCACCTTTTTACAGTACATTAAAATTTTCAAATCGAAAACGCTGAGCTTAATAATAATAAATAAATGTGTAATCTGTGTAAATGATGAATCTGTAATGTAGCAGTTAAATTGTCAATTAATGCAATTAAAAATTAAATCGTGATACAAAAAATCATAAATTTTGGGTCCAGTATCAAAAGTTATTAAATGAATTAAAAAGTTGGTGTTGAGAAAGAAAATATAATAGTGTGGCTCTGATAAGTGCTAGCTTGACCTTGAATACTTCTTTTTGGGAACTTCAATGAAAAAGGGACGTGTAATTGCTGCACGGATTTCCGTTGGAATACTTTTGAGAAACTTCTACAAAAGCAACCCAACTCAATTTGGTGCCAGTTACTCTTCCTTGATATCCTAAAAGAATATAAACATTATCAAGGTCAATCTTAAACTTATCAGAGTTGCAATATACATTGAAGTGAAACCAGTACTTAGTAAGACATTAATGTAAATTTAAAGTTAAGCTTTTGTTCCGGTTCAAATTTAATGCATTTTATATGTTTTCACTTTTGGTTCAATATCTGAAGCAAACTTAATCAATCATAACTTCCTGTGATATCAGCCTAGGCTGTTTTAAAGTGAATATGGATTTAAATAGAAAAAATAAATTCATTAAATACAAACAAATATTTTTATTAAACAATACAATGATACAGACATGTACTATTTTTACATTTGATTGCCTTATGATTCATAAAAACTAATGTAATATTAGTTTTCAATGAATGATATTTATTTTCCAATACTCATGCTATGAGAAAATAATCCTTTTTTTTTTCTTGTAATAAGCAATAATATATGAGTTTTAAAATTAAGGTTGATGGTATTATCATAAGATTTAAGAAAAATATAAAAGCAACAAAATGTAACACTGCATCATACAGAAAAATCTATTATGCCGTAGACATTTTGGAAGGTTAAGTCATTATTGGATGGTGAAATTGTAGAATATAAGTAGGCTTGCCAGACGTCCTGGTTTGACCATGACAGTCCCAGTTTTCAAACAAAATCTCGGTGTCCTGGCTGGCTTCACGTCGCGGAAAAAGATAAATTTGATTACAGATGACCGAAAAAGTCCAAAAACTCATTTCTGTACCTCAGAGCCAGACTGACACGAGTCTATAAATCGCGATTTTCTGCATTGTATGTATAATTCTAGTCCATATCGAGTCATGCAAATGTAATTCTAAAAAAAAAAAAAAAAAAAAAATCCACTGTTATAATTTACCAGTGTTAAAAGAGCGCACCCCTTATCCTTTGCATGATCCAGAGACAAATGTTCCTTCTTTTTCCTATAAAGTAGCGATTGAGGACTTAAGTTAGTCTTGCTCTGAGGTAAAGTTGACCTGTAAAATTAATATTGGATTAGCTTGTGAGGAATTTTTACAGCGAGATTTAAAACAAAAAAGACTTTCTAAAACAGTCCTGGCCAATGCAAAGAATTCGTAAATACTGTTCAAATTTTTATTCCTCAATCAAAGTCTTCCTACCTACTAAAGTAACTTAAAAATATTAACGTGTAGGAACTAAAATATTTAAATGTATCTGATTGTGTCATGTATTATTTATTACCCCTGATTTATCCTTAGAATTAGTAACCATTTATTCATAGCATTGAGAATGAACCACCCTCTAAAACTCTAAAAATCAACCAGGGGTGGACAATGTCCTTCTTTTTAATGATCTGTTCACACACATCAGAGGATCGTTCATTCAACTCGTTCATTTGAACTACTTCGTACATTTGAAAAAGTTGCAGATAATCTCTCTGCACAACATATTCACTTAGACTCGAAATGTTTCATTAGATCAGTAATATTCTTTGAAGAGAAAATAACTGAAATTATTTTAAAGTAATAAAAAATGCCTATGAAAAATTGATCAAAAATTTTTATTCAGGTTTAGATGTATAAAGCAATTATAAATTTTTTTTGATCAGATACTCGGCCAATACCGAGTAGTTGCAAAAAATTGAATATTGTCCAAGACAGATACTAAACTTTATAAAAAAAGAGCAAGCACTATATTCTGCAATCATTTACAATTAAAATTTATAAGTCAAATTTAAATTTTGAGAATAATGAAGTTTGTAATGCTTCAATGGAATAAATATTTATTTTAATGTTCCCAAAGTTAATAAAACTTATTTATTAAAATTTATGCAAAAAAGGTAAGTATAGAAAATATGGAATTTTTATATCAAAAATGGATTTTTGCTACAAACAAAAAATATAGTTATAAAAAATATAAAAATACCTTTGCTTAAAAATGAAATAAAAACGTTAAAAGCACAGTGCAGAAACACTGCAGAGACGTGTTTTAGCGTTACAAGGAATTCCTTTTTCAATGCACAAAATGGGAGCTCGTGGATTTAAAGGCATCCGACAAAAGTCGGATTTTTTCGTCAAATATCGTTACATTCTTTAGCTCACATGTTATGACTGAAAAAGACGTTCCTTGCAACGGGGGGAGGGGGGGGGGCAGAAACACGTGTCTGCAGTGTTCCTGCACATTTGTTTTATCTGCTTTTAAAATTTATTTATGTTTGGCGGATTAGAACTATAATTGATTGGTTTACAGTAAAGCCCCTCCTAACGGACACCCCCTCTTATGCGGACAATTTTTAATTTCCCAGTTCCAATGCAAATAACATTATTAAACCCCTGTCCTGCGGACACCTCTCTATTGCGGACAAAAAAAAATTGCCCTGTTAATGTCCGCATTAGATAGATTTTACTGTAATTTGTTTTAATTCCAACTTGATTAATCATACCTTTTATTTATTTATTTTTAATTTTAAAAATAATTTTTTTGCAAAATTTTTGACACAAACAAAATTGTTTATATAATGCGTAACTAAATTTCAGCAGGAATTTAGTTTTAAAAACTATTATATGGACAAGGAGGTCTATACTACTATTCCAATAATTTCAAAATTCATCATATGTCTGTCGCTAGTTCTTCTTAAAACATAATTGGTACTTGGTAACTCGGCCGAGTAGTGAAAGCCCGAGTACTCGGTAACTCGGTACTAGGTTGTGTACTCGGTACTTGGCTACTCGGTCAAAGTGCCACTCGGTACGTCTCTATTTTTTTGTAAGTCATTTCTCAGTTGCTGAAACGAAAAAAGTAACAACAAATGTATCGGTAGCTCAGCCGCAGTACTGAAGAACTTAATTTTAAAAAAAGGTACTCACCTAAATATTAGAGAACTTCAAAATTATTCCACAGTACTGATGGGAATAGAAGAAAAAAAGGCAACACTTTTTTTAATGGGGAACTAATTAGACAATCTTCATTAAAAATCCCTGGATATTAAATGTAAAATAAGCGACTTGAAAATCGCCAAGCAAGTTAAAAATAAAGTAAAATCAATATAGAATGTAGTTGATAGGAATGTTATAGAAGATAAAATGATCACCAGAAAAGTGATAAAAAGTATTTTTAGAAATAACTTTGGTGACAGAAAGCATAAGAAGGATTTTAGCAGGTGCGTGGGACAAAAAGTGGAATGTCCAAACATGTTGTTAGTAGCCCAAACCAGTTACACAAAACATTACTAATGAATACTACATTGGAAAATAGCAAATTAACTGCAATGGTTAAAGAAAAATGATGAATAACGCAGAAAGTAAAAAGGTTCGAAAAGAAGATATTGTACTGCATTGAGAAAAAGGAAATTTGAAATTAATTACCCGTTAAAAAATTAAAGATGAATGTATTTTTGCGATTAAAATGCGATTTTATCACAAGTGCATCAATAAAATTTTCCAAATGCTCACCGTTCAAAGGAATGGTTGTTCACTTTTTAGTGAACAAACGGATCTGTTCATTTTAAGGATTCATTCTTTTTGACTCGTTTGTTCATGAACAAATCCCTACCTTTTTGTATACTTGCTACGCTGAAGGGGGGGGGGAGGAGTTTTTCGATGTTTCGGTTGAACAGTACAAAAATATGGCTCGCCTTAACATAAGCCACATTAAATTCAAGAAAACTGAGGGTTCTCCGCAACAGATTGAAAATTGCTTAGCAAAAAACAGTTTGCGGAATAATGATAATGATCTGCTAGCATCATTCACTGCAGTTTGAATTTTTCAGCTATCAAGGAATAAAGTCCTTGTAACATTGGCATAGCCAGAAAAAAATTGGAAGGGATGTCGCTGCATTTCCGAGGGGGAGGGGTGAAGTTTGTTTCAGTTGTTTTGTATGGTCATAAAAGAAGCATTTCTGCTTTTCCGAGGGATGGATAATCACCAAATGTCACTGTAACGTGACTACCTAACGTCATCCATTACACTCCAGTTACAGAACAGAAAAAGTGGTTGACTTTGAAAGACAAAACCAGCAGAGAAAAATAGGCAACTTGTTTATTAGTTGTCCATTTCATCATAAAATCAAAATTCTGACTCTTTAATGCTTAGAATATCGTCAATAAAAAAGACCCTGTACATAGAGTAAATAAGAAACCTCATGCACTATATATCGATTTACAACTCTAAAAAAACATTATATTGGTTAGGAACAAAAAATCAACTATTTATTTGTGATCACCTTGCAGTTCTTTTTTATTTTATAAGGATGTTTGCTTAATTAAACACTTAATATCATCTCATGATTCTTCTGTAATGTATTAAAAAAAAAAAAAAAAAAAAAATACGGTGCAAAATCTCAGGAAGAATAACTTTTCATTATTTCCGTTCGTAGTTCACTTACATGCTGGTTCAAAACAAACTTTTCTTTACAAATTTCCAAGCCTTTCATTAGTTTTGCAAATTATATTCATTTCGTATGCATCGAAAAAATTTTGCTGAAGTTTTCAGAATGATCATGTATTTCTATTGATCTAAAATCTTTAAAATATTACGGCGAGACTAATAAAATGCTAGTTTTACCCAATTTTTCACTGGTGATGACAAGTAGCTGAAGCTGGGTCGTCAGCAATGGCTTCCAAAACAAAGCGCAAAAGCTGCATAGATCACGTGTCCTATGCTAAAGTCACGTGTCTTATGGACAACACAGCTGCTGTGATGTCACGTGAAAGTATCCCATTTTGACGATTCGGCAATCCTCGAGCACTATTTCGTTGTTTTCGACGATCCTTTCGCCACCAAATCACGTGATATTTGACGAAACCAGAAATCTCAAATTTTTGACGAAATTATTTTGTCCTAATTTCGTTGCATTGCAGTGCATTCTGGGAGTTTTCGTTTCACTCTTGTACTTGCTCGTTAAGTAATCCAATTATCCTAAAGGATTCATAAAAAAGGTTAGTATTAATTGAAATTTATATGTGTGATGCGTCCTCTTTTGTTTATTGTTACATTTTTGTTTATTGTTGTATTGAAAACACATTAAAATTGAAAACGAACCGTTCGATTTGGTTTGGAATTCCGTATAAACTAACTTTGAGTCACCTCCACGTTAGGCTTAACTAGCGTATTTTTTATTTGCAAAAGAAAATGTGTTTTTGTTGACATTTGTTTCCGAAAACGTAGGCCTTTATTTCGTTAGACAATTGACAAAGATGACCAAAGCATTTTTACGAATTTAAACTTACATAAAAAAATTCCACCGTAGCTACAGTAACGCAGATGATAAATACAGCGCCTTGATAAATTAGCATAGAACGTTTGGAGCTTTTAATTTCGACGTTGAATTTGTTACATGGTTATGTGTTTTCATTCCGTCTTCATGAATTTTCTAATATAATTCTGGTCAACAAAGTGTTTTTGTTCAATAATTCAAAATTGTTTTACTCTGCATTTTTATTTTCTTAAACAAATATGCCGCCCCCACCCCCTCTCTAAGTATTGATATTTTTTTCTTCTTCCACTCTACATGTAATATTTTATTCTATATAATAATTTATACAGTAGCCCTCCAAAACGTGTACGTAACACTTATCATTTTCAATGAAATGTCGCTCTACCCATTAAGTAAGATTAATATTTTGGAATGGGTAAACAATAGATCTACTATAGTTAATTCTTAACAAAACTGCATGAAATATGTTAATAGCAAAATAAAATATGATTTTGAAGAAATTAATAATCAAAAAGTACTAAGAACTTTATCTCACAAAAGTGTTCATAAAAATACTTTTTAATAATTGATTAGCAACCTTTTAAACAAAGCCATAAAAATCAAGGGAAAAAAGCTCTTAACGCAATAAAAAATAAATGCAAACTGGCTATCAGCTTTTAGTTCGAACATGATCGATCCCCTTTTTTTTTGTTAGGCTAGTTGACCGGACGTATTAAAGTTGCACCCCATGTTGTTTATGTAATGTCTTTCCCTTCTGCAGCTGTCTCCTGTTTATATTGTATCAATATACTTCATTATTTGTTAATTCTGTTTCTTTCTCTTTTTTTGAATGGTTTTACTTGCAAAATAGAACATGAAGTAAAGTAAGTATTAATTTAATACAAAGCATTGTAAGTTACAAAGAAAATATTAATTTCCATAAAGAACTATATCTTTGTGCTTTGCAGCTAAATATTTTCAATATTTTTTTCAATTTTTCCCAAATTTAAAATAAGAGTTTGAAAGTAACCTTGATTTAAAAAAAGGTAAGATAGCAGCAGGTTGAAAATAATAACAATTATAAGGCGTTCTTTGTTGTTTATTTTCACATTTAGTACGCTAAATTCTATGTTAATTTGTGTTACTTGATTTGTGATAATTATGAATTTTTCCATTATACTTAGTTTTTACAGCTGAAATAAATGCGGCAATAATTTTATTGCCATATTTGCTGCCTCAAGGAATTGTCAACAAAAAAAGGGCAAAACCCTTCAGAAGCACTTCATAGATGAACTACCAGTAAGTCCAAATTTACGTTAGATTAATGATTTTTGCTGTAGACAAAGTAAAATGTTTTTGTAAAATTTCAATTGAAAAATTGAAAGGAAAATAAAAACTATATGATAAAAACTAGCAAACTTTGCTCGATATGCTAGTCAATATTTTCATTACATATCTTTGAATCTCTTACTTGCAATTCTGTCTTAGCGTTGGCCATGGTTGCATTAATGCTTATGGAGCTATCTTAGTAAATCAGGAAGGTTCTAGCCAATTAAGTTACTAAAAGGTACCTAATTTCCCTTGAAGTTCCAGACAGTTAAGTATGAAGTATGTACCAAAGTACTTCAAAGTATGAAGTATGTACTGCATGCAATAATACAGTTCCTGTATTATACATAAATTTTGCTAAACAAGCATTCTACATAGAAGCAAAATTAATATGACAAATAATCGATTGAAAAAAGAAAAAGGTAAGCTTTTTCTCAAGGTAAGCTTTCAGGTAAGCTTCAAGGTAAGCTAAGGCAAGATTATCTAATTTCATTTTCTATGTCTAATTTTCGAACAAAGATATACAAATTTAAAGCAGTCCATTTTATTGCACTATTTCTTTAAAATTTATGGTATTAGTTTGATAAAAATCTTTATTTACTATTATTATTATTATTATTATTATTTTTTTTTTTTTTTTTGGTGGAATTTTTTCATGCAATGCAATGAAGAAGTAAATCCCCAGCAATTTTCCCATGAGCAAATATTGATGTAACTGTGCATAAAAGTGACCTATGTTTTATTCTTCTAGAATCCAATGTCTGCTGAGGAAGTAGCACTTCTATATTCCCAGTAGGGCTGGGCGATGTAGGAATTTTTACATCGTGATGCATCGCCAATCTTACATTGCGTTCAAGCAGTTTGACTTATTCTTCTCGCTATAGGCGGCAAATCCAGCATTAGGCGTGTTTTCCTTGCAAAAATCCAAGCTTTTGTCAGATCTTTCTCAAATTTGGCACGAAAACTACATTATGGAAATTCACAAACATCAAAGGACAAATGTACCAAATTTGGAATAGATCCGACAAAAACCAACGCGAGGGATTCCCCCTGCATAGCGGGACTAAAACGGGGGAATTCTCGAGCATCAAAGGAATTCTGTGCCGAATTTGGAAAAGATCTTATAAAAACTGGTTTTTGAAAAAAAAACCCAGACCCCAATTAGCTGGACAAAAACTACCCAATGAGAATTCCTGAGCATCAAAGAAGTTCTGCGTCAAATTTTTGAAAAGATCCATAAAAACTTGTTTTTTATATGGAGAACCCCAATGGGGGTTGCCCCCCTCCCCCCATAGAGGAAGGAAAATTACCCTGCTTGAATTCCCGAGCATCAAAAGACCTCTGTGTAATTTGGAAAAGAATTGACAAAAACGTGGTTTTTATAACGAGCACCCCCATGGAGATCCCCCCCCCCCATATAGGGACGATAACTACCCTTCGAATTCCCGAGCATCAAACGACCTCTGTGCCAAATTTGGAAAAAAATCCGACGGAAACTTGGTTTTTATAAGGAGAACCCCCATGAGGGTTGCTCCCCCCCCCCCCCCCATAGCGGGACGAAAATTGCCCAATGAATATTCCTCAGCATCAAAGAATGAACCTCTGTGCCAAGTTTGGAAAAGATCCGACAAAAACTAGATATTTTACAGAAAAACCCCCTTTATGGGGGTTTAGTTAGATATCATGGGGAGTTTATGGGACCGGACTAACATGCGGGTTTCCGTTCTTTTTTTTTTTTTTTTTTTGCTTGGATAAAGAAGAAAGCTTGGATGTAAGCAAACTGGTGGAGCACACCGATCTATTGGTTTAGAGGTTTTTACTCTAAACCGGTAATGATGTAGGGTGTACTGTACGTCGGTGTTTTTTGTGATGTATCAATGCACCGCCCAGCCCTAATTCCCAGACATCATTTCACATTGTTCTTTAACTTGAATCTGCAAAAATTAGTTTTATATTTTAAAGAAATTGTCTGCTTGTAATTTTACATTAATAAAAATTTGTTTAACATTTTTTATGTGCCTCTTTTTTCAACAAATACTTGTGTTTTGCTTTAGGCGGGGGAAAGAGGTGCAGGCCCGTTATTTCGATTATTTTTCCAATTTTGGAAGAAGGTGTATACTCTTCCAAAATTTTATAGAAAACCAACTAAAATAACGGCCTTTCGTACGTAAAGACATAAATGTTCAAAAATCAAAGAGGAGTCAACCCCCATTAATGACCCCCCGTAAATGACGGGTTTGTGAGCGTGACTATTCGCATCAAAGTGGGAATTATGGTGGTAAGATTCTGAAGTAAAGATTTGACTAAATCTTACAAAATACAGTCGAACCTCGTTAAAACGAACTTTAATGGATCTTTAAAATCGATTATTCTTAACAGAATTACAGAATTGGTCTTATCCAAAAAACAATAAACAATGGGACAGGACTTACAAAAAAGTCCGTTTTAGAAGTAATGCTTTTTAAGCGTGGTCGAATTAACGAGGTTCATCTGTATTCTCAAAATAATAATAATAATAAGAAGAAGAAGAAGAAGAAAGAAAACTAATCAGCTCAAAAATGAAAGGAAATAAACTCAAAAAATTACGAAATTAACATGCTTAAATATGACGAAATTAATTTGACGAAACTAATACTCTCAAAACTACGAAAATGATTGTCGATTTGACGAAACTAGAATGAAGAAATATTTCGTTACATTTGACGAAATTCGCATCTTCAAACCAGAGACGAAAGCAGTTTCCTCAATTTGACGAAATGTTCGCTCGGAGCATATCCCTGGAAGCGGTTTCGTCAAAAACGAAGAAAGTTCCTTGAAAGTCCATTTCTGAGAGTGCACTTCCATTCCATTTGCAAAAACAAGAAACCTAAACAAGTATGATCGTATCGCAATTCGTTATTGCGAAAAACAAAAGTTGAATTCAAAATTGAAATGAACGCTAGGGGGTTGAATGTTTTTGAGCAATCACGATTGCTTATTGTTCTCACTTAACCGTCCTTGATGTTCCGGTTCCTTTTTCAGCTTAGACCAGGGCCTCTGCAGCACCACCGCTGGCCGTCCTCCAGGCGCGGCTGTCCCCCGGTCCTGAACTTTTCCTGGTCGGAGGCGTCCATGTCCTACACACACGCACGCTCACACACATACAAGCACACGACTTCACACATTCCTACACACACTCATGCCTGCACACAGACAAAAACACACATGCCTACATACACACACACACGAACGCCTACACGCCCACGCGCGTACACAACACTCACTCACACACACACATGCATACATACACTTACCCACACACGCACCCACACACATGCGCCTACACAAACACACACATGCGACTACACAAACACACACGCTCGTGATTGCGAAAAACATAATTTGAATTCAAGAAGCCAAAAATTCAAATTAATTTTTTTATTATTATTATTACTTCATGGGTTTGTTTAACTTGTCTAATCGTTACCACTTCTGAGTAGTTATGTGCGAATTCCTCCCCCCCCCCCTCCAGGACCGGCTCTAGTATAGTTCTGCCGCATGGGTGCAAGTATGGTGATGTGTTCAAGACGGAAAATATTTTCAGCCCCCCCCCCCCTCCCCCGCCCGCATGCGGGCTTAAGGAAAAATTTGTGTATAAATGTTGTAGATTTTAATAATGCCAGTTTTGGAATCTGTGTTTGATTTAAAATTTAATCTTTAAATTGCAATATTTAAGCATTTTGGCATCATAATTCCAAAAAACCTAATATCCGGCAATAAGGGGAAGGGGTCTGGGGGCTCTCCCGCAGACATTTTTCCAAATTTGAGTCCAAAAAACGCTATGGTAGGCCATTTTGATAAAGTTCCGGGAAAGGAGGGGTTCAGGGACTCTTATATCAATTATTTCAAACTGATAGTCCGAAAATCACAATGCTGGGCAACCTTCAAAAAATATTAGGGAAAGAGGGGGGGGGGGAGGCGCTCTGGGCTCTCCCCGAAATTGTAGCTTTAAAAACGAAATTGTACTCCATCTTTCATAACGTTTGTACTCCCTTTTGAATGCACTATTGAAGGGATGGAGTTCAGGAACCCTCCTTCGGCAATATTTCGAAATTGAAGTTCAAAAAACGCTATTTTAGACGATGTTGGATAATGTTAGGGGTAAAAGTGTTCGCAGCTCCCCACCATTAGTTTTTTATCGATCGTAAACATTTTTATTGTAGCAATAAAATCGCTGGACATAAGATTTTCACTTTTGCAACATAAATCAGTTCTGATCGGTAAGTCTACCCAAGGTAGCGCCAACAAAGCACAAAAGAAGGAAAGGTGTGGGAAGAGTATGGGCAACTAATGATAATGAACTGGCACCATTCCCCCCACAGTCTTCATTTGAAAAAGAATTCTTTTATAAGATAGCAGGTGGTGAAATTAGCAATAAAAAAAAAGCTTCAGTGAAGTAGATATATATTTTTTGAACAAGGTACCCCTTCCAATATTCATTAATTAAAAAAAAGTAATAGGGGAACTGAATCCTAACCCCAGGCAGGGTCCCCGAATCGCATCCCTCTTAAGGCACTCAAATATAGCCTAAAGTGGCGCTTTAAATATTTCAGCATCAAAATATTTTCGCTCTGAGTTCAGTACAAATGTCCTAAATTTCAATTTTTAAGGCTTCAGTTCCTATTTTTTTTTTTTTTTTTTTGTAGGAATAGTACCCCCTTTACCTATAAACATGACTTATGACCGCCTAAAAAGTTTTAATACTTTGATTTCGGAAACTTTTTGAAAGAATCTTCCAACACCCTTCCCCTTAAGTCATCCAAACATAGCCCAAAACAAAGCTCTAAAAATTTCAGAAATGGAAATATTTCGGGCTGGGGTGCGGAATACCCCCCCCCCCTTCCATTGTGTTTACTAAACGCAGTGTAAGTGTTTGTTAAGATTTATTTTTCTATTGAGAAAGCAACTCCCCTCCACACATCGCCATAGACAACCCAAAGTTTTAAGATCTCAATTTCGAAAATGTTTCGAGAAAGGCCCCTGAATTCCCTAACTCTTAACTCACTCAAAAATAGCCAAAATAACATTTCAATACTTCAGCACGGAGAAATTTTTCGGGGAAAGAGACCCCCCCCCCCCCGAACTCCTTCCCCTAGGTTCACTAAATTTGACTTCAATTTGCAGTTTCCCACTTTTCATCACTGAAGATTTAAGAATTTAAATTATAAATTTATTGAGATAAAGGCTTCCAATTCCCTCTTCTTCAGTCTTCCTAAGATTACCTAAAGCTGAGTTTCGAATACTTCAGCTTTGAATATTTTTTGGGGAAGAGGAACCCCGAACCCAAAGACGGTTTTAAAGTTGCGCTTTTAAGACTCCAGTTTCGGAATTTCGCCCAAAGAGAGCCCCCTCCCTCCCTCTTGACATTGCCAAAGACAGCCTAAAAGTTCTAAAGGCTTCAATTACAAACACTTTCCGGGAGAAGGTCCCAAATGCTCTTTCACTTAAGTCATTTAAGTATAGCCTCAAATAGTTTTAATACATCAGCTACAAAACATTTCCATGTTAGAACACCAAAACCTTATATCATAAATTCCCCCAAAAATTGCCTAAATTAGTGTTTTTAAGACCTCCAGTTTGATTTTTTTTTTAAACTTCCCCCTCCCCACTTTTACATCATTAAAGAGAGCCTAAAACTTTTTGACTTTTAAATTTTTAAGAGTTTTGCAGAGGAGAAATATCGAACCACTCCGAGGCTTCAAAAAAGGTTTTCAATTCATTTTCGATATTTTATGCTGGAGTCCTTGAGTAGCCCCCCCCCCCCCTCCCCTCAGATTGTCCAAAATATAAACGTTTTAAGACCTCAGTATCGTGGGTCAATTTGCGGACTTACCCTCTTTGCAAGAGCAGCGTTTTTTTCAAACTCGTGCTGCCTTTATTTTTCTCCATTCCTTTCTCTCCCCCCTCCCCATATTTCTATTCTAGCGAGTATTAGATTCAATGACATTGGAATTTAGTGATTCCTCAAGTCTTTGTCAAAAATGCAGGAACGGTTGCCCATCGGTGTTTCCAACCAGCTT
Source organism: Uloborus diversus (assembly GCF_026930045.1). Taxonomy (NCBI): domain Eukaryota; kingdom Metazoa; phylum Arthropoda; class Arachnida; order Araneae; family Uloboridae; genus Uloborus; species Uloborus diversus. The sequence continues at coordinate 153,742,337 of NC_072733.1, forward strand.
GAAATTTTTCCTCGATTATTTCCAAAATTCCCAATTTCATTAAAGTATAAAAAATCCCTGAGTTTCCGTTTTACCTGGTATGCGGATGCCCTTTGCTGTGGCGAAAACATTTCATCTAGTCAGCAATCACTCTCATTCGGTTGTTCAGATTCAACTCTTAAGACATTTTAAGAGCGTACATAGCTTTCATAAATGCGTGTAAAGTTTGCAAAAAAAAAAAAAAAAAAACACGCACAAATGGAAAAAAAAACCGAAAAGATGATCGAAAATAGCATAAGAAAAGGCTAAGTTTTCAATTAGAGCCGATTATTTCGAAAATTCAGGAAGAATAGCGAGCAACTCCTCGGTCTGCAATGCAGTGAGTTTGAAATAACACAGCTATACCAAAAAAGAGACAAACGGCGCGAGTCGAAAAGTCACTCCTCCAAAAGCACGTTACAAACAAAACAAGCTCATGGCGGAAAACCGAGAGAATGTCGATGTAAATTCGTGGTTATGAACGGTCCAGTAATATATTAAAGCATATTATTTTTCAAACACTCAAATTTTCTTTTTTGAGTAAAAACTTAAAGAAAGTCAGCGAATTTATTTCCGTCCCGACCTCCGTCTCGGAAATTTTGTCCAAGACGGAAATCCGTCCTGAGACGGAAGGTCTTGCACCCATGTTCTGCCGCCCTAGGGAATATTGACAAGTGCCCCCCCCATTAAATAATAATAATAAAATAAAATAATGATATTTTAATAAAATAAAAATAATAGTAAAGTGTTCACAATTAGGGAGTTTCTAGTTAAACTCCAAACTGGGTTTTGCATATCCAAGCACTGATACACACTTTAAATTACATTTTTATTAATATCAAAGTAATGCATCTTATGGCGCTGAAACAGATATTAATATTTTCAAATGCTTTTTAAATTGCGCAATTTTCCGCCTCTAGAAGTAAATTGAATTTCTAGTTGAATTCCGAACTATGTTTTGAATATCCAAGCACTGGAACACAATTATTATTATTAGCATTGAAGCAGTGAATCTTATAGCGCTCTCATACTTTTAAAAACATTTCAATTTCGAAATTTGCCGCCTCTAAAATCTGCCACCCTAGGCAGTCAACCTCCAAAGAGCCGGGCCTGCCCCCCCCCCCCCCCAAGTTCCTCCTAAACTTTAATTTCGATTCAGGATTTAAAAAAAAATAAAAATAAAACTGTTCTTCCCTGTTGATCTCAGTTTTGAAAGTGTTTTAATTTTTTTATGAAATCAGCTTAATTTGGTTACGAATTCAGCCTTCGCTTCGTATTTCTTACAAATTTGGCAAATGTTTTTGAGACTGCTTTTCATTTTAATATTTTCTTGATTGTTGCCTGCTGTTTAACTGCTTGAATTTTTCTACGAAGTCTTTTTTAAATTTTGTTCTGTGGTGAACTGAAATTCATGTTAGTTCTTTCGAAGTTCAAATATTTTTTTGGAAAATTCTCCGACCAGTTTTGTTGGTATTTCTGTGGAATTTTATTGAATGATTTGAATCTGCTTTTTGAATTTCATGTTATTCCTCTATTTACAATCGTTAATTTTTAGCGGTTGCGTGCTTTTTTTTTTTTTTTTTTTTTGTCTGAGCAGGAATTTGAACGATTTGTTCTAAAATGTTCAGTTTTGAAGATTTAAATTCTTTTCATCCTTATTATTCTGAAAAGTTCTTGTTATTGAATAATCAAACCCCAACATTACCTCTTCATTGGTTGGCCTCATAAGGCGCTGAATTTTTGCATGAATGACGCTTAACTGTTTATTTACAATTGTATAATTTCAACAACGAAAATTTTATGCAGTTTTTATCACTTATTTCCGATTTTATTTCATGTTTTTCATTTTCCGTAGGTTTGCTCACTTTTGTATCTCGATCATTAGAGTCATAACATTTGGTCCAAAATGCCTGTTTTAAGGCATTTGGACCAAATGCCTTAAGGCTCAATACGACTTTTTTTGAAAATTCGACTTTTTTGTATACCTCCTCTGCCCGCTAACAGGCTGAGCATGTAGGAGGGATCAGAAGAAATTATCCCCCTAGCTTTTAGAAATTAATTTATTTACATAAACGTGGGCGTTGTTTTTGGAATAATATGCATTGAATTCATAACCTTGCCCCCCCCCCCCTTCTCGGAATTTTTTTGAAATGTTGGGCTTGCCTTTTAACATTAAAGCCTAAGGTAGCATTTCTAGAATGCCAGTTTCGAAAAATGTCCAGCACAGAACCGACTTAAAAACATTTTTTTTTGGTGACGTTAGGGTAGCCCCTCACATCATCAAAGATAGCCTATAATCGCGTTTTTAAGATTTCGGTGCTGGAAACAGCACCTGAGGAGTCTTCCCTATTCCCTAAAACCTCCCAAAAGGTACCTTTAAAATTGATTTCTATCTTGGAAACATTTCTAGAGAAAACCTCAGCAGCTTTCTCTCGCCTAAAAGTTGGAATATGATTACAATTGTCAAGATAAAGATTACAACTCGTTCCGCTGAGATCGAAGTCGAAGTATTTCTGGAGCGAGTGCACGAACATTCCCCATTTTCTGCACGTCTCCTAAGATAGCCTAAAATTGTTTTTAGAACTTTAATTTCGGAAAATTTCCTTGTGGTGCCCTTGACCCCTTCACGGGACCAAAGAAATCCCAATACAGACTTCCATTTTGAAAAAAAATCGGGAGCTCTCTCCAACCGGCCCTTTTCTACGAAAAAATTGCGATTCTCGACGAAAATTTGGTAAACTTTTCAAGGAGCACCCCCTCCCCCTCTTTCTTTTTTGCATGAATATGGAATATATGTTTTCTTCCTTAATACAAGTTTTACTTTTAATTTAAACAGCTTTGTTTTATATATTAGCTGTTTCTCAACGAAAGGGCAGCGAAAACTAGCTACTACACGGCATGCGCAGAATGTTAAAAGAGATGTAGATTAGCAGATTTAAACCTCAAAATAACGGCTGCTTGCCCACGTGATTGGCCATGCCCAATAATAATCGAAAGCGGCACAAGACAGTAGAGGAAAACCTTATCGCTAATTAATGTACGATCCAGGTACCATACCCGAGATAACACTTAAAAACCGAAGTCTGACCAGGCTAAAACCCCGGACGCCTGGCAAGAGAACCTACAATTGCGTTTTTCATAGTTCAATGCCGAAACATTTCCGAGAAAGTCCTTGAATTATTTCCATTGCTTAACGCGTCACCGAAGATAACATAAAATCGAGTTTTTAAAACTTCAATTTCGCAAAATTTCCAGGAGGAGCCCCTGATTACCCAACGTTACTAAAGATAAACTAAAATTGATTCAAATTTTGAAAAAAATTCGGAAGGGAATCCCAGTTCCTCTTTTCTCTTAAAGTTAACTGCTTAAAACAACGGTTTTTGGTCTCGATTTAAATAATTTCACTTCAGACGGGCCTTAATTTTCTCTCCGACCCTCTTCATCTAACACCACCAAAGATTGATTAAAACTGCGTTTCATACGTCTACAATTTCGAAAAATTCTCCAATGTCATAAAAAGGATCCTAAAATTGCATTATCAAGACTTCTGAATTTTTTTCAAAGCAATAAATAACATAAAAAGAATTTCTCAGTGAAACTTCTCAGAAGTTTTATATGTTCATTTAAACTCTATTTTTTCATTTTCAAAATTAAAACTTGACCATTTCATTGAATATAGCTACCAAAGAATCAATTCCCAATTGCTGGTGATCATGTGTGTGTGTGTGTGTGTTTTTTTTTTTTTGTTAAAAAAAAAAAAAAAAAAGACAATACGCTTCCAATCCTATTTGTGCCCTTCTCTATGAGTCTCTGGTTAGTGTTATCTTTAGTTCGTGTACAAATAATTTCTTTTCGTCATTTATTTCAGTTCAGATCGAACATTTTCAAATAAAAGAGCAAAATCAATGGATTCCTGGTGTTTTTACACCTCCTACTATAGTATTAAAAATGGGTCCGTTTTTACAATGGCATTTTTTTTTTTTTTTTTTTTTGTGAAGCATTTACGGCTTTTTACAACTCTAAATTCTATGAATAAAAAATATCGTGTCAGGGACACACATTTTCGAACTTATAAATTTAAACCAGTACGACTTCTTACATACTCATTAAGTTTATAATTCCCTATATTTGTATTGTATTTAAAAATTTGTAAAATGTTTCCTTTTGTCGTATGCTAAGGTTTTTAAACTTAAAAAATATGTCCAATGAAATTTTGTTTGTTGTCTTTGTAAAGTTTCATAATCTTTAAATTTGTCGTAAATGTTACTAAATAGCGAGTAAGGTATTTACTTTTTGCACTGAGTGCATAAATTTAAAAAAAAAAAAAAAAAACGCTATTATAAGTGCAAAAGTGGCTACTATTTTTTGTGACTTTGGTAGACAGAGGCTACCAAAATTCCTAGTCTAAAGCTTTAGCTAAAGTGAACAACTACTGGTAGATCACCCTATTTGACTTTCTTTCAGTAAATTCGTCGTAAATGTAGAATGACAGTGAAGGCATTTAAAGTTACTTAGAAACAAATTACAATTCACTTTCCATAAAAATTGATGCATAATAATTCAAAAAAAAAAAAAAGTGCTTATGCTTTAAAAACAAATCCTTCTCAGGGAATCCAATTTTACACAGTCCTGTAATCTTTTTTGCAGATATTTTCACAAAATCTTCTAATACTTAAAGTTATGTTAGGAAGACTTTCTCACTCTAACTACAACAAATGGAACCAAAAATGGAATGGAACCAATGGAACCTTAATCAACAGATGAAATGATAGAAATTCAACTCTTGGTCAGATTGCAGAACGAGAGCATACAACAAAGAATATATTTATCACAAAAACAATCACGAAACTTTCAAAGAATTTGTGAATGTAAATGATTCAGATAAATGATTAAGACCAAAAAAAGGTTTCTTCCTTCATTGAAGCATTTTATAACTAGCAAAAACAGATTCAAAAGAATTAATTAAAAGAAAAAAAGTCTTTGAAAATAGTGACCGAAAGTTCTTAAATGATAAATGTTTAAAAATACCTTTAGTGAAAATGTGACTTACAGTGACCTTAAAGCTGAAATATTTTTAATATATATATATTTCAACTTTTAGGTATTAAAGAGTTCAACTTTTAACACTCATTTAATTTTTTTTTTGTAAAAAACAAGTTTTCAAAGTACAGAGTTACTTGATTCAAATGATCTGACACGGTTCATGAATCTTGTATAAAGCTATTTAGTATTCTGTAGAAGTATAACGCAAATTATTTTCGGAAAATGGGAACAAGAAATTTTCTTCAGTTCAAAAAAAAAAAAAAAAGAGTATATTACATTATATAGGCGAAGTACTTCAACTGGATTAACTAGAGAGAGAGAAAAGTGATACATAATGATAAACCTTTTATTTTTATTATAATACAGTCTAAAAATCACAGAAATTTAACTAATAAAATGAGCAATTATTGAAAGCTGTCAGACACAATGCTTAATTATTTAAATTGTATGTAAAATGCAAATTCAAGTCCAGGATTATTAAAAAAGTCAATTTCATATGTAAGTGATGAATTACACAAAGGATTTGAGACTAAAAGAAACTTCAATCTAACAGAAAAATTACTGAACTAGGAAAAAATTTGAGATCATAAGACTCCAACAAAATTTGTTTTCATAAATGATTTGTTCCCTTGTAGTTAGAACAAAAATCTTAGTTATAAGCATTTTGTTTCGCACATAGAAAATGTCTGAAGTTCATTAGTAGCAATTGTAATTTAGATTAAGAGTTCAAGATAATTTCAAAATATTTCACAAATATGAAAAAGCTCTAGTCTGGCATCATTTGCGGTACTTTTACAACTAATGAGAATAAGTATGTTTTTAAAATGGATAAGTAAAAATGCGCTTTAGTACACGGCTAATTACATATATATATTTTAATACTTTGTATGATTTCAAGGAAAATGAGACATTCATGGAGAGAGTGCATCTTGTGAGAGTAGGTAAAAATACCGCAAATAAATTTAACAAAAAAATCACAACCATAAAAATGTCTTTTATTCAGAACTATTGAAGGGATTTTAGTAAAATATGCCACACATAAAACTTCTTATCCAGAACGAAATACTGAGACCAGGTGATTCTTTTATACAAGGTATTTCAAAATATCAGCATCATCTAAATAACTTGCAAACTTTATAGATATATAACATAATGAAGAAATATTTGTGCTATTAACAAACATTAAAAAATTCATACTTATATTGGAAGTAATAAAAGTTTTTGATTTAATATATGGACTTTTAATGAAAATAGATTCTAAAAAAACTCATGCTAACATCAGAACTTTATGTGGAAAAACCTCGAAAGTCATTTCAGTTTTTCTGTTATTGAAGAATTTCCAATATAGTTCTCTTTCTATTCAACTTAACATTGACTCTCGTCGAATTAGTGCTTTATAGTAAAAGGCTATGAAAGGTTAGGGCTCTCAAATTTAAACCAAAATTAAGAAGTAAACTTACACCTTACCCCCCCCCCCCCCCTTTCACAGTTACTAACAAGGATCACATCAAACATATGTAAAAAGTAATGCACATAAAAAATGTTCCAATATATTGCAGAATGAGCCATTGTAATTTTTAGAAGGGAGGGGTGATTTAGGGGTATTTTTTCAGTGCTCTTTTTTTGGTGTGTGCTCTTTTTGTATAAGGGGGAGCACCATCGTCCTTGAGAGATGGTGCACCTCTGAATAAATAGTAAAATAATACTGTCTCTAACCATTTTGTTAATTTTTTTAGCTTCTTGGGGATTTACCATTTATAATTGCAATTTTGATTAAGATTTTTCTGCTACATTTGATGGTTATTCTATTCATTTGTACTTAATGAATCTTAATAGCTAGATAGACAGACAGATGAAATTAGCATAGATAATCACATCACATTATTTTAAAATTTTGATGACCATTATAGAAGAAGGCAGATAAGAATTTTTCCTCTTGTGATCAACAAAAGGTTGGGACCTCTATTTTAAAAATAAATGCAGCAAATAGTGGTTGGTTAGCATTAATCTGTTCATTGCAGCAAGAGTTCTTATACGCTATGTTGCATTCAAGTAATTGTTGAAGGTCTGAACAAATGGAAAGATAGTAAAAATCTGAAAATGATTTTAAAAAGGCATTGAAACTTCGACTGGAAGTCAAATTGGAGAAGCATAAATTATTATGGAAAAAGAAAACAGAAAGACAAAATAAACACAGGACAGAATAAGAACAGGATTGAAATAATCGAATAAGTAAGCAAAACTCTCGGGAGCCTATATCGAATTTAATTTGGGGGGGGGGGGGGGACCCTAGAGTCACAAATAGTATGAGAACTTTCAAAATGTAAGAAAATATAAATTATAAATCAATTAGAAGCTTGAATATACTAAAATCTTAATTCACAATGAGTAGTTTAAAATAAATTTCAAAACTGAGGACTATGTTCTTTTGGCTTCCTCATTAAATATGCCATTACACGTCCAATGGCTTCGCATTTTTCAGAAACATAATTGTTTCTGCATGAAATGAACTATTAGATGACACCTAAAAAAAATAAGAACAGCGGACAAGAACAAGTTGTGGGGGAACATATTCATTAGAGTTATCTATCGTTGTATTCTATTAATTTTAATGGAAACTTCAACTGCACCAAATTTTTATAGACTCTTTCATTTAAAAAAAAAATCATTGCAAAATTCATGTACAACTCAAGAACCACACCTAATTTTTAAGTCCTTAAGGTTCCTCCAAATAGGGAAAAAAGAATTTGAACTTTTTGAGCCCCATGAAAACTTAGCAAAAATACTAATTGAAAATTCTGATTAACATAACTAAATAGGCAATTTAAGCATTTTAAAAAAGAAAAATGCAACTCATGTACCTGATAATAATTTTCACACAAAACCATAACTTGTTTTGAAGTAGAAACGAACATTTTTCAAATTAATTCTTATAATATAAAGTTAAATCCTCTACATTCACCTTCATTGCAAGACAAAAACAAGTTTTAACACATAAAAACTAAGTATTCTATGTTTAAAATTTTGTTGATATCATAACACACGAAAACCTATTAGTTATGAAACTAAATGAGACAATCCTAAATAATTTCGCTCTAACAGACATGGCATATCTAATATTTTTGCTGTTTGCTTATAAAACATAAGTTTCTAGCATGAAAATTTAGAACTCATTGCATTTCAAATAATTTACAGAAAAATTGCACTTTGATTCAACTGCAAATAGTTATTGTTTCAGCATGTACAGTTCCAAATCTGATCTATATATAATGTAATATTAGTAAGGAGTTCCCTAATATTTAACATGTACTACGTAATAAAGTAAACATCCAACAAATGAATCATTGAACTGAATTACTGTATTAGCAACTGATTTTTATAACTGTATTTTAATAATTCAATCAATGAAAACTTGTTCTAAGCGTTTTTGGTAAGCTTTTCTGCCAAATAGATCAAACATTAACACCCCTATATAATAATACAAATTGTAATTTTTTATTAGTATTTGATTAAAATTGTAGTTCAATAAATAACTTAAGCTTTATAAATTAAGGCTTAGTGATCCATTTATTGTAAGGAACAATACAAATATTTATGAGATCTAAGTAGTTCAAAATAAAAGTATCCCACATTCCCTTATTACTGTGTTTCTGTACTAGCGGATCAGTGTAAGTTTTTGCCTTCAATTATTCACAGATTGAGTACTTTTAGTGCTCTAATTTAAGTTTAAAAAGGTTATCTTTTGTACCGACAGTCTCAATGAGTCAAAAGGAAAGATATTTTACAAAACAAAAAAAAAAAAAAAAGCTTTAGGCATAAATAAGAACATGGTTCGCCGATATATATCACGATATATATCCAATATTTATTTTGAAAATATATTTTCAATATTTATTCAAAAAGTATATTAATCATAGTAATATTGTTCATTTATTAAAAATAACCAAAAAGTTATGTACTATATTTTTATGATGCATTAATACATCATCAATATAACAAAGTAATATAATATTCCTTTTTTACTTTTATTTTATATTCATAAAAGTATTAGTAATATAATAATTTTAATGCATATTAAAAGTGCCTAGTTAAATGTTAAACATAGCTTAGAAAAAAAGAAAATGTCTCATGACTGTGCACCAACTAATGCATATTTTTTATTTTTGAATCATACAACTGTTAATTATAAAGTAAGAAAATAAAGAGTGATTTGAGGATGCATTTACTATTTTGAAGACTTCAGTTTGTGCTAATTGAAAATATCAGATATGTATCAAAATATAGGATATTTTCGAACCCTGAATAAAAATAAATTAAAATTTGTGGTATAAATCTAGTCCAATATTGGTTTATGCTTCTGTGTCTTTGAAGTTGCAATGATACATTGAGTTCAATACAATTCCTCAACAAGTATGCTCATTTGCAAATGCAAGGGTAATTTAGAAACTCTGAAAAAATTAATTTAAAACATCGTTTTATGAATTTTTTAGAACAAATTAGAGACACACAATTATATATACAATATTTATTTACTTATTAGCATGGTTTTTATAGCACAAAATTGCAATTAGTTACTTTTTTCTGGAAACATAATGGTACGTATGGGGTCTAAATAAAAATATCATGACAAATACTTGGCAATTTTAATTTATTTCAAACTAGGATTTTTTAAAAGTTTTATTTGAAACTATATTTTCAGAGGCTACTTAGATGATGGATGTCTTTTGAATCACCTGTATGTATAGCACGTAATCTGATATTGCACAAAATTGTTACAATGATGGAAATTCCTAAAATAAAAAAAATATATAAAAACTTATCATCATTTCACAATTGAATATTGCTTCGATTTCCCAGAGAAAAGGATACATTTTCATATAAAGATGAAGAATTTCGTTTTTATACTATACAAATGTTAAATTCAGTGCCATTTGGGAAAAAAATTAAAAGAACTTTGGCATTTTCTAGGACTAGTAACAGAGATTTTTTTTCTCCCATAAAAAAAAGTAAAACTTAAGGTTTAATCATTCGTTAGATAGTTGATATACACGCAAATGGTATGAAAACAATGTTTTAATTTATTAATTAACTAATACTTCAAATAAATACGTTTTAGTCTCAGAAAAAAAACATTTAAGATACAAATGAACTTGGTTATTTGACAATAAATGAACATTTATGCAACATCTTTGATGTTTAAGATGGTTTTATTCGTAACATAACATACATCTTAGGAATAATACTTCAACAAAATATGTGTAGCACATAATATCACAGATATACAGTTAGTATATTGAATGTGCTTTTCACTATAAGAATTTAACAGAAAAAATACTTCATATTTACCTATATTACTAACAATGATGCTTTAAAAAAATGATTTCTAAAAGAAAGACACATGTTCTCATTTTCAGAGCTAAAAAGTTGAGATAATGGATAGATAATGTAGTCAACAATATTGTGATTCATGAAAAATTTAAAAGAAAAACTAAGCAATTGATGCTCAGCATCTACTTCCATAGTCATGAAAAGAACATGTGTACAAGAATAGTAAGCAATTACATTTTGAATTACCAGATTTAAGTACTAAAGTGAGTGAAAAAATCTCTTTGTAAGTTTTAACACTTCAAACCTGTTGCAAAAATGTACAAACTTAGGACTGTAAAAGTGAGTACATATTAAAAAAGTCGACTTTCAGCAACAGAGTTATCTTATAACACTAGAAAATTTTTATCACAATGTAACTTGCTATCGTCATTAGAAAAAAAATTAAGCTTCAACAAATAAAATTATGAACTAAAAGAAAACATTTTCCACCGGATTTAACAAAAATGAACTTTAACAAAAAAGTAACAAATACTATGCAGCAATCTTTAACATAATTTGTATAAATTAGTCAGCCAACTCCATCGCTACTGTACAATGTAAACACACAATGACTTACTAAAATACACTTTCATATAGAAAACTGGGCATGAACAATGTATTCTTGCTTGGCTACCATGAAGCAATAATGTATGAACAAATTAAGTTCAAAATTATGATTTTACAAGTAAAATATGAACATGATGTCTTGATAGGGAAGGACACTTCATAAAAATCTGAAAAGAAAAAGAAGCTCATAGAAAAAAAGTAAGTTTTCATACATTATGCATATACATGTATTATTGCAATTTGAAGTGAATAAATAAAACTGTTGCAAGGAAGTGTATGTATCAATACTTGATTAAAAAAAAGATATTTGAGAACAGCCCTTAGGGAACCTTTTGTTTAGCTCAACTGTAACATAAAATAAGATATTTAAATAAAATGTAATGCTTTTGTTTATTTTTTTTCCAAAACAATGCATAAAACTTAAATACTATGATAAAAGTTTTATGATAAATAATAATTGAGGTCAGAACTTGTGCTCACAAATGTCTTTTAAAGTTTGCACATTATTAAAAATTTCAGTACACCACCAAATAAATGTATGTCTTGCAAGAGAAACTCTGTATTTGCAGTGAGTTTTTAGTCTTTCAAGAATTTTAACACAGCAAAAACCTGACAATTTGCAACTGCAGAAGCAAAATGGAAAAAAGAAAAACTTAGAACTAGATCTTTCCTTGCAATTTAACAAGACATTTTTGGCAGCATTAAGAAAAATTAAACAAGAATGTCTTTGTGCTTAATATTATTTAGTTTATTTAAGCATTATTTGTCTTGCATATAAAAAAATATTTCACAGGAGAAAAACATAACTTGGATTTGGGATACCATAAACATAGGGAGGATTTTGCTTGTGAATGAAAATCAAAGCTTCGTTGTCTGACACTTAAGTTCCTGGCGCCCCTGGTTGATTTCTGTAAAACTAAGTTTTTATGAAGGCGGTAATTCTCAACTTGTCGAATTTTGTTCCAAATTTTGCCAAATTATGATAATTTTGCCAAATTGTAAGACAAAATTTTTGAACTAAGGAAATTTTTGGGCGGTCACAGTGACTTCCCAGCAGGCCACCCCTGAAATCAACACATATATGTTCCATTACATTCACTGCTTGGTTTTACATGCTTCAAAATAACTATATTTTAGTATCTTAGCAATTGTTTTTGTTTTAAACAGATTGAATTAAAATCAATAACAAATTTTGTTCTTAATAATTTTAATTTATCATGTTATCTTTATACATCAAAAGGATAATAACAAGCACTAAAAGTAAAGTGTTTCTCCTCTATGGGTCATTATACAAAAAATTTAAGTTTTTGAAGTTGGAATTGATGAAAAAAAAATCTTCAATTTTTTTAATAGTTGATTTATATTGTTCCTTTTAGGCACCTTTTTACTCTCACAAAGTTAGTCATATTCTTTATTGGTTATTTTGTAACTTTCTTTTGTAGTTAAAATTTCGGATGTGAACAGAGAGAAATGGATAGTAAATATGTTTTAAATGTTATGTTAAAACTTTTCATTTAAATAAACTTGCATCTTGTATGAGGAACATGTTTTGAACTGATTAAAATGTACACATCTTTCTTAAAATGGATTTTAAAAAAAAAGTTGTACGCTCAATTTCCGATTGTATATCTTCCATTACATCTGTACTGTAACGGAGGATACAAATACTTATGTTTTGCTATGCACATTGTGTTGATTTAGGGTTAATGCAACATATTATTTAGAATTTACTAAAAAAAGTGATTCAATTATAGCTTTTTTTTTTTTGAACACAAGCAATTCTTTCCTTTTTAATCAAGAATGGAGGATACACAAAGTTAAGGACCTATTTGACTTCAAAGAGAATAATGCTGAAATTCTTTCATGCTAAGTTGTTTAGCTTCACTATGAAGACCCAGAGTTGAAAAGGGCTAACTTGCGATTCTAAACCTCTGTAATGAGCTGCAAGTATTGCCGTCTATAGGTATCTATTACTTAAATCCTGAACGGAGGATAAAGAAATACTGTGACAGTGATTCAAAAGATTATGAATGCTATATATATTTTTATTTTATAACACAATTTTTTAAATCTATTAAAAAAACATCAAATGATTCAAATTTCACTATTAAATCTGTTGCATTTTTTGTATTGAGTATATACACTGGTGTAAAAAATTAAGAGAATTTTCAAATATAGTCAATTATCTCCAGAGCTACTGGGCCGATTTTAAGGAAATTTAGTACGTACATACATTGAAACAATGCAAAACAAATAACTGTCCAAGATTTAAAATACACACGCATGATCACAAATAACACTCGTTACACTTAAATGGTATGAAACAGCGGTTGCAAAATTGAACAACAAAATGGGTTAATGGGGGTGTGGCCCCCTCAAACAGACCTATAGACCTTGCAGTGTGGCTCCATACTTGAAATGAAGTAGTTTATGGGATCCTGGGGCAATTGTTTCCACTCGTTCAACAATGCTGTTCTCAGACTATGGATGGTCCCCGGAGAGATGTTGCGAGTTGCTGTTGCTCTGCCGAGAGCGTCTCAGACATGCTCTATAGGATTGCAGTCTAGAGATCTGCTTGGCTAAACCCTCCAGTGAATATCCTCCCCTTCCAGAAATTCGTCGACCAGAAGAGCTCTATGTGGCCTTGCGTTAACATCCATTAAAATTACCCCAGGACTAACAGTACCTCTCAAGAGGTGAGCATAGGGCTCCAAGACCGCATCTCTATTCCTCGCGAGTATCAAAGAGTCTCTCTCAAAGACATGGAGGGGTGTGCGGCCACCCAACATAATGCCTGTTCAGACCGTCAAACCACCACCGTCATAATGATCGATTTCGCGCATATTGGAGGGTAGGTAGTGGGTTCCTGTTTCTATCCAATGAACGTAGGACAATAATAGTCGGTTAAGCTGAACCGGGAGCCACTACCTGCCCTCCAATAACCGCGAAATCGACCATTATGGATAAGGAGGTTTGACGATTTGGACAGCCATCATGTTGGATGGATGCACGCCCCTCCATGTCTTTGAGAGATGCTCTGTTACAGTTGTGAGGTATAGGGATGTGATCTTGGAGCTCTACACTCACCTCTTGAGGAGTGCTGTTAGCCCTGATTTTAATGGATGTTTACACAAGACCACATAGAGTTCTCCTGGCCCATGAATTTTATAAATGGGAGGATATTTACAGGACAGATTGGCCAAGCAGATCTCTAGACTCCAATCCTATCGAGCCTGTCTGGCACGCTCTCGGGAGGGCAATAGCAGCTCGCAATACCCCTCTGGGGACCTTCTACAGCCTGAGTATAGCGTTGGTGAACAAGTGGAAAAAATTGCCCCAGGATCCCATAAACTGCTTCATTTCAAGTAAGGAGTCACACTGCGAGACCTACCCTTACAAAAATAGTTGATATAGCTTAATAGAATTCTATTGAAAACTATATAGAAGTCGATAAGAAAGTTCCTAAAGAAATTATTTCTATATAATTCTATAGATATCCATGTAGAACTTGAGAATAAAGTTTCTATAGAGAATTTATTCTATAAAGTTCTATAGAAACTGCTATAGAATTTGATCATAAGGTTTCTGTAGATGATAAATTCTATAGAATTTGATCAAAAAAACTTCCGTTACTGTAGAATTTTGTAAAAAGTTGAGAATTCGTTCATTTTGTTTACAATTATAGTTTTCATTAGTGTTCATACAATACTTCTAGTTTGGAAAGGCTAAAAAGCCCTAATTAATTAGGAAGTTTAATCCCTAAAATGAAATAGTTTAATTCCTAATTAATCTATTAAATTTTAAGAATAAATAATTTTAACAATTAATTATTTGTTAAGGTCATATTTTTTATTACAATGGCGGATTTAGTATGGTCTTTAATAATAATACTGTTGAATTTTGTAATAGTTCAAAGAAAAAAAATCAAACTTAATTAAATAAAAAAAATCATAAAAGATAAAAACTATTTATTATTTACAATGTTTAAGTTATAGTAATAATAAAACTTCTAAACATTGAAATTAATTCTAAGTGTGTGAGAAATCGTATAACTTCTTGTCACTGTTTAGTAAATAAAATAATCAAAATTCCAAGATGCAATCTCCATATTTTGTTGTGAGAGCTTCCAGCAATATTTCTCTCAATCTCTTTGCGCATGCGCCAGTCTGTTTGTCTGTTTTCCCCTTTCTGCCCCGAACGGCGAATCATCCATTTTGCATTGCACGTGCGATCCAACATAGCGCTGAAAATGGCCGAAACTTGCGGAATTCGTTAGAAAGTATGGATTATTTTTGTGTTGTTTTGTTATATTTATATTTCTATTTTAAGCCAATTGGGAATGAATAAATTTATGAATAGTAGTTATAAAACAAAACTTGAATTTTAAATCCAGAATGAATTTCATTATACATCGGCAATAGCATTTGATTTTACTACATAAATAGAGCTCATGACTGAGTAATGACATTAATTTACTAGTGATTTTTGCATTATTAATTTATATGTAAGTAACAATAACCGAAAGTTTAGACGTGTTAACATTGTTTTTTATACTGATAGGGGTTTTAATATTTAATCAGCACTCCCAAATGGTACCACTGTCCAGTTTTATTAAGTGTCTTTATCTAACAATGATGTGTAATCGTTGTAATAAATTGCTGTACCTAATATTTTTAGGCATAATTTGGTTTTGTCAAACGTATATTAATTATGTAAAGCATTGTCATTGTGTATTATGAAGCTCTTAATAGGATCTAGAGGCTGTATAGGAAGATCTGTAGAGGCTCTATAAAAAGATCTATAGAAGTTCTATAAGAAGATTTATAGAGGCTCTATAAGAAATACCTGTATAGAGTTTTACAGAATTATGGCCCAACTTTCTATAGGACATTTCTATAGGATTCTATAAAAAATAACTCTATAGAATTCTATAAGAAGTATATAGAATTCTATAGAACTAATTTTATAGAAACCTATAGAATTTTTCACTATAGAATTCTCTAGAAAACAACCTATAGAAAATTGGGCCATAATTCTATAAGATTCTATATAGGTATTTGTAAAGATTTTTTTATAGAATTCTATAGACCATTTTCATAAGGGTATATGTCTGTTACAGGGGATCATATCCCCAATTAACCCATGTTTTTTCTTTTTTTTTTTGTTCAATTTTGCACAACCGCTGTTTTATACCATCCGACTATAACGAGCGTTTTTTTTTTTGACCATGCGTGTGTATTTTAAATTTAAGATGGCTATTTAGTTTGTATTGTTTCAATGTATATACATACCAAATTTCATTGAAATCGGTTCAGTAGTTCTGGAAATAATTGACCAAATCTGAAAATTCTCTTAATTTCTTACACCAGTGCAAATGAAAAAGTACATGGGAAGAAATGTGTTGGAACATGTAATAGAGGCATACAAGTATCCCTCCATTCAATGAAAAAAACATTTCGAAAAAAATATTATAACTTTATTAATTTGTATTGATCATTTTCAAAATTTGTTATACTTTTCTAAATCTCATAAAAAAAGTGCTCAAAAATAAATATTAGAAGAATTTTTTAAACTAACCACCCTCGACCTAAAAAAGTGCGTTTTTTGTAGAATGAGCCCTATGTGCTTTTAATTTCTCAAACTAATTTAGAACTTATTACAATGCATATACAAAATTTACAAAGAAAAAGAATCCCCTTTTAAGCAGATAATATTCACTTTTAAACTCAGTTTTATGCAATGATAAGTTGGTTCCATGTAGCTGTGTAACATAAGTTCACAATTTTGTTTTATTACTTTATAACTCAAACATTTTTCTCATTTGTAATTTTAACATATTATTTTTCTATTTTGTCAATTCTGCACTTAGGAAGAACTAAATTAGAAATATACCTAACTTAACCTAAGTTATTCCAGTAATAAAACCAATTTTGGATAAGCAAAACTAGCATAAACCCTGCTCATAGTAAAGTATTGGTATTAATGCTTAGTAATCTAAAAAAGTGAGAATGCTTTAAACTAAGCAAATAATTTCTTTTAGAATAGATTAATTACTTACCACTGTGGAAGATTACTCCCTGGCACATGTCCTCCAACAGAACCTGAAAAATTGAGACAAGAAAATGCTTTAAAAAATTAACAGTAAAGATCCTTTCATCAGCTGATAAAATTTAGCAATATAAATGCACAAACATAAAACAGTCAAGCAAAAATCTATGTAATTTCTATCATTGTTGTGCTTTTGTACAACAACAATTTATACTTCTCAATAAAAAAAGACAAAAATTCATCAATACTTCGTAAAACAGCAACGAGTTATTACCACATTATTTGAAGAGCTTGTTTCCAAATAGCGTTAAGTCAATTTTTTCCATTTCTGAAAAAAAGTGATTTTGTTATATAATATTTATTACTGAATTTTAGGAAAACATAATTTTCCCCAATAATCTATAGCTGGTAATAACACTAAATTATAGGGTTAGAAAATCCTGACAATATAGTTATTTTGAAATAAAAAAGGAAAAAAGACAACCTCTTTTGTGACAAAACTATAAGACTTATTTTCATTTAAAGGTAATTCCAGTATTTTTTCCTTCATGCAAATACAGCATAAATTTTAGACAATTTTAGAAGGTAGTTGACATGAACTTTCATGCATATATCTTCTTTCCTCATCACTATCAGTATTAATATTGTATTACTAAATAGAAAGTAACACTAAGACCCAATTAGCTGTGAATTTTTCACACATGGAGTAGAGCAGGCTGTGGATCTTCTGGTGCTGGTTGCATGAATGTATTTTTGTAGTTTGATTTTAACTTATTTCTTTATTATTCATGTTTATTTCACTTAGAAACTGTATAATGCTCCTTTTATTATCTGAATGGCACTAGATCAGCACAAAAATTTTGTTCTTATTGCTATTTGCTTAGTAGTAATACATTTTTAAGTTGTAGACTAAACATTTTTTAATCATTTCTTTTTGGTATTGAAATCTGATTTTTTATACATTTTAAAAAGATTTCAGTTATGAATCAAGTCAAACTTATTAATCTCTAACCCGCCTATCTCAAACCTGTTGGTTCAAAAACATCCCAATGTCAAAATTTTATAATTTGCTTGCATTTACATCATAAATTCAATATTTTCCCTTGTGTTCATTTCTGATCAATTTTCCCCGAACGCCTTTATGTTTCGAATTCTGGCCACGATGATTTTCCAATTCGATCCCCAGTGATAGTCTTCCAAATCTTGTGGGACATGTAGCTGAGGATAAACTATTCACAAGAAGAAAGTTTTCCAGGAATTGCAAATAGTGCTCCCCCCCCCCCCCAAGACCTTGGGCTCTTGGATTTTTTTCCTATTTTTCTTAAATTCTGACGTATTTAGTTCCGTTGACAAAAACTCTAACGGTGATTCTCTCCAAATGTCCGAAGCCTGTACCTCATTAGCTAATCATTGTTTTAAAAATAAATTTAACAGGCATGCATAATATGATGTTTAAAAGTTATTTTGGTAGTTTTTATAATTTAGATATTTATAAATTAATTAATACTGTAATTCTAATTAATCATTTGCCACTCAATGATACTGTCTCCACACAAGATTTCAAGTTTTAAAAATAACTTCTGCAATATTGAAGTATGAATGCATTATTTACTTTTTGATAATTTGATTTTATGTTCAAATAGGGACTACAATATGACGTTCTTGTGATTTATTATTAAAATTAGTAACTTTAATATCATTATTGCATGATGTAACCACCTTATGTCACTCCCTCACTAACCTATCAAAATTCCTTTAACTGCTACTAGAGCGCACATGAAGCTAGTTGATGAAAAGATAATGTTTGGGTGTCCGTCACAGGACATTGCATCAAAAGAAAGTAACTTAATTTTTAGTTCTACTGTTCCAAGAGAGAAATTTTGAATGAGTGGACTGAAAGTTTTTTTTCCCCTCATCAGTCACTACTGAATACAGGTAAATAGAGTACAAATTTCTTATTACTATTGAGTTATAAGTAAGCTAAAGTTCACCAAGCCTAATCTCATTTCAGATGATTATAAAAAAGTAAATTGCCATTTTGTTAAAATTCAGCACTCCCTCACATTCTTTTATAAATGAGTGAGTGATATAACTTATGAGGGAGTGATGAATTTTGGCTAATCATTTACTAATATATGCTTATCCTTCATATTTGTTCTAAGTAAATAAGACATTGCATTTAATAACTCACCATTTATGCTTGGAATCAAGAGATATCAATTACTGTTTGTCTGAAATGCAATCACTGCCAGTAATTGAACAGAACGGTCAAGTGATGAATTTATTTTTGTTTTAATGCTATTTTCTTAAAACCAAAGAGATTAGGAAAATTTTTGTGCTTAAGATAAAATATAATCAAGCTTTTATTCAGAAAAAAAAAATATTTTTACCAGTAATTGACTTGTAAGGGTAATTAATAAATGCTTTAGGTAAGCCACCAAAAAATTGCCATATCTCTATAATTTATAGTTGCTTTTTTAAAAGTAAAGTTGGGTATTAGTTAGGAATACAATGAGGACTACCCACACAGTATGGCAGCAAGTCTGGAAAGTAGGGTCTAGCTCAGAATTGGAATTATACATCCACATAATCATGCTCCATGTGAGAAACATCACATGATCTCAAAGCAGGTTGTAATTGGTTAAACTTGACTTAATCCTTTTTGGCAGAAAACTTGCTACTAACAATTCCTTCTGCAGAAGTACTTGAATTTCACTGCATTTTCAATACAATTAAACTTAGCTTCGAACTTTTACTTGTTGTAAATACATTGTTAGACATGTGCTGCTACTTTTTCCATTTAAAAGTGTACTTTTGAAAAATTTTATTACACGCCCTGTTGGAAACAAGCTCGTCACTTAATGCTTAAATCCACAA
The DNA here is from genome assembly GCF_026930045.1 of Uloborus diversus. NCBI lineage: Eukaryota > Metazoa > Arthropoda > Arachnida > Araneae > Uloboridae > Uloborus > Uloborus diversus. The sequence continues at coordinate 153,762,257 of NC_072733.1, forward strand.
CACTGACTTCGCTATATATTTTTAAATAAATTTAATATAAGTTCACTAGTAGATATTGATAAAGGATTAGCTGATTTACAAAGCATATGAAAAGGTCAGAAATGTCTCTTGAAAGTGAAATTTTGAAATGAATCATAAGCAAAAAACAGATGGCCTGCATAAAATCATTGTAAATATTTTCTTCAGTATAGTTGTAAAGAATAGTTTTACAGACAAGAAAAATGAAGTTAAGTGAGGGATTACATTAATAGAGGGAAATATTTGATAAAAGTAACATGTTAGCAACTTCAAATTATATTATGAACTTTTAATGTTCATTTTAACTTATAACACTATTTCATAATTTTTGGCATTTTGTAAATTCCCATAGTTATCTTGCATAGTCACACATGGTAATTCTATAAGTGTGACGCATTTCACTATTTTATGCACATACTTGTCTTGTGTCATGCAATGACAAAATTCTCTTTTCATTTGATTGGCCGCCGTTCTAACATCGTGAAATACATGAAAATGACTCTTGCTGGCTATATAACATTTCCGGGGATGATTTTTTTCTTTCTGTGTAAGGTACCATTTTTTAGTTATTGGGCTAGCCGAATATGTTATTTGTGCTCTCAAATCGGCAATTTAAAAATGTAAACTTTAATAGCTAATCTAATTTTAACTTCATTGGATTTTGATCTGTTAAATGGCTCTACAGTATGTGTCATATTACAGATTGATTATAAAGGTGGTGCAAATTTACTGTATTAGTAACAAAACAAAAATTAAAGTTTTAAGGGCCATTTTTTCAGTATCGGAGGGGGGGGGGGACATTTAAATCAGCTGTGTTTTGTTTTTTGGAATGCTCAATATGGAATTTAACATTGAAACTGAATTTTCAATACTGAATTCCCTAAACATTATTATACCAGCTTCATATTATAGAGGCATTAGTTGCTACAATTGCTACTACACACATTTACTTTGACTATATACAGTACTATATATCACAAGCATCCACATTTGAGATTATCCTATGTGACAAGAATTTTCATGACACCAGAAGTCATCAGATAAGGTCTACACATAAACATTTTAAACCTATTTTCTGAAAAGCCAGATTATAGAATGATAATACTGAGTGCATAAATACAACATTTTATATTCCCCTCTTAAATTCACAAGTATATGTTTTTTAGTTCCATGCACATGAACTTAAAGTTGAAAGCTAATAAACTGTATAGTTGTCTGTTTGGATTGCTTTTATATACATTGGTGGACAAAATTAAGAGATGGAAGGCATTTTCACACATTTCTCCGAAAATATCACATAAAACCTGGACAGTTTTTTGCCTTTTAATTGCACAATGGTGCTGGTGTTGCTGAGATGAATTTATGTATTCTTGTGCGCTTTGCTAAAGCAGCGAAGGTATAAAAGTCTGCAGGCAGCTGCTCAGCTCATTCCTCTCTACAACACAGTTGCCATTTGTATTATTTCTTGAATAATCTTGCTGTTTTTTTGTTGATTTTTAGGTGAAGTAAGTGAAAATCATCATTTAGACGAAAGTATGAGATGGAGAATAGTGGGTAGGAATGAGGCAGAACAGTCCCCAACTCAGGTTGCTAGAGGAATTGGTTACCTCAGCTAGGGAGTTGAGGGTAACTCCAAGCAATGTTTTGAATTTGTGGAGTCAGTTTAAAAACAGTGGGACGGTGTCCAGAAGACCAGGAGAAGGTCGTCTGATAGCAACAATGCCCAATAAAGACCAGAATTTCTTACATACAGCCAAGCGCCAGAGAACGTCTGCAGTAACACAAGTGTGTAGGGACCTTGCATCTGCCACAGGAACATTATTTTCAAGAAAAAAGTTGTCAGGAGTCTTGGTGAAAGAAGATTGTATGCCAGGAAGCCTGCCGTTTCCATCCCACTCTCTCCCTCCCACAAAAGAGAGGGTGTACAATGGTGCAGACAGCACCAACACTGGACACAGATCCAATGAGTAAATGATCTTATCACAGATGAGTTCAGATTCAGTCTACAACCTGATTCTTGATGAATATTAATATGGATAGGAACCAGGGACCCGATACCATCCCAGTAAAGGGACCATTCTGCTGGTGGAGGAATGATGGTTTGGGCAGAGATCATAAAAGATATCCGCACACCACTCTATTTGTTTGACACTTGTGCCTTTAATGTCCAGAGGTACAGGCAAGAGATCCTACAACCCTATATGCGTTTTTTCATGGGTGCTGTTTGCCCTGAATTTGTTTTTATGGACGACATTGCCCGACCACATAGGGCTGTTTGGGTTGAGGAGTATCTGGAAAGTGAAGATATTCACCGAACGGATTGGCCAGACAAATCTCTTGATCCTATCCCCATTAAACATGCTTGGGATGCTCTTGGGAGGGCTATTGCGATACGTCAACCCCCACCCAGAACCATTCTGGAGTTAAAAACTGCTCTGGTGGAAGAGGTGGAGGGGGGGGGGTCTTCCAGAAGCACACCTTAACTCTCCTTATTAATGGCATGCATATTCGTTGTACTTGTCAGAGGTGACTACACACCATTCTAGTAGTGGAAAAACAATCGTACAAACCTCACTTTCATTGCCATCTTTCATTGTGAAGTTCAGTTCATATTGGACTGTTGCCAATAACTCTTGCCAATGAATGGCACTTCAGTTTTTGCTTTGCACACATTACTGTCATACTATAAGTTATATCCATACCAAATTTTCCATTTATTTCTATCCCAGTATTTCCCGAGATATTTGGGAAAATGCCTTCAATCTCTTAATTTTGTCTACCAGTGTACAAGAAAATAGTACAATGATGAAAGCCTCCCTGTCTTTTACGTTGACATTAAGCAATTGTCTATTATTAATAAAGTAGCACTTTACTTATTACAAACACGGTAACAGTCAACATTAGATAGGGAAAAATTATTATTAAAAATCAATCATGAAGTGTCAATTTTAATTTAAATGCATGCATTAAATGAAATATTTTCATAAGTTTGTTACACAAAGAGTAATTTTAATTTAAACATAAAAAAGTTCCAAAGCTATTAAATCTCCAAAACTTAAGCTTGTCTCTCTAGTCAAGTTAGGGCCCTTTGTGCAGTCCTATATAGTAAGAATTATAACAAATAGTAACGACGTTTCTTAACCAGATTGTGTAATCAAACTGTATGAAATATTTCTCAATTATATAAATTTAAAAGATTTCAAAAACTAAAAATAATAGTACAAACCCATTTCTGGGGTATATTCACTGGAATCCATATTTAATATGTATGGAATTATGCTGTCAATCTGAACACTTCCTATAAGGCCCGAAAAGAATAGTTCTTCTGTAATTGATGGGGTTAATGATCGCAAAGCTGGCAATCTACATTCAGGGTAAAAACATTTTATTAGTGCTTATATATAAGAAAAAAATATTCCGAAATTAAAAACCATATCATTAAGTGAGAAATTCTGTAAACAATGCACCTGTCTCCTCACAATACTATGACTGTTTGAGAAACAATCGATAACTTCATAAAATCTTTCCCTTAAGAAGGATTGAATCACAAGTTTATTTTATTTGGTACATCAATGAAACACCTATAAAAAGTGCTTTCAATGTTCATTGCACAATTAACTTATTAGGCTTTGCAAAAGGTCTACGTACCAGTTACTTTATAGACAGAAATAAGTATACATAAGAATGTTCAATTAGGCTCTAACCTTGGTAAATCAGAATGTAATGGAGCACAAAAAATTGCAAGACATTCACATAATTCAGCATGTAAGTTTTCTTTATTTAAAATAACTGCCCCTTTTTTACATGTTATGTCATGTTTTATTCTCACATTATTATGCACAAAATCATTTTAAATACTTATCATATGGAAATTGCAATGGTTAGGGCTGGCATGGAAATTCTTAAAAGCTGCACAAAAAATCTATATATATATAAATGGATGTATGTTTGTGGGTATGTGTGTATGTTCCTTATACAAATCCACAGTTTTCGTTGGATTTCTTCCAAATTTGGCACAAAGGAAAATTGTTGCTCAGGAATTCATATAGGCGGGTTTTCGGAATTTTAAAACGACCCAAAGAGGACGAATTTCTTATTTTGAGTCATAAAATTACTCTTTTCTGCACGAACGAATTTTTGTAGTTATAAATTTAGTCTAAATGAAAAGCCAGTAAAAAACTGCCTTGGGGATGAAGTTTTTTCAAAGATTAACTTTAATCATTAAATTTTGTGAACCTTAGTTCAAAGCAAATGAAAATGGTTGTCAACATCTAACCACCAGGAGCTATTTTAAATGCAATCAACACAAAATGTATCCTGAACAATTGCCGTCAATGCTATTTAGCGAGAGCGTTAAAGCATGTTTGGCGACAAAGCTGTACATCGTTTCTTAAACTGCGACCTACGAAGCCCCAGGGGTCCATTGGTGCTACTTAATTTGAATGCTACCGTTAAATTATAATTTTTAAATATTGTTTCACTATAAAATCCACAACAGTAAGGGTTGCGTGTAATTTTTGAATAGTGTTTTTCCCATTAATAGCAGAGAAAATACGAACATAAGTAAGGTAGTAATATTGCATTCAATATTGACGTACAATCTTCGAATGTTTCAGCATTAGACTACTTCTATTAAAACCACATCTATTTCTTCCTTGCAACAGAAATTTAATTTAATCTATATATATATATAAATGGATGTATGTTTGTGGGCATGTGTGTATGTTCCTTATACAAATCCACAGTTTTCGTTGGATTTCTTCCAAATTTGGCACAAAGGTAAATTGTTGCTCAGGAATTCATATAGGCGGGTTTTTGGAATTTTAAAACGACCCAAAGAGGTCGAATTTCACATTTTGAGTCATAAAATTATTCTTTTCTGCACGAACGAATTTTTGTATAGTTATAAATTTAGTCTAAATGAAAAGCCAGTAAAAAACTGCCTTGGGGATGAAGTTTTTTCAAAGATTAACTTTAATCGTTAAATTTGTGAACCTTAGTTCAAAGCAAATGAAAACGGTTGTCAACATCTAACCACCAGGAGCTATTTTAAATGCAATCAACACAAAATGTATCCTGAACGATTGCCGTCAATGCTATTTAGCGAGAGCGTTAAAGCATGTTTGGCGACAAAGCTGTACATCGTTTCTTAAACTGCAACCTACGAAGCCCCAGGGGTCCATTGGTGCTACTTGATTTGAATGCTACCGTTAAATTATAATTTTTAAATATTGTTTAACTATAAAATCCACAACAGTAAGGGTTGCGTGTAATTTTTGAATAGTGTTTTTCCCGTTAATAGCAGAGAAAATACGAACATAAGTAAGGTAGTAATATTGCATTCAATATTGACGTACAATCTTCGAATGTTTCAGCATTAGACTACTTCTATTAAAACCACATCTATTTCATCCTTGCAACAGAAATTTAATTTAATCTATATATATAAAAATGGATGTATGTTTGTGGGTATGTGTGTATGTTCCTAATACAAATCCACAGTTTTTGTTGGATTTCTTCCAAATTTGGCACAAAGGTAAATTGTTGCTCAGGAATTCATACAAGCAGGTTTTTGGAATTTTAAAAAGACCCAAAGAGGTCTAATTTTATATTTTGAGTCATAAAATTGCTCTTTTCTGCACGAACGAATTTTTGTGTAGTTATGAATTTAGTCTAAATGAAAAGCCCGTAAAAAACTGCCCTAGATGAAGTTTCTTCAAAGATTAACTTTAATTGTTAAATTTGCGAACCATGGTCAAAGCAAATGAAAACGGTTATCAACATATAACCACCAGGAGCTATTTTAAATGCAATCAACACAAAATGTATCCTGAACGATGTCCGTCAATGCCGTTTAGCGATGAGCGCTAAAGCATGTTCGACGAGGAAGCCGTATAGATATAAGAAATGATGCTGTACATCATTTCTTAAACTGCGACCTACAAAGTCCCAGGAGTCCATTGATGCTACTCATGGTGCTACTTAATTTGATTGCTACCGTTTAATTATAATTTTTAAATATTGTTTAATTATAAAATCCATAACAGTAAGGTTTCGTGTATTTTTTTATCAGTGTTTTTCCCGTTAATTGCAGAGAAAATACAAACATGAGTAAGGTAATAATATTGCATTCAATATTGACGTACAATCTTCGAATGTTTCAGCATTAGACTACTTCTATTAAAACCACATCTATTTCATCCTTGCAACAGAAAATTAATTTAATGTTCTATAATCTTTATGAAACCAATTTGCAATATATAAATTTTCTTTATACTATTCCTTGATTTACGTCGAATCTTTAAGTAATTCGGTTCAACTATAACCGATAACTTAATTCGGTTTAATAGAAGTCGCTCCAGGCGGTCAAAGAACAGGGGTACCAATAAAGCAAATAAATTGCAAAATAATCATAGTAAGGCACAATAGCACATTCGGAATTTATCTTTCAAAGGGGAGGGATGTGGTCAAGGCTTTCCTTACATGCATCTATATATATATAAAAATGGATGTATGTTTGTGGGTGTGTGTGTGTGTCCTTATACAAATCCACAGTTTTAGCCGGATATCTTCCAAATTCGGCACAGAGGTAAATTATTGCTGAGGACTTCATATAGGCTGGTTTTTGGAATTTAAAAAAGATACAAAGAGGTTAATAGGCCGAGGACTGCTGATGGCCTTTGAAAAAAGCGAGAAAGGTGACAAATTTGAAAACAAAGGTGACTAAAAGGTGACAAAAAAGTAACTAAAAGGTGACCAAAAGCAATTTGTTAATAACTCAAAAAACTTTTACCTTATACTTTTTGTAAAGATTTCTTGACAATTTTGAAAATCAATATTATAAGGCTAGAAGTAGCAAAATAAAAATTTTAAGACATTTTCAAAAAACTATCAGTGTAAACTCTATTTAACCTTTCTTTAACTGTATGCTGTTTAAAAATCTTTCGGTCGTTGCTGTCTTATTTTCACCAAAAAGGTGATTTGAAATGGAATGTCAATGTCAGCATTACCATGTGATAATGCAAGTGAATCTTTTATCACCTTAGAAACATTAGGGAACTTTAGATCGTTGGAAGTTGAGTCTTTTTTTGAAATGTGCTGCTGCCAGTAGTTATTAGTTATTAATGGTTTTGTTTTCAGAAGCTTCATCATCTTTTTCCAGCTGCAGAGGTTTCCATTCATCTTGCAACCTATCGAGTGGAACATTAAAGGGCATGATTTTGGCAACCTAACCTTTATCAAATCCTTACAGCTTCTAGATTTACTTCTCTCTTTTGGATCCTAAAATTTAAAACTTTTCAGTAACCTGTATGCTATGCAACTTTTTTCTAGTACACACTTGCATGCAGTCACACAACGCTTTTGAGCAGCTCTTAAAAACGTAACCTTTTTATTTTCTTTGAGTTTTGACAGTTCATCTGTCACCTCCCCACTAACAACGAGATCTTCAAGAGGTACTCTGTTACCAACTGCAAACAACTCATCCGTGTCTACGTTTGAAAAATCAACTTTCTTTATAACAGGCTTTTATAACCCGAGCCATAAAAGTCTGAACAATGGTCTCTATTTCTTGGTACAATTTATGTATCACAGGCACTTGGCATTGAAAGCGTTTTGTGAACTGCATAAACAAATCACCAAATGAAATGATAAAATGCAGCTCAGCTTTTATAGAAGGTCTTTTTAAAACATTTGCAACAGCTTTATATGATCTGAATTGCATAGCTGAATTATTTTTTAAAGGCACATGTTTAAAAAAATAATACTGAAGAGCATCCCACTGTTCCAGTAGTCTGTTTGTTGCAGGTACAAGGGTAAGCCAACAGGTACTTGTGTGTTTCAGGAACTTGTGATGAGGTGGATTTAGTTGAGCTTGCACTTCTTCGAAGTCCTCCCAACGGGAAGGCCAACCATCAAAATAGCTATAAGTACTAAGAAGAAGTTCAGATGCTTCTTCACCTAAATACTGCAATGCTTTGACATTTGCATTATTCATTGTATGAACACTGCAAGTACCAATATTTATTAGATTTTTTTCTCATGTCTCAAGGATAATAGTGTCAAACAACCTAAAAACCTTTTTATTAACATAAGGACCATCTGAGGCAAGCATGAGACATTTATTCATGGATAAATTACTCTTGGTAAGTGCTTCACATAGCTTCTCAATCAAAATTTCACCAACTGCCTTGCCCAAGAAGAAAGTTTTGAGATGCCTTGTTGTGATGCAACATTGGCTTTCAGACCAATATTTTATTATTAGTTACAGATCTTTTTTGTCTTTGATATTGGTAGTTTCATCAAAGCTCAAAGTATAATAGGATAAACATGCTTCTTTTAACATACATTCCTGAAAATAAGGAGCAAGTCCATCTGTAATTAAATATCGCACTTTATTAGGTGAAAGTGAGAAATGCTCAGGAAAGTTATTAGGAAACATCTTTTTAAAAACATCACAAATATCTTGCGCTAAATCCATTGAATAGTTGCTGCACACTGATTTCATCGTCCAAATTAGTTCAGCAATAGTCAGAGGCGTAGCTAGACCCGACTTTCGGGGGGGGGGGGGGGTACTTTTATATATATATATATATACATGTGTGTGTGTGTGTAAAATTTTTTAGTATTAAAAAAAAGGGAGGTGAATCTTACATACTTTGGAATAGAGTGCCCCAAGTCCGATATTTGTGTCAAACAAAATAAAAGCAAAGAAATTTTTTTATATATTTTTTAATGTTATGGAAAATTTAACTTTTTTTTTCTTTTCCCCCATTTAATTTCAAGTGAAATTTTTTAGGAAAGGGGGTGGGATCTTGTCAAAACCAGTCAATCCAAACCAATGAGAGTGTTCGGTTCATTTCAGTGTGACTGCTTAATTTAGAGGCTAACACACATCTACATAAGCTAGCATCCCTGAAAGCTAATAGATACTTCCATTTTCCACCTGTTAACTGGATGTTTGACTTTCAATCTCATCGGCAGTCAGACTATAAAGACTATTTTTACTAACTTGGTTTGCACTAAAAGTATGAAAAAAAGAGACTTAAAAAGAAAAATAAAAGAAGAAAATAAAAATATCTAAATAAGAAAATAAAAATATCAGCGCGCTCAAAATGTTCGTAGCGAAAACAAAGGATCTTCGGCGGAAGGCTGCTTATTAGTGCCCTGTGACGTAGGCTCGTGACGTTTCAGAAGAGCGCACTTATGCGCGTGGATTTTTAAAAATTCATTAAAAATCAATTGCGGTGTTTTAAAATTTGGGGATGGTGTATTTTTTAGTTTTGAGGGTAAATTAACAATATCCAATAGTCAAAATATGAACATTTAATAGGTTGCAACTTCCCTATTGGCTTTCTAGGAAGATTAACAAAAAGACAGTCGTTTCGCGCACTTTCTTGGAAGAAGAGTAAAGGGGTGAAATTCACTGTTTTACATTTAGGATGAACATTTCAAGTTCATGGTTAAAGGTCATTCAAGTTAAAAGTCATTTTGCTCTGTTATTTGGATTAGTACTGTTCTTTGGTTGTTCTCTTTCTTAAAATTGTGATTCCTTAGAAAACCGAAATAATAGGAGTAAAAAGAAAGTATAAGATTTTTTCAAGTGATGAAAAAGGAAAATCGTAGAATATTGGCCAAGTTAGATTTGCAGCAATTGCTAACCTCAAGAGGATAAAAAAAAAAAAAAAAAAAAAAAAAAAAATCAGGGACCAAAAAGCAATAAGACTTTTTCTTGAAAAAGATATTCTTAAAAGTTTCTTTTACTGTCGAAATGATTCCTTAAACTCACACTAAAGCACATAATAATATAATAATGGAATAAATACCTAACAAAACTAACACAGAGGAATTTTAATCAAGAGCCCGCATTGTCTTTAGTATCGATTTCAAATTTTCATCATCATATTCCAAATTTCTATGAAGTTTCTTAAAGCTCCCGTACCTCAAAACCTCTTTTTCTTTCCTGTGAAATTCGAAATATAGAGATTCGACTGTATGCAATATTCCCACTGCGCCACTCACAAAATTAAACATATTTAACAACTTGCAGAATCGATGACGAAGAAAGACAACATATTCGTGGATTTAACAAATCCATCTCATTTCTAAAGCGAAGTGTCAAATTTCAGTCAATTATCAAAAAATTGTCACAGCAGAGGGAGGTGTCTATGCTTGAGGGTCACTCATGGAGCAAATTTTCAGTCGCATTGGGGGGGGGGGAGCAAAGTGAATTCTTGACTTTTGTTACTCAGAAAAAGTCGTTTCGATTTTTTTTTCTTCTTTTTTTTTCTTTCTTTCTTTTTTTTTTGAGACAAACGTTTCGGGGGGGGGGGGGTGTCCCCAACCCCCCACCCTAGCTACGCCCCTGGCAATAGTGTAAATATCTTTCGTACTAAACGTGCGAAAGCTGGGTGAAATGGTTGAACACGTAGCTGTTAAATTGTACACGCATGCAGGGGGTGGCGCAAGCTCTAAATGTAGCTGATTTACTCCATTTTTGCTTTCAAAATTTAATTTGTGCTTCAATGTAGCAGAATGCTTGAATACTGTTTGAAAACCTTTAGTTTCAAAATATATATTACTTAAGCATACGCAGCAGAACAGTTCTGTTTCATTCACTTTTCTCCCTGAGGCTGAAACCTTGGTTTTTAGGTGATCTTCCTTTTCTATCAAATCATTGAGAAATTCCCTTTACCATTTTGAAGTTTGTCCAGAAAACAAAAAAAGGACATTAACAATCTGTAATCTTCCTAAGCACACAACGATGAACATATCAATTGAAAAACGCAAAAATGAAAAACATAACTGCAGTCCGACCTTGAAAGCGGCGACTAACACTATTGAACCACTCCATTTTAAAAAGGGGGTGACAGCTTGATTAAGATAATGCACCATGGCAGCATTCCTGCTTATTTGATTTTATTTTATTTTCCATAGGTCTGATTAGCAAGGGGAATAAATTACTAGAAAAAGAAACCATCAACCTATTCCCCATACTTATCAGGCTTAGGAAAAAAAAATAATGCCGAATAAGCAGGAATGCTGTCATGGTCTTTTCTGATTTGACCAATATAGGGGTGATAAAGATAACGATGTGAGGGTACTTTTTTTTTCAATCGGGATTCATTTGTTAGATGGATTCATTTGTTAGATGCGCTGGTTGGCTGTTTTTTTTTCTTTTTTTTTCAAACATAAATTTATTCCTTACTGAATCTAGGAAAATAATATCGCATTTATCAAAAATACTGTCGTAGTGCATTTTGTTTCAAATAGGTTTACAGCAGTTTTTTTTTTTTTTTTTGTTCAATACAATAAATTATAAAATCTCTGGATTATAAAATCAGCTGCCTTTTAAAATAAATGTGGAAGAACCGAATCATTACATTACCAAACCATGTTAAAACCGTGATTGAATAAAATCAATCTCGCCGTTACATAAAATAAAGCTTTTGGAAAGCATCTACTTCTAAAAGCCTAGTTTTTACTGGAAGTAGCCATATTAAGCGTTGAATCCTAATAAAAAAGACTTTTGGAGATTCTCCGAGACACACCAAAAAAGGAAATGTTAAGAAATGTTTACACAGACCAAGTTCACTTCGCATTTGCGCAGCAAAAATGGAACCCGAACCATTTCTGTGCAAACACAAAGTGAAACTATAAACACAAACCAAAACTTTTCTTTATTCCGCGCTCAAAGAAGACATCGAGGCATGCCTCCTTAACCCATCACCCCTTTTTCAAATTGAACCGCTTGTGGGTGCTTAGTCGCGGCTTTAGAGGTCAGTAAAAGTAAAACTGTCAGGAGGAAAAACTAATTAAAGTTCTTGGTGGACCTCACAAATGTGTCTTGGTTGAGTCAAATTAAAAAACATATTTAAGTAAATCATTAACATTTATTAGTACTAAAATACAACATGTTAACAAGAAAAAAGGCTTCTTAAAAATATATTATTCCTGTAGAATCCTATCCAGCAATAATAAAAATATTTCAGCGAACATGAACAATAAATAGAATAGTTATACCACAGGTGCTCCTAAAAAAGTTCATCTTGATAATGGAAGAACAGTCCAGCGATCTCAAATCATCTTCCGCCAGTTGATTCCAAACAAAGTCTTGAAACATCCACGTAAGGCCGGCCGGCCTAATTCATTTGGCATGTAGATCAAGTGGAACGTGATTCCATCATCAACAGGACGGTAGATCTCTGGGCTGGTAGCCCACTACCACAGCTTAGGCAGGAGGAGACATCCAGGTAGTTGAAACAGGGGAAAGAGAGAGAGATCGATGGACGGATGTCCACCACTTAAATACTGCTTCGATGACGTTCCACACAATTTACATTTTCTTGGTTGCAAGTTCGATGAAATTCACTAAGAAAACTCAAAAAAAATATTCTTGGCAACACTTAATTTCGTTGAAACCGTTACATTGACGGACAAGATTTTTTCACTGTGATTTTTAACTGAACCGTCAATCAAGCACCGTGCGGTTTGTTTACATCTCACTTACTACACATGCAGGAAAGAACGAAAGTCTTGGGACTGTATTTAATTAGTGCGGCGTCAAGATATGGAGAGTCCCCTCACATAAAAATAGGTAAGTATTATTAATATCATTTCCCCAGTACCGGAAAGTCAAGAAAACAAATTAAAAAATATCAAATATTTTGACAAAAACAAGCAAGTAACGCGCTCGGCTCTAGAGATGAGCGTGAGATTTAGAGACTCCAGATGACATCACTTGACAAACACAGAAGACAACTTGCATTCAATGACCGCTCACTCAACCAAGTGTGCAGAAACGAATTGCGCAGCTGAACTTTAGTCGAAAAACGCTCTACGGCCAGAAACACGATAGGAAACAGAATGGCGTTTAGACGAGACTTGCAGAAAACGCGTCTGAGGGTCGAAGGGGGATAGAAAGACTGGTTCTGCTCATAGGGTGCAATTGCAAGCGATAAAAAAATCCCCCGATTTCCTGGGAGCATAGCTATTTTTCTTAAACAACAAGGTAGGGGGGGGCATATTTAATGCTACTTTTTTAATTAATTTCACTGTTAAAGCTATCATTCAGATACTTTTCAAGGATTTAATTATTTAAAAAAAAAATTCCTAAGACACATTTCAAGAAAGGTGAGAAAGGTGACAAAAGTTGCAAAAGGAGACTAAAAGTAACCAAATTTTTAAAAGGTGACTAAAGGTGAGAAAGGTGACTGACTCCTCGACCTGAAATAATCATATTTGTGCATAGTAGCGTGTCTGGAATTTGTTTTTCAAGGGGGAGGGGGGATGGTCATAACGTTTCTTACATGCACATAAACTACCATACTAGGATTGCCAATGTGTGCTAAAACTAAAGGTTGTGCACCTCCGCAAAACCACGCGGAAATATAATTCGGCGAAATTCTTACAGTTTGGGAGGGTTGGAGTTTTAAGTTTGAAAAAAATGCAAATAATTATTAATTTAAATTTAAACTGTATTAAACTGCAAAAAATTGCTAAGTTTTTTATGTAAACAAATTTCTTCATTTGAAATTTTATCTTACCTTAACACTCGAGTAATAATACACCTGATGAAGCATCTTCGCCAACTAGCAATAATTTTAAATCTGTTAGCTGGTATGATGATGCTTTTGACAGAGATTACTATTGAAAAAGGCATGATGAAATATTGCTCCACAATATGAAGTTTTTTCTTCATCGTGAAATAAACTGAACAAAGCTACATTCGCAATTACAAAGCTCAGTTCGATAACTGTTATTGTAAACAGTCGAAAAATATTGGAAGTTTGTAGCTACCTCTAAGCATTTCAACCGTCTTTGAAGAAGTGCTGTGAGATATGAATGGAAAATTATCACTGTAATAGTTTAAATTCTCTTTAGCAGTATAGGGATAAGGTGAAACACTTTGTATCTCACGTGTAACCACAATGAACCTTTTTTAAACTTCAAGAGATTGTAATCTTCAGTTAGACTCTCGTTTTCTATCATGAACAACAAGTCATAAGAGCAGTCGATTAAGTGCTGTAGATGCATTTGAGATGTAACTATTTTCGATATAGATAGCTTTATGTTACTTGCTCGATTGGTTTCACTCACAAATGTAATTCTTCTTGCTGCTGGGAGGGGGACTAAGAACAATATTTAGGAGAAAGTTTTGAGTTAAATTTATGGATCAGAAAAATTTGAATCATTTAAGTTTTAAATTTTTAGACTATGTTTCAAAACGGAAAATACATTTCGTTTACTTTTAAGCTGTGGATAAGGGGAACAAAATATGCAACAAGATTCTGTAAAATATAAACAAAAGATTTGTCTATTAGGCAGTTGTAAGTACAAACAAGACGATTTTTTTAATTTCATGGACTGCAAATAATATTTTTAAAAAAATCTAACACGGATATTGACCAAAAAGCGTACGCCTACTTCTTTCTCTATAACGCAGTTTAATTAACGGTTTTTAAATAGTTCCTGCAATAAGTTCACGTCCACTTACTTCTATTTTTATTGTTTTAAATATTTAAAATAATAACTGTAATGTAGTCAATGGATCCATTCCCACCTCTCACGACCACTGTCTCAATAAATTAAAATTTTGGATGTTCTCTAAGGAATACTCTGTCTAAAGCAACAAAACTTAAACACGTGCTCTCTCTACCTGCATCAGTCTGAGATATCATGCATAACATTTACAGCAAGTATTAGGTTTTAAAAATTTGAACAAGAACTAAAATCTTGACAAATTTCAAATCGTTACAAGACATTAATATTACTGTCTAACTATCATTTTTACCTACGAACATAGAAATTTGACGTCAATATAAGAAAATAAAATGTAGCTGACGTGCGTCTTTTTAGGCAAGTTACACTTATCCAATTTTACTCTAATGCATGGCATTAAATCACCATGGAAAGAGTGAGCATACACATTTTGTAAAGTTTTTTATAGTAAGCAGACTTTTTCTGCGAAATGTGCTTGCCTGAAAACATACAAAATAACCTATCACTTGGTCGCTTCATTCGAAAAACATCGCCAAAAAATCCGTAAAAAGGAGTGTTATCGCCTTTTAACAACACAGACTGAATTCTTAATTTTGGACATTGAGGATGATTTTAAATTAATCTGAAAATATTGTAACTATGTCCAAGAAGACTATTTTGTATATATTTGTGCCTGATAATAAGGATTGACTTTTTTTTTTTTCAAGCTCACGACTCTTTCTAAGGAAACATTTAATGATTTATTTCCGAAAAAAATGTATGTGAAAAGAACTGTTCTATTTTTTGATGTATTGGAGAAAACAAAACCTACAAAGGCCGCACAACGCTTTTCTTTCGAAGCATCGCGTAAAAGATTTTCCCACAAGATGTGCGAAAGACAATCATTTGTCTTTGCATTAAGACAATTTATGTACCGCTCGTCTGATTTAACCTCAGACAACGTACCAGTGGACACTACAGAGCCCAAACAATATTCCTCGTACTTTTTTGCTTTAAGTTGATGTTGCTTTTTCGGCAAATGCTTAATTTTCTGTGTTATTTAAAGTATTTTGAAGATTTGAACTTAGAAAGCGGTGTGAATGTAATTTTTTACGTTCATTCAGATAGAATTCGTTCATTTGATTATCCAAAAGATATGTTGCATTGAAAAGCACCCGGGCAACGCCGGGTAATAAGCTAGTGTAAGAGTAAAAATTTTGCATATTCATGAGAAATGAATTAGTTAAGTTGACTTCATTCTTTCTTGTTCTACCTTTACAAGCATAACATTGGATCATGAATGTTTAAGCCTTTCAACTGATCACTCACAGATAAACGTATGGTAAACTAAAAAATCATGAAACCTATGCAGAAACCTAATGCATTTGTTCTTGTTGGCTTTTATTGAAAAACTATTAAGACATTCTGGGGGGGGGGGGAGGGGGGTAGAAGGCAAATAAGCATATCTGTGCACATGTTAGCATTACTTACAAATGCAACAGTAAGTTATCAATTCTAGATCTAAAAATTTAATGAACATTAATTAAATTTGTTTAAGTGTTTGTACATACATTTAAATTTTCATTTCATAAAAAATATTTTTCTATGCATAAAAAGAAAACCTCCTATTACTCAAAAGAAGTTTGTGTTTTCTTATACAGAAGCAAATAAAGAATAAAACAACTATGAGATACCAAAATATTTGACTGGCTAAGAGTTTTTATCTATTCATTCAGTCAAAATAAACTGGTTATCATGCTCACCTCAGCAAAAGCTTTGGAAATCTATCATTACTTTCAGGAAAAGTCTGCCCAATATATGACCGTAATTCCTGATAACCTTTTTCTTGAAACTTCTCTACCTGACGTGCACTTGGTAATGCAGGATGATCTGTAACAAAAACATTTATACATATACTTGTTCATTTAGAAAGTTTATTTATTTTGTACATTGTCCAAGTTGTATCAAGTCAGAAAAAAATGCAAAATTTGTTTCATACATTACATTTTTAAGACTTGAAAATGATTCATATTCATTTAATATAAAACTATATAGAAGAAACAAATGGCATCCGATATAGATCCTGGATTGTTTTAGCAAATGTAGAGTTTGGAATAAAAGCAGACAAAATGTATCGACAATAACAAATTTCTTTATCTACAACTGAATACCTTTTTCAGCTAGTGTTCCAAGATTTAAAAGAAATCTTAGAAAAATAGCTAAGTGTTTCTTTCTCCTTGAAACTCATAAACCGAAAGAGAGATGCCACTGTCAATCAATTCAAAAAATTGTTGCTGATCACACATTATGTATTAACTTGCTGTTGGGTCATATGGAATATTTTTTAAGAACTTGAAGAATAGTTGTATCTAATGCATTCTCTTCAATAATCTTATAACAAATGGCAGAAATTTTATCGCTACCACCATTTAGAAAACTACTTTCTTGCCTATAAGATGATGCATCAATAAGAGTTTTTCAATACATTCTTTATGTTTTACTCCTATTTTGATGATTACATTTTGCTACCTCAACATTCATGGCTGACTACAATCAAGAAATTCTTACATTGTTTTTATTACATATTTAATCCCTGCTGTTATTTCTTTTTCATTCAGGTTTTCACTATGATCACAATTTAAAAAAGTTTCAAGAGCAGGAAAAACTTTTGATTCTGTTGAAACACATATTAACTCTTAATAATCTATACTTTGACAGCAGTATAATTCATTATTTTATTTTATTTATTAATTAATTTATTTTTTAGTTCAGAGATTATAGAACCAGTATACTCGGTCTTGTAAGTTAAATGCAAACTATCTTGAGCAGCTCAATTCCTTTTTTTAAAACTTCCTTGAAACAACAAACTAGCCTAGCATTAACCACATTTCGCTACAAGATCATTTTGGCACATTGGCTCACCAATTTACCCACTATACACAAGCAGTGAACAACTGCAGGATTGTTAGCTGTCTTTGCTTTGTTCAGGTGACTTCCCGATATCATGAATCAAATCAGGAATGAAAAATACCATCACTGCTAATTGCTTAGAAAACGTTACCTAACAAGTAAATACACTCATGGTTAGGTTTATTTAAAAAACCTTTTTGACAGATTGAAATAAAATACACACTGCCTGCTTCCAAAAGTGCAAAAATCGAGTCACATTCTCAAATGATAAAACAAATAATATTTAACAACACTGAAATTTCTCAGTAATTCAAATGTTTAAAAAATGAAGAATCACATAACTTTGCGTTGCTAATGCCATAAGAAGCATAAATTTTACATTTGGGTGGGCAAATGCTTTGAGTTAATGTTATGAAAATTATAGGAACTGCAAATAGTACTATAACAGTTATAAAACTGCAAATAGAAAAATAATTTGGTCATAACTACTTCAATGAATAAATAAATAAGGAATAATTAAATAAAAATAAATAACCCAAAAAACACAATTTAAAAAATTCTAAGAAAAATCACATCTAAGACATTTATAATTCATATTAGAAATAGCTTCAAGTTAATAATTTATTAAATGGCTCATTTACAGATCAGATATGACTTGGGGTGACATTGAATAGTTTTTTTTTATTCTCTAACACTGCATAACAGATAGAATTTGTAATATTATCATCTAAAAGTGATTTTCATGCTATTTCTAAAGAATTTATCTTCAATCATTTGAAGCACCCAAAATTACTTAAACTTTGTTTGGTATATTTATAAATATTTAAAATATAACTCACACATGATTGGTCAACTGTTCAAATGTTCTATGTTGTGTACTATTTAGTTAACATTGGGAATTTTATTCCAAGTGGGATTCAAAGGTTAAAAGTTATCCAAAAAATCATCCTTCAAAAAGAGAGAGAAATGCTCAACACCAAACCTAATCTAATCTAATGCTATTACAGAAAAAAATCTGACCTTAATTATAAGACATTGCTAAGATATTCAAAAGGTATCAGTAGACTAAAAGGACAATGTCGCAAATACAGATGAAAGATTAGAGTTGAAAATCAAGTCGGGGAAGAAATAAAGAGAAGGGGAGGAGAAAAGTTCAAGCAAGACGTAAGATTCAAGGGAAGAACAGATTGTGAGTAATATGCCAAAAAAACACCTTATTATTTTTCCAGGTTTACAGTAGCTCCTACAGGCTAGGGTTTCCTTCTAGGGTTTGCATAAAATTGTAAGATTTTTAAGCTGCTTTATGTATTTCCGAAATTTATACCCTGGTTCTGAAGATCCCAGTAACAAACTAGTAAATATAAAATGATAAATCATAACAAAATTTAATTAGAAAACTAGGACTGAAAAGTTACCAGTTTTGAAATTCTAAACAAAATACAGCTTGATGGTTAAGAAGAAAGGGGAATAAACTGAATTGATTTTTTCCCTTTAAAAAAGGACTTTCGGAAAAAGATAAAGAATAAAGCACAGTGTAAAAATAATTAAAAATTTTAGTGCAAAATTAAGCATTTTTAAGGCTTAATTTTGCACTAAAAGAGAGGTTATCTTCTTCTTCTCTAACTTCTATTTAAGAGGTCATTGAAATAAAATTTTCAAGTACTTCGAAGGACCGACGGGAACCCTACAGGCAAGTGTGGAAAGAATTAATTTCCTTAAAATTTAGATCAAAAAGTGTGCTGTGTTTCACTACCGTAAACTGGGGTAAAGTTCGGACACTTTTAAAAGTTTTACTCTGTTTCCTGTATTTTTCACTTTTTGGGTGGTGGCTCTTGCTTTTTTTTGGGGGGGGGGGCTTTGCAATATTTAGGGAGTGGGCACCCCTGGCATAATTAATATCATTTAAACACTTTATGAAGCTTAGTTTTTGTCACTCAAAGCCAAAAGATTGCTGTAAATATTGCAGCTCTTAAACTTTAAAAATTTCTCAGTCCCTAAGTTACCCCGGGAAAAGATGAAAATTTACAATGTAGAGGTTCTAAAACATAAAACTTATAACATGGTTACTTCTATATTAATCGGTTGAAGAGATGTTGATCAATGTGTATGTTGGCCTGAATGCGATTTGGTGTGCAGTTCTTGGGGGGGTACTAGCAAAAGTTTCACCAAAACAAGAATTTTGAAAAACAAATGGTGAGAATAACTTTGTTGTCACAATAAGTACAGTGGATTAGGGTTCTGACAACTGCCATCAGGTAGAAGCACAATACAGGTTTACATCCTTACTCAGGGCCGACGGCAAGGGTAGGTGTGGGGGAGGGTTGCTACACCCCCCAGTTTTTCAGAAGTGGGGCCGCCAATTTCATTTTAGCGATGCAACAAACAAAGAAAAAGGCAAACTCTTCATTGTT
This sequence comes from Uloborus diversus, assembly GCF_026930045.1. NCBI lineage: Eukaryota > Metazoa > Arthropoda > Arachnida > Araneae > Uloboridae > Uloborus > Uloborus diversus. Next base: position 153,782,074 of record NC_072733.1, read on the forward strand.
TAAAAAAATTAAAATAGTAATTGTATAAATTAACAATTGAAATAAAAGTGACAAAAAGTATCTTTTCTGTAAAATTTGAATATATAATCTTAAAATACAATTTAGGAATATCAATGATTCTCTTTTACTACGATTATCTAAGTAAGGGCCGCAGAAATGTAAGCTTCAAACATTTTTCAACGCAAAAAAGAGTATTCAGTGCACTATTCACTAGGCCTCAGAGTGGGTATGTCTTGTCTAATCGGAAACTATGGGCCTGGCTCAAATTAAAGTATTGTGCATATAATAAAATTAGCATAAGAGAGGGAGGACTGGCGACAAAACTAACATATTGTACGCCTTGTCTCTCGGCCTCCCAGGTTATACAAAACCATGTTTCATGGTTCTTCAGTTTGCAAAAAAAAAAGATAAATAAATAGAATGGCTTCATAGAGGTCGCCGAAACATTTCCACATGTGATTTTCTTGGTGAAAAATATCGTCCTGAAAATCATTGCTTAATATAGAAAATTGCATGGGTCACCAAAATATATTTGATATATATATATATATAGAGACAGAGAGGAAAAAAAACAGTTTGATGCAAAGAGAGATTTAAAGTATTGGGGTGAATACTCACACAAGAAGTTCTAAATGTTTGAATGTAAAAATCGTAAGTAAATTAAAGTTTGATCAAGAGATGCAGGAGGCACATTTAAAATAAAATGAAGTGGAATAAAAAAGACCTAAGGTATCAGAGAAAATTATCACATCTGTTTAAAATGTTTAAAGTTCTTTTTCTGGTGCCGCAGACGCTTGTATTTCAAGGTTGGAAATTAAAAATTTTACTATGGAAAACCCAAGCAAATAATCGTGTTTGGAAAAGGAAAATTGGAGCACAGTATTACCACAATATGTTGATCAACAATCAAAATTTATAATGAAGATATGGATAAAGCCTAACCGAGGGAAGAGTGGGGAACTCCAAACTCTTCTTTTTTTACATTCCCAAAGCTGGCCTGGAAGTGAGTTTTTAAAACTTAGGGTTGAAAAAATTCCGGGAAAACGTTCTCAAACCCCATTCCTTTCCCTAACATCATTAAAGATGTCCTACACATGAGTATTCAGGACTGCAATTTCTAAAAACCATGAGTGTGCTACCAACGTAACCCCCCAAACCAAAAACGCCCTCTCAATTAATCATTCATGGTTGAATAAATTCTGTCAATTGAACTTTAATTTTAAAAAACTCCATGAGTCTCCCTGAGGTCCTCTTCCTAATATTACCGAAGACCCTTAAAAATTTAATTGTTAAGGCTTCAATTCAGAAAAATTTTAGCGGGAGATCTCCCAAACCCCTTACACCTCTAACAGTATTGAAAGCTACAATTGCGTTAATTGAATTTCAATTTTGAAAGTTTGTCAGGAGAGGAGTTTGAATCTCTCCACCCATAAACCTTGCTGAAAATCTTCTTACTCTATGTTTTCTACAGATCGAAATTTTTTCAAGAGAATGCCCATCTCTCTCCTGCCAACATCATCGAAAAACATTTTAAATCTCATTTTTAGTGCTTCGAAACTACAAAACATTTCTGTGCGCGAGCCCCTTCAAAACTCCCCCTCCCCTTTTATCGAAGGTTGGTTTGTATTACCTTTTAGGAGCTTTGATTGCAAGAAACTGGTGGTGCACTCAATTTTAACGAAAAAGCCTACAATTGCGTCTGTAAGGCTTCAACTTCAAAAAACTTCTGGTGGGTGGCCCCCCATCTCTCTTCCCCTTAATACCACCATAAATAGTCTAAAACTGCATTTTTCGAGCTGATATTTTCAAATTTTGCCCAAGGAAGAGTCCCCAGACCCCCCCCCCTTTACCTGCCACAATCAGAAATAATCACAATTGCAAGCTTAGAGTTTCAAAACTTGGAAAAATAATTGAGGCTGACCCAGAGTCTCTTCCTTCCTTAACATCACTATAGATTTTCTGAAAGGGTGTTTTTAAATAACAATCTTGAAAAATTCCCGGGGGAGAGCCCCCGAACCCTCTCTCTAAAACTTAAGCAAATATAATGTACGATTGTGTTTTAGAAACCTAAATTTGGGTAAAAATTGTCTGGAGAGGAAATCCTGAACCTCCTTTCCCTTTCCTCCCAAGTAAAATAGTCTGAAACTGCATTTTTAAATTTTCAATTTCGAAAAAATGCCCCCGACACCCCCTATTTCTGATTTAATATTATCTTTACAATTTATATTGCTAGTACTAAGGTCTAGTAATATGATTATCCCTGCTAAACCAGAAGCTAAATCTCTCTCTCTGCATATTGGAACATGCGTTTGAAAAAAATTAAGGGGTCGCCAAATACATACCACCCCACCCCCATTTTTTTACCTAGCGACGGCCCAGTACTTGCTTAACAGACATGACTTCAGACTGAATCAAAGCAGCGTGTCTCACAGTGAACCACATAAACTAAAAATTACCAACTATCCCAAGTTAGCCACCCAGTCCCAAAGTTATGTTTTACAGTAGTTAAATAAGGTGGGTGGACCACTGTAATGAAAAAAATTTTATGAGTTCAATTACTGCATAAATGAAAGAAACAAATTATTAATTAACACTTTGTTTCATTGTATATCATATTAATTACCTTGTTTAATTCTAGATATAATGACTACTTACTAAACTTAACTTTTGTTAAGCTCTTCCAAATGGCCTTGCAAGGAACAGGGTTCCTTACAAGGCCAATATTATAAATCAACTTAAAACTACAGTTGTAATAATCAAACTATCAGCGTTTACTAAAACTAAATAAACAGCTCTTTCATTTAAACAAAATATTTAATACTTAACATATTATAATCTTCTTCAAAAAACTAAACGAATATCTCTTCATTGAACACCATCGTATAACTAAGAATATATTAATGGAAATTATTTAAAAACTACAGTAATGAGTATTATATTGATAATAAATAAGTTGCCAATGCATGTTTTAGAATGAAATTATTTAAAAAAAAAATTATCCCAGAATAGCCTTTTCATGGGTCCGTTCTTTATAAGGCCAAAATGTTCCTAAGAAGGCCAGAAAAACAATTACCATCTATGACAAGGTTTTTTTTTTCATTTCAAAATTATTTTAAAAACTACTTAATAAATGGTTTCTAACACTGCATCTTGGAATATTGAATTTTAACGCTGCAGCATTTATATTAAGTTGATTATTTTGTACTGTTTCCATGGCGGGTTTTAAACTATATTCATCTCATGTACTTCCTTTTCTAGGTTTTGATCCTGACATTCTTGAAATCAGAAACTATACATAAAAAATTGAATCATATATACTACTACAGACATATTCTTATAATCATATTTTCAGAAATAACCTTTCCACAAAAGAAATTTAGATATAGCTGTAATAACATAATTGAAAACGAAATTTATATTCAGTCTGACTTAAAAAGTTGAATAACCCCTATAAAAAATATTATAAACATCAAACATTTTTTCAACTTTCCTGGTACTTATTTATTACTAAAAACTAAGTGTTCATATTTCCATGATTTGTAAATGTTTCTAGCAAGGTCTATGTACCATAGCAAGGCCAACTGTTAAATTTTTGATTGGCCTTACATTGAACCACTGGCTTTCATAGGAACACTATTTCCTATGCCTTCAAAGGAGCATGGCCTTCCATGGTCCACTCACCTTATGATCAAGCAGCTATATCATCTCAAAATGATTTTAGTGCTATACAAATTTCTACAAAATATGTTTTAATTTATCTTTCAGTAGTAATATGAAACATATCTAAAAGCAAAATAGCTATAATTGTCCTCTTTGTGTAGGGTCTGAGGCAAACTTTAAATTGATAATCAAGTCAAGTAGAAGCGTAATATGGGTCATTTTTCAAAAAGTAACTTTTCTGTCACATGCCTTTTACAGTAAAAACTTTAAGGAACAATTCATTTAACAATGATGTTTAATTTTATCAAAATATATCTATTTAAATCTGCCAACAATTTTTTAATAATAACTTTTATTTTAATATATTTTTGGTTCACAATATGGGAATTCTCACCTCTGTGGCATGTCACACACCTTGTGTGACTGTTTATGTTGCTTAATAACTTGTTTAATCATAAGTATATACTTATTTATTGATTATTCCTTTCACAAGCATCTCAAATACTAATCGTATATTTAATTTTTTAATATTGTGTTTTAGTTCGTTTTAGTAGGACAAGACGTCATGTCACACAATAAATTCTCACCTCCATTAATTTAAACACAAAATGCCATTCCTCATTAACACGTGGCAGTAACAACATCAAATTTTATTTTTCATGATTCAAGGGAGCCCCGTTTCTATTTTCAGCCATTGCTGAAGTTGTGAGATTTTTGTTGAAAAACAAAAAGATAGATTTTGCTTCAAAAACTTAGTATGGTTATTCTGACTTCTCACCTCCATGAACTTGAATTTCAAGGATGTAAATTAACGTAAAAAAAAGAAGTGAACATGTTTTGATATGCTTAACAAGTGCAGATTGTAGCAAAAGAAAAAAAAATTCCGCCTGAAGAATGTATCTATTAGGCCTATATTAAAGGAAAATTCCTCACCTCCGTGACAGCCCTTTTCAATGTCATTATCTCTGTGGTGAAAATAAATGATGGAGGAGAAATACATAAATAGGCATTCTACAAAAATTAAAAACTGCCAGTATATCCTCAAATTTACTAAATACTATTTTTTAACATATATTTGAAACTACTAATTAAGGCATACTTTAATTAAGAGAGCTTAATATTTTCACTAATCATTAAAATAGCTGATTGTTTACACAATTAACAAAATTACTACTTTGATATTAAATTGGCCTCCCTTTTTAAAGATTAAAAGTTTTTTTCTTTTTTTTTTTTTAATTTCTATGAATAAGGTATTTCTTTATTTTTTTATTTATGAGTAAATTAATTGCAATTTAGCTGGGCCATTGGTTTATGGTTACTTCTAGTAAGTAACACTTTTATCTAAGAACAAAAAAGAAAACTAAAGGTTTCGAAATTGAAAAATATTTGTGCTCAAAAGTTACTTTTTCTGGAGAATGACCCATATAAGTCTACTCAACAGACATGATTTCATACCGAACCAAAACATTGTGTGGCGCATAGAGAACCATGTAAACAAAAAAATTACCTATTGTCCCAAGTTGGCCACCCAGTTTCAAAGTTACCATGTTTTACTGTAGTTATATATAATCAAACAGATATATCGTCTCAATATGATTTTAGTGGCCCATCAATTTTGACAAAATGTGTTTCAATTTATCCTTCAGTAGTAATATGAAACATATCTAAAAGAATAAGAGCTATGATTGTCTTCTTTGTCCAGAGTCACCTCATACTGAGGGAAACTTTGAATTGATAAACATCAAGTCAGTTTTTCGTTATATCAGTTGCAATTTTACATTGTTTATAAATTTTTACTGTATAAACATGTAGTTTTCATTCTGCTATAACTAAGATCCATGGAAAATCCCTAACCATTAAAAACTGAAGCAGCATAATTTCCCAAAATCATGATACGCATTGAAATACGTACTGAATAAAAGTTTCGGGAGCAGAAACTTGTTAATTACTCAAAATCTGCTATTTACACTTTCATTTAATTACATTTTCTGTAAAAAACAGAAGAAAGAAAACCTAACTCTTGAAAAATTCCTGAAGATTTCATTAGGTCATAAGTGCAATAGTTGGTTAATGTTATTCAGAAACAGCAAATTTAAATACCTTCTTACAAATTATGTAATTTCATTTTTAAAAAAAAGCATGGCATTCAGAATTATAAATACAGTTAACTTTGAACACTAAATTTACCTGGACTGAATAGAACTATAGCTTTTAGATAAGCGTATTCATGTTCATCAACTTGAAGTCTAAGCATTGAGTTGACAAACTCTTGCAATTTGCAAATATGATCAGTGACTTGCTTCACTCTTGATGCTGACAAGCGATCTAGAAAGTCAAATAATGCATTATGATAAATTGTACATATTCTTAGTGAAATGTGCAAACTTAAGAGTATGCATGATTTAGATTTTAAACATAAAAAACAATGAACAGGAAATATGCAAGTATTCATATAAAGTAATGATTTTAAGAATGCTTCGATAAATTCCCTGAAATTCGATTATGTACACTGGTGTGCAAAAATTAAGGACGAGACAGTTTTTTCAATATAACTTTGTACAAAAGCTTTCCAAATCAACACATTTAATACCGTAAGATCCCCAATACGTAAGACATGTGTAATGTAAGCAACACTTACTAAAAGAGAAATCAGAGGGATAAAAAGAAGCTTTATTGAAAAAGTAGCATGGAGCGCAATGCGACTGAAGGCCGAAACATCCCTGTGATGGGTGTCCAACAAGAAACATCCAGTCTTTAGTAGGGGATATGATCTCCCCCGACTGCTAGGCAGGTTTCACAGCGTCTGCCTATGCTGAGAATGAGGGTGTCAATGAGTTGTTGAGGCATTGCTGCCCATTCGTCTTGCAGCGCCAATCGAAGCTCCCGGATCGTTACTGGTGGTAAGGTACGAGCTGCCAAGCGTCTGCCTAGAAAATCCCATACATGCTCGATGGGATTGAGATCCGGTAGCTACTGTGCGATGACATGGTGCATTGTCGTCCATGAAAAGGAACTGCGGACCCATAGCGCCTCTAAAAAGACGCACATATGGAAGAAGAATCTCGTTACAATAACAGGTCTCGTTGACTGAACCTGCGTCGAAGATGTGAAGGTCTGTACGATTACCAAGCATGATGCCTCCACAAACGAGAACACCGCGACCTCCATACCTGCCCCTTTCAATGATGTTCGAGGGATGATTGCGGCTTCCCCGCTCTCTCCAGATGAGTATGCGATGAGAATTGCTACTCAGACTGAATCTGCTCTCATCTGTAAAGAGTACTCGTCCCCATTCATTGTCTCTCCAATTCCGGTGTTCCCGGCACCACAGAGAACGCCTTCTCCGATTGGCAGGCGTTAGAGATACACACCGTATAGGGCATCGTGCAAACAGACCCCACGGTGCAGTCTTCTGGCCACAGTAAAACGCGATATCGGTCGTCCAGTCGCCTGTATCGTGTGTCTAGCGATTTCTCCCACTGTCTGCCGCCTGTTTCTTCTGGCCTGTAAGACAATATACCGGTCATCTGCGGGTGTGGTTCCTCGTGGACGACCACTACTGAACCCCCGGATAGCTGTTCCTGTAGTTTTAAATTGTCTCCAAAGTCGTGAAACGATGCTGTGAGCAATTCCAAACTCTGCAGCCACACTTGTCACACTGCGGCCTTCCTCCAACTTCCCAATGGTTCGACCTCGGGTAAAAGCAACCAGATGTCGTTTAACAGATTGATTATTCGCCATTTCTTGCTGAGGCAGCAACTCGGTGTGATTTTAACTGCTATACGGCGTGCAATCTCTTTGCCAGAAATACTGATCTTACACCAACAACATGCTTTATACTACTCAGACACTCCCCCATTACGTCTGCCTGCATATCTGCGCATGTGCTACCGTACATCACCTTACTTAATCTCCTGATTGGTCTTTCTGTCCGCTCTGCCTCTTCGTTCAGCTGATATGCTAATTTTTCGACTTCGTCCTTAATTTTTGCACACCAGTGTACTTCAAGGATCTTACGATTTTTTTCTTGAGAAATAGCTTTGAACAAAGACAATAATTTCCACCTAAGGGAGCTAGAATTTGTAGACAAGCATTCAGTTGACAAGAAAAGAATATTATGATTTTGGCTGCTTAGCAAATTAAAGTATAAAAATAAGAGAGCTTTAAAAAATACCTGTTGCATTTATGGCTAAGTTGGAACATTCTTGATTACTTAGCAGATAAACATAAGAATAACCTTTTTGATGTATAAGTAAGCTTTTGTCTTCTGTTTCTAGATTAGATTCCAATGTTTAGGGAATTTCATTTTATGACTGCAATTTCCCCTCCCTTATCCAAAAATGCAGAGGGGTGTAAAAAGTCAACTTGGAAACAAGGTAAAATCTCAGTCTATTATTATTAAGTGTGTAATTATTAAGTGCATAACAAACAACATTCTGATATGCAAGTGCACCATTTCGAATCCCCCCCCCCCCCGTCCCGGGGAGTGAGGCAAAGGGTATAATACTCGATGTAAATTACACCATAAAAAAGAAAAAGCCGTGTCGACTTGTATGTAAATATATTAATTTCCCAAAGCCGGGGAGGGCGGGGGGGGGGGGGGCAATTGAGTCCCTTCCCTTACTAACAGGCCAATAGATATGTTTTCTAAATTTGTATAATTGTACATGTTAGAGTCTGTAGTTAGATCTAGAATAAAAAGTGATCTCTAACTTATGCATTGGTGAAAGATATTGCAAGAAAAAAACGTGCATAAATGAGACATACACCTAATGCAAACAAAATCTTAGAAATGATATATGACAGCAAAAACATACTGAAAATCACCTTACAATATATGAGGAGGTATCTAGCCTACTTAACGAGTAAATCTAGGATATATGAATTGCTAAAAAAAAGAAAAATACTTAAATAAAATTGATTTCAAAATTAAAATATAGCTTCTTCATTTACTTTTTCAGTGCGAAAAGAAAATGGAAATAGAAAATTTCATTTTTTCCCTTGAAAACAATGTATATAGTTTGGAACACAATATTTTTAAATTCAGATATCAAATGCACTTTAAGGAATTCTTTTTATCTCTGCAACAAATACGACATAAAACTTCATAAAATGCCTTATCAACATACAGTTGAAATTATTAGTATTCGATGTTATTTGTAACAACCGCGAATAAATAAAATTGTGAAAAAAAAATCAATGTACGCATATCTATACTTTAAAAACTATTATTTAATAAAGTATTCCTACTGTTTCATTATTGCTAATACACATCTTGTACTTGTGGTCTAATAACATTGAGAAAATTTTTGCTTACTTCTTAAAATTTATCATTTTGCAAAAAAAAATCCTTTTTCTTTCAGTTATTTTTAGGCCTACGAAATTTTACCATTCACATAATCTCAGTTAAAAACGATAGTGCAATTAGTATATTGCCATTTTCTGGGCGCATCTATTGGGCTTTCTACAACCACATAAAATGTGGAACAATTTCTGAAGGGAAAAAAAAGTTTTTAGTGAAGAGCTCAGAAATTTTTGTTTGTCTTAGCCGAAACTTGCATTTTAATGCAGGTGTTATGCATGAAATTTGTAGTGTATTTAAACAGCAAACCAAACTTTACTAACAGAATGTTCGTTATAGCTGTGATTTCATATTAAGAGAGTTCAACTGTATTATGAGACATATTCTGAATCAATTTTTTTATTAATATCAAAAGAAAATAAGTTTTCATGCACAAATACATTCAGAAAATAACAGTTTGTACAATGATTTTTCATTTAGAGGTTCCTTAACTTTAGTATGACTTTCCTTAAAAAAAATTAATAAGTCACTACAAATAAACTTCCAATATGTCCATTCAACAACTTTCCTTATGATATTGTCATTGTACCAGCGGTTTATTGGGAGGGGGCATATACCCTTTATAATGCAGAAAATTTCTTTTTTTCACAATAAAAAACTATATCCTTCCCACAAAATTTAAACACATCCCCCTTCAAAAATATTTTCTGGTTATGCCAATGTTTTGTACAGTTGCTCAGAAGCAACAAGTGTTTTCTTTTGTTGTTGACGAGCAACAACAATGGTTGGTATTTGTCATAGGTGCTTTATTTTTGTGAATAACCAAAATAAGTGTACAAGAATGATGCACAACTCTCTTTTCACTATATACTTTCAAACATTTTGTGTTTATAAACTTCATGCCTGAAAACAGAGGTACATATTTCAGCTGAGGAAAAAGAATCTTTAAGAAAACAGATAAGTAATTTAATTTTTGGAATTTTAGTAATAGATAAAAAGTCAAGCTGTTGACAGAGAAAAGTATTCAATTACGCAGAATGTAACAAACACACATTCCAAGCACTGTTGTTGCTAATTCTTAAAGTTTATTTCTGAAATTTAGATCAAGATGATAAATTTTAACTTAATTATCTTTAAACAGATCATAAAGCAACAGTTATGTACAACAAATAATAAAATAATACGTACCTTGCTGAACACTGGACTGTAAATGGCTGACAATAGCAGTAAAAATAGTCTTCACAGACATTATTTGGGAACATTGAGCTAATCCTAATGTAAACAGTTCACTCCAACAGCTTCGAACCAGTGTAGCTTGAACTTCTGGTCTATAGAAAGGTCAGAAAAAAAATCACAAAATAGAAACAAAATAAATAGATGAAAACAAAATTTAACTATTTTTGTGAAATTGTTTAAATGAATGAAATCATGTCATTATCATTGTACACAATTATGCATTTTGAAGAATTACTTTTTACTTTATATGAACAAGTGTAAAACAGGGATCTATATGTTGCCATTTATATAACATAAAAGGTGGTTGTTTGTTTGTACAAGGAAAATGGTTAAAGTCTAGGAACATAAAATTTGGCACAATTTTCCCAATAACTACCTAACTTTTAGTGTGAAGCCCTGGGATTGCTGTACAGCATGGGAGAAGTAATAGTTTCTTTTTATGAATGGCATACTGGTGTAATTTTTGTCAAAACAGACCTCTTGGTACAGGTTTTTGTTAAAGTAATAAAACCGTTTGAGCCTGACTTTTGCACGATAAAAATTTAACCATGAAATTGTTATGTCAAAAAATGCTAAAAGAAGTGTAAAAAGAGTTTTTGAATATTTCTGTTTCCCAGGAAACTCCAGGACAATGTTTCTCAACCTCATTCTCAACTGGGACTACTTGTCCTAACCATCTAGTATATTATACTAAAGTTCTTAACTGCATATGGTAAAATCATAAATATTAAATAAAATCATTGGATATTTTATTCTTACAATGCAAGTTACAGTACAATCCAACATATAAATGTTTCATAAAATTGATTTCAGTACCATAAACGCGACTACTTTATTCCTAGGGTCCTTCTTTGGTCCAAACAAAGAAAAAGATATAATGCTCTCTGTTAACCTTCAGAAAGAAACTTTTCAATTTCGACAGTATCCGTTAAGAGCGGCCCAAAGCTCTCAGTTATGAATACCAAGCACTTTGATAGCTCTCCACAAGGAATAACACTAGTGGTTTCGTGTCCATTCTGCTAACAATGTGTCTTAATAATCTCTCAAACTTTTAAGTATAGAAGCAGTTCCATATCTGCTAAGAGTTTGGTAAGTACCTATCTATGAACATTTTTTAATACTTTATAATGCAGTATAGTTATTTTTCTTATATATTTCTTATATATTAATTATATTTCTTATATATGTTAAGGTTTTATTTAAAAATTTCACAATGAGAACATATCTTGAAATCTAAAAATTACAATCAACCATAGTAAAATAAAAATATAAAGTATCTGCAAACAAAAGTAAAAACTATCGGCAGGTATGAAAATCAATACACATTGGGTAGGCAAAATGCTTAACCAGACAATGCCTTTTGCTTTCAATCATGTATCTATGAAAGAAAAAAGAGAATTTTTTCATTAATTTTATCACCTATTTTGAAGATAATCAATGTTTAATATTGATATTAATTTACAATTATCAGGTGATGTACATGTCTATAGCAAATATATATCTGCATAGCAGTAAAAGTATTTGCACATGGCGTGTGTAATAGTGTGTGTCTGTATTATCTGCCGCTGTGACCTACTTTACCCCAGTATAAAGCTTTAAAAAATTTCCTAGGGGGATTTTAAAAAGAAGAGTTAAAAAAGTTAATAGCAAACCTCTAAAAGGAAAAACACAAGAAAAACTCGAAAACTCTCATCAACGGATAAAGAGAGTGATTATAGCCTCAATTCATCAGGACAAAGTGACATGATTTTTACTATGGAAGATGACTAGGAAATGGAAATTTTTTGAGCTCCAGATGAAGTCTGTCCAAATGCATCTACATCTTACAAATTTTTGGAAATTTGTTGGCAAGTTTAGGGAATTTTGCTGTTGTAGAACAGAATGGCATGAGGTTTCCAGGGGGTAGCTGTTGATATGAGGGGTAAGGAACTATTGCTGAGTGCATAGAACACACATGCAAGTTTTGGAAGTGACTGATAATTAAGGGTCCTTTTTTGACAAAACACCATTTGTAAAACGAAGTTTTTCAACCTTCAAAATTAACAAAAAGATGATTGTTTCCCATCAGCAGTTTGTGAGACGGGGCCTACACTTAAACACACATGGGAAGAAAAAAAAAAAAAGATTTTCTTTTAACAAATATATATAATTCAAATGCAATGCAAAGAATGTATTTTTCTTTCAAATAAATAGATTTTCATATGAACACAAGCCTTTCTTTGGCGTTCTGATTAATTATACAATGATTTTAAACAGGGAAAACCATCTTGGGACAAAGTAACACAAATGCAAAGGTGACATTGGTCGAGAGATGCCCCTCCCCCCTAACAGTAAGGGTGCACCCCCTAAATATTGCACACACCCCCTCCAAAAATGAGAAAAATACCCCTAAAACAACCCCTTCCTAAAAATTTCAAAGGCACAGTCTGCACCATGACTACAGGGGTGCCCTAGGTGGGCACCCCTGCATTGGCCAAATAAAAAACTGAAAAGGGTGATAACACTATGAAAAAAAGATAATTATTCAAAAGTTCAATTCAGAGTCTTCTAGATGTGTAAAAAAATTCCACAGATTTGAATTGATTAGAAATAGGAATCGTAACAAAGTATTGAGAGAGAAAAGATGAAAAAGTATTCAAAATGTGAGACAAAGTAACCCATATTCACAGTTTTAAAAAATAGAAAAGTCTTTGTTTCTGTATTTTATAATGAACAGTAGCTATAGGGTTTCCTCTGGGTTTGTTGCACAAGAAATTGGTTCCTTTCATTGTTATCTAGATCTTTTCAGACCTGTCATTTCGAAGATTTCTAAAGGGAGGGGTATACATTCAGTGTAAATTTATCAAAAAACAGCAAAAACCATTCCCACTTACATGTAAACACAAATTATCCAAAGCCAGGGGGAGAGGGGCAAATTATCCCCTAAATTATGAGCCTGGTCTTATGTGCTGTAAAATATTAAATAAATAGACAAATCATAATTTTTGTAATCGGCATCCTCAAAAACGTAAGTACACCATTGCACTGCCAGAAGGCAATTGAAGAACAGCACTCAGTATTTCCGTGTCTTAATTTTACTACTCTCATAAAACTCACTTACACATCTAGTCCAGTCATATTAGACATTAAAATCGCAAAACACGATGTAGTTTTGATTTTTTAATATGTTATTTGGGTCAGTTAGGGTAGTGTAAATCTAAGTTTGCAGTTTTCGAAAACCTGTGCTCACTGTGTCATTTGCGAAAAACTGCAAAAACTTCGAACTTTTTTTAATTTTTCCTTGATAACTCTGAAACAATTCAACTTTTGATGCTAAATGTGCATACCAGTTTTAAAGCACATTAAATTTTGAACAATTTAAGCTCAAGTAGGGTTCTGTACGACCAATAGTTTAGGAGATATCGTACTTCCAAAACTGGCCATTTTTGGCGAAAAATGAAAAAATTATGCTTTGATCACATTCCACGCCAAATATGGACATGAATTCCCACTTTAATCGAAAAAACCTGGATATACTGATATAGTGCATTTAATTTGCTTTCATTTAAGCCAAAAACGAAGTCTGTAGATGCAATAGTTCTTTTACAATCGCAAAATAAACAAATAATCAGAAAATTCGATTTTTGAAGAAATGAGACAAAACACTTTTCAATACAATATGGAAGATCCTATTCTAAAAAAAGGTGGGCAATGAATGATATAAGACTCTAATGTGTGTTTATATAAGTTATGTGTGCTGGCAAAACACGGCGGTTAAGAAAAAAATAAATAGGCCAATAGTTGACAGTCCTGTGCAGGTAACGCAAACATTCCTTCCCCTACTTATTTATGCATTTCACATTGATGAATTTTCGGCCGTAATTCATTTTTGGACTGGAAACCGAGTTTGGTTTTGAATAGATAATATTTTTGAATAAAAGATTTTCAGTACAAAACACTTCCCATTAGAATGAGAGAAATATAAACAAAAGAAAAAAACAGAATGATTTCAAAAGGGTGAAACTATTTACATGTTAGTTTTATCATTAAAACATATCTTAGAAATTAACTACACTTAATATCTTGATAGTATGGTGCCTTTGATGGGTACGATCATACTCCGGAACTGGAAAAAAGAAGGATAGGTCGATTTTTTTTTTCATTTTTCTGTTTTTATTTTTGTCGGTTAGAATGGCAAAGATATTGTGTGAAGTCTTTTCAAATGGCAGATTGCACAAAGCTGAGCAGCTAAGATCAGTTTTGCAACAACAGTATACTCCCATATATCCCTTCTTGCACTAAGAAAAAATCTGAAAAGGATGGGTGAGGCTGGATTGTTTAATGTAGTGATTGGTGACAAACCAATATCAAAATTTATGTTGGTCTTCGACCAACTCCGTTCTGAGGTGTCCTTCTCCCGTGCCAACCATTTGTTTACTTGTCGGTACCTGCGATACAAATGGAATGAAGCTACTCTTTTGGTTGAAGACTAACAAAGACGATTCCCAATTGCATTAGATGCTGCTTTGAGGAACAGATGGAACTGAATACTGTCGCAGAATATCGGGGGGGGGGGGGAGGGGTGTCTCATTTCCATACAGAGCAACCAGCTCCATCTCTATAACTTCAGCTAAAGCTTCGGGAATCACTTCAGGAAGGAAAGCTATGGTGGCCAGGTCAACCTTATACCAGTTTGTTTGAACAACATCGCACAGTTATGCTTTTCTTAGCCAGACATGGGAAGATGTGGTATCACATCCACTAACTGCGTGAAGAAAAAGTACGTATTTAAGAGTCATTCCATTTTTCCTCTGTTGAAAAAAAAAGTATAAAGCTGAATACAAATTAACTGGACTTGGGCACTTTTCTGGAAGGAAATATTTTGAATGTTTAAGACAAAAACAGCACAAAAAAGTAGATCCACATCCTCTTCATCATCGATTACAATCTGTTGAAATGTACTTTATTCAATGGCGGTTCAGTTTCTCTAGTTGTTTTTATCTTTTAAGCCCTCAAGTCCAAACCTAGGGAGCAACATATCATTGAGGTGTCATTTATTACACTATTTGGAAAAGCGTTTCATCAGAAGCACTCTGATGTTGAGAAGTCAAATATAATCAGAATACACTAGCACCCAGTCGTTCTGATGTATCTGAAGACGCTAAACACGTCCCCCAGTCATTCCAGTTTTCCAAAATAATTTAACATGAACATAATTCATTAAATTCACCGAAAAAACACACAACTGAATTGTTTAATATGTTACAATTATGAATTAGTTCTTTCAGGCTCTCCTTTAGTTTCATTAGAACCAGTTCATTTATTACACATGTATGCTCACAAACTAGGCGAAAATTTATTGATTCGCAGAACCGTGAAGTTTCTTCCAATGTACATAAAAATCCTTTGAACTCATCCCGTTTTTCACATCTCTTGTAAATAAAGGTGAGCATTTTTTGCGTAGAAATCGAGACCTGCTAAGTGAAAAAGTGGAAGCATTTTGGTTAATGTTTCTTGATGCATCTCTATTTTCCATACTTTCTGTTTGAATGATTTTTCAATAAGTATAAACGTTCGACAATATTGCCCTTAAAGTGTATAAGGGGTACATTTTCCATCCTAGGTTTCCTGCAGAAGCTTTACGTTTGATATAAGGAACCTGGACAGTTTCATTTGCTTTTGCAAAAAGAATGAGTGAACTTTCATTTTTATTTATTCTTTGTTTCTTTTCTCGTCCATCTTGGGATATTTAAATCTCATTACAAATTTGTCTGATACCAAAATTATTCTCCATTCAAAATAAAATTGGGTGGATAGTTTTCCAGCTGAAAAATGAAATACGGCTGAAAATTCATCAACGTTAAACACATAGATACGAATGCTTACGTTTTTTGCATAGGGCTGTCAATTATTGACCTATTTAAGTTTTTTATAACCACCGTGTTTTTCCAGCACACATATGTATATAAACAGGGATTAGAGTCTTATTATATCATTCTTTGCCCCGCCTTTTTTTAGAATGGGATCTTCCATATTGTATTGAAAAGTGTTTTGTCTCATTTCTTCAGAAATCAAATTTTCCAATTATTTGTTTGTTTTACGATTGTAAAAGAGCTATTGCATCTAGACTTTGTTTTTGGCTTAAATGAAAGCAAATTAAATGCACTATGACAGTATATCTAGGTTTTTTCGATTAAAATGGGAATTCATGCCCATATTTGGTGTGGAATGTGATGGAAGCATAATTTTTTCACTTTTCGCCAAAAATGAACAGTTTTTGATGTATCTCCTAAACTATTAGTCGTACAAAACTCCACTTGAGCTTAAATTGTTGAAAATTTAATGTGCTTTAAAACTGGTATGCACATTTAGCATCAAAAGCTGAATAGTTTCGGAGTTATCAAGGAAAAACTAAAAATAGTCAGAAGTTTTCGCAGTTTTTTGCGAATTACGCAGCGAGCACAGGTTTTTGAAAACTGCAAACTTAGATTTACACTACCCTAACTGACCCAAACAACATATTAAAAAATCAGAACTACATCGTGTTTTGCAATTTTAGCCCTTTTTTTTGTAATAATATGACTGAACTAATCTTTTGTTTTGTAGTAGAAAGTAACTTGATTCCTAACATTTGACTTCATTCTCTTTCAATAAGAAGCAAGCAATTTCAAAATTGACCTATTTGCGCTATTTTTAATAAACCATGTGCAATGTTTTTATAGGGAAGATAACACAAAACCAAAAACCAAAACTACTGACATCACATAGGTTTCATCACCTGTGCATGTGGGTAATTTATAACTATGTTTTAATGTGCATTTGACGCTATTTAGTTAATTATTGTACATAGAAATTCACTTAATTCCATTCAAATTGGAATTAAACATTTTTTTTTTAAGTGGCCACATTTAAAATTGTGGGAATGGTCAATTTTTTTCCTCGGGATAGAGTAAGACCAGTTGTAAAAAAATAAGGAGGTGAGACATTAGGAAAAACAACGTTGAAAATAAGGACCACCCAAATATATATGTGTGTTATTGTGAAAGTTAAGAGGGTTACTCTTTCAAAACAACTCTTTTTTTTTCTTTTCCCTTTATAACTCTGTATTTTTTGTTTTGTTTTTGAGAGCTTTGAGATATCTACATTGTTCTGGAAATTACAATTTTTTTGAAATTCAGAAACTAGTTCGTATGATAAAAGTGGTATCAATATTGACTCATAAAATTTTTGTTGAATAACAACTGCTTGTACATGTTGTAAGTGTGAAGAGCACATATATAAAAAAAAATGTTGTGAGAAGAGTTATCAGAATGATTTTAACTTTTAACCCCTTGAGGACCAGCGCTCGGAAAACGAAGCGCAGCTACGGGACCGAACGTTCTGAAATGGAACGCCGCCATCGGCCCGAGCATTTACAGCAGTTAAGCCTAACTGAACAAAAATATTCATATAAAATCAGCATCTCAAAATAATGGCTTGAAATTTTAATTTTGTTTAACCGACTCACGTATTTGCACGTAATATCACGTTTTGTTAAAAAGCCCGCAAGACGGACTTGCACGTAGAAAACTGCCAGAAAAAAAGCTACCTCCAAAAGGCCCAGGCCGTGAAATTCCTTCTTCGTTTCCCCTCTGATCTCCCGGGGAGAGAGGCGTTGCTTTATCTTCCCCTTCTACACGCTCTGTTAACTCCGAAAGGACACTTGTAAAACCTTTCATTTGTACCTTACTATTGAAGTTGTAATGAACATCTCGGTGGAGACATCCTAACATTTTATTTTGGATTATTTTATTAATTTTTAGGAGCTTTGATGAAGTCGTATTTGAATATGTAATATGAAATCATTGGAATTTATATCATACAGTCAACTATGACTATATCAGTCAACTATAGACGTAATAAATCAGTAGCTATATAAAAGAAGTAACTAATGTTAATTGGAAAAAGTTCTTGAAATAAGTTTAATAGCAATCATCATCATATAAAAGCCAAAATCTGTAATCGAATAACGCTCTAACGTCACCAAGACTGGAAGTCGCGCCATAGAATGCAAGATGGTGTTACTTTGATCTTGGAGCACTTAAAATTTAGTAATTTCATTTATAATTTGATAATAGTTTTTGGCAACACTTGACGAGTAGAGCAGTGCTCGATTTTGTGTGAGAAGGTTTTACTATTTAAAATCCAATAAGTGAATTCGTGAAACATTCAGAAGAGGGAACTTGGTTGTCCGTTTTCAACTCAAGCCATTATGCAAAACAAGACGCATGTTTTATTTTGCTAAGCGTTTTGTAAAAAGTCAACTTATACTACAGTGAAATCCCGTTACAATGAACTTCAAAGGACCCTGCAATTCCTTCGTTATAATGGGAGTTTGATTGCAATGGAATTTACGCCTTGCAATGGCAATTAAAGGAGGAATAAAGGAGGAATTTCAGAAATAAACATTTACTTTGCTAAAACAGATATTTTGTTGCATTGCTATTCGTAGTAACGGGATTTCACTGAATAAAAATGTAACGTGTAACTACAAAAGTATGTATCTCCAGTTCCAATTTTTTCGTTTATGCGACTTTTTCTCTCATTGCAACAACGTCATGAGTTAGAGAGTTTGAAAGTGGCCCTCTATTTTCTTTTTTTAAGTAGCGCCAAACTTACTGCCCTCGAACCACATGTGGCCCTCGAAGCTGATCAACCTGGTCCGAATCTAAAATTATATTTTGTTAGCTTCCAAAACAACCGATTCTATTTATTCGGCACTCTAAAAAGCAGGTGGAAACTTCATATCAATTAAAAAAGCTTGAAATAGTTGATAAAAACAATTCTTGGTTTGAAAAATTCTTTCCTTTTGAGCGTTTTCCCATGGTATCTAGAAAATAAAATTGAGAATATTTAGCTTTTGTATGTGTTCCGGGCCGAGAAATTCATTTTTGTATGATAATATTTTTTTTTTTTTAAGATACTTGCTTTTACAGCCATAAGTTTCAAATTACTTCCCCAATACTTTCTAATTAACAAGTAAATCTAACTGGCATTTGACACATAAAAACAGCCATGCAACTTCGTATGAAAAAAAGGAGAAATTCGCACCCGTCAAATTATGATAGGAGATTTTCTAAATTTGATAATACGAGGTACATCCAGGGTTCGTGATTTTTTTTTTTTTTTTTTTTGATTTAAATCGGTTTTTTTTTATTTAAATGATATTATTATTATTTTTTTTTAATTCTTTTTTTTTGATTTTTTAAAAATCTTTTAAATTCTGTGAGTATTAAGTATTTTACATTTATTAATATAATATATTTCATACTACAGATGAAAAAGCAGCTTTTTAGCTATTTTCATTTCATGGCAGTAACTATTTTTAACAATAATTTAAGTGGATCCGTTTACACCAATGCATGATTAAAATTAAAAGTTATCCCTCCCCCCCCCCAGGCTACAACCACCAATCTTTCAACTATAATTATAGGAAACAGAATACCACCACTTCCTAGAATTGTAATTTTCATACTTTTAAGAAGAAAAGATTCTTAAAATTTGGCAGTTTTCTATGTTCCTCAGCTTAGAGTCAAAAAAAGTTCAGAAATTGATTCAATTGTTCTATTAGGATGAAGGCAAAAAAATAAATAAATAAAATAAAAACCCTTGATATTAAAGCAATCTGAACTAATGAATCCATTCAGCTTACTTTTAAAAATAGGAAAAATACTTTAAATATTCAATATTTTTTAAAGATTTATTAATTTTCAATATTTTAATTTCAAATTTTATTATTATGTTTATCTTGCATGCTGTCAAATATTCTGAAAATTTATTAACAGTTGACGGAAAACTCTGCCTACTATGAACCGAAAATCTTAAAATAAAATTGGCATTTTTGAAATAAATGCTTATATCTCCGTGGGTATAAGAGATACTTTCACAAAAGTATAAAAATCGATTCTACATAGTTTGCACAGTGCTGGCTAAAAAAGAAATATCTCAAAATTTGGTTAACAATTAAAAATTTTACATAACTTTTTCTTGTCGTGATTTTACTTGGCATGCTCCCTTGTGAATTGGCCGAATACCAAATATTCGTCCACAATCTAGACGAATATTCGGTATTCGACCAAATAACTACGAAGCATGCCAAGTAAAATTATAAAAAGAAATTTGCATGCAAAGGTTTTAATTGCCAACTAAATGTAAAGACTTTTTTGTCGGTACTGTATTATGTACGTTAATTTGGTTTGCTTTTTAGTTACATTAAAATTTCGCTCACAATACGTGCGTAAAAGTGAAATTCTCGACTAAGACGAACAAACACTTCTGATCTCTTCACTGAAAACATTTGTAATTGAATACCAGTAAACAGTGGTGACTCGTGGGAGGGGCCAGAGGGGACCCGGGCCCCCTCACTTTTTTCAGGCAGTAATTTATAACATTTATTTATTTTAAATTTTTTTTTGTGCGAAAGTGCTTGAAATAAAAAAGAAATAGAAAACTGGATTGTACCGTATTTTCCTGCGCATAAATGCGGGAAGGGGGGGGGGCGAGTGCGTCCATTATCAAGCCCCCTCACTTTTTCAAGGCATGAGCCGCCACTGCCAGTAAATAGTACAATCGTTAAGTATATCAGTACTGTATGTACGGGGTGGATTTTTAGGGTTCAAACCACCTTCGAAAATTTTCAAGCCATTCCAAAAAATGCTTTTTATTGCTTTTTTTGCTAAAAAATTTGTTATTACTATATATTTCATTCATTTATTTATTTTCACACCTCACTTGAAAAAAATACACAATTGTTATTAAAAGAGTGAAAACTCACGACTTTTATCTTCAGTATTTATTATTTATATTGTAATTATTGCGAATATTCTTTTTTTCCGAAACGATACAGCGAAGCAAATTTTCCTTCAAATTTTAAATACTTGACTCACGCTGACAAAAAGATTAAAATTCTTTAAATTTGAAAGTGCATTTCCATTATCTAACGTATCTTATTCCTTAAAAAATGTGACTTAAAGAGGCATCACTTCGAATGCGCGTATTTAAGTTTTATAAAGACATTGAATAGTTTATCAGAAAAGAAGTAGAACGAATTGGATTTCTTTCCTTCATTTACGAGATAAGTCATTTTTTACATTAGTATATTAATGTCGTTGAAGCAGCATCTCTCCTTTAAATAACCTATTGTAACAAAAATCAATAAATAAACAAATTAAATCAAACTTCATTGATCATATAAATTTAACGAGAAATAGGTTAGGTAAAATCCTCCCCGAAATGAATGCCTGATTACGGTCCTAAAATATGTATTAGAAGTACGTATGAGAATTATGAAAAAAATCCTTACAACTTTAACTATAAAAGATTAGAAGAAATTTTCACGGAATTATTATTTTGAAAAAAATGCATAATAGTGGAACTGCTCAATGTCTTATTTGGAATTTTTTTTCTAACTCCCAACCCCTTCCCATCTGCCGTGTTTTACATTAAATATTTATCGAATTACTATCGTCTGTAACGTTTATTTTTCTTTGTGTTAATTTAATGTCGTCAGCGTTATCTAGTTTCTCTCTCTCTCTCTTGTTTATAATTGTAACAACAAAAGAAATTAGACGGAATAGTGGAAATATTTTTATGGAATGTGAAAATGTTGACGATGTTTTTCTCGCCCGTTGTTGGCGAAAAATTAAATATTTCATATTTTAAAGTAAATAATGTGCTTGCTTAATTTTGTTTTAACCATACAACATTTTTCGCAGAACAAAAATTGCGAAAATTGACCAATATATTATTTGATTATCCGGTGAAATTATTTGATTAAGTGAGGATCCTTTACATTGTATCTATGGAGAAATATTTGATCCAGAAAAGCTTTATTCGTATAGGCGGTGAAAATTAATAGTTTCTGAACGGAAAAATGTACTGTAATTTATAAAAATATGGTTCAACAAAAAAAATATTATTATTATTATTATTATTGTTAATACTTTTAAAAATTGGCTATCTTTTCTGATCTAAAATAATTTATTTTGGAGAAAACTTAAGAATTCTAAAAGACCTTTTCTTCATTGCAAGAAAATACAGCTATAGACTGAACTTCCACAACTCCACGTGGCTCTAATGAAGCGTAGAAGGGAAAGGAATGTGGGCGGAACTGAAACTTCACTTGTCATGATTCAAAAGGGATTATCTCCTTTAGACTCAACCTTGTTTCGTCTTGTTTGGGGGAAGGCATTCCACAGGTGAAAGTACGTGGCCACCAGAATGGCATTGTGAACTGGGAAGCCCTGTGCTAAAAAAAGCATTTTTTGGAAATTCCTGTTTTCGTGGGCGGGTTAAACAATGTACTACTGTTTACTAATTACTAATATAAAGACTATTACATTATTAGAAGGAACGAAATAAGTAGAATACTAAAACTTTAACCACGTGCACAAAATTAAATGATATGTGCACAAAAACAAAGTTAGAGTTTGACATCGTGAGTGTGGAATCAAAGAAAAAGAAATGTAGCAAAAAAATATGTTCCTTATGTAATTTTGATTAAAACAACTTAGGTCAACGAATTTAAACTAGTTATATTTCCCACGCGACAAGTTTCAAAACTGCTTCATAATTCACACGAAAACATTCCCTTTCACTCACTTCGCTAATCATTTTTATTGCCGTTTCCCATCCCCAAATGAAAAAGAATAAATACAGAAGAACAATATCAGAAAGGATTCAAAAATAATCATAAACTTCAGGCCTCTTGAACTCATTCCTGTACTCTCATTGAACGGGGAATCCCAAAAGTATGGAACACATACGCAAAAATATTTTAACCTTCCTTCCCTCCCCCATAATTTATTCAGCTAGATGTATATCTCTTTCAATTACTCGTAAAAAAAAGAGAAGCAACGATATAAGCAAGAGCAATTGAGACCTCATAAATCATATGCGCAGAGCAGTGATTCACTGTTGTTTACATAAAAAAAAAATCTATCCCATTGAGAGGCCCAAATAAGAAACTAAAGCGTGTACATGAAGGTCAAATACCATGTGACTCGAATATGATCAAAGTTATAGCCATTTAGCGCCATCTAGTATCATTTAAATATTCAATTCAATCGTTCCATTTCGAGAAAGCATATACGTGACGCTGGGACTACAGCGTCGATCAGAGCGCGTAGCGGATAAGTGACGCTGGGCTGATAGGAGAGGAATCGTTGCGTAGCGTCCGCGTGACGCTGGGTGCGAACGGGTTAAGATTAAATAATTATTTTTAAGTGAAAAACTTAATTCTCTGTTAAAAAGCAACGTAAAAGAATTAGAAACCATATGATACAGTTACTCAAATGTATTAACACTTATTTGATGCTCATGAACAGTAAAAGAGGTGAGAGTAAACTAGCTTTACATTCTTTCACAGTAGAAAAAACAATCATGTTAAACCATTAATACTAAGGTCTAAATAAGAGCCACAAATATTAGACAGTGACAATATTTATATATCTTTTTGAAATAAAACAATAAAGCACTTTACAATTCCTAATTAATAAAATGCTCTTGGAATACATACGGAAGTAACTGGAATGCTGATATAGATCTTGCCCAGTGAACTGATAAGAACAATAGGCGAGATCCACTTTCACAAATGTAGTGAACATTTAAATATGAAGATCCTGGGTTTGGTGTAGTTAAATGAAAAGCAACATGGGAGTCTAGAAGTAAAGGTCCTGAAAAAGGAAATTATTTGAATGAACATATACTTAAAATATAGAGTTTTCTAAATAATGAAATGTAGCATGCATTTGATTTCATACTACTTTTAGATAATTACTTTTAGGAGAAAAATTAAATAATATAAGCTTCCAAAATACATTTAACAGGGATAATTATATATCAAGTGAAAAAAAAATCTCAATGGTTGATAGATTTAGCAGTATTAAAAAAAAAAAGTTTGCTTTTAAAAAAAAATCAGTTTTCCTAAGATATGACTCCCAAAACTAATATTCTACAATATTAGAAGTACTGATATTCCATAGATGCTCTGCCCACTTGCATACATAAATCCTCATGCCTTTAAATTTAATCTTAAGCTTATTACAACAATCCTAAAGCACTAACTAAGTTTTGTTTTGCATTGTTTGTAACATGACTAAACTCTTAAGAACACAGGAGAAAATATCAAATTATCATACACATATGCATATATAGAGAAGAATGACATGACAAAATCATAAATAAACTTGAGTGAGCAAAGGTTATGATTTATGTCTTCAATAGATTAAAATAACAAGGGCCCTAAACAGAAATGGTCCCATTAACAGTGCACAATTGAATTTCTAACCAATGTATCCGAATTTAATAAAATTAACTGTAAGCCTATTAACCCCTTCCCTCTCACTCCCGTGAAAATCACGGGCTGACGTTCCGACCTCCATTTCTCATGCCCGTGATATTGCTGTGCTGGGGTGTACAATATTATCGCAATGAAACAATTAAAACCATTTCTTTTGCCTAAAATACATTTTATTTCTCTTTTTATACACCAGATGGTGAACCAGACAATTTTAAATGTAATTGCATATAGTTAGTTTTTTTTTTCTTTCACCAGATGTAGCACTAATCGAATATGTGTTCTTGTGACTTGTATTTTGCAATCTCAGTCCAATTACTTCGTTTTCATTACACATGGCATTCACTTGATTGAGAGGCATTTTATTAGAAAGATACCAGCAAATTAAAAGAAATGGGAACCATCAAGAGAATGCAAAGTTTGTTGTTCTAGGAGAGATGAAAACAATAAGAGATGCAGAAAGGAAACTTGGTACTACTGTCCAGATTGTGACGTTCGCCTCTGTATCTCATGCTTTGAAATTTACCACACAAGAAAAATTTTCTAATCTTTATTTATATTATACAAAAGATTAATAGTATTCTCTTTTAATGTTTAAAATACGTATTTCTTAAATTTTCACTGCTTGCTGGGAAAAAAAAAATATTCAATCAAAAAAAGCCTGAAAGTTTGCTTTTCATAAAATTTTAATTTTTTTAAATTTCAATCTAAAAAATATTGCAAATTAAAAATTGAATGCACATGTTGTTCTTACACTTATTTTTATACAATTTTCTTAAATAAAAAAATATACACTTTTATGATCCTTTTCTTGAAAATTATTTGATCATTAAGGGGTTAAAGGATGTATAAACTTGTTTAATAAAGAAAAGAATTCCATCAAAAAATAAAAACTGGATTCAAAAGCATTAAAAATAGTGAGTTGCATTTCTAATCTACTAGATTACTAGTCAGTTTCAACATCATACAACAGTGCTGTACATTAGGGATGGGCGATATACCAATATACCTTCGTATATCGATATATATCTACTACCGTGATAACGATTCTTAGTTTTCTATCGGTCCGATACATCGTTTGAAAAGGAAATATGAGACTTAATTACGGAGAAGTTAAAATACGGACTCAAAACTACTTAATCTTTCATAGCTGTGTGTGATGGGTGAGTGTTTGAAATTTCAAGACATTATCTGCATTTTTCCAACAGTTAATTAATATTTAATTTTTAATTATAGTAAGAGGAAAATGATGGTAAATAGGAGCCCCTTTGTCAGTTTGGGCTACGGGTCCCCTCCTCCTATAAAGTTTTCAAAACTCATACTACTACGATTCAGTGTGGGGGGTGCCCTTCGAAGGACCTCGCCCTTAGTTTCTGACAAAGTTGACATGGCCTCTCGTGGGCTCTTAAAATTGAATGTGTGTTGGTTAAGAAAGAATCTTAATGCAACAATTAAAAATTAACTAATTGAGGTATCAAACCGATTCATACAACAATAGTTATAAATGTATATTATATATTATAATTGAACAAATAGCGATTTTATTAATGAAAATTCACTGTTTAAGTCGGATTTTCGCCAAATACGGCACACAGGTCCTTTGATGGTTAAGAACTCACATAGGGCAGTATTTGTTTGCAATCGGAACCCCCCCCCCCCTCATACCACCGGGGGTTTCCTTTTATGAATTCAGTTTTTGTCGGATCTTTGCCAAATTTGACACAGCAGTTCTTTGACGCTTAGTAATTTTCATAGGGAGTTTTTCGCTAACTATGAGGGAGGGTGGGGGTTGCGAAAATAGCCCATGGAGGTTTTCCTTATACAAATCTAGTTTATGTCGGGTTTTCGCAAAATTTTGCAGAGAGGTCCTTTGATGCTCAAGAATTAACATAGGATTTCGTTCGCAATGGGGGCAACCCTCCCTCTCACAGGGGATTTCCTTATACAAATCCACTGTTTTACTTCGGATCGTTGCCAAATTTGGCACAGCGGTTCTTTGATGGTCAGGATTTGTCATAGAGCTTTTTGCCTACCTAGGAGGAAAGGGGGAGGGTGCGAATACACCTTACGGGCAGTAGTGTAGCTAGGGAGGGGCGGAGGGAGCGGTCCGCACCAGGCGGCAATTTCACACTTTTGAAGTGAAAAAATTTAACGCGTTTCCGAATAAGTAAATCATGCTTTTGATCTTTCTTGAATAAAAAAAAGGTCTTTTAATTCTAAGGTTGTGGTACAACTATGATAATAAAATTACTCAAATACAAAACATATACGCTGTTCTTGTGGACATCTCAGCATTATATTGTTTGTTTTTTCTCTTTCTTCGTCTGAAGCTACAGACTGAGGGTTGTCACATTTTAGAGGAAGAGCAACCACACTTTCCTATCCCTTAACGTCACCAAACAGCCCAAAAATGCAGTTTTATGCCTTGAGTCTCGAAACATTTCCAAGGGATAACGCCCATGCCATCCTCCACATCTCATCTTTTAGCCTAATATTGAGTTTTTAAAATTTCAATACCAACAAATTCCTGATGGCGGTCAAACCTTGACCATTCCTGTAACATGATTTAAGATAGTCTAATATGTGTATTAATGACATCAACTTCGAACTTTAAAATCCCCATCGCATCCAATGCCTCCAAAGTAGCTGAAAGTTGGGTTTTTGAAACTTAAATTTCAGAAAATTTCTAAGGTAGAGACCCCAAATGTGCATGAAATCACCTAACGTCTTTTATACTGAAATCATCATTTTTGAGACCGTTTAATTAAGTAATATGATTAAATATCATGGTTTTTTGACATTAGTCTAAAACTACACCACGTAGAGCGTAACTACAGCTCTTGCTCAAAGTTATCGACTCAGGCGTTATAGAGTAATTGATATAAAACTTTGATTCTTGTTGTTTCAAATTATCAATTTTGAGATCGCGTAATTAAAAAAGTTGATTAGTTGTCATGAGTTTCTAACCTGGACCTTAAACTACACCACTCAGACTATAACTATAGCTGTGTCCCAAAGTTGTTGACCCGCTGCGATCAAAGTTATTAACCTCTAAACTTGGCCATTTTAAAAAAATCATCGACTTTGAGACCGTTTAACTACTAAAGTCAAGAGAAACGAAAGCTACTTTATATTTTTCTTAGTACTATACTGTGGTGAGTAGTTAATCATATGCTTATTTCTGATGGTTACCGACTGCTTTGGAAGATATCCGGGCTCAAACAAGGCAAAAAATGTTTAAAAAATTGCATTTTCAATTGACTTTTGCTCTCAAAGCCATAAAGTGAGTCACCAAAATATTTATACTAGAATGTACCTAGTATCAAGTAGCATCCTTACTTAAAAGAATTGACTCGGTTCACTCACTGCTTTTGAAGCAAAGAAATCATATATATTTAGCTCTTTCTCCTCACGACCCTAAACTTTGACCCTCTACTCAAGGATAAACAAATCAGTTTTTTAAAAAAAGAAACTTCACTTTTTCTTATCATAATACCACTAACCCATCCTGAATTTTTTACGAAAATTGAATACATCAACTATCAAAATGTCTAACTTTTAAAAAATGGCTCTTAAAATGACAACAGTTTCGAAAAAGATTTCAGGTCATGACGTTGTCGGTCAAACAACGACTACGTTTTTAGGACGTCATTTTCAAAAAATTTCATAGGGAGGCGGGAAAACCATCCGACTTTCAAACATTTTTGGAAATAGTTGGAAATTTATGCCAGTCAAAGATAGCCTACAATTGCGTTTTTAAAACTTTGGCATCAGAAAATTTCTAGAGAGCCCACTTTAAAACGTCATCGAAGATAGATTAAAATCGATGTCAAGTGTGAAATATTTCGGAGGGAAAATCTGGTCTTTGTTGGAGTTAGGGGGGGGGGCTTACACCACTAGCTACAGCCTACATTTACGTGTTTTTGAGTTCAGTTGAAAAGCTTTCCAGACAACGCCGCTGAACCTTCCCCAATATCTTTATGTATCCAAAGCTAGCATAAAATTTCTTTTTTTAAGACTTCAATTTCGGCAAATTTCCTTGAGAAGTCCCAACCCCTAATGTCACTAAAAAAAGCATAAAACTGATTTTTATTTTGATAAAACGAAAAGAATCTGGGAAGAGCTCAAAGCTTCTTTTCTATAAGTATTTCCAAAATTGCCTTAAATTCCAAATTTTGACTTAAATTTTTGAATTTTTCGGTGGGGCTCTGAATTTCTTTTTTTTTTCTTATGCAAGAAAAATACGAAGGAAAATCTTATTAAAACACTTTTGAATCTTTACTTTATTAACTTTTTTTATCAAAAGGGCGGTAAATTGAGGAACCGCCCCGGGCGGCAGAAAGCATAGCTACGCCACTGCTTACGGGAGGATTTTCATCATGCAAATACAGTTTTTGTTGCATTTTTTCCAAACATGGCACAGCGGTCCTTTGATGCTCAGGAATTCACATTTTTTTTTTGGTCCCAATGGGGTATGTGGGACCCAGTGGGGTTTCACCAGAAAATCCATGAAACGGAATGATTACGAAAAAATCCGATTTATAAATTTAAACTTTGAGTCCTAAAATTGTTCTTTCTACACATTGACAGAAAATGGTTATGCTACTTTTTTTTTTTCTTTTCTAAACCCGTTTGATAAATGTGTCATTAGACGAAACTTTTATTTTCGAGGTAGACCGTGTAATGCCGATTAATGAAGCTAGTAACATATAAATTAGTAAAGGTATATTTCATATTTCTGTGTGCTTAATAGGTGTATGGGATGATTGTTTTTTATAGCTGCATTCTTTAAAAATTTATTATTAGTATTTTACTTTGATGTTACTCAAGTAAGAAGTAAAAAGTCTTAAAGCAAGAGCAATTAAATGACTAAAAATAAACTATTTAAGACGTCAATATGAAATATAGTTCTAAGTATATTTAAATTATTAAGAATGCTCAAATTAAAATATTTAAACAAAATATTGAAATGAATATTTAAAACCTTTTTGTTGAGAAGCACTTTTGTCATGCATTGAACTATACTATTTGCACGCCCCCCCCCCCCCTTCCAGAAAAGTTTTGAATTAGAGAATATTTACTATATTTGGAAATGTTTTTGTTGTTTTTTGATATAGTATGCAATGAACCTTTGCAACTCACCCCCCGGAAAGTTCTGAATTCTTCCGTGAATATATCGATATATCCAAAAATACTGATATCTGGAGAACACTATATATCGCGGTATTAAATTTCTGATATCGCCCAGCCCTACTACACATAGATGAACAAAAAGAGTTTAAGGAAAAAGAAAATCTAGTATTTTTAACACCTTAACTTAAGCAGCATTAATGTAGTTCAAACAAATGAAACATGTCCATGAACTATTTATATGCATACTGAATACTACACTGATTCATACAAATTTACAGCTCTAATATTTACATCATAAGAATTTATTAACATAAAAAAATAAATTTACAACAGTATTGCTGAAAAAATGCATGTAAATTTAATATGTATTACAAAATGAAGTTCATGGATATTTATCTCCTTAAATTTGCTATCTGCAGCATTTTCTTTAATCCATTATGAAAAACTATGATGTAGGTGGCAAATAGTATTCTATACATTTTGCATAAAATGACACAAAGGGGAAAAGCATGAAGCCAGTTTTTTACAAAACACAAAAGAATGACTCCAGTGTTTTTGGTAAAAAATGTGGAAAAATTTTCTTTCGCAGTCAAGAATATGACTCAAACTTTAATCTTACTCAATATTATATAAGCATCTTTTTCAAAGCAATAAGATGTGAGCAAGGGGCAAGTGCAACAATTGCTTATTCTTGATAAAACAAGGATTGAACTTTACTCAAATTAATTTTGTTCCAATTTTGTAGCAATTATTACATATTACATCATTAAGTACAATAAATCTTTACGAAATTCCAGCAGAAGAGTTATTTTCATAAAGGGACCCAAATATGGATTCATAAACAGGGCTCGAGATATACGGTCGCCCGGTCGCCACTGGCGACCAAAGATTTTTAACTGGCAACTATGTTTTCAGCTTTTCAGTTTCTTTTTTTTTCCATGTTTTTTTTTTTTTTCCCCAGTCTGGTTTGTGAATAGCAACCCCCGGGACAGCGACATCGCATCCGCAGAAATTAAGGTCGCATTTTCCTACGCTCCAGCAGCTCAAAAGCTAAACAGGAGAGCTCTTTCTTCCTTCTCCCAGAGCGAACAGGCAACTCACGTGACTAGCGCAGGGAGTAGGAGGGGGAGAGGGGAAGCGCTCCGCGCAAAGGTGTTTCGGCTTCATAGTATTGTTGCCATGGCAGCCACCCTCGATAGAGCTTTCGTTCGAAAGCCAAAGCGCCATCTAGGGAGTTATGCATAAGATCGTTGCTGGATGGAAGGGATTCAAGGAAAATTAACTGCAAACTGTTAATGCCACCACGTGTTGTTATCGAATCGAGCGTGCGTGCGCTTCTTTGCGTGCAGTTCCCTCACCACGTTGTTTGAAGATTATTTTATCTCAGCCGACCGATTTTAGCTGGACATCGATGGAGCAAAACAGTACCTTATCATTTTTCCAACAACAAACAGCGCCTGAAACATCTCAAACTGCTAGTGGAATACACCAAACTGAAAGCCTGGAAGAAAGTGAAAAAACAAAACCAAGAAATCCAGTGTTAACAAGTCAAAATGCAAGTTGTAAGATGAGTGGAAAAAGAAAATTTCAAGATAGGTGGTGCACTGAATTTCCCTGGCTGATGTATGAAAACAATGTGGCTTCGTGTAAGGTATGTGCAAAATATCCAGGAATTTCTGATAAAAACTCGCAAATAGTTAAAGGTTTTCAAGGACCTTTTAAGATAGAAACTTTTAAGATACACGATAAATCAAAAACACACGCTAAATGTGTCCATCGCGATGCAGCTGTAAATAAACCCGAGTGCACGCCGCTAGCAGTGTGTCGTAAAAGAATGGATGATGCTATGTTTAGCCATTTAAATAAATTATTCAATACAGCATATTACATTGCAAAACATAACAAACCATTTACAGATTTCCAAAATTTGATATTGCTTATGAATAAATTTGATGTAAATGTTTGTTTAGAGCAGTATCAAAATGATAAAAAGTGCAAGGAATTTATTTCCTATATTGCAGAAGACATTAGGCTACAATTAATTGAGGAAATCAAGCAATGCAAACATGTAACACTGCTTGTTGACTCATCAACAGATAAGTCCACTGTTGAAGAACTGATGATATATATCAGATACATAAAAGAGAACAAAGTGAAAGAGGATTTCCTTTCTCTTGTACCATTACAGTCATCTTGTGCTGAAGGCTATTATATGGCTATAGATGCAGAAATGAAAAATTTAGGAATTGATTGACTTAAAGAGCAGTGGATAGTTGGACTCGGAACAGATGGTGCAGCAAATATGATTGGAAAAGACAATGGGCTTGCTGCAAAAGTGAAGAATAACCTTCATGATATCTTCTCTCAACACTGCATTGCCCACAAGTTGAATTTAAGTGTTCTAAGTTCCATAAAAAATGTGAAATACCTGGAAGAAGTGGATACAGTACTTAAAAGCTTGTACAAATTTTATGGAAATTCGCCCAAATGAATGAGACAATTGAGTGC
This sequence comes from Uloborus diversus, assembly GCF_026930045.1. Taxonomy (NCBI): domain Eukaryota; kingdom Metazoa; phylum Arthropoda; class Arachnida; order Araneae; family Uloboridae; genus Uloborus; species Uloborus diversus. Next base: position 153,814,227 of record NC_072733.1, read on the forward strand.
TGTTGCAGAAATATTACAGTCCAAGCTGTTGAAATTCCAATATTTACATAAAGTTCGATGGGTTGCCAGTAAAATTGGAGCACTAACTGCAGTAGCAAACAACTTTAGTTCAGTTGTAATGCATTTAGAGAGTGTAACACATGAGAAAGGAAATGATGCATCTGTAGCAAAAGGACTAGTAAAAAAAATGAAAAGCTTCAGATTTGCTTTAATGCTACATTTCCTACTTGATTTTTTGATGGTATTTAAAAGACTATCACTTCTTTTTCAGAGAGAACAATTATTGTTTGGTCAAATTAGTTTGTATGTTAAACATGCTCTAAATGAACTTCAGGAATTAGAATCTACACCAGGCTCATTTGAAAATCGCTTTAAAAACACGGTTACATTGAATGGGAATTACTTAGACATTCAACTAAGTAATGTTGACACCACAATATTTGAGTCTGATAGGAAGAAAATTATCAATGGTGGAATAGTTTATATGAAGGATTTGTAGATGATGATACTGAACTGAAAAAAGCTACCTCAGTGTTTGACACCTTTACTTGGCTGAAAGAAAATTTAGAAAATTTCTGGAAAACAGAAATCACAGTTCTTGCCAAGCACTTCCTAAAACATCTTTTCTCCCACAATGGAATTCCATATGAAATAAATCTGAAATCATTATTAAAAGAATGGTATGAATTTAAAGTGTTGGGACAAGGATTAAAAATAGAAGAGTTGCTACAAAATATACTTGTGAATTCCAAACGATTTCCTCATCTTAGCCACTTGTTTGAAATCATTGCTGTGCAACCAACTTCAACATCATCTTGTGAACGTGGATTTAGTCACATGAACTTAATTAAAACAGACATGCGATCTTCAATGGAAGCATCAACACTAAAGGACCTTCTGATGGTTCACATGAATGGTCCTTCAATTCAAGACTTTAACCCGCAAAGAGCTATGGACAAATGGTTTTTCAAATCCATAAAATCAAGACATACAGAAGGACATGTGATGAAAAAGCAGCAAACAAATCAATGACTGGAGGAAAAATTCAAAAAAAAACTAAAAAACCTGTTTGCATCCTTTTTTTTTTTTTTTTTGCTTCATACATTTATTTTCCTGCCAAGTTATGTCATTTCAAGTTGTAAGTATATGATTCTCATGTATTTTTTAAAGTAACATAAATGTAGCTGAAAAATTGAAGACTTTGAAAGCGGGGGGGGGGGAGGGGGTTTGCTGGCTACCAGAATTTTCTGCTGGCTACTAGTTTTTTTCAAAAACCTCGAGCCCTGTTCATAAGCATTTTAAACTTTAACTATTTATTCCCTAACAAGTGCTACACGCACAACGAAAGAAAGGAAAATTCCATTGATATTTTTCTTTTCAAAGGCTTTTTGAAGATTTGTTTTTTTTTTACATTTAAACTATTTGTCAACAAATTAATGAATTATAATTAATCATTCAAAGGATTGAACAATGAACACAAACATCTGAATTAAAACCTTTTAGAGGTATACATCACTCCCCAAGGGCCCCTTGTTCCTGTCACCGAGGTAACTTGCCCATTTAGAGGTATACAGTAGAGAGGTATGCATGTGATAAGTACTGTTCAAAGTTGTCCACCAATGCATGCTAAATAGTGTAGCCCAACAATTGATTAACTGAGGCAAACTTTTTTCAATTGCAAAATTCCAGTTTTAACTGTATGTTCTTCAGCCAAGAGAAAAAGTCAATCTTGCAAGTTTACATTGTTCAATATCAATTTCAGATGATAATGTATAGGTCAGTTACAGGATTTCTATCAGAATAAAGAAATTCAAGAAAAGGATTGGATAATTCTCTTTTGCTTAAAGTAGCTTTAATATACAGTTAGTTCTTTTTGTCATTTAAATTATTAAATAAATAATAATAAAGCAAAATTACTTACCATCAAATTCAAATAATGAGTCATTTTCTGGTTCAAGATTCAATGCTAACTGATCACTACAACCACCGGCAACCTGAAAAATGCAGCAAGATTTAAAAAATAGTAACAATGAATGCTTTTTGATATTTTTCATCAAAAAGCCATAACATATTGTATTTGATTAGCACCTAAAACTCAAACAGCCGTGGGCCCCCTTTTTCCCCACTCACAGGCCAATTTCTGTACAGGTCGTGGTCTAAGGCCCTTGCTATTTGGGAGTGCCAAATTGGTTTAAATTGTTTTAGCAAATGGCAAAAATTGTAATGTTTGGCTACAAGAGGGTCCCCAAAAAATGTCTGGCCCGGGGCCCCCTGATATCTCAATCAGGGGTCCAGGACGATAGGTTCTGGGGTTCTAGGGGGCCCCAGAACCAATATAAGCGTTTCAAACTAAGTTTGATTTATGGAATTTTTTTTTATAAAATTGAATGAAATCAAAGCTCAAATTTTTTTGGGCCCCTCCACGATGCGGGGTCATGCGGTACGTAGTTACACCAGTGACGAGAAGCAAGAAATTTGCTTATCCACATTTTGGTTCTTACGGTGAATATCTTGTATTAAGATTTGTGCAATCATAGTCTTTTTTGAGATTTTTAATTCTTTATAATTCTACTGCTTCATGTTATCATACATGAAAAAAATACAGTAAGCACATTTGCATATTACTTAGATGTGCGTAATATTTATACATTGTAGACAATAATTTAGGTTTATTTTTTAGTTCCCAAAAGTATCGAGTTGGCCATAATTACTCTATTCTCTTTCCCCCTTTTATCTCTTTAACTATTTGTACATTAAATTAAAAAAAAAAACTTTGAAGAGACTTGGATCTTAAATTCAATGACTTTTGTAATGGTTCCGCATTTAGGAATTTTCGATTTTAGCGAAAGGATTTTAGGTCCAGATTTTAAAGGGAAATATCTCTACTTCAATTTAGAAATCTATTCAGTACTCTGTTGTCATGTTTTCGATCACATTCCAAGATTTTTTTTTTAATTATTGGGGTAAAATGCTTTAACTGAAACTGGCAATTTCTTTTTTAACCGCAGCTCAACGCAAGGTTTCCAAGAGAAAAAATTCAGATTCTAAAAGTGAATTTCAATCGCTCCTCCCTTACACGCGCCCATACTCTAAATAACTTCGAGCTATGAAGTAAAAACGTACACTGTGTTCCAAAATTGAATATTTACAGATTGTTTTTCTTTAAATAAATTAACTGCCAATTATATTTTTTTCCATATTACATTTGTCTACAAAACCTGACCCCAGGAGTTAACTATATTTTGCTTAAACACCACTGCATGAAGGCGCTCAAAAGACATTTGCACGATGGCGCCGATCAGGCTTGATATGACCCTGCATGTACCTATGTTGTACTTTGATACATTTTTCTTTAGAAATTTTTTTGGATCTTTATAGAATAGAAATCAGTTAAAAAATAATTTAGAGCTAAAGAAAAGTACTTAGTTTTTGAATTTCATCAAATTAATGCAATGCGGTTGTTAAATAACAAATAAATAATGATTTGATTATAGCAAAGTGTAAATTGATTACTATTAAATCTGATACTTAACAAAAACTTTGAATACAAAATCCATGCATATTAACAAATAACTATTAGTACAATAGACCACTGGTCGCAGTGCTTGGCTCTCCATCATTTTCAACAAATAACTACATAAACAAAAATTGTCTTAAAACGCTGTTTAACTCACCTTTACCATGGTATCAAAGGCTTTTGAAACCACGCTATCACGGCTTAGGGCTCGACTTTGAGACTCCCCATTTACAGTGACTAGTGGAGAATCAGGATGACTTTCTTGTTTTAAGGCAACAAGAGAAGTAACTACATTTGCCAAAGTACTGAGGTCTGTAACAATAATAAATAAATATAAAAATAAGTTTAAAAAAATTATCTAATAAAACTAATTTTGTCTTAATTTTTATGGCATACAAATAAATTAACATGAGCAGCGGTAGAACAGGGTAAACAGAAAGTAGGGCGATAAAAGTAGGGACCAATCTATTAAGAGAGCCCTTTATGCATAATGATGATTTTTTAAGATACATTTAACAAGATAAAGCAGTCAAATTTTGTACCTACATATACATGTATAAAAATAGAAAATTATCAAGGAATAAATAAAAGCAATCAGGGTTCATTGATTTAAATCAAGTGATTAAAAAAAAATGATTTGAATCAAAAATTCAGTTTATTTTATATTTATTAAAAAATTTTGCATTTTTATAATGTGTTAATCTAAATTTAACTGCACTGCATAATACAATCTTAACTTCATGCAAAACTACATAGTGTCTGTGAAAAAGGTTTTTAACGCTTGTAATATTGCTTTTACTCCAAAATTACAGTTCAAGTCATACAAAACCAAATGAAAACTTGCAGTTTTTCTTATACACCATCACAAATATAGTTAAGAAAAGTAATTGCTCAACATATTCTTTTACACTAAAACGTACATGGTGATGGAAACCTTCTTTTTAAGCAAAGCATAAAACAAAATCGATTCTTATCTTAGTATTATAATGTATTTATAAATCTTTAAAATGTATCCAATAGTTAGAGAACTTATCTTAGTTTTAAAAGTAATCTAAATGGATTCATCTATTGTATGAAACATATTGTGTTTATAAATGTAAAGTAATTAATAACTACAAATTTTTGAAAATTAAAAAAAAAAATCAAAAAACTCCAATTTAAATTTTAAAAATCAGACTTTTTTGATTAAAAAAAAACGCAAAACCCTGAAGCAAAGTAACTTTTCCTCAAATATGTGCAACGCAGCAATATATTAAGTTAAGTAAATAAGATAAAATAATGCAGAAATTAAAAACAGGACGCAAAAAAAAAAAAAAAAAATCCCACTAGGAAACAATGTAGACTGATGACATATTTTAAAAGAAATTTTTTTTGTAAATTTATTCAAAAATTACAGAAATTAATGGTGAACAATATTATTCAAATTAAACAAACAGAGCTACACAAAATTGTACACTAGTTTTAAATAAAATAACTTAATCATGGTTTTTTAAAAAATGAGTGACAGTTGTCAACAAAAAACATGTAATGAAAGAAGACTAAAAATAATCCCCCCCCCCAAATCTAAATTAATTGAAGATACGTATAAAGTTTTGATACAATTATGGGAAAATACTTACCAGAACTTCCTACATTTACATTACTCCTGGGATCCTAAAAGAAACATTTTTAAAAAATAAGTTCTTTTATAACTGAAAACTTTCATTAATTTTGCTACACAGTTTAACATCAATTAATACAAGTTTAAATGTTCAGAGAATATTCAGTCAAGAGCATATGAACCCTTAAAACAGCTAAGAAGTTTACAAAAAAATATAAGAGAGTATGTAGGGTATGAATTTGGGATAAATGAAAACACTTAATTGCATATCAAAAAATTTAATGGAAGGCAAATTTCATAATTTAAACGCTTTTAGTATTGTTCCCCATGACAAAAAAAAACTAGTAGAAACCAGTTTCTTCATGTTTGCAGATCTTCTGGAGGGGAAATGTAAGATCATAAAAATTTTAAAACAACTTGTTTCTGTTTTCGTCAAACAACAAAGAAACGATGCCTAAAAATTGTTTATAAACAGGCAAAACTCTCAGAATGTGTCCTTTGTGTTGCCTTCACTAGCCAATAATTTTAGTTTCAAAAATCACCTAAAAGTTAATGATTACTAGTTTGTTTCCATTAAGCCCAACAGACCCTTCAAATATCGAAACTATTCACGAAAATACCGACAGTACCTTTCTCTTTCCATAAAGTGCTATTGCTATCAAAAGTAATGCTGCCAAGCCCATTTACAAATTTATTTAGATTTAACAGCGTTAAATTAACTGGTGTGCATATAGGTCACTAGCAGCCAGCTGCTTTTTGCATAGCAACGGAACCTGGCAACCGTTCCTGGAGGACAAGCAACCTCGAGTTCACCGTATTAAGCTGTATGTTACTGCAAGTGAGAAGTTTTTTTTTTATCCTTTTTCTAAGTATAAAATGCATTCAGAACATTGTGAAAATCATGATAACAAAGAAAAACGACGATATTATGAAAAAATCAAGATAATCAATTATAAGAACCCGTATTTATTGAATAAAAATGAACTTGCAACTAAGTCATCTGACTTGCCGGACTTGTTTACTGATATCGTGAATTATTGATGTATACATTAGGTATATTTTTTAAATTTTACAAGGGTCTTAAAATACTGATTTATTGTTATTTGAGTAACGGAGTTTGAAGATAAAGATTGAGAAATCCTTTATTAAATTGCAGCATCACACTACATTTAGGAAGCTTATCATACTTATTCAAAATTTCGAATTTATCTTTTCCACTCAAGTTGTCACAACTTGCTAGCTGACAATTTTAACTCAATGAATATAAAAATGAACTGTGAATCTCTGTAGATGGCTGAATGAGCATGAACTGATTGAAGTTTAGTGGTCAATGAGCAAGTCAAAACAGATCTCCGAAATGCCAGCACCAGCTAAATAGGTGGCTCTGAAACAGCTCTCCTATGGCTGCATTCGTTTTTTTCATTCAACTCCACAAGAAAAAAACTTACAACCTTCACCTTTTATTTTTTTATGTGGAATTTGTAATTTTATTAGTGCGACACTTTTTCAAATCCCCCCTTTAAAGAAAAAATAAAATCCTGATTCCATTCAATGAAGAAAGAAGAAAAATGGAAAGGTTTTGGGAGGGGCCATGCGAGTCATGGCCCCACCCAAAACATTTTGGTTGTCCATTTTTTTTTAAGAAGAAAAAAGAGACAGTATATGTTAAAAGAAGATAACAAAATTTAAGACATGCCTTTTACTTTAAAAGAAATTTAGGTTTTAATTGTAAGAGAAATTACATCCCTCTCTTAGAAACAGAACTATTATTCCCAAAAGCTTGCCCCATCGGAAACAGCATTTCTTATTTCCAACCTTAGACACATGGACGATCTCTAAATACTGTCGTCCTTAGAGTACACCCTATTGCTCACAAGACCAAAGTCTAAATTTGCATTTTTATGGCTTTAATTTCAAAAAATTTCTGAGAGTGGACCATCTTTTCCCATGCTCCTTCCCAAATGCCACGAAAGGTAACCAAAAATTGCATTTTAGGACTCCAATTCGGAAAATTTTTCAACAGAGATTAGCTTACCCAGCCTTTATCCTGAACTTGTTTCTAGCAGCTTAAATGTCTTTTTTGGGGCTTCAATTACAAATAATTTCCAATAGGACCCCTCCTCCCTCCTCCAGTTAATATCGTGATGATAGTTTTCTAATGAGGTTTTTGGTGGGAGAGCTCATGAATCTTGCACCCCTTTCTCTAATACGTCCAAAAATAGCTTAAAATTGGATTTTTAGAGCTTCCACGGCAAAAATATTTCCAGAAAGGGGAGATTCCAAGCAGTCTCACTGTCCCTTTCATGTCAGCAAACATTGCCTAAAGGTGCATTTTTAGGCTCGACTGCAGAACACCCACACCCTCTCCTAATTTCTCAGCATATAACGTCAGAATATTTCGGTTTCAACGCTTCACTTTCAAAAAGTATTTTGGGATCAGCATTGAACCCTGAACTTTCTTTTTACAATATTTAAGAAAAAACCAAAAATGCGTTTTTAAAACCCTAATTTTCAAAAATCTCTCGGAAATTTCTATTTAGACACATTTTTAAATTTTCAAGGGAGATTTCTGAATCCATCCTCTTCAGCTAACGTCTCTCTAAAGATAGCCTTGAATTTTTAAAACATCATTGTAATAAAATTTCCAGGGAGATTATTCAAACATTTCGGATGGCCCTTCCCAAAATGATCAGCTAGATCTGCCACTGCATCTGAGTGGTCTCATTCTATGCTAGATGTCACTCCAGATGTCTCACTTGATGGGAGAGAGTTAGTTTTCTGCTGAACTCATAAGCCTTGTTAAAACAGAGCTAGCAATAACAATTTTATTTTCAAACTTACACTAGAATTAAATATATACATATATATATATATATATAGAAAAATTTTACAGTGCAAAACAAATGAAAACATTCATTTAAGCAAAATTTTGCACCCCCCCCCCCCCAGCTAGTGGTCCCCAAAGTCTGCTTCATGGGCTTACACGTAAATCAAGCCCTGCATGCTGAAGAAATACCTGTGTTATCCTACAGTCTAATTTAGTAAAAAATTTCATACTACGCCATTATGTTCCTAATAGCAGCAGAAAATAACACCTACACCACACAGCAAACGAAATTGCATTGGAGGAAATCAGTACAACAAATGTAAACTAACATTTCTAATTCTTTAAAACAGGGGAGGGGGTATAAAATTTATGACATACTGTTTACTTTGGCACTTTGACTTATCGAATATCGATGTGATGGGTTGTTAATGAGAAGAAATGTTTAACAAATTTCGTTTGGCATTAAAAATAATTGCAACACAACGCGGAGCAAGATGGTGTGTTTGTGTGTGTGCAGTGATTACACACAAAATTTTATAATTTAAGCATTGCATATGATGGTTCAACATTACGCGAAATGTAACGATAAAATTTATGACTAAGAAGTAATATGATGAACAAAAACAGCAGCAGAAATTACTCACAGTACACGGTGTACGTAGCGTTAAATTAAACATCGTAGTTGAATAAATGCAAGCAAACCAAAACTTTACGCAGTGGTTAAGTCACCGACCATCGGGAACCGATTCCTGACCCGACTGAGATGTTTGCGCGATTTTGGGATTTCATTTTCAGTTGTTCCATTTGGGAAACGGGTTTTGATTCTTATACAAAGGCTACATTCGGAAACAGGCACCGGTCGCACTGCTGCGAATGTAGTCCAAATTTAATAGTTCTTTAAATGTTTTCAAAAATATTGTGGCACAGGAAATTCGACGTGGCGATAAAAATATAATCAAATCGTTTTGCAAACGCCAACTGCGATTGCACTATTGAACACATGTGTATCATAAATTTTTTTTAAACGACTAATGAAAAATTTCTTAGCACACAATTTGTTTGTAATTTCATTCTTTCTCGGTTGTTTGACATGGAAACCGGTGCATGCTTTGAATCTTAGGCCAAATTCAGTTCAAGTTCTAATTTAAAAAACGAAAAGAAACCGGAAGAAGAATGAATTTATAAAAAAGAAGAAAAATTTTATAATATGAAACTAGCTAGGTATAATTAGTGGCGTAATCCACAGCTCGGGCAAGGGGGGGGGGACAGTGGCGTATATATGTTTTTATTTTGGAGGGGGCCCATATTAACAAAATTAGCTCTCCTCCCCTCCTCACTTTTTTTTGAAATTTCAATTTTTTTTGGGGGGGGGGGGGAGGACAACAGTGCCCTGATCTTCTCATTTTTTTCGAGGTGGCACAAGGACTTCATTCCGTCACCCATGTACCATGTAGCACAACCAAAAAATAGTTTTAAGAGTGCACTCTTAAAAAAAATCTCTTCTGTTGGCCCGGGGGGGGGAGGGGAGGGATCCGGGGTCCTCCCTTGTGAAATTGTTGTCCTAAGAACACAGTATTAGGCGGTCTCTACTGATGCTACGGAGAGGAAAAAATTCTGTGGGATTTCTGTGGAAGTTTTTAGAAAATGAAACGTTAAAAACGCCATTTTCGGCTACATTTGTTGACGTTAGGGTAATGAAAGGAATGGGGTTTTCTGAAGTTTCCCCCGATCTTTTTTTTTTTTTTTTTTTGAGAAAAGGCTAAATTGATCACCACTCCGCCCAATTTTTCGAAATTAAAGTTCTAAAAACGCAGACGAACTTCGATGATTTCAGACTAACTTCGATGATGTTTAGGGCAGGACGGTTCTGGGCCTTCCCCCAAAACTATTTCGAAATTGAAGTCCTAAAAAACGAAGTTTGAAAGAGATATTAAGTGATACTAGGTGGAGGGATTTAAACACTCTCCACCTTAAATTTTTGGAAATTGTAAGATTTTTCATTTTTAGATTTCATACGCAAGCAATCGGGCCCTTGTCCGAAATTTTTTCGCTATTGAAGTTTTAAAACCCCACTGTGGTATTTGGTAACGTTAGGGGTTCGGCCATTTCAAAATTGAAGCTATTAGAAGATAAATAATTGTCCCCTGGAAAAATTTTCGATATTGAAGCCCAGAAAAGAAGATTTGAGACGCTCTTTTCAGGATTTTGGTAGGGGGGGGGGGGGGTTGCGAAGTGTATCATTTTGAAGCTAGATCGACTAGGAAAAAGGGAAAAAAATGGAAGGGGGGGGGTAAAAGAAATAAGAGGTGTTGGGCGTAACTACCTGATTAATAGTCAGCAACTTACGAAATTTTTCATTTAAAGGTTCTTTTCAAAAGCAAATCAGATTTTTCCCAACATTAAGCGATCATTGGAACGAAAGGAAGAGTTCGAGAACCCTCCCCTGAAAGGTAAAACGCAATTTCAGGTTATCTTTAGAAAATGGAGATGTTTAGAGGTAGGTTAAGGATCTCCTTCCAAAATTTTTCAAAATTAAAATCTTAAAGACACAATTTCAGACTATTTTTGGTAGTAAGAATGGAGGTTCCAGGACTCTCCTCCAGCAATGTTTTGAAATTGATGTTCGAAAAACTCCTAAATACATGCGTTTTTAGGATATCAACTTTCCAATATTACTCCAACCAAACGACAACTTATTTTAAATTTGTTGTAGGGGACGAGAGTAAGGGGGGGGAAACATTTAAGACCCATCTTTTCAGATTGACTGGAAAAAAAGGGGGGGGGGGGACAGTAAAAGAAAGCGAGGGGAACTTAATTTGCTAAGCAATAAAGTACATCTGTTAAACATTTTTAGTTTAAAGTTTTCTTTTTGAAAGTATTGAGATCCCCCCCCCCCCCACAGTATTTGCTTTTCATTTTTTAAAAATAACTTCGCTTTCCCAAGACAAGTTCTTTTCTCGAGAAAGAGGCACCCCAGTAAGCAAAATATCTTGCCTCAGTATTGCATAAAGGTTGACATGCAAGAAAAATCATCTTGCATTAATACTGCCTCAATGTTGTTATATGTTACTCCCTTTATGCTGTCAGCAGGCTGCCACAATATTGACTGACAAGGTGTATGCAGCATAATATCAGGAAAATATCAAGGTAGGCTGCTTTTGTAACATTGCATACGTATTGATATAACAGGATAATATCAAGATGTTGTCATGACAGCATAAAATCAAGGTCTAGGCAAGATGATCTTGCTTTTGTAATCTTGCATACGTATTGATATGACAGGATAATATCAAGATGTTGTCATGACAGCATGAAATCAAGGTCTAGGCAAGATGATCTTGCTTTTGTAATATTGCATACGTATTGATATGACAGGAAAATGTCAGGATACATTGACATGACAGTATGAAATCAGCACGTTTGCAAGGTGTTTTATCCATTTATTTATTTGTATTATTTTCACTTCAAACTCGAGAATTAAATTTCATTCTTTAATTTTTTTCTGTTATGCTTCAAGATAGTTTTCTAGCCTGAGAATATTTTCTTAAAGCTGACATCTGATCGGAAATTCATATAAAGATATTCATAGTACTCGCGATTTAATTTAAAAAATGAAAGTTTCTTCGTTTTGCGTAATACTTGACTTATTTTTTTAATTCATGCTTCTAATTGTATTATAAAGACATAAAATGCTTAGTTAGGAATAATTGCGGAAGTTTTTATAGCACTAAAGGTAGCAAAATAATAAATAAATAAATAAATACAATAAATAAGTACATTTTCAAATGGATGTCAGCATTGAAAATATCCCATGAACAAAACATATGAATTTATCTTAAAGAATAACATAAATACCATTGAATAAAATTAATCTTACGTGAGATTGAAGTGATAATACGAAATTCTGGGCTTCATGTCCTTTGTTTCAAAGTCTAGGGACGAAAAAAAGTTATTTTCGCCATTTCTAACATTGATCGCACATCGTCTGCGATATGACTTGTTTAGTACTATATTAATAAACAAATATAGTTATCAGTCATTCATAAGTTTTTCCTAAAACAATACTATTCCAGACTAATAACTAAGCAACCAACTTAACGAAGCCTAAAAGAATGCAACGCCACGTGCAACACCTCTGAACGTCTGAACCGATTGAGGTCGAAGCAGGAAGAATGTGCCAGCAATGCGAGGGATGCTGGGTAGAAAGAACTGTGCGCATGCGCAAGTATCAACGAAGGTCCACCTGTTCTATTGTGTACTAATTACCTTGACGGCGACAGCATGAAATCAATATCATCTTGACGGCGACAACATGTATGCAATGTTGTTATTGTAAGGTAATATCAATATTGATATTTTAAGATGAATGCAATGTTGCATACGTGTTGTTATTGTAATATTGCTTTTTAATCTTTATGCAAGCTTTATGCAGTATGAAACACATCAATATTGACGCCGTCAGTATAATATCAAGATCTGTCAAGGTTGATGCAAGAAATTTTGCTAGTAGGGACGTTCCCCTGACCCCTTCTGAACACCATTGACTGGTGCCCTCTAACTCAGAGGGCTCCTAAACTTTAACGATTCGTGGCACCCTGCGAAGAATTAGAATTTTCTCACGATACCCTAGTTTAGTTTTATTACATATTATTGTTACCCATGGACACTTCGCAGCACTCCTCACCTCTTCCTGCAGACTCAGTTCTGAAATCCCCTGATAACGTATTGTTATTATTATTCCTATCATTATTATTATTATTATTTTGTAGCTAAAAGTTCGGAAATTATTTGTGAGCAAACTAAAACCAAATAATAACTACTTTTATTAAATTATTTTCCAGATTTTAGAGGGGGCCCGGGCCCCCTCAGCCCTTTCCTTATATGCGCCCTTGGGGGGAGGGGCTAATCTCGGTCCAAGTGTGGGTGGAGTCAGTTTTAGAGGGTCTTTTTCGTCGTTTTTGCGGGTACTCTCAATCTCGGTGAAGGAGGGACACCCCTGTTCAAACAATATGAAATTTTCTCTACAAGGAGACCCTCTCCTAAAAAATTTAGGACTTTAAATACGTTCGTTTACTTGAAATAAACTTATACAGTATACTGAAGAATAAAAATATTCTAGCGAACATTTTAAAGGTTTGAAAACACAACATGCACCTCAGTTGGATATAAAACTACAAATTACCGCCCCACGGCCAGATCTAAGACGAAGTAGAAAGCAAACATCGAAACCCTCAGTCACAGCATGCAAAGATAGTGCTTTAGCTTTGTGCTCATGAATCTGGAGTAACTATAAAACCATGCTCTGGCAAAAAAAAAAAAAAACTCATATAAAGCTGAATAGTTCATCACATTGGTAGATAAAAACAAGAGAGACAAGAAGAGGTGGTATAACAACAAGAGGTGTGCAAACATGGTATGGCTCCTTATCGAAAAAGTGAAACAGGGCATAAACATTATACCCCAGCTATGGCTAGATAAAGGTATAGTAAAAAGAAGCGGATGCGCAAAGGGGGCCAGTACCCTCCCGTAGACATTTGAAAAAAATGATGTCAAAAACGCAATTTTCAGAATATTTTGGTGAAGTTAGGTGAGATGGGGTTGAGGTTCCTTCCCGAGTATTTTTCCTTACCCAAACCCAAAGACAATTTCAAGCTTTCTTTAGCGACATTAGGGGTTCGAATACTCTTTCTAGAAATTTGCACAAATAAAAGGTTAAAAACGCTATTTTATGTCTACTGTGATAACGTTAAGGTGATGGGGAAGATCCAGAGGCTCTCTCTGAAAGTTTTTCGCTGTAGAACTCGGTGAAAACACGATTATAGGCTATCTTTGGGGGTGTTAGGAGAGGAATACTTAGGTGATTTGCTTTGACAATTTTTTCAAAACTGGAGTATTTAAGAAGGAGTTTTACACAATTTCTGGTGAATTTACGTTACTAGGTGACTCTCTTCCGGAAGTTTTTCGAGATTGAACACTCAAATTTAAGGCGACGTTTAGGAAATGAAGAGGGTTCGGAGGCCTTCTCTGGAAAAGTTTCGTCAGAGAAGTCTGAAAGACGCAATTTTAGTCGATGTTTGGTTAAGTTCAGGAAGTTGGAAGTTTTGTAAGTATGGAAATATTTTTACAACTAAGTCTTCAAAAGGCTGTCCTTGGTGGCGTTTCGTTTGGGAAACGGAAAAAGTTCATGGGCTGTCTCTGGAAGTTTTTAACCCTAAAGTTTGAAAAAAGCTCAACTGTACGCCTTCTTCGTCAATGTTAGGGGATCTCCTAACGTCACAAAAGTTATGTCAGGTTTTTATTCTGGATTTTTTTTTTTTTTTTGAAAATTGGGGTCCTAAAGATGTGACTTAAGGTTTAGGTTTGGGAAAAATAGAGGAAAGAGGACCCCCTGCCTCCTCTTGACTCTATCGGCCTCCTTCCCTCCCGAAATCTCTTTCAAGAAGCCATTTTTAGGTTGTATTTGAAGAAGAAAGGTTCGGGGATTCTCTTGATGAATTTTCTGAAACGAAGTTTAAAGCTATCTGTGCTGATGCTAGGGAGGATCGTCCAGAAATTTATCCAAGTTGAAGTCTTAGAAGCGCAGTTTTTGAATGCGTTTAAGGACGTTAAGCGCTCACCCAACAAAATTTTCCGAAGTTATAGCCCCGTTAACCTGAGAACGAAGTAAAATATATAACTGTGTTAATTTGAAACTAATAACTTCAGATTAAAAAACCTTGATAGCATTTGGACGAAGCTATTTCCTCCAAGCCTTCCCATGCTATTGCAAATCACCTTGCAATCTGTTGTAAGTTTTCATCGAATGGGAGAAGGAGCTACAGTTCCTTCAGCCCCCCCCCCCCCCCCCGAACCCATCATTAATACGTCACTGATGAGTCAAAACATTATGACCACCCAGTCAATAACGCGTTGTGCCGCCTTTGGCCTGCAAAACAGCTGCGACTCGCCTTGGCATGGATGTCACAAGCTCTTGGTAGACGTCTGAAGATAGATTGTACCAAATGTTAATACAGCGGTCACGAAGAATTGAGATATCTTGACATGGTGTTGTTTCAGCTTTGAGCTGCCTTTCCATTAAATCCCAAATATGCTCCATGGGATTTAAATCCGGTGAATTTGGTGGCCAGGGCATTAATTGGAGTTCTTCATCATGCTGCCGGTACCTCTTCAGCACAATTTTAGCCTTGTGACAAGGGGCATTGTCCTGCTGGAAGATGCAATTTCCAGTAAGGAAGACCGACGCCATGTAAAGGTGCACCTGAACTGCCACGATGTTAAGATAATCCACAGCCTTCATGGTATGTTCTACCACAACTAAGGGTCCCTTATAGTCTTTAAGTCCCCCCCCCCCCCCCATAAGTGCTAACAACGACAGATCGTGAACAACCTAAAAATTTCGCAGTTTCTGGAGATCAGGGATGAGAGTGGTCAGAGAGCAAAAAGGAGGAAATCCAAAAAAATTTCGTAAAAGGGATGATATCCAAAAATCTAAAATTCCTTTATGTGGTAGAACATACTTTTCATAGTAAGAATTGAAAATAATTATATTTGTATATAAGCGATTGGTTATCTTTTTCCTTGCATTGGAATCCAAAATTTGTTTTTAAAAACTTCCTAATACGATTTCGGCATCAAAAAAACAACTTGCAGCTGCCTCATTTAATCATGAAATCTCAAAACTTTTAATAGGCTGTAAAGCCTAAACCATTTGAGATTCACCATAAATATTTTTTACTTTCATAAATACACAAAAAAAAAGGTAACCATGCCAAGCTTCAATAAATTCGAGACTGTGGGTGCTAAGCCACGTTTTTTGATTGACTTTTGCATTTTTTCTAAAATAAAGAAATAAAAATATTATTGAAATGATGAATAAAATAAGCAGATATAAGATAACATATAGTAAAAAACCACCCAACATTAAAAACAATTGAAATACTTGCAGGATGCAAAAAGATTGAAACCTCAAACGAGGCATTTAACTTTCGGCGCAACACGTGTTTGGCGTCGTTGGCATAATTCCAAAGCATACGTTTTTAGCAGATATCGCGGAGGATGAAGATTCGAGGGGGGGGGGAATGAAAGGAATAAAATCGGAGACCGAAAATTTTAAAAAATCGTATTTTTTCCGATTTTTGAGAAAATCGCCGGAAAAGCCGGAATTCCGTCAAAAGTCGGGAAAATCTCATCCCTGTCTGAGATACTCGTTTCGAGTCCAGGGCCTGATTAAAGCACGGTCCGGCGGGTCCGCGGACCTGGGCACCACAAATTTAGGGGCACCAAAATAGCCTTGCCTAAATTCACTTACTTCTTTTTTTTTCAAAGCCCATTTTATTTTTTCTCAACTTTAATTGAGAGAAGGCTCAAATTTTTTTTAAAAATCAGCTCAAAACCTCATAAAGTTAAAAACATTTCGCGTAAAGAAGTCGTTGTCCCTTAGCTCTGGAATTTCAAAATAATTACTCGGATGACATAGATGAACATTTTCCAGAAGAATTAACACACTTTCAATTTTTTGTAAAAGCTAACCCTTCTCCTGGAGAATGTTTTAAAAGGATAAGATCATAGATCACTAAACATTACACATACATTTCCGAATGTGGATTCACCCCTGCAGCTTCTTCTTACCTTGCCTATTAGCAGCTGTTCCAGTGAACGTTCCTTTTCATTTTTGAAAAGAATAAAAAATCATTTGAGAAGATGCGTTTCTCAGGATAATTTACAGGCGTTTTCCTTATTGACCATTGAAAATTCTATAACATCAAACTTAGATTTCGATTGAAAAGCGAAAGCCATTTATCCAATTTTACCCAATTTATAGATTTCGATTATTTGATCGACACATTTGCCTCTGATTAAGCCAGAAAGAAGCTTTTTTAAAGCTTGATGTCAGAATTAGTAAGATTTTTTTTTTTTTTTTTTTGCAGTTTTAAATTGTTTTTTAACTTTTTTTCGCCTTAAGAGGCAATTTTAACTGTGATTACTTTGGTATTCAAATCCCAGATTTCCTTTTAAATGTAAGTAATGTTCCTTTAAAATGTAGTTTCTAGTAATTAGGTTTCTAGTATGAAACATTGACTTTAAAATTGCGCGGATTTTCTCATGTGGGGGGGGGGGCACCAACATCTACTCAGGACCTGGGCACCAGTTTGGCTTGATCGGGCCCTGTTCGAGTCTTCGAGCCATTACAATATGCCCTCTATCAAATTCGCTAAGATCATTACCCTTTCCCATAACTTGCAAAAGAAAGTGCTCGAATTAAGCCTTACCTTCTCCAGGTCCAGTTATATACCAATCCCACCTCATCATGTGGTCTCCACGTCATCCAGACGCAGACGAGTTCTTTGAAAAAGTTAGGGGTGGTCATAATGTTTTGGCTCTTCAGTGTATATTTATTTAAATATAATGTATACTTAAATTCGCAAAAGTATTGAAGTACAGTGAGCACCGTTTATACGTTTCTCTTTTATACGTTTTTATCAATTATACGTTTTTAAAATTGGTCCCTGCAAAGTCTAATACACATTAAACTATACCTATTATACGTTTTTTCGTTTGTACGCTTTTTTCATATAATCCCTTCAAAAACGTATAAACGGTGCTTCACTGTACTTGAAATCTTTGAAATTTCGGTTTTGTTTAGAGTTATTTCTGACTTCATGGAGGGAGGGGGGGGGAATATAGCCCCTTAACCTGGGAACTAAGTTAAACATATATGGCTGCTTTGATTTAAAAGTAATAACTTTCAGATTTAAAAAAAAATAACAATAATAATAATTGCAGAACGAAACTATTTCCTCCCAGCCTTTCCATTCCATTGCAGATCACAATTTAATCTGTTTTAAGTTTTGACCATATGGGAGAATGGGAGGGGCTACAGTCTCCTAGCCCCTCCCCTTCTATTAATATGCCACTATATATAGCAGTTATATTTAAATGTAATGCATATTTAAATTCGCAAAAGTGTATTGCAGCATTAAAGTCTGAACTTTCGATTTAATCTAGTGCAAGTTCGGACTTTAAGAGGGGGGGGGGGCTATAGACCCCTCCCTTGGATCCGCCACTGGGTACAATTTACATGTTTGAAGAAAGTACAGTAAAACCTGTCTACATCGATACCGATACTCTTGGGGCCTAAAAAAATATTGTTATAGACAGGTTATCGTTATAGACAGTTTGATTATTCATGCTGACATTATGCCCGGGGCCAAGGAAAGTATCATTATAGACAGGTTTATTGTTATAAACAGTATCGTTATACACAAATTTCACTGTAATAAATACCGAAATTTACTAGTCGTAAAAACGCATTTAATAGTCTGTCTTCGGTGACACCAGAAGAGGAACGAAGGGAGGGGAAAACAAGGGTGGGGGGTCGCCCCAAAAATTTTTTGAAATTGGCGTATGAAAAATAGTTTTAATTAATCTTGAGGTTGTGTTTGTTTGCAAGGACAAAAAGAGTCGGGTATAGTACATTCAAGGTCCATGGACAAAATTTAAAAATGGACGTAAAAAAACCGCAACTTAAGGAAATTTTCGAGATCTTAGAAGAAAGTAATGTTGGAGTTCTTTCCTCGTCAATGTGCAGCTATTTTTTGTGACCTAGTTTCAAAAGGATCGGCGCTCTTCCCGAAAATTTTCCGAAACAGAAGTTTTAAACACGCCAATTCTGGGTTATCTTTATTGACGATGCTGGAGGGAGGGAGATTCGGTCGTCTCCTATCGACTGTTTTCGAAATTGAAGTTTAGAACTAAAATTTAGGCTGTCTTTGGCGACGGTAGGGGATCTGATGGCTTTCCTCCGGTAATTTCTCAGCACAATTGTTTCAATTTTAGCTATATTTGGAAACGATAGGGGAAACATGAAAATGTTCCAAACTGAAATATTTTTCGAAACTAAAATCAATTTTGGGATATTTTTGGAAAGGAAGGGTTTTGGAGTTCCCAAGCGGATATTTCTAAAAGCGCATTTGTGTCCTTTTTTTTTTTTTTTTTTTTTGTGACGTTAAGGAAACTGGGAAGCTTCAGCAGATCTTTCTGGATATTTTTCGATATTAACATCTGAAAAATACAACTATTGACTTTTCTCCACCTCACCTCGACGATTGATGTGGGACGTCCTAGCGCCTTGAAAAGTTACTTAAGCCAGGCAGTGGCATTGTTTGACAACGATGGGACAAAGTGCGGGGGGGGGGGGGAGGTTCAGTATGCCCTTACGAACTTTTTTTTGAGCAATCACGATTGCTTATTGCTTTCATTTGACTGTTTTTGACGTTCCTTTGATTTTTCCCACCAGCACCCTCCGCAGCATCACCGTCAACCGGCTCCTCGCGATGCTACACTTCTAGCTAAAACCGTCTCCAGGTTTCGTCAATATCCTACACTTACACGCATACATACACGCACCTACACACATATACATATATACAACTACACACACATACATGCACCTACACACATATACATATATACACCTACACACACATACACAAACACATACACACACAAACACACACACACACTCACATACACACAACTACCCACACACTCATGCCTGCACACAGACACAAACACATATACCTACACACACATACCCCCCACACACACCTACACACAACTACCCACACACTCATGCCTGCACACAGACACAAACACACATGCCTACACACACACATACTCCCCACACACAAACACATACGCTTACATATACACACACACACTCGTGATTGCGAAAAACAGAATTTGAATTCAAGACGACAAAATTCAAATTATTATTATTTTTTTTTTTTTTTTGAAACTGTAGTCAATTTCAGGCTAGTTTAGGCAGGAAAGGTTTGGTGGCTCCACGGAACAGTCTAAAAAGGAAATTTTGAGCTATAGCGATTACGTTGGAGAAAAGGGGGATCCGGGGTCCTTCCTCGAAACTGATGTTTGAAAAACACAATTTTAGTTTGTTTTTGAATACGTTAAGTGAGAGGGGGTGGAATTAAGGGCCTCTCTAAAGACGCTAATTCAGACCATCTTTGATTAGGGAATGGAATTCGGGGCGCTCCACCGTAAAAATTTCGAAAAATGCCATTTAAACAATTTGATATGACGTTAGAAAGGGCTGTCCCCAGAAAACACAATTTGGAGTCATCATTTTTGAGCTATGTTAGATTAAATTAAGGTAGAAAGGGTGAATAAGAGACTTAATTGGATCCTTAAGATCGGTTGTTCAACAAGCGAATTTTTCGGAAAATAAAAGTCCTAAACACGCAATTTTAAGCCATCTTTAGTCTCGTCAAGGAGGTCATGCATCCTTTTGGATCCTCGTTTTGGAGCCACACTTAAATTTGCTACCTACTACCCTGTCCTCCTACCTGATCTGAAACCGGGCAGTTCATTTATGATTTTAAGTAGAAAACAAATTGCTGTAAAAGGGGAAAATTACAAAGTTTTAGTTCGTTGTTCATATATGTTTGACTCTCAGGCAGTGGCGGATATTAGGGAGGGGGGCACGGAGGTCATGACCCTCCCTTCCAAACCCGCGACAGTATCCGAAAGTTTGCTTAAAAAAATTCAAAATTTGATCGAAATATTTTTTTAAATTCATTTTTGGCATAACATGAAGGGGTGAATACAAGTGGGGGGGGGGGGGGGGGTCGTGAGGGTCACGACCCCCCCTCCCTTAATTTGCGACAATACTTTGTAATCGTTATAAGATTCATTGCATTTGAGCAGTGAAAATGACCGCTGAAAAAAATAAACCTGAACGAAACCATAAGAAAAATTAAATAATTTTTGAATTCCTTCTTTTGTGGCATTACATGTCATTTTTCTTATGATATATATTTCTGTTTGAGACAGTTTTTCTACGGCACTGTCTGTCTTCAAGCGCCAGAAAATAAAAGTAACGAAGAAGTGTCTGCCGCCTTGACGCTTTTTATGCATCAAATTTAATCAACGATATTTATTGTAGAACTATTTCCAGAGCTGCAGGCAGCGCTTCAATTGATAAAACATTTGGGCGTGTAAATATTTTTCATGTAAAATATCTGTAAATCATTATTCCTTTCTGTCGTGATTTTTACAATTTCGTTTTTGTTCCTGTGAGTTATTTGTAAATGTGCTGTAAATAGTTAATTATCTTAAATCAATGTTTTGGATTTTGTGTCGTGCAAAAAATAAAATTTTAGTTTCGTGTTAGCGCGAAACCTCGTTATGCAAGGATTCCCGTAAATTAGCCCCTCGTATTGGATGGAAACTACTAAAAAAAAGGCGCATTTTGTTAGAAAAGGTAAAAGGATTACTTATGACAAAAACAATGAAGCTTTTGGGTGACAAAACATTGTTGTCTGTTTTCGCAAAGTAAAAAAAAAAACTGATGAACCCAAACTGATGGAAATATATCCCGAGTTCCTGTACTCTGAGAGACTGCGGCGTCTCCAGCTCGTCCACCTCCAATTTTTCTACAACTGAAAAGATCAATCGCTGAGTTTTTATCAATGTTCGAATTAATTTTAAATTAGATTTTCGCTGAATTTTTAAGTGAGGTTTTAATAGTTTATTTCTGCATACAAGATGGATATATCATAATCAGATATATGAAGGAAATGAACCTTCTTTACGGAGATATCAGTACGTAAAATATAAAAAAAAGAGAGCAGTGACCGTCGTAAGAAGCTATTATCTTTTTGTTTATTTCAATATAATTATTATGAAATAACTTTTTAGTTACATCATTTAGTTAATGTTTAATCACAACTTTTATGCTAAACAGTCGTTCACTTCAGGCCCAAATCTACAACTTCCGTGTTCAACTACAAATATCAACAAGCCCTATACGTTTTATCGACTCGCACCTGAGATATCGTTCAAAGTCGCTATGTAAATTTGAACAGGATTAAAACATTTTATCAGCACAAATTCAAAGTTCACCGTCAGAACTGGAAATATCAAACTATTACTTCACGGCTTTTACAAGATGAATGCCAGAGGTCAAACAAAGTGATTTATTTTCATTATTATTATTTTAATTAAATTTAACCTAAGTTCAAGAAAATTGCCGTACATTCTCTGGGTTTGGGGTCAAAATGTCGCCACCGAAATGTCGCGGGACAAAATGTCGCGGCCAAAATGTCGCCGGGCCAAAATATCGCCTGTCCAAAATGTCGCCTGTTCAAAATGTCGCCTGTCCAAAATGTCGCATGTCCAAAATGTCGCATGTCCAAAATGTCGCCGGTCCAAAATGTCGTCGGCCCAAAATATCGCCGGGCCAAAATGTCGCCGGGCCGAAATGTCGCCGGTCCATAATGTCGCCGGTCCAAAATGTCGCCGGTCCAAAATGTCGCCGGGCCAAAATATTGCCAATCCAAAATGTCGCCTGTCCAAAATGTCGCCGGCCCAAAATGTCACCGGTCCAAAATGTCGCCGGGCAAAAATATTGCCCATCCAAAATGTCGCCGGGCTAAAACGTCGCCTGTCCAAAATGTCGTCGGGCCAAAATGTCGCCGGGCCAAAATGTCGCCTGTCCAAAATGTTGTAGATCCAAAATTCGTTTATTCAGTTGGTAAGAAAAATTTAAATGTCCAAAAATGATGTTTAACACCAAATTTGCAGAATAAATGGTTACTGCCTTTAATGAATGTCTCCGTTAAAAATGGGACTGGACTAACTGAGTTTCATGATAAATTCTAAAAAGATTATTCCGTTTTGATTCGCAACTCTCGGCTGTTTTTCAGCAAACAAATAGAATACAAGCGTTACGTTATCTTATTTCTTGTGACTCGCTATCTACCAACTGTAAAACGTTCTGACGGCGTTCAGTTCTGACGTTCGCTAAATTATTTTAAACTTTTCTTCAAGAATAGTGTGCGTTTGTATGTGACCGATTTTTTTGGGACATTCTACGTCAAAACCTGTAGTAAGAATTCGAACGATACCCGCAAGTACCCATATATGATTTAGGGCTGCGTGGTTTTTTTGCGTCAATTCGTTCAAGATAGTGGAGTAACTGAACGTTTTCATCGATATGCGTGACTGTCATTGCTCAAAAAATGATGAACGGAATCAAATAAAATGTTAGGAAGCAGCCGGGGGACAGATTTTGGGCTCAATAACACCAGAGGGTGGAGCAATCGAATGTTTTTTCCTTTCTTTTTTATTATCTGTGATTGATATATCTCAAAAAGTAATACAGTAGACCCTCATTTTCAGCGGGTTTATTTTACGCGGTTTCGATTATAAGCGGTTGAAGATTTGACACCTTTATTTTATTTACGCAGATGAGTTTCGGTTTTACGCAGATGCGGCAATGCAAACAGGTAACATTTTCCTCTCTTTCAAAACCCAAGCTCCTAAAGATTGCAGATTACACATAACTAACTGCATTTTGGCGTGCTAATAATCAAACTTGGGTCCTTGGAGACATTTTATGCGATTGGTTCCAGAGCTTTTTCCATCAGAAGTAAAGTGATTAAACTCACACAGTTCAGAACTCACTGGAAGAAGAGCTTTTAGGAGTGACAAAGGAGGTCAAAACCAACGCGGATACCGACTCCGGTGACACACAACCAAAAACGCTCACATTGAAAATTTTCGAACCAT
Organism: Uloborus diversus; assembly: GCF_026930045.1. Lineage (NCBI taxonomy): Eukaryota > Metazoa > Arthropoda > Arachnida > Araneae > Uloboridae > Uloborus > Uloborus diversus. Next base: position 153,837,759 of record NC_072733.1, read on the forward strand.
CCGTAGACAATAGGAATGATCTTTCTGATTTGTTAGTGAAAGAAGATTCTATCATGGAAATGACGCAAGTGATCATGGATGAGTTAATGCTAAGCAAAGAATTGAAGGAAAAATTCTTAATGACTACCAAAAAACTATCATAGTCAGCTCTTCTTCATAAACAGAACACGAAATTAGTTTGTTTTCTTTATGCATATTGTGCATAAAAATTGATATAAGTACACATTAAACTTATTATACAATTAGTCATCACTAGAATGAAGTATTTTTTTTAATCTACGGAACCTAATTCATATTTTGACACTAATATTAGGTCTCAATTTACGCGGTTTCGATTTACGCAGCATTTCCGTGGAACATAACCCCCGCGTAAAACGAGGGTCTACTGTACAAGGGTTAAGACAAAATTTGGTCTACAGGTATATCTTAAAGGGCGAGTTGCTCATTTCTTTTTGGCTTCAGTCATCCCAAAAGGATAGATCACAGAATAATTTTTATCGTTTTATGTGACTGCTATATCTCAAATGCGAGGATTCATGCAAAAATGTAGTATACAAGTGAAATTAAACGAAAACAAGCCTTATTTTCGTTCTAAGTTGAGTTTCGTAATCGTTTACGTGAGTCAGTGTAATTAAATAAACAATGAAAAATATACTGAATTTATATATGAGAGGTTGAGCATGATATCAATAAAATCTAAATTAGCCGTGTATTCCTCTCATTTTTGTAGCACTTTAACTAGCGTGAGTGTTAAATAAAAACTGAGTTTGCATTCTTATATAATTTGCGTAGTAAAAATTCACTAACTAAAACAGCAATTTTTTCTGAGAGAGAAAAACTTATTTGTTTATTATTATTATTATCAATATTCTTTTCTTTCTGAATTACCAAGCTATATTGAGCTGGAACTATTACTTTTTGAAACTCATTTTAAAAATAAGTCTAGGTCAAAATTGATCTGAATAATCTCATTGATATCAGTTATTTCACCCTACATAATGAAATTTTTTTCTTTTCTATTTAAAATTGGAAAATGTGATTAGCTGACAAGCGCTACTTCGCATGCATGAAAGTATCCTCTTGAAAACCTTCAATAAAATAGCTGTTCTGAAATTGTCCCTTGATGTTCTATCGAATATATAAATTTCATGAATGTTGAGAATTGAAAATATTTGTCATCGCGTAGAGTCGTTTTTCAAAAATCTGAGTGAAAGACACCTGTTTTAGCAGTTACGGGTTTCATTGATTTCAAAAGATTTGACGGTGAACATATCGACGTAATTTCAGAATTTTACTCATAAGAGATGAGAGTTCCCACGGCAGTTTTGATCTTACTTTAACCAACGTATATCTTACTGAAAACGTAGTTTTTTTTTTTTTTTTTTTTTTTTTTTTTTTTTTTTACAGTTCTTAGGGTAATGTTGATAAATCTAAGAGAAAATTAAATTTCATTAAGATACTTTTCTACTTTATTTCCACCCTGGCCCGTGATTTCGAATTTTTCCAGTGAAAGGGGAGAGGGAGGATAACGGGCGTATGTATAACCAATGCAAATTTCATAGGATTGCTATAAAAACCACTCCCACTTGTATATAAAAAAAAATTCAAAGTCGAGGGCCATTCCGCCTGATCCCCTAAATGACTGACCTGTCGCTACCGTAATAATATGCTAGAGTGAAGGAGTTATTTGTTTTTACTTCATTACGCCAAAAAATACAAACCGCCTATTCTCTTGCCATATTCAAATTGCGCCTCACTATTCTTTCATTCGCGTTTAGAACAGTTTAGTTTTACTTCTTTTACTTTTAGTTACCAATTTTTTGTCTGAATCCTTGCGTTACATCTTGATCCTTTATGTTACATCTTGAGTATTATTATTAATCAGATTAAACGAGAAAGAGAATTCCGTTGCAGCAGCCTTTCACATGTTTACGTTTGTAATAGTATACAGAAAAACGTATGTTTCTCTGAAAACTATTAATTTTCTGGAATTAATCTGATGTTTACGAATTAAGACAGGAGAAAACATTTGGAATTTTTGAAGGAACTTACTTTGAAAGGCAATTAATATTCTTTTGCAACTTTTATGCTGGAAAGCATCGACATACATTTAAATTTTTCGTACAAATTGAACTAGCGAATTTTAGGCCGGCGACATTTTGGACCAGCGACATTTTGAACCGGCGACATTTTGGACCGGCGATATTTCGGACTGGCGACATTTTGGACCGGCGACATTTTGGACCGGCGACATTTTGAACCGGCGACATTTTGGACCGGCGACATTTTGGGCCGGCGACATTGTGGACCGGCGACATTTTGGACCGGCGACATTTTGGACCGGCGACATTTTGGACCGGCGACATTTTGGACTGGCGACATTTTGGACCGGCGACATTTTGGGACGGCGACATTTTGGACCGGCGACATTTTGGGCTGGCGACATTTCGGGCCGGCGACATTGTGGACCGGCGACATTTTGGACCGGCGACATTTTGTCCTGGCGACATTTTGGACCGGCGACATTTTGGACTGGCGACATTTCGGGACGGCGACATTGTGGACCGGCGACATTTTGGACTGGCGACATTTTGGGCCGGCGACATTTTGGCCGCGACATTTTGTCCCGCGACATTTTGGCCGCGACATTTTGGGCGTATACCCATTCTCTGTACGTGAGACTACATTCTTAAGCATGACCGAGGGGTTTTTGTGATCCGAAATTTTCGAAAATCTTGGGTTGCCGTTTCCAAAAATTTAGGGCAGGGCTGACAACACATTTTAAAACTGAAAAGATATTTAAAAAAAGAAAAAAACTTTAAAAAGGGTTATTTTAATGATTTTTGTATGCAAATTTGAATTTGTTTTACAGGATGGGGAGGGGACTTCCTCATAGCTTCCGAAAATTTCAGATCGTCTTCAAAAGTTGTTACTTTAGTTCACCATGAACCCCCCCCCCCCCCCCCCCCCAATGAAATCCTGTGTATCCGCCGCTACTCTCAGAGGAGTCGCAATTCTCCATTGTCTATCTACGCTTAAACGATTGTTGAACACAGAATTTGTTGTTTTCAATGCTTGCGAGAGTATCTTATCAGTAGAGTTTTTTTTTTTAATACATAAAATATGTCTTCATTGTTTAGGGTCTATAAAAGCTTCGTGTAAGCATGGGGGGGCAATCATGGGCTCCCTTATGCAAAATTTTAGGGGGGGGGGCTCAGATATTTTCCCTGTGGTTTCGTAAGATATTTTCCCCATTTAATCTGATTTCAGTAGATATTAGAGTTATTAAAAGTTGACATTTTTACTAACTTATTCATAAATGGCAGGAGAAGAAATGTTTTTACATTTTTCAAAAGGAAAAAGTACGAAAAGAAAGAAAGTTCTAATTTCCAAGAGGGAAGAGGGGGGGGGGGCACTTGCCACCCCTATATTGGCGCCCCTTTGAGAAGGCACCCTTTCATGCTTCAGGAGGGGCTATTTCCCTTATTGCTTCTCATTTGTATCCATGCTTAATTACCAGTTCTGTCACAAATTTTGCAACCAAATGAAGCATGTGTCTAAAGAGTAGATATTAATGGATAATAGATTAACATAATGTGCTCTAACATTCTATTTTTCTTAAACTATGCAATGCTGTTGGGAAATAGGCACTTTGATAATTGAACTAAAATTCAGCATATTAATTCGACTTATTATAAGTTATCTTATGAAAAATTCTTGAGAAATTTTGCTTGAATGAAAAAACTATGTGATACGGCCTGCGGCCGCCCCTTCCTTTGGCCTCCCGTGTGCGGTGCACACACTGCACACCTGCTAGGATCGGCCCTGGTCAAATTTGATATATAGTCGACCCTCGTTTTACGCGGGTTTATTTTACGCGGTTTAAGATTTGACACCTTTATTTTATTTTACGCGGATGAGTTTCGGTTTTACGTGGATGCGGCAATGCAAACAAATAAATTTTCCCCTATTTTAAAATTCAAACTCCTAAAGATTTCAGATTACACGCAATAAACTGCATTTTGAAGTGCTAATAATCGAGCTTGGACCACTGGAGACATTTTATGCAATCGGTTCTAGAGTTCTTTCCAGAAGTAAAATTGTTAAACTCACACAGTTCAGAACTCACTGGAAGAAGAGTTTTTAGGAGCGATAAAGGAGGACAAAAGCAACGAGGATACCAACATCGATGACACAGAACCAAAAACGTTAATTATTGAAAATTTTGAGCCGTTCCTTGACAATAAAATTGATCTTTCTGCTTGTTAGTGAAGGAAGAATCTATCATGAAAAATTCTATCATTTAAATGATCATGGATGCGTTAATGCTCTGCAAAGAACTACAGAGAAAAATTCTGGACTGTCAAAAGACTATCATAACCAGCTCCTTTTTACAAATGCTAAATTAATTTGAGTTTTCTTTATGCATGTTGTGCATAGAAATCGTAATAAGTACATATTAAACTTATTATACAATTAGTCATCACTAGAATGAAGTTTTTTTTTTACGGAACCTAACTCCTATTTTAACACTAGTATTAAGTCTCAATTTACGCGGTTTCGATTTACGTGGCATTTCCGAGGAACATAACCCCCGCGTAAAACGAGGGTCTACGGTATAATTCTTTGAATGTTTTCAAAAATATTGTGATTTATAAAATTAGAGATTGAAGAATATCTGAAGCGGCGAAAAAATTATATACAAATCGTGCAGTGAACGTGTGAACGTCAAAAATGATTGCATAATATAAACACATATGTATCATAAAGTTATTAAATATGACTAATAAATAAAATTTCTAACACACAATATGTTCGCATAGAGCTATTTTCTTAAGTTAGTTAAAAAGTGACACAGTGCTTTTCTGTTCAATTAACTGGTAAATAATTTACACATTGGTTATAAACACGCTCCTAATCATATCAGATCATTACTGCATCATAAAAGTGCATGGGTCGGTTAGGGTGATTCGCCAGTGGTTGACCACATGCCAGTAGTTGACCATACTTATATGTACAAAACAAGAATAAATAAGTAGATATTTTTAGTCTGATTGCTGGAACTAATTTATAGCATCCCATGAAATGTTCTCTTATAATTTATAGTTGTAACTAAAGTTTTGAATTGAGGTTAGGATGGTAACAATTACAAAGACACATAAAAAAATTTTCAAGAAAATCACTTTTCTTACTAGTGAGAATTGTCATGAGATAAAATGTTTAATCGTATTCTTCGACGTTAAATTTTATTCTTCATGTTCATTTACTGATATATGCTGATCATCCATGTTTAACACTAAGTAAATAAAAAAATTGCATCAATGTACTAATCACTTTATGCTGGGATTGAGGGGTAATCAACTACTGGTTGTTTAAAATGCAATTAATGCCTATAGTTGACCAGAACGATGAAGTAATGAACGCATGTTGGTTTTAAAGCCTTTTTCTAGAAACTAAAGTGATTACAAACATTTTTTAGCTTAAGATAAAATATAATGCTACTTATTTTCAAAAAAAAAAGTTTTTTTTTTGCTAGTAATTGACTAGCCATCTGTCTGCTGAACCAGTAGAACCAAAATTTGTGACATGGTTATTTGAACAGATGTTCTCCTGATTGCCAAAATTTTAAACAACGTAGTACTAACACAGATTCTGTTACAGCAAACTAATTTCGGAAATTTCGAATTGCAACATCCACATTTCTCTTGCGCAAAATTGACCCGCGTATTGAAAAACCTCCAATTGCGTTGTAACGAGTGGCGCGTGACAAAAACTGCACAGATGAAAATTATTTATCCTAGTGACAATATAAAAGAGAAGCATTTTGCGTAACCTCACAGGGTAAAGCACCAATCACTAAACACCATGTGCATAGTTAAAGGAAAATATCTTTAACATGCACAATAGAAAGCGTGTTTGTGCAGTCTCTCTCTCTCGGTGCTTAAATTTTGGAACAAACAATTTTCTTCACACGTCGATCGATCCAACGCCATTTCTGGCTCATCAATGCACCTGATCAATTTGCGCACTGAAAAAGTGGGTGGTGTCATTTGAAAATTTTGAGATTCTATCACTGTAAATACAGCTATGAGATCATTGCGTCGTTTAAAATCGTCAAAAAATCACCAATCTCAAACGCATTCCTTCAAATAGCCGTATCTAAAATTTTGGATCGATAGCTTCAGCAAATAAGCCGCTAGGACTCCGTATATAGGAAAAGTTACTTTTGGACACCTTGTATAAACTATTAAGCATTTTTCATGTAGGGGTTACTTAACAGTAATGTTATAATATTTAGGCATTATTCTGACAGCTATGCTGACTAGATTCGGGTCGACGGTAACGTTCGGGTCCTGCGGCGACTCACATGATGTAGACGTTATATTTGCTTCGAGTGACTGCCATAGACTTGGCGAGAAATTAAAGAGATTTCGCTAAGTTGGCATCATTTTTGGCAACTTTTTTGGTGCCAAATTTGGAGAGAAATTGCTAAATGTCGCCAAATTTTGCGATTTGTTTTTTAATTTAATAGGTCATCCCTGGCAGAGCTTAAAAATATGTGCGAGTGTTGATTTTCTTAGCTATCGCTTTTAATTCATTTTGCGGATTATCCGTGAAATTCACTTATCCGCGGTTACCATGTCACCCTATTCTGCAGATAATTGAGAGTTTACTGTACTTACACTGACTCATAATAACAATGCATTATTTTTAGTAGCAATGTTTTAATATTTAAGCATCATACAAGCGGTCTAGGGTGGCTAGATTTTCCGCTTGAGGTGCCTTCGGCGTCTCATATGTCAATGACGTCATATGCATTTTTAGTCTATAGGCTTGGCAAGAAATTGAAGATAATATAATACAAAGTTGGCACCATTTTTTGGTGACTTAGTTTCGGTGTCAAATGACATGAAGTTTTCACGACATTTTAACCTATTAGCCATCACTGTCGTGTAACCATCATCAAAGTCACGTGACATCTGTGATGACGTCATCCACCCAACAACAAATCAGGGATGACCTTTAAGGAACCATAAGTACACACAAGCATGCATCCAGTCCGGTTTTTATAGTGTAGATTCCAGATTTTAGTGTTTAAGAAGTGGTCAACTACTGGCAGACGCTGGTCAACTACTGAAAGTCAACTACAGGCGAAATCTCCCATTTTAACTTCTATTCAAAATAACTTGAAAAATAGTAAGTAAAAAAGAGAAATAATTAATAACCGTTGATCCTGATAGTTTTATAGCACAGAAAATTTCTCAATTTTTTCCTGTGAAATTCAGTAGAACTTGTAGAAATTTCCACTAAATGGTTAACTACTCGCGAATCACCCTAAATCAGATCTGACCCCGCAGCAGATCACTCTGCGCATTTGCTCAAAATGGTTGGTGTTTCATTGCGGTCTAGGAAGATTTAGCGCCGCAGATTGGGCGCCGTCGATTGGAAGCAGTTTTTGGACACCGAAAATGTTGAACAGCGCCCAAAACCTGGGCGCCCAATGTTGCCGGCCCCCCAGGGCCGGACTGGACAGTTAAAACGGCACGGGCGTTTACACAAAACCGGCCTTTATCTCAGGGATAAATCTACCCCCCCCCCCTCATGTACACAATCTTGCAAGTTTAAGGATTTTTTGAAAATGGTAGGAAAAAGAGCAATAAAATGAATGCAGGTCGCAAGGTCAAAAACTAGGGGAGTGTATGAGTTTGGTGGTACCTGAATTTTTAACGAATTTTAACAGAGAGAGAGCGAGAAAGATTTCAGCTTCTGATTTAAAAGGTTGTCATTGCAAGACTGAAATGTTAGCAATATAAACCTAATCATAAGGTAATATTCTCACAGACATAGGGAGCTCTGCGTTTTCTCCCCCTTCTCAAGTGTTGCCAGAGAAGTTCATGTTGTTTACCTCAAGCTCCAGTGTTATCATTCTCGTGTCAACATTCATTTGTGTTGGGAGGTTTTTTGAAATTTTTGTTTTAGGTCTCAAAATCTCCTTCCAAACCTATATTTGCCGATCGAATTCTCCAAAGGCAAGTTTATTATTACTTAGATATCTAAGATGATTTAACCTTATCAGCGAATCCTGATGTTGTTTTGTTTACCAGTCGTTTTGAAGTAAATAAAATCCGGGAATTCGAGTTGCAACTTTAGACCACCCATTTTTACTATCGTTTGTCAATATTTTGTGTTGTCTTGAGCAGCTTTTTTAGTTTTCGGGGTTTCTTTAGTTTTAGATATGAATCCAGGGAAAAGAAAGAAGGTAGGAGGGCGTCCTTACCTCAACTATTCGCCTGATTTGATGGAAAAGGTGATCCACGAAACAGGAACAACCAAATTTAAACAAGGAAAACAAAAAAGAATAAATTTTGATGTTGACCTCATTCCCCCGATGTCATTTGATACAAAAAAAGAAAAAAAAAAAAGATTATTGCGACAACGAAGAAACTTACCCATTTGGGACAAAATTTGTATCAAGTCCTTATAAAAAAATAAACAAAAATGCCCTTGTAAAAAAATAATAAAATCCATCAGTAGGTACCTAATAATTGATTTTCATACTATCTAACGGTTCATATTTATGTATCTGAATAAATAATTGTATTTTTTAAAATTGATTTTTTTTAAGAGAACCTGAAATTGACTCAAAAAGTATAAAACAATTTATAAATAGGAAAGTACAAAAAATTTTTTTACAATTTTTGCAGTGTACGGGATTGGAACAGAACGATCTATGCATTGTAACTTTAGACTGGAGCGGTTTAGCGGTGCATATCAAGGAAAATATGAGGTGGTCTAAAGTTGTCACCACCATGTGCAAACTTTATACCGCTATACAAAATATTCCCCCTCTCTTTTTGCGTAATTTAGAATTTTTTTCGAAGCGTCACACTACAGCTGAAATGTATGGTAGTGTACGATTAAATGCAAGGGCGCCCATATGCAAAATTTTAAGGGGCGGGGGAGCTCAGATATTTTCCTCATGGTTTAGCAGAATATTTTCTCCCATAGAAACCAATTTTAGTACAGAATAGAGTTATTAAAATTTGACAGTTGTAATAACTTATTCATTAATGGCTGGAGAAGAAATGATTTTACATTTTCGCAAAGAAAGAAAAAAGTACTAAAAGCAAGGAAGTTCTAATTTCAAAGGGAGGCCTGAGCAGTGGCGGATTGGTTGAAAAAATCGGCCCTGGCATTAGATGTAGCGGTCCCATAGCTCTTATAGATATTAAATTTTACCTAACGATTGGGATAACACTTAAATATGAGGAAATTATTTTTAACAACTAAATATGTTTTATTTAAACGAAATTCAACAGATAGGAACACTTCTGCGCTTTATCGTTGAACAAATTGATACAGTATTAGCTAAATCTTATTTTGGGAGAAATTTGTGATTGTAATTGTCCATTTAAGTATTTTTATAATGCCGGGAATTCGAGTGAATATACTTGATAACACTGCTTGTTTAGTATGTCCTTTTCTGCAGTCATAACAAGTAACTTAATTGCCCTGTTTTATGATGTTCATGGGTGAAAGACTAGGGCCCTGTCATAAACATTCCCGTTTTTATACTGCCATACCCTGACGACCCCCAGACTCGATACGAGGTCAAAAACCTGGTGGGAGGGGTCGAGTACGAGTTTGGCAGCCCCTTAATTTTTTTTTCAAACTCATGTATCAATACAAAGAGAGAAAGTGGATTTAGCTTTCGGACTTCTGGGAGTCATTAAAGTATTAGCATATAAACTTAATGGAAAGATTAACATTGAGTTTGAAACAGGGGGGTCCAGGGGGCCTCTCCCTCGGAAAATTTTCGAAATTGTAGTCTTAAAAACTCAATTTTAGGCAATATTTGGTGATGTCAGGGGAGCGTAGGTTCAGGGTTTCTCCTGCTGCAATTATTCGGAAGTGGAAATCCAAAAACAGAATTTCAAATTATCTTCGAGTATATGCTATGAAGAGCGGTTCCGGGGGTTCTCCTCTGAAATTAAAAAAATATATATTAGCTCTGAAAACGCAGTTTTAGAAGATCTTTGGTGATTTTAAGTCGAGATAGATTCCGAGGCCATCCACCAGAAAATTTTCAAATTGAAGTCTTAAAAGCCTTTTTTGGTAGTAAAGACTAGGGCACCGGCAGTTACTCGAAGTTAAGTTCCAAAAACGCAATTTCTGCTGACCTTCAGTGATGTTAGGAAAATGAGTTTTCAGGAGGCTCACCCGGGAAAATTTTCGAAATTGAAGCACTAAAAACGAGATTTAAAACGTTCTTCCTTGATGATGCCGAGAGAGAGGAGGGGATGGGGCACTTTCCCAGAAAATTTTTGATACTGTTAATTTAAAAACCCAGTTTTAGACCATCTTTGGGAATGTTAAGAAATGGGAGAGGTTCGAGTACTTTCCTCCAGCAACTTTCGAAACTGGAATTCCATGTTATGGCGGGAGTGGATTCTGCTGTTCTCTTAGGAAATTATTCAAAATTGAAGCCCAAAAATTTAAATTTTACTCGATCTTCGATGATATTAGGAGGGGGGGGGGGGAGGTTCTGGGGACCACCGGAATTCTTTCAACATTGGGTTTTATCAACCTATTTTCTTTTTAAACTGAGGGGCCCGAAACCGTAAGTTTGTGCAGCGTACAGAATACTTTAATGTTTCGTCAAAAAATGTTTGAAATTCACATTTCGGCGGCCTTTGGGCTTTGATTTGATAATCTTAATAATGTAGAGTCTTTCATGCTCCTCAATGGTATTTTAAAATTGCATTTTCTAAAATAATTTTACGGAAAAAAATATTTTGTCACTTTTATTCGAATAGTTATAAACAGGGTCGCCGAGAGCAAAAAGGGAAAAAAATGACATAGGTCAATATTTTTCACAGGCCCCCTTCTACACCTTTCGCCATTAGGATATTTTACACTCTTCACGAGTTCAATTCCGAGCCGGGCCCCTATTCTCCAACTAAGCTGACATGACCTCACGTCGGCCCTTGTTGTAAGTTGCATTTTAGAGCAATTGTGAATTGTCATTTATAAATAAAAGCGTCAAAGAAACCAAAAGTATTTTAACTTTTTACGACCGCTAAGGTTTCCGTTTTTTTTTTCATTCATTTTTTTATTACACCACTAAAAATGTATTGGCAGCCCCAGGGCCCGACTAACTAAAAGTAAGACTCTAGGCTCACATTAATTTGGAGGCTCCCTGAAGACTATGCAGTGTTTGAATTACATTTTTAAGGCACGAATGCACTTTTGGAGGCCTCTTTGTCTAATCACACAACTATGTATAAATCACTTATGTTCATTTTTGAATCCCGTTTGGGCTCCCTTATAATCGTGAACAAGGAAATTCGTTCCTGGCAGAATGATTAAAAATTCCCCTTTAAAGAAGTTTTTTCCCAATTAATAAGTCATAATTTATAATTATTATTTTTTTAAAAAATACGTGTATTTTTTCATATCGTTGCAATGCTATGCATAATTCTTTGAAAAATGTGGAGCCCTATAGGAACATGGGGCCCCTTGCCTAGGCCTAGTCAGCCTGCTATGGTAATCAGGCCCTGGACAGTTCCATTTCAGAAATTCCCCCTCCCCCCTCTTGGTGACGGCCCTGCCTCCTTCCACCCGTAAGCTTTAGCCCATTCGTAAAAAAGAGCTGAGGCTGTGTTTTGCGCATTTGCGTTATTCTAAACACATGCGCGCAAAATTTACATTTTGCTGTTAGTAGACAGGCCCGAAATACTTTGCTGTTAGTTGATCGGCCCAATGCATGACCGGCCCACCGGGCAAATGCCCGGTTGCCCGCCGGCTGTATCCGCCACTGGGCCTGAGCCCCTTTTGCCCTCCCCCATTTGGGCGCCCTTGGTTAAATGCTCAACCTTTTTTGGCAAAGAATGATGAAAATATGAAGAAAAATACACATATAAAGTGATCTGAAGTTGTACGGTTTTACGATACATTTAAATTATCTAAAAATTTTACATCAACATTCCACAAACTTAATTTGTAGTCATAAATTACATATACTTAAAGGTGTAAAATAACATTCTTTAAGTAAATTTAATTATTTAAATAATCGAGGAACATCATTTTTAAATTTTTCTGCAGGTTTTCATGTCATTCTCCAGTTCTAGGAATAAGATCAATTATTATATATTTAAAAAAAGGAATTTTTAATCTGCCATTTTGTTGGATTCTTTGAGTATTTTGTTAATATGATCTGTCTGTTGTTCTTACTAAAACTTTGAAGTTCACAAATGTGTATGTAACATATTTTTGCTGTAATTCTTCTGGACAACATTTCTATGTCAAAGAAACTAAAAAAAAAAAAAATTCTACCCATAGTGTGTAGTCGAATTGAGAGGTTAAAATGGAAAAATAACATTATTTACCTTAATTATAATCCTGGGCTTACGTAACAAGCAAATTACAAGGAAAATGTTATTGTCCAGGAGCAAAAAAAAAAAGTCATACTCCAGGAAGGAAAAAAAAAAACTCTTCTAGCATTATTTATAACGCACTACACATTTAGTAGAATAGAATTTATTTCAAAACCATGATTTAGAAAATAAGGTAATGATTTAAAAAAAACTGATTTTAGCAAACGATAAATAAAAAAATGTAGCAAGACGAACCTTTCAAAAATAGATTTCTTCGTTATACATTGTTTAATAAATAATAAAAAAGTAAGTAAATGTGAAGTTGCTTTAAACTTTTGGCTTAGATAAATTAGCATACAACTTTCTAGAATTTGGTAAATACTTTTCTAAACTAGATAATTCGAAATAACTAACACTAGAACTCAATGTGAAAATAGTTATTAATTTGCTGGTTTAGAATTTCAGCATAGCAATTGAATTTTTCTTTTCTTAAAAAAACTGTCTATTATTAGGGATGTAAGATATTCAGAGCAAATATATGGAAAAACCTATATAAGGACCGGGACTCGAAGAAATGTTCGTTAATTTGGAGTGTCTGTTACGGGAGGTTTTACATAGATTTTGTTTTGTCATGCAATAACATGCTTTTTGGTTTAGGTTACAGTTACTTCCTATTACTATAATTAAATTTTTGATAACCTTCGATGAAACTTACTGCTTGTCACTCTCCTGGTGTGTGAAAATTTGACCCTCAGTTTTGAGGAGCGTAGGATAGTTAAAGTGAGTTCCCTCTATTTTCCCCATAATAAATTTTCAGATTTTTTGAATCAATTTTATTTAAAAAATATTTGTGATTGAAAATGTCAGGTATTTGGAGAAGCACTCTTGTAGATGATCTGCAATGATGTTATGACTAGAGGGGGGTTCAAAGGCTCTTCCATAGAAATTATGGTTAAAACCGTAGTGGAAAACCCACCCTCCGTTTTTCCTCTTCAAAGCCATTGGACTGCTTTACATCTATTTGGAGTACAAAGTTGTCTGCGGCCCCAATTAAAAGAACTTTTAACATTTTAGACTGAGGTGGCGTACTTAGCAAATGATACCTTAGGTCTTTTTTCCACTTTTTAAACTTTTCAATAGCATACCTCCTGAATCTCTCGCTTAAGTTTTTTTTTTTTAACATTCAAACACTTAGATTAACAGGGGTGCATACTTAGTGCAATATTTTAAAACTCTCCCACTGTATTTGAGCTTTTTTTTTCTATTAAAAATATATTTCTGTGACTCCTGTTTTTATTTATTTATTTATTTTTTTTTCATTTAGGTGTGATTTTCGTGATGATATTTTATGTAAACTATTAAAGGTGTAAATATGTCAGAGGCCCCTATGAAGCTATCAATTTTATTTATCTATTCATTTTTTTTTTAACTGAAACTTACCACGAGTTTACAATATATACTATTTTTCTTTCATTGAAAAATTTTAAACGTACATTTGGTATTCTTTAGTTAGGTAACTTTAATATTACAGTATTTTGGATGATTCTATTTTAAGATTACACTATATTTTAAAATTTTGCAGAATAAATACTTTTTGTTACTTTTATTCAATTACTTCATTTATCATTACTATTCTAATTTCGTAACACTGTGATGGCCTTCTTTTTTTGTGCATTACTAAAATATAATTAGAATGGAATTCTAAAGAGGGGGGGTATCACTCTCTACACCCCTTTGAAGATGGCCCTGAAGTACACTCAGGTCCGTCGAGAGGTCATCTCAGCCTAGTCGGCAACTAGGGGCCTGCAACGGAATCGCATAGGAGGCTCGAAAATCCACAGACAGGGACCCCCGCCTTTGCTCACCGCGGTCCTTAGTACACTCAAAAAAAAACCTTATCGTAGGCACTTCTGGTATTAAACCTATATCCAGTGCCTGGTTACCTCTCAAGGTCCCAATTCTCTATTAAACGTAGGGCAGGTACTGGCACCACCAAATTTGATGTTCCTTCAAATTTGTATTTATTAAGAGAGTGCTGCAAGTTAAAAAAAAAAAAAAGTGGGGAGCTTAACCACAAATCGCTACCAGCCCCGCGACCCAGCGGCCCTTCGGGCGATCGCCTGACCGCCCGATTGGCCAGTCCGGCCTTGGCCCCCAATCTTCTCATTTCGGTTCCATTAAGTGTCCGGTGGTTGGGTCTGTATAACACCTGCCGGAAGCGAAAGGGATGCATCGTCTGCCGATGTTCAGCTGTCATCAGCACTTGGAGCTTGTTTGTCAACCAGATGACGTCACCTGCTAGGTGAAAGGTGAACCACAGCCATCTTAACACAAAGCCTGCGCGCTCATTCAACATGGCCGCCCGGGAAGAGGGTTGGATCTCATAATAGCTCCACCGCGAATAAAAATTTAGATTTTTTTTTTTTTTTAGATGCATTGAGAAAGCAGTTGGTTTTTACATGACATATTCTCGCACATCTCTCAATTAAAAATTTATATCGTTCGAGTTTTATTATCGACACAAATAGTTCTTCAATAGTAAACTATATTAAAATTCATGCATGACACATTAAATATTATATTCGCAATAAATATAGATAAGAAATTAAAATGAAAATTTAATTGAATGGGTAAAAAGAAAATACACTTGAACTTTAAATCATAATGCAAAAGAAAGTACGAAAAAAAATTTCCTTACTGTAAATTGTAAAATGAGTTAAGATAAACGGGAAGTGCATATTTCTTATTCAAAAACTAATAAATATTTTGCATTTTTCACACGAATGATTTACAGTGGTATTGATTTCTTTTGATAAAAATGTGGACAAATGAAATAATAATATAAAATAGAATATAAAAACAAATACTTAGCCATATTTCTAACTGTTACAAACAAAAGAAACATAGATTTTTGAGAAAATATTACTACAATACCCAATAATAATTACAAAACATCTGAACATGAAACAAACTAAACAACTGGTATAAAAGGACAATACTGATATATATATTTCAGAGTAAAAAATATAATTAGATTTATCATGAGTTATCTATTTGCCGTGAGTTTTTTTCTTTTATCTGCTTTTTCATTACTATATTACTCATTCTTTTTTTTTTTTTTTTTTGAAGAGTAATTCAACAGTATTTTATAAGTCGTTTGCATTACATTCCTCAAAATCAAGAAAATGTTGTGAGATTTAAGCTTGTAATAGTCATGTACCACATTTCTAATGCATGGCTCGATAATAGTTGTTAAAAGCTTTGATTAATTTTCATTTGATATGAGTTCCTCCTAAAAAATTTCCACAACATTTTGAAATACTTTTATACAAATAGAAGCTGGGTATAAAAGAAAAAGTTGGTCTTTTTAAAAAGTCGCGATTTAATGTATCTATTGATTTGCACTCTTCAGAGAATTCATGTTAAAAAGCTGCTTGAAATAATAGTTACAAAAAATAATCATTACCCAACGTGAGGGTAAAAAGCTTCGTCATTAAAATCAAAAGTAATAAAACATGAAAAAAAAAAAAAAAACAAAAAAACAAATAAAAATGTGTACCTAAAAATAACAGTACCTTACAGTGATAGAAGTTGTTTTAAAAGTTAAAACAGTTGGTCTTTTTAATGAATCGCGATCTAAAGTATCTATTAAACTGCACTCTTCAGACAATTCATGTTAAAAAAGTTTCTTGAAACAATAGTTACAAAAAAAAAAATCATTACTCAAAGGGAGGGCAAAAGAGTTTCCTCATTAAAATCGAAAGTGATAAAAATGTAGCATGAAAAAAACATACATAAAATGTGTACCTTACAGGGAAAAAATCCTTAAAACATTATTTAACAAGTACAGTAAAACTCCTCTAATGCGGACACTAACAGGACAGATTTTTTTGTCTGCAATAGAGTGGTGTCCGCAGAACAGAGGTTAAATAATTTTATTTACCTTAGAATCGAGGAATTAAATATTGTCCACATAAGTGAGGTGTCCGTTAGGAGAGGTTTTACTGTATTTATTTTTTGTTATCGTTTTGCTTAAAAAATTAGCATCGATAATCACCTTCTTCAGAACATTTTTTAATCCAACAATAGTAGCTTCAAACATATATGGAAATGTTAAACATTTGATATGTTAAATTTTTACTACCGAAGTATCCCAACGGCTTATAATGTAAACTCATGAAATAACGATTTCGTTGCAGAGTCAAATACAAGGAACAAAGAAAAAGAACATCACCCATAAAGACTGCTGATAACGTTAACTAAACATTCACACATTTCGAGTTGTCGTTTTCGAGAGTTGTGAGAAGAAAAACAATATTGCTTCCGCAACAAGCAGCTAGTTGAAGTCCACGACAACTGTTTGAACTAAAGGGAACTTTCCGCTGATCGTAGATAACTGCCTGCTTGGTGTCATGTGACATCGATTGCGCAATACAGCGCGTAGGCCTGATATATAGAAAGCTGTGAGGTGAACACATTATTGTCATCCGTTCCTCTAAATTACAAAAAACGTGTTGAGATTTGATTTTCATTGACAACATATATTTCGAGTTCGTGTACTTCGTCAAGCAGAACCCGTTTATGAACTCTCGTACGAATATGACAGAAAGCACAATGCAGGCACATAGTGTAGGAAATAGTTAACAGCACAGAGAAGGAAATCACAACTAGGACATAGGGAGGGAATCGAACCCACCACCTCGGAATTACTACAATGACGCGTTAACAAACTGCGCTACCGAGGCCCCACGTGGTGAGGTGAAAGCAGAGTTCAAATCAAACGGTTCAAAACATTGAAAGGGTAACTGTATACTAGATGGCGCCACGCACGACGAACAATCATTGCAAATTGAATTTTTCGGTGTTAACAATGTGTTTGTTGATTTTAACGTTCAATGGGCGTGGTACACTAGACTTTTCTTTTCTCCACAACACCCCACCTTTTAGCTATTAGCCTTAGGTTTTACGGTCGTGTGTGGCACGGACGGCATGGCACTTATTGCGCCGGGAAAGGTCCTGGTGCTGGCGTCAGCCCAGCTGGGAGTTTACCCCTTAGTGTGTGAACCTTGCTCACTGTGAGTGGTACACTAGACTGACTTTCGAATCGCTTTGCTCGTCTGCGCAGGTTTTTTTTTTTTCTAAATATTTCGTAAATATTATGTTATTTAGAAATAAAGAATGGAAATTTTGCAGAATATGGCGCTATCAAATTGCAACGTTATTTAATTTATCATTGAATGTAGATAATTTTTTGGTGCCGCTTCTCAATGCTTTTGGATATTTAAAAAAAACATCAGAAAGTCCTAAGTATAATTCCCCTCCTTTTTTTTTTCATTTTAAGCATTGAACAGTTTTGTAGCATAGGTTTCTACCGTTCAGGGCAGAAGCCAAGTACGATATTTTTGTAAGATAGAATACTTTAAAGCTAAAAAAATATTAAGCTACCTCTTTAGTAATTTTAGATAATTCCTGAAGCTCATCCCCTAATATATAATTCCTGATTCCTATTTGCCGATGGAATCTATCTCTGTAACGAAACCAGACTTTCAAATGAGCTTCGTGTTTCCATGAATGCTTTTAAAATGGGATAATTTAATAAAAAAAATATTTTATATATATGAAGAAAAAATTTCATACTAAGAGATACCAACGTGATTTTAAACAAATTTCCTCCCATTCAGTTCGTGTCTGCTGAATGCGTGATGCTTTTCAGTTGTTGAATATCCTCTTAAATAAATAAAACCAACCTTATCAGAGCTGAATGTTGGCAAAGCAGCAAGAGGAGATCGTAAATCTTTACGTACATAAATTCTTTGAGAGCTCGTAGCCATTGGAGGGGTCACAGGTTTCTCCCTGGAGTCAGCAGGCTTTCTTTCAGACTGGACAGCTAAACAGAAAGTTATGCAATGTAAATTTTAATGCATGTTATTTTTTCAATAATGATAGCATTAACTATTTGCATCTGCCTAATAGATTTTTTTAAACAAATAAACTCAAAATTCAAGGCAAAACCCTGTGGTGTGGTGGAGCGAACTCGATAATGACACAGCGTATGATTATTTTCTGTCCATAAATCCTCGACTCAGAGCAAAAGACATCTAATCCCAGAAAAAGCATTAAGATATCATACTGTTGCTCTGAGGCGATAAAATGAGCTTCACAGGAGGTTTCATTGTTGTTTTTAATAACTTTAAATCAGTTTTGAACTGTCAATAATATATCCGGGTAAATATAGCCGGGCTAAAACTAATTTGTTGTGATTTTGACACTGAAGTGGGTAAAACTGTTTGGGAGTGAAAAAAGATCTCCAAAGATGTAATAGCTTATGAAACGCTTCACGCCCAAAGCGAACCAGATCGTAACTGATGCAGCATTGGCGCAACCAGAAAATAGTTTGGGGCTCTTTAATTCTTCCCCCCTCCCATAAATAAACTTCGCGTCAGTTCTGCCCAGACCCTCTCTTTCTCTTGGAGAACGAGGGTCTGAGTTTGCTTCCCTCGAAAAAATTAGGAAAGAGTCTGCTATTACGCGAAGATGATGAAGTTCGGGAATTCCTCTCGAGACACGTTTCGAAATTCTATAGTTCTAAAAAGGCAGTTTTAGACGATTTTTGGTGATGTTAGGGAGAGTAAATGTTTGGGCCGGGCTTCCCGATTTTTTTCGGAACTGATGTATTAAAAACGTGATTTTGATCATGTTTGTTGACATTAAGGGAAGGAATGGGTCTCAAGGTCAGTCCTCGATCAATTTTTTGAATTGATTTGCCTCCCCCTCTATTGTTTCGAAATGAAGTTCTAAAAACGCAAGTGTAGACAATCTTCGATGATGCTCAGGAAGGGGTTTTTTGTGACTTTCCCCTGGAACTTTTCGAAATTGTTCTCCTGAACGACTTTCTTCAGTAATGTTATAAAGATGAGAAATTCAGCGATTCTCAACTAAGTTTTCGAAATTGTAGTTTTAAAAACGCTATTTTCGCTGTTCTTTGGTAGGGAGAGGGTTCGGAAGATCCTTTCCGGTATGTTTTCAAAATTGAAGTCTTAAAAAGCGACTACAGGTCAGAATTGTTAACATTAGGAGGCCGACAATTTTTCGAAATTGAAGCTCATAAAACGGATCTTTATCTGATCTTCGATGTTGTTAAGAGGCTTAGAAAACAATGTGAAGGTTTTCGGGGGCTCTCCCCCGGAAAGTTTTACAAAATTGAAGCCCCAAGAAAAAAAATGAGTGTAATGATTATGGAGGAGTGAAGAGTTAGGTAAATCGACGGTATAGAATTTAGAAGTGTTTTCTTATTTTCAGGGAACTAGAAAAGGGGGAATGAAAGAAAGAGGAGGTAGGGGGAACATAATTAGCTGTTGCATTTTTATCATCTGTTTTCTTAAAAGCTTTATTGTTCAAATTACTGCATTTGGTTTGGCTGAAACAAAAAGAAGGAAAAGAACGTCCAATTCCAAACTTTTTACCATTGTTTGTGCGAAATCAAAAACACATTTCTTCACTCATCTCAAAAACACATTTTTGTTGATACTGCGGTATATCTGCAACTCCTGGAAATTTTAAATTTAAAAATTTCTTTTTAAAAAATTTCGAATTTTTTCCCCAAAATTCTTTTTTTTTCCTCATTTTAATGACTTATTTTTACCAAGACTATTCTTCCCTTCAACAAAAAAGAATACATTTGAAAAACTTTAAACTCGACATTCTAGGGTGAGCCCGAGACGCAACTAAAAGGCCACCCTTTAGTTTCGCAGGATTTTTTGTTAATTTTGTCTAATGTGTTTTTAATATAAATATTGTGATTGTTAATTTAATCATATATGTTACTCAAATTTCATCTTCATAGAGCTTGAAAAGAGATAAAAGAAAAGTGGGCGCGATTACTGAAACATTTTTTTTAGAGCGTTGGTGGGATGAAAGCATACAACTTAATGTGTTTTCACTAAGATGCCATAGAAAATACTACAAAAAAAGTTTAAAAGTAAATTTAGTTAGAGATGGTAGTTACAACAGAAGTATTCGCTTCTGCCATGATTACCTATGTAAAATTTCCTTGAGAAAAATATAATTTTTAACTAATTTATCTAAGAAACACATTTGCAGCACGAAAAAAACCTTAGAAACTTACAATCTGCTCTCATGCCCATGGCAAGGCACTTTTGCAGACGGCAGTACTGACATCGGTTTCTGTGATGTTTTGTCACTTCACAGTCCCGGTTCCCTCTGCAAGCATAGCCCAGCTGCTTGCGAATACTCCTTTTGAAGAAACCTTTACATCCCTCGCAACTAACAGCTCCATAGTGACGACCTGCAAATTACATTGTATAGTTAAAGAATAAATGCTGAAAAAAACTTGTTATAAATATGCAAAGTTGTTGTATAAAATTTTAATTGGCGTAACTCGAAAAACGAGAGCCATATTAATGGTTTTTGTTGAACTCCAGATACACCAGTTCCTGCTTGTGTGATTTTATTAACGCTCAGTTGCATTACGCACAACGAAAAACTAGGCATTCTTCGGGAGGGGGGGGGGGCTTTTAAACAGGCGGGGTGCGTCCCCCCCCCGTCCTTAAAGGGCCTAACGGTCCAAGAAATTGAAAAAAAAAAAAAAGAAATATTAGCTCTAAGACTTTTCAAGACTTTGCAAATATACACTGCTGGCCTCTGGGGAGAGGCCCTACAGATTTTGTTGCAGGGGGTTCCAACATTTATAGATCCGGGCCTTTGAGAAAGGCAAAACAATTAATAGTGAATAATACATGGCGTTATTGGATCGACTACGGGGAGAAATAAAGAAAAAACATCCTCAAATAACAAAGAAAAAGTGCTGTTACACCCATATCACTAGTCGAAGAAAACGATTGTCAAATCGAATGAATGAGTTATGCTTCGTATTAGTTCCTAATCTATCATGTTTTTCAGATCTGTTTCCCAGGGACAGGGACAACTGGTTCTTTGAAGACTTCAAAACGATGCTCTATAGATAGAAGTATGTGTCAATTGAAGAAGTTATTGCAGAAACTGAGAGTAAGGAGAAATGACCTATGAAAACGATATAGAAAATTAGAGGAGCGCTAGACTTAATGTATCAAACTTGAAATTGAGTATCTAGATGAATAAAGTTTAATTTTGCCTGAAGGTTGTTGTTTCATTAGTTATTACTGATACTTATTAAATGATGAGTTAGTTATGCAAAAAAAAAATTTTTTTTCAAAGGAAAAAGGCTATAATATGAGAGTCAACATGAGTGACACCAAATAATTTAACAATATGATACTATATCTTAATGAACTGAGTAATTTTCAAGCAATCATGCAAGAGTCTCAATGGTTTTTCATACGTTTTGTGACGGTTTTAGTATCGCGTGCGCTCAAACTCTTCCAATTCATGGAGACGGGAACCCCCCCCCCCCCCTCAAAAGAAAAAAAAACAGAAAATTTCCCCTCAAAATAACTCTTCCTAAAAATTTCAATGGCAATTTTTTTTAATTAAAATTTTTATAATATTGGCCATGTTGCATATCATATTAAACAGCAAATAATGTACTTTAAAACGCTTTCTACCAAATCTTTCTACCTGTATTAATTTGGTAGAGTTATCGTCCATTTTATGTTCAAGCATCCATGAAAGAAAGAAGGTTTTCCCAAAAATATAAATAAAAATAATAACAAAAGAGATAAAAATCTAAAAATTTGGACTTTTGATAAACTCGAAGGATACAATCGATGAGCCAAATTTCAAAGAAATACAAAAAGGTGACGGAAAACATTTCTCAAATTTTGGATCACCTGACATGGAATGACCCGTAACTGATTTTTAAAGGTTTCCTTATTACTGAGAAAATCCACAAAACTAGACAAGCAGATGATTTAAAATCAAGACAGATAAATTCACAAATTGGATGATTTACACACGGGCAATTAAGAGTTCACTGTGTTTGTGGGTACACTGTAAACAAATTCCGAAACGTTACTGGTTATTTCCGTGTAACGTTTCGGGATTTCACAAGTTTTTATCTATTATCCCCGTATAATCAAGTATCATTGTAAAAAAGTTTCCTGAATTGCTACAAAATGCACGAAGGCAGACTTTTCACCGTTATGAAAAATATTTTTAGCTACCGGTTTAAAGATTGACTGAGCGTGTTTATTAAGTGCATCGGCTGTAACTCGTTCACGGTCTGTCCAGAGAAGTTTCCAATGAGAGCGAATAAGTCATTGGATAGCTGCAGGTTTCCAAAGCAAGAATTGCAATAGGAGGCAAATGATATGATTGTTCCTTAGTTGCAATTTTCTCTTAGCTTTGGCCACAGAATGCTTTTGGAGCCTTCCAGGTACATCGGGAAGGTTCTAATCAATTGCATTAAACCTACTTAATTTTTCTTTAAGGTTCCCGAAACATGACTGGCATTAACAGGGGAGATTTAGCAATTCTTCAGAAAGTTTCGAGGACAATTTCAGAAAGGTTACTGACTTTTAGCGGAAAACGTTCCTGCACTGTTAAAAATTCAGGAAGATTTTCTGGTAATTGTTACTGTAAAATAGCGAACTTGACGCATCGCTGATATTTACGGTAATTTATACCGGAGAAATAAGCGATCCCAGCGCCAATTGGTTGCTGTGGCCTACCGAGGAAACCGTAAAATTTTACAGTAACATTTGATTTTTACGGTAATAGTTACTGGCAACATGGATGCCAGTAACAATTACCGTAAATTTTCCGGAAAATTTTTAACAGTGTGGGTTTTGCAAGATACGTTACTGGAAGAAATTGGCCACATCAGCTGCCTATCATTTTCCAGGAACGTTTCTGAATCGTTTTTACAGTATATAAAATAAAATTTATGCAGAAACTACATAATTTTTGGTTAGCAAATCATTTTAAACAACAATGAAAGTGAGAATTACCAGAGGCTTTATCCCCACAAACAACGCAAAGTTCATTAAACTTTCTATCACTTCCATTCTTTAATAATGGTTCTTCATCTCTCATTCTTGTTAACTGCTCAGCAGTCTGCCACTCTTTCACCTTAGTCGCCCAATCAGAGCTGCACGAACTGCTTCTGTTAGAGCCACAGAAAGGAAGGTTGGAGCCCAAGTCTAGAGGACCAGCGTCTGGTTCCAGCTTCAGGACATCGCTAATGAACTCGTTACTCACCTTAAGAAATGAGTTGAAAATTAGATGATATAATTTTAAAAAAGTTGTTTGATTTCTCATATTTTATTTAAACTTAATCACAAACAAGATACAACAACAAACAATAACAAACCAAGAAATCGTAGCTTATAATCTCCTTTGATTTATATGACACTCAATCAAATACCATTTTAAGCCTGTTCTAAATTTGTTTCTAAAAATACATTTTACAGCTGCAATAATATTGAGGATTTTACTAAATTGTAATTTCTTGGATTTAAATAGTGGAGGGTGGGGTAATATATGGGCGACGCAGAACACAGTGTAATTAAAAAGTGATACAATTACACTGTTAAAAATTCAGGAAGATTTTCTGGTAATTGTTACTGTAAAATGGCGGAGTTAACGCATCGCTGATTTTTACAGTAATTTATACCGGAAAAATAAGCAATCCCAGCTCCAATTGGTTGCTGTGGTCTACCGAGGAAATCGTAAAATTTTACAGTAACATTTGATTTTTACGGTAATAGTTACTGGCAACATGGATGCCAGTAACAATTGCTGTAAATTTTCCGGAAAATTTTTAACAGTGTACCGTTATCAAGAGTCATGGTCATCTAGTGTGCAATTGTGCAATTTTTTAGTTCTGGATCGATAAAAATCAATTGGCTTGAAGTAAAATATCTGGAGATGGAATTCTGGATCTTGGACAATGATTGGAGATTTTTCACATTATAGTGTTGTAGTGGTCAGACTAACAATGTAGATAATGCAAAGTTGGCAAAAGTGACAGCTTTTCATGTTGCCCTGTGATAACTTTAAATGGGGAAAAAAAAAAGCTAGAAAATTTGTACGACATCCAAAATGCCGTCTCCAGATATTTTTCTCCAAAATCAACTAATTTTTCTCTATCTGAAATTGAAACTTTGCACACTGGATGTCACTAATTATTTTTAATGAGTGTAGATGCACTATTGATTGAAAATTAAAAAAAATCTGATAAAATTTATTTGTAGAAAAAATTGTTATTTTCGGCAGTACACATTTTTTTTACAGGCTTCGTCTTAAGCAGTGTAGTCTTTCATAATCATGTTACGAAATCAAGAATTTTCTGTTGAGAATCGCTGGAATAAACTCACCTGAAATTGCACTATCTGATTTCCCCTTTATTCCGATGGCTCTATGACAAAAATGACAGGTGTCCCAAATGCCCATCTCCAAAACCAATGTATAGTTATCAAACAGGGATGGAAAATTTGTACACCAGATGACGAAAGGTTATTGATAACAAGGGCTATTGCATTATTGAATGAAAATATTTTTTAAAATGTTAAAATTTATTTCTTAACCTGCATAACTTTCAGGTTACCTTTATGGTCACCTTTATAAGAAAAAAATCAGGGCTAACGCTCTCATGGCTAACGCTCCTGCTTCATCAATGAGTATTTAACGACGAAATTAAATAGCCTTTCCGAACCTTTTCCTGAAAGCTATATATAAACTCATGTTTATAAATAAATTGCATTTTGTTTTTCATTTGTAAGAATTTTCAAAACTTTTTTTTTTTTTGTTTCAAATACCTTTATTTAGTGTATGTGAAAGAATCCAAATGCAGCCTGAAAATAATAAGAATGTCAGATTAATTTTATGTATGGTTTATCAGTGCAATAAATTTTCGGATACTATCTGTTAGTCAGCGTTTTTTGCCAACTCAGTGAAGCTTCTCCTCTGTTAAATAAGAGAATACCTTTTCAGAGTAAAAATCTATTTTCTTTTTCCAAATGTAGTAAATAAGAGCAAAATAATTAATATCGTTTATATAGCAAAATAATACCGCTTATGTAGCAAAATATATAGCATATGTATGGCAAAATAATAAGTACATACACCGCTTATATTAGAAAAAATAATTTATTGGTTACATATAGTAAAAGAGGCATTTATTTTAAAACCAAAACATTTATTCAACATAGATAACCAAGTAAAGTAAACATTATGAAAATAACCTTTTTTCAATTGCTAAAAATACAAATTAAATGTTAAAAAATAGAAACGCAAGTATGCAGTAGTTGAGGCTTTTTTGGGATTGAGTAATGAGTAGAGGCACAAAGTTGAGCTAGGTTTGATTCAACTTTCTTTGTTTTTATCCGAAAGTGTACTTCTCAATTTGTTTTCAATAACGGCCAGA
Organism: Uloborus diversus; assembly: GCF_026930045.1. Classification (NCBI taxonomy): domain Eukaryota; kingdom Metazoa; phylum Arthropoda; class Arachnida; order Araneae; family Uloboridae; genus Uloborus; species Uloborus diversus. The sequence continues at coordinate 153,863,457 of NC_072733.1, forward strand.
TTCGAAAAATATCCAGATGCCAAATGCATAAGTGGATTTCTTTTGACATGCGCAAAAGAGCCCAGATGTTTCGATTTCAAGGTCAAACTATACATGCAATACACAGCGCACTTAGTTGTGTGCATAGAAGAATTAAAAATTGCTTGGCAATATTGCAGTTTTTTTAAATGCTATTGAAGTACTCAAGAGAATGCGGCCCGTGAGCCACAAGTTGTCTACCCCTATGTAAAATACCAAGGCAAAGTTACAGGCGTCAGATGAATAGCAAGGTTCACCTAAACTGAGAAAATTACACCACAAGTGAGCACACAGACATTTTTGAAAATAGTTTCAGAGAATGGAAAATCTAAACGATCTATCCTTAATGTTGATCCATGAGCGTCAAAATCTTAATGAAAAAAAAACAAAAGTCGTAGAATGTGCATGATAGATTTCTCAATAAACGACAAGAAGAATAGAAACGCTCCCCTTAACATGCACAAAACATTTTTTAGCTTCTTTTTACTTAATGAGCTGTTCTGTAATGCAAAGACATTACATACGCTATGGTATACGTTACGCAAAATGTAGCTCATATTCATTAGAGCCACTTTCAATAAAAATTTTATATTTCGTCCATAAACTAAATAACATAAATTAAATTTTTACTCAAAATAATTTTACCGCAGCAACAAAGTAACCGTCTTGTATAAATTAAATTCATAATATGGTAAGCATGACGGTAAGACTGGTCCAAAACGGTTGGTTGAGCGATTAGTTTTCGAAAAAGATGTTACGTGTGATAGACATTAAAGAACTGAGTAGCTTAGCAAACGATACTGCTCAATGCTCATTTAAAATGAGAAGTAATGTATTTCAATTTAAATAGTATTTACCGGACTGGGGGGTTCCTCTTTGATTCCCACGTCACCGGCATCGCCGTTTCCTTTTCTATCATAGATGTGTAGATGATTTTGTGGAGAACATTGGGGGCTATCTTGGTAGTCACTTTGTTGAGCGGAAGATCCAGGACTTGTGGACTCACAGCTACCATCTAAAGAAGAAGCATATATTATACCACAGGATGTAAAATTCCAACTTCACAAGATACAGATTAGGCCATCCTTATACCTCTTTAAGATTTAATTTTTGTAATTCCAGAATAAATTTTTATGCTGCATGGGCGTGCTACCTTACATTTTGTTATGTGATTAGTTTTGGCTTCTTCTATTATAGTTCAAAGTAGTAAAACAAGTCCACTATAAATGTTTGCTAAGACAATTAAATTTTTTGTCACTGTTAGACGTATAACTCTCACGCAAAATGGGATTTGAGAGCTTAAAAGAGGCTAATAACATTCGGAGTTTAAGTAACCTGACAGGTTAATGCTACTTAACCAATTAATTCATAGTAACTTGGAGAGGAATTGATGGTCAATATACACAATTATAATACTATAGTATTTACAAAACAGTAACAGTAATTTCTGTTTTTTATTTTTTTTCCTAATTTCCTTCCTGCAGGATAAGCACTAATTTTGGAGTTACATATAAAATTATACAGAAATGTTCATCTCTTTAGGACAATGATTTTCGGGTGTCTTCTGCGGTTTGAAGAAGCTGTGTGGTTTTGTTAAATAAAAGATTACTGCTTCTGTTTCTCAGTCCTATTTTTCTCAAGCGCTTTGTATGAATTTATGCAATTTTTTCAGAGTTTTGTTGGCCTATATGTGTCATATTTCCCTAGGTTTCGCGTTCTTATTTCCCAAGGTTTAGGAATGATTGATAACTGTTGGACATAATAAGGCGTATTTCTGAAAGTAGGTTACAAAAATATGGCACATAGTTATGTTCCATAGTTTTACATGCCTATAGAGATACAAAAACAATAATAAAAAGATGTGCGAAAAAAGTGTTGCTCCCCAGTATTTTCTTCATTCATACAATTGAAGAGGGCCCTTGCAGATGCTCCTAGTCCACAGTCCCAAAATTTCTAAATGATCCTCGTAAGATGACTCATTTTATACTTAATTTTGATTATGCCTTTGTATGTTGTTTTCAGAGGTTTATTTATTCTATATTAGACTTGAATCTTAAGCTTAAAAAGAAAAGAATAATAATCCGTAGAGAAAAATTATTCCTCATTAAATTATTTAAAATTAAAAAAAAAACCTCTCATCCTTATCTCTTCTCTCACCCCTATTTTGGTCAAATTGAAACACATGCGCAAAAATGTGGGTGGTTTCAGAAAACAGGCAGTATTAAAAAAATATTTGGTTGTATGGTGAATGAAAAAGGAAAGAGTTAGGGTCACCTTGCTTATGAAAAACTTAATGATGGTGCACGGAGAGAGAGGGAAAATGTCTGAGAAAAGTTGTCTTAAAAATAGATAAGATTTGTTCAAAGACGACAAAGGGTAGGCTATAGCCAAAGCGTTATGTGTAAGAAATTGTATGCTTTTAATAATCAACAACTACGATATAATACCACTTTTTAATGCCCGCGGTAATAAATGAGACGACCTTAAACAAAAGGAAAAGCAGTACAGTCGACCGTCGCGTTATTTTTAGGTCATTAAAAACGGCGAATAATATTTCTCGCGTGCTTTTGTGCGTTAAAGCATCTTCTGCCGCGAAGGATTTTTTTTTTTTTTTTTTTTGCTTTAATTGTTCCCAATCGAACTTCAAGTGACCCGTGACGCCTCAATGTTAATAGCTGCCTTTGAGCAATGAAAAGTTTACTTCATACTTCCAGAGAGTATTTCTCCTTGTGGCAATACTGTAAACTTATTTTTACATTCCATCATGCGTGTCTGCAAATTCAACTTGCCTGGTTCTCCCCAAAAGACTTTACTACCATGATGACGAAACATTTTGACATCTTAAGTTACAAAGCTAGTGGCGGTATATGTTTTAAAATAAAATATTTTTTTAATTTCATGGCTTTTTGAATGAAATATCATAAATGTAAGAGTTTCCACTGGTTTTTACTTAAATCCTTTCAGGACCATAAGTTTTTCGGTAGAGTATGAACATTTTTTATACATAAAACTATTAAATGGCGACACAAGTAGCATGTATGTCAAGTTTTGTGAAGCTTTGTGAAATGGATGGGATTTATGTGTCTGTATGGTCCATTCAAAATGAAAGCTACAACTATTTTCGGAAATTTCATTAATAAATTATGCAGCTCGGAATTATTTGGATTACTAATGACATTAACTACATTTAATCTTTATTTTATCACCATAGTAATGATAATAATAAAAAGTTAAAATACAAAAACTGACCCTGACAGCATATTATTTCATATGAAGGAGCTTTGCGGAAAAAAATGTTATGTGAAAAACAAGTGAAACTGAAAACATTGGCTTCAATTTTTGGCATGCTCTTTGTATTTCTTTGCTTCCCCCAAGCCCGCTTACAATGTTTCAGAAATGATATAAGGATATGGAGCAGAGATAGGTTAGAGTGCCGTTAGAAATTTTAAAAAGTTCCACGAATCAAAAAAGATTCCCCTGGTATATACTTTAAAGTAGCGGCTAGGCCCGCGCCAAGCCTGATCGGCGCCGTCGTGCAAATCCTTTTGAGCGCCTCTATGCAGTGGCGTTTGGCAAAAATATGGTTAACTCCAGGAATTAGGTTTTTCAGACAAATATGACGTAGAAAAAAAAGCGCGTTTAATTTGAAAAAGAAAAAAAGAAACAACGTGTAAAAACTTGTGTTTTATTTTGGATTACAGAGTACGTTTTTACTTCATATCTCGTAGTTATTTCCAGTTACGTAGCTCCTCTGATACGTTTTGGAAAAAGAAAATATTTCAATATCAAAGTGAACGCCACTCTAAATATCTCTCTAATCTCTAATTGTTGAATAGCTAATCAAACTTTTATGCCTCTTAAAACATGACAATAGGGTACTCATTATATTTCTAAATTGAAGTATAGAGGATATCCCACCTTAAAATCTGAAACTGAAATCCCTTCCAGTGAAACCAATAATTATAAATTATGGAAGGCATTGAATATAACATCTAAAACAAATACATTATCCAAAGCTCTTTTTTTTTTACAAAGAAATAGTTAATGAGAAAGGAGGGGGAGTGGAGGAATCGAGTAATTTGGTCAAGCCGTTACTTTTGACCATCCTTTCGTCGCCAAATCACGTGATGTTTGACGAAACCAGAAGTCTCAAGTTTTTGACGAAATATTTTCGTCCTGATTTCGTCACATTGCAGTGCATTCTGGGAGTTCTCGTTTCACTCTTGTACTCGCTCGTTAAGTTATCCAATTATTCTACTGCAATTATCCTAAAGGATTCATAAAAAAGGTTAGTATTTATTGAAATTTGCATGTGCAATGTGCCTTCTTTTTTTTACTGCTGCATTTTTGTTTAGTATTGTGTTTATTGTTGTATTTAAAACACATTAAAATTGAAAACGATTGGTTCTATTAGGTTTGGAATTATGTATGTTTTTTAAACTAACTTTGAGTCACCTCCACGTTAGGCTTAGTTAGCGTTATATTTTATTTGCAAAAGAAAACGTTGGTTTGTTAACATTTGTTTCCAAAAACGTACTTCCTTTATCGTTAAATAAATGACAAACATGACCAAAGAAGTTGGACGAATTTAAACTTACATAAAAAATTCCACCGTAGCTAAACTAACACAGATGATTAAAACACTGCCTTTATAAATGGAATAGAACTTAGAAGCTCTTAATTTCAATGTTGAATAGGTATGTTACATGGTTTTGTGTTTTCATTCGTCTCCACGAATTTTACAAAAATTATTATATTAAACGAAGTGTATTTTTTTATTTTAATAGTTCAAATTTCTTTTACTCGTCATTTTTATTTTCTTAAAGAAATATGTAACCATCCCCCAATAAGTATTTATATTTTTTCTTCTTCCACTGTACATGTAATGTTTTATTCAATATAATAATTTATACAGTAGCTCCCAAAAAAGCGTCCGTACACTTATTTTCAATTAAACATTGCACTACCCATTAGTTAAAATTAACATTTTGGAATGGGTAAACAATAAGATCTACAATTCATTCTTCAAAAAACTACATAGAATATTTTAATAGCAAAATAAAATATGATTTTGAAGAAATTAAAAATCAAAAAGTACCAAGAACTTATAACCCAAAAGTGTTCTTACAAAATATCTTTAAATAATTGTTTTGTAACCTTTAAAACAAACCCATGAAACTCGAGGAAAAAAGCGCCTAATGCAATAAAAAATAAACGCAAACAGCTTATATCAGCTTTAAATTCTGAAATGATGCCCTTTTTTTTTTTGTCATGCTCTTTGATAGGACTTAAAAAGGCGTACCTCATGTTGTTTATATAATTTCTTTCCCTTCTGCAGATGTTTCTGAGTGTTTATGTTGTATATCGATAGTTCATTATTTGCTGAGCCTGTTTTTTTTCTGAACGTTTTTACTTGCATGAAACATGAAGTAAAGTAGCTATCAATTCAATACAAATCATTTTAAATTAGAGAAAATATTAATTTCCATAAGGAACTCTATCTTTTTGCTAGACATTTCAACTGAAGATTTTAAATTTTTCCGCAATTTAAAATAAGTTACTGAAGGTAGAGTTTTAATGTTTAACATCGATTTAAAAAACAGAAAAGATAGCAGCATGTTTGAAAATAATAATAATAAGCATTTTTTATTTATTTTCACACTTAATACGCTCAATGTATAAGTTTTTCTGCGTCAATTTGTGTTTCATGATTTGTGATAATTATGAATTTTTCCATTATACATAGTTTCTATAAAAAAATAATGCAGCATTAATTTTAATGCCATATTTGCCACCTCAAGTTATTGTCAACAAAAAATGAGAAATCCCGGTCTACATTAAACCAGACTAAAAAGCAGAACACTATTCAGAAATTAATTTTAAAACGAGCTGAGAGAAATCATTGTCTCGCTGCCTAAATAAAAATTTTGCCCATCCGCTGTGAAAATAAATAATTCTTGCAATCTACTTCGCAAAATAGCTATCAACATCAAAATAATCATGTATTTTGAAAAATATGAAAACAAAATTAGATGCTCTTTAAAGACACAAGAGAATCTAAGCTTTTTAACTAAAAAAAAAAAGCCCTTCAGATTTTAAAAGAAATCGTGGCAAAATGTTTTATTTCAGAAATAAGCTGCTGCATTTAATCATAAAACGTTCCTCGAAATAGAAAACATGATCAATGTGCATGAGGGCATACACCCCCATGGACTTACACATTTACTTATTATATATATTTTTTCTTTTTAAAACTCCTTTAGGAAGGATCCAACATCGCAGAGATGATCAGAACCAGGACAGACGAAGACTTTTTCAATAATTATAACAATATTCTAAGTACATGAAATACACCGCCAGCTCAGTCATTTCCAGCCGAGGACTGCAGTTTCGTGCTTATTAGCACTCATCAGCCCGGCATAGGAAAGTGACTGAGCTGGAGATGGGAAACCTCTTAAGGAAGCCAAGAGTGCCAAACAAACTGGTAGCTAATATAGAATTAGCGCAGATCAGACGAGTGACCGAAACAATGGTTCGGTTCAACTCGAATATTGAAGGCAAGGCATGGTATATTCAGTAAATTACCGTCCAATAGCCAGGGCTAAGGCACTCTTGGCTTCCTTAAGAGGTTTTCCATCTCCAGCTCAGTCACTTTCCTATGCCGGGCTGATGAGTGCTAATAAGCACGAAACTGCAGTCCTCGGCTGGAAATGACAGAGATGGCGGTGTATTTCATGTATTTCTGCTTGAAGCTGCTTTTAATTTTGCCAAACAAGCATTCTACACAGAAGCAAAATTAATAAAACAAATAATTAATTGGAAAAATAAAAAGGTAAGCTTTTTCTCAAGATTATCTAATTTCATTTTCTATATCTAATTTTAGAACAAAGGTATACAAACTTTAAGTTGTCCATTTTATTGTACTTTTTCTTTGAAATCTATGGTATTAGTTGAATAAAAATCTTTTTTTTCCTTTGGAATTTTTTCATGCGATGCAATGAAGAAGAAAATCCCCAGCAATTCCCCCCCCCCCCCCGAGCACATATTAATGTAACTGTGTATAAAAGTGGCATATGACTTATTTTTTCAGAACCCAATGTCTGCTGAAGGAGTATTACGAAAAAATTTCCAGTAGGGGTGGGCGATGAAGGAATTTCTACATCGCAATGCATCACAATATCGCGATGTAGTTCAAGCAGATTGGAATATTCGTCCCGCTATAGGGGACAACCCCTCCCCCCATTAGGGGAGTTTTCCTTACAAAAATCCAGACTTTTTTCGAATCTTTTCCTAATGTGGCACATAGGTTCTTTAATGGTCAGGAGTTCACATGGGGTAATGAAAAATGCCCTATGGGAAACTATCCTATGTTAATTTCCAGCATCAAAGGACATCTGGGCCGAATCTGGAAAAGATCCGACGAAAACTGGATTTTTATAAGGAAAACTCCTGTTGGGTTTGCCCCACAAAACCGGGACGAAAACTACCCCATGAGAATTCCCAAGCATCAAAATACAAATGTACCAAATTTGGAATTGATCCGATGAAAACTGCAATCTCATAAGACGCTCCCCCCCCCACTCACAGAGTGTTTTCCCCTCCATAGCGGGACAAAAATTACCCTAAGAGAATTCCTGAGCATCAGAGAACGAGCTTCTATGCCAAATTTGGAAAAGATCCGACAAAAAAGTGGATTTTTTTTAAAGGAAAACCCCGATGCCCCCCCCCCCCCTCACCATAGATTGGCGAAAATTACCCTGCGTGAATTCCCGAGCATCAAAGGACCGCTGTGTAAAATTTGGAAAAGATCCGACAGAAACTGGTTTTTTATAAGAAAATCTCACATATGGGGGTTTGCCCCCATAGCGAGACGAAAACTTCCCTATGAGAATTCCTGAGCATCAAAGAACGAACCTCTGTGCCAGATTTGGAAGAGCTCCGACAAAATCTGGATTTTTTGAAGGAAAACCGCATCAGGTCCCCCCCCCCCCACACACACAGGACGAAAACTAACCTGTGTGAATTCCCAAGCATCAATGGACTTCTGTGCCGAATTTGGAAAAGATCCGACTGAAACAGGATTTATTGAAAGAATTCCCCCCTTATGGGGGTTTAATTAGATACATGAGGAGTAATCCGCAATAACAAGTTACATTTTTTAAAGAAATTGTTTATTTGTATTTTTACAGTAATAAAAATTTATTTGACGTCTTTTATGTGCCCCTTTTTTCAACAATAACTTGTTGTTTTTTAGGCCCGGTGGGGGGGGGGGGGACTGCAGGCCCGTTGTTTCAATTCTTTTTTCCTAAATATGGCAAAGGGTCTACAACAAATAAAAATTTTACAGAAAATCAACTAAATCTACGGCCACTCATGTGTAAAAACATTCATATGTAACTACTGACGGCTCGTTAAATCAATTCGAAGCATTTTAACATATTAGGACCAATAAATAACATGCAGGTTGGTCATTCTAAGTTTTTTCCGGGGGAGGGTGCAAAGATAATGTACTCAATGCATATTACATCGAAAAGCAACAAAAATCACACAATCATATCACTCACTCCTTTCTTTAACTTCATATTTCAAAAAACGTGATTTTTCAGGAGAGCTATATTTTAAAAACCAAAACTAAGATATCGTGCAGTAAAACTATATTTCAAGCCACTGATTGAACTTTTTCTTACGCCATAAGGTATTTTTCAAGACAACCTGGCGTTTCTTCTTTGTAAGAATTGTAAAATGTATAATTTATAAAAAGTTACGTTTTATTTATGAAGTTTTTGGCACTAAATTTCAAACATACTATTTAAAGTATCTCAAAATATGTCATTCCTGCTACTAATTTTTCTCCTTACAATACCGACATAAATACAAATGGTGCGTTCTTGATTAAAAAATAAGAATGAAAAATGCTCTTTTTTGTGTGCAATACTGTTTCCAGAACAAATATCTTCTTACACAAAACGACACTGATGTTTCCAAGGTGTGAGATTTTTGAAAAGAACATTCCGAATATACTTGAAAAGGCAAATACCAACACTTTTATTCACTAATAACCGCGAAATATTAACCTATGCAGGTCTTGCAAAGATATGCAACTCATTCATGGCAGTTCAAAAAAAGGCATGTCAAAATCGCTAATTTTTGAGATCGGACGTTTTTGAAAGGAGTGAGTGATCTATGGAAATATATTAATTTCTCAAAGTCAGGGGCCAATTTCCTCCTCCAGACCCCTCCAAAGGGCAGGCCTTTTAAGAAATAACCCGAAAATTGCAGTTTAAATGTACTGCGCATTTCGCCGTGGCATGTGACAAAAAGAAAAACTTGGTGGATTCCTACAGAGAGTAAAAAGCAATTCATCTCGAAATAATAAGAAATATACAGGGTGCCCCATCACATTCGTGTGCACATCCCCCTTAAGAGCAATGGTGCCCCCCCCCCTCCCCAGTACCGCAAAATCTCACTAGAAACGAGAGCTCCTCCAGGCCCGTCATTTGGGCAATCAGAGGTGGATTTTAGACTGTTAATGCAATTATGCATTTTTATATGCATTTTGCTGTTTTTTGACGACAATCCCATGTCCCGCCCTCCAAACCAAGAATCGGGTATTGCCCTGATGGGCAGGGGTATCCACCAATCCAATGGAGGGGAGATTATGGCGCCGATTGCGCCATTGACATCTTAAAAAAGACGTTTTTCGTTTTTTTTTTGGCGTTTTCATCATCCCCTCTTCCGATAGGGGAGAAGCGAAGGTCACGCATTCGACTTCGAAGACGAAACGTAAAAGACTTTCTCCTCGCATTTAACTCCTCGCGTTTCTGGAACATCAAACTCTCATCCTCTCGAAAATATTCGAATATCTCATTGGTGTTACTTGAGGAAGATTATTTAGATTGTGCTTTAACGAATCCGGCCTCCATAGTGTGTTCAAAAGGATTATTGAATTTCTAAAAAATAAAAATATCAGCGCGCTCAAATTGTTCCTAGCGAAAACAAGGGATCTTCGGCGGAAGGCTGCCCAATCGCGCCTTGTGACGTAGGCTCGTGACGTTTCAGAAGCGCGCACTTTTGCGCGTGGATTTTTAAAAATTCATTCAAAATCAACCACGGTGTTTTAAAATTCGGCGATGGTGAATTTTTTAGTTTTGAGGGTCAATTAACAATATCCAATAGCCAAAATATGAACATTTAATAGGTTGCAACTTCCCTATTGTAAATTCCTGCGGAAAGCATTCGCCAAGAGAAAGATAAAACGCCAAATTGTTGCACTGCTTTCGAAAGAGCGTCTGGTTCTCCGGAAAATTCTTGGAAGGTGCCTTGTAAGTGTGAAGCTAGCCGTAAATAATAGGGTGCTTTCATGTGATCGTTTTTCCCCAACTTTCAGTAGTCTTTCTCGCTAAAATTATTTTCCGATACACGATACAGAACTTTAAGACGATTTCTTAGCGTACTTTCTATGTCATAATGTTCGCATACTAATTCCGGTTGGCAAAAACAATGAAAAATAATTATTACTATAAACAGACATGGTACGAAGTTTCGGCTATTTCACCACATCATCGTCCTGGCCGAATCATGAGAAGTGATTCTGCCGCTTCAGCAGATATTTTATGTTGAAATAAATAAAGATTTATGTTGTGAGTTTCATTTTACAGTTATAGTTATATAAAATAGTGTCCTTTAAGTTTACGCAATTATGCCATACAATGAAATAAAGTAGATAAGTACATTTATTTAAATTGATTGTAAGTATTGAACACTTGGAACCAGAAATTGTCCAGAAATTAATTGCAACTTTTAACTTGAACGTCTTTGGAGAAAAATAAGTTAAACCTCTATATTCGAAGTAAATAAGTACGTTGCATTTCTTTATTTTAAAATAGATTACAGTGCCCGCCACTAATAAAATCACTGGATTATAAAATCAGCCGCTTTATAGAATCAAATCTGGAAGAACAGAATCTTTTCTATATCAAAACATGTTAGGTTTATCCCTTAATAAAATCATCCTCGCCGTTTTATAAAATCAAACTTTTGGAGAGCATAAGTTGATTCTTCTTTGAATAGAACCAGGATTTTATTTTTTCTTTCAAGGATTTAAAACATTGCAGTACTAATAAAATAACAAATTCCACATAAACAAAAAAAAAAAAAAAAAGGTGAAGGTTGTACGTTTTTTTTTTTGGGGGGGGGGGGGAGGGGAGTTGAATGAAAACAAAAGAAGAAGAATGAAGCAGTCGCAAGAGAATTTTTTTCAGAGCCATATGTTTAGTTGGTGCTGCATGTTTCCACTCTGCAGAACTGTTTCGACATGCAGCCCTGCTCACTCACCACTGAGTCAATCAGTTTGTGCTAATTCAGCTATCTACAGGGGTTGACAGTTCATTTTTACCATTGAGTTAAAATTGATAGCTAGCAAGTCGTGACGACTTGAGTGTGAAATATTAATTCGAAATTTTGAATTAGTATGACAAGCTTCTTAAACGTAGTTAGTGTGATGTTGCAATTAAATTAGGGATTTCGCAATCTTTACTTTCAAATTCTCTTATTCAAACAACAATAAGTCAATATTTTAAGACCCTTGAGAAATTTTATAAATGTACCTTATGTAAGTTAAAATGTCAACTGTATTTTGCAACTGAACTAAAATAATACAACTAGACTAAAAATAAAATACAACTAATCGTAATTTATTTCTTTTTTAGAGTATTTATACTTAAAAACCTTTTAATTTTTAAGTGCATGAGTGCCGGTTTATAAAATCAGCCACTTTATAAAATCAAATGTCCTCAGAACGAATGTGATTTTAATAAGCGGCGGGCACTGTATTTGGCTGTAAGGATAAGGGGAGGTAAGGATAATCTTTTAAAGCATTTTTAAAAGAGTCTCAAGAGAACTTTTTTCTTTTAAGTAAAAAAATGGGGGGGGGGGGGTAAACTTTTTCCGGCTTCTTTCATAAAATATTTTCCCGTAGAGATTGTTCAAGATTATTAATAATAGTCCTGGATTATAAAACATCCTACGAATTAAGCAAAAAAAGTTAATTGAAAATGAATTTTTATTATTTATATTTTATGAAGCAAAATATAAAGAAAGAGACTATTCTTTGCACAACCACGTTTTATCACTTTAAAGAAAATAGTTATTTATGATTTCTTTTTTTTTTTCCAAAATAAATACGTCAGCTCCGCTTAATCGGGTAACGGATATGCAAATACCCGGCGTTTACGAACCAAATCTCCTGGAACTGAATATTTCCACGTAGAAGCAATGTTAAATATCCTCGCTTAATGCAACAATTTCCCCGGATAATCGAATAATATTAATCAGCTTAGCAAATAACTTTGTTGGGAAAAATCTTGAATAAATTAGAAAAAAATTAAGCAAGAACATTAATTGTCGTTGAAGGCTTGAAAAACAACATCCATATTCCATGAAAACGTTTTCAATGTTTTTAAAAGAACAGTGAAAGAAATTTAAAAATTTCTTTTGTCTTTGTCATTACAAAAAAAAAAAAAAGCAGTCGATAATGAAATTAAATAACGCAAATAAATATACGCACTTTAGGCGATGATGAGGAATCGATAAATATTAAATGTAAGATACGGTACACGAGAAGGGAAAAAAGGGAGTCAGAAAAGTGTTCCAAAAAAGATCTTGATTACAAGCAATTTATGGAATTTTTCAGAAAATAACGTACTGAAAAAAGGTGCCAAAACAAAGATTTCATAACTCAAGCTGTAGGTTACTTTTTATAATTTCCATACGTACTTGTAATGTATTGTACAAATTGTTGAACTATTTTGCTGTTAAATTAAGCTTATTTCAAAAACATTTTAGCAATAACATTTCTTTATGCAGCGATCTATTTATTATTAGTCTAATGTTTTAAGAAAAAGGTTGTCAAATTAGAAAGGTAAATAAAATTTTCCCGCATATTCAAAAAAACCGGTTTATCGAATAATATTTCTTGGAACCGACGATATTCGATTAAGCGGGACTAGTTCCAAAATAAATGCGTTAACTCTCTTACTTAAAGAATTTTTTCTGAAAGATAAGTAAAGTAAGAAAATATACATGTACATAACTAGAACAATTTTAATTTGACTTCGAAAATTTCAAATTAAGTATAATGTTAAGATTTAGTGAAATTAATTTAAAAATAAGACAGAAAGCAGGAAATGTTTTGTGACACTATACATATTAAAATATCTGTAGTACAGTATCATATTGCATGCATTTATTATGAATTCAAGTATTCATGGCTAAAAATTCAAGAAAAGAAGCAGCCGAAGTTTCGGTCATCACTTAGCCGATGCTTCGATGTTTGGCGCTTCGGTTAAACTGCACTTCCGCTTTTTAATTATTAGCAGTAACAATAAAATAAAACAGTAATTAAAAGGCAGGGGCGGATACAGACAGTTTTTGGGAGAGGTCCCGAAAAGTAAAAAGTGCCCCCTTCATAAGAACTTTTTTTTATTAAAAAAAGTTCTAGACCGGGATCCCTTGCCCTTTTTCGTTATTCATTACGAACAAGCTAATTTTCGGTTAGTAGCTTCATTTTGTCGAGACGCCCAACATTAACTAGTACAAAAATTTTGTAAGTGGTAGCTAACAGGGGTATTAAGGACATAGTTTGTTGATTTGGCAGTTATCAAATATTTATAACTAACTGGGTCTATTTTTATAATTCTCATAATAATTATCTAAATTAGCCGAAAAAAAAATTGTCCTACAAAATGCATGATTTGATCAAAGATGTCCCACTTTTGCAACATGTACTATTTACGAAGACATGAAATATAATTACTAACCAGCTGAATTTTTTTGGTCAGTTAGTTAATATTTGTCTAATTTAAAACACACATTGTCCTACAAATTGCGCGGTATGCTTTTCTGGTTCGACACTCCAAAGTTGTCAATACCAACTTTGGAGTGTTTTTTTTTAGTAACCGTAGGACACAAATATCACGTGATAGATTAGTGTGTTTTGTGCCCAAATAAAACAATGTCCTACGAGAAAACAGGTACAGTAAAATCCTTCTAATACGGACACTATCGGGACAAATTTTTTTGTCCGCAGTAGAGAGGTGTCCGCAGAACAGGGGTTTAATAATATTATTTGCATTGGAACTGGGGAATTAAAAATTGTCCGCATAAGAGGGGTGTCCGCCTTTGAGGGGTGTCCGTTAGGAGGGGTTTCACTGTATATATCCCTAGTCCTACAATAATTGTTATTTTCGTTTTCCTTTGTGAAACATAGCGTAAAGTGAAAATATATTTATTGAAATAAATCAACTTTATTATCTTATATAAACAATTTTTTTTTTACTTTTACACACACAAAAAAAAAATAATAATAATAATAATTTTCATCTGACTCAGACAAATATTCGTCATCGTCGCTGCTGGTATCACTCTCATCTTCATCAGTATCTTCTTCATTTAGATTGCATTAGAATGCAAATTCAGGGTCCTCCCCCCAAGCGATGGCGCACCCGTTAAGTGTGACGGAGTACCCATCCAAAATAAAAGCCCTCAAAAAAGAAAGAAATACCCCCTGAAAAAACTGCCTTAAAATTTCCAATGACGCAATTTGCGCCATGCCCCCCCCCCCCCCCGTCTGTCTCTGTGCATTCCAGTTAATAAGAATGTTTTTCTGTGAGAGTTTATTATTTTACTATTATAGAGTGTGGTTTCTGCGAGTTTTAAGTTTTTATTTTTATTTTTTTTTAAAGTAATAGAAATTATTTGTATTTAAAAATAGGATTTTTCGTCCCCCTCTTTCCCCAAAAACCCTAAGCGCAAAGTGCTTGGACCTTTTACCCCCTTTTTTGCTGGAAGGGTAAGAAGTAATTTGCAACAGGTTTCAACTTTTTTTTTTTTTTTTTTTGGATGTTTGGGTTTGGCCATTTTTTGGCCTAATTTTACTGTACTATAGTGCATTATACTCCAAATTGTTTAGAAAAATATGTAAAGTATAATGTACTTACTAAAATGATTGTTTAAAAAAAATAGCAATAATTTTATCATGAAATTACTCCAGTTTTTTTTTTTTTTTTACATAATTGCCGTCGAAAATTTCTACTTAATAAATTATTTTTCATATATTTTAAAAATAAAATGAAAAAATAGTCAATCGGTTTATCTTTCATAATATAAATATTTTGATTTCACTCTAAATTCTTTATAGCAAGAGGAATGATACCCGATTATATCGTCATTCCAATTTTCCGGTAGTACGACATTACAATATTTGTTATTATGATGCTTTCGAGCTGATAGAAAATTTCGACAAGAAAGCAAATATTTTGAGAAAAATTCTTGATTTCTTCGCGTTTCTCTCGAAAGCGAGGGTTGTCGCACAATATACTGCATAAAAAAAACACTCCATTATTTTGTAGCAATTCACAAAGTAATTGAAATTATTTCATAGTGATAAACACGTGGTCAACATTTGTGGTCGACTCCAACGTAAAATACCTAATACACAGTAAACAATTTTGTGCGCAATGCGTACTAATATAACTGAACTCCAATAGCAAAATGTAGTGAATTAATCTATTTTCAGTGTGAATGAATTTCAAATTACATTGGAGGATCGGCAAAACGTACCACGCAATTTGTAGGACAATGTGGGTGTTAAATCACATAAATATTAACTAACTGATCAAATTCAGCTGGTTAGTAATTATATTTGCATGACCTCGTTAATGATACATGTTAGAAAGGGGGGGGGGGACCTCGTTGATAAAATCTTGAATTTTGTAGGACAAATATTTTTTCGGCTAATATCAATAATTATTTTGAGAATTTAAAAAATAAAACCCAGTTAGTAATAAATTTTTTATTATCATCAAATCAACATATTATATACCTGCCACAATCGAGCATTTTTGCAAAGGAAACTGTTGTGCGTCTCACTGAAACGAAACTACTCACGAAGATTCAACTTGATAGTAATTATTTTTATATTTGGGATTTGTACTACAACTTTGGAGTGTCGGACCAGGAAAGCATACCACGGCAATTTGTAGGACCAAAAAAATTCAGCTGGTTAGTAATTATATTTTCATGTTTTCGTAAATAGTACATGTTGCAAAAAGTGGGACATTTTTGATCAAACCGTGCATTTTGTTGTACAATTTTTTTTCCGGCTAATTTAGATAATTATTAAATTATTATGAGAATTATTTAAAAAAAAAAGTTAGTTATAAATATTTGATAACCGCCAAACCAACAAACTATGTCCTTATTACCCTTGTTAGCTACCACTTTTAAAAAAGAGGATATATATATATATATATATATATATATATATATATATATATATATATATATATATATATATATATATATATATATATAAAAGAATTATCTTTTTTTTTTAAATTTACTAAAGAATTAATGAAGAATTAATAAACAAATCGTGAAACTATCCCTTGACTTCGAAATTCGTAAGTCTTATGTATTCTTATAGATTCACTGCCGACTGCAATATTACTCTCATAGCAAACCAACGTAATTTTATTAAAATTTGTCTCTTGCGTAGGTGTGTGTGTTTTAAAAGAAATAATTTGAAATTGTGAATACTGAAATGAAGAAATCTCTTTATATTAAAAAAAAAAGTTAGGTCAAAGAAAATTTTGAAAGGAAGTCTGTGGCGGGACAGCGTCAAGGAGACCCTATAGCACCTACACACTTACAGCCTTGAAATTTTGTACGAAATTACTTCGAGTCCCGCTCCGGTGGTTTGCTCCTACGGTTTTGTTTTTTAAAATTCTAATTAGTTTTTCTGTAATTAATTTTTTTAGCTCAAATTTTGCGTGAATCGCCTATTATTGCCTAATAAAAGGGTGAAAAAATTACTTGTATATATAAATATTACATATCGTTGGAAAGGGTAGAATTTTCCGCGTTCTACGCAATTTGTTTCAATGCTCTAACGTAATTACGGCGCTAGTTATTGTTTTTAGCTCGAATTTGTTTAGGCTAAGCTAAAATTTAGGCACTATTTTCTTCATTAAATTTATCAGTAAAAAGTGAAAGAATTGTCGCACAGTTTTTTTTTTTTTGGACACCATTGGAATTAGTGGCTTTTTTTTATTCCACATGTAACTCGACCTATGGTCGAAAAACTTAGCTTCTAGCTCCAAAGAAGAAAGAGTTATAAGCAGTTTTTATCAAGTTCGAAAAATCTCATTTCCATTCAAATTATTGATGATATTTGGCGTTGCCATAATTACATCTTTTCGATTTGTTTGTTTCTTCTTTCTTAATCCCAAATTTTAAGGTTGTGATTTTAACGGAAAATCTTAGGCTCAACTCAATTCAAGTCCCGAGCTAAGGTGCAAAATATATTACTAGAGATCATGATTATGAACGCGATTTTTCAAACGTATACAACTGCAGTTTTGCAATGCGCAGGAGCCTCTTAACTAATGAAGTGCCGGATCGTTAAAAAAGTAGATCCGCGGATACGGACCCGGATCATTAGTGTCAAGATCCACGGATACGGATCTCAATTTGTTTTACCCAATTCAACTATCCAAGTGTTTAATTTGTTACGGAAGGTATTCCCGTCAGAATAATAACACTGCTTCTTCAAAATATGTCATTTACGGCGAAAATATAATCAAGACTATGATTTACTCTTTAAAGAAATATCCGTTAAAATTGAAGGAGAGTTGGAAGGAACGGGTCAACGCTGCATTAATGCCTAAACAGAATGTGAAGAATTATTTCTAGCTTCCTCGGTACATGTAGAATACAGGAGCAAGAGTGTAAAGCTGCTACTGGGCAGGCTAGAAATAATTTTTCGCATTTTATTTCAGCATAAATGCAGCACTGACCCATTCCACCCAACTTACTCCGACCGACAGAATAACAGAGACGAGAAAACCTTTACAAACAGTTAATAGAGAATTTAGTTTCACTTTTTTTGAAGAATGCCGAGAAAAACCGAAATGAAGAACAACAGAAACTCCAAAGCAATAATAAAAACTAATGTTAAACTAAAAATTAAAAAAAAAAAAAACATGTCCTAGAGGGCCGACCCGATATTGAGATGGATTTTGCGGGTCAAAACACACATTGTTAACAAATATGAACTGACAGCGGAAAGAAATTTTAAATCATTGAACTTTTTCTCCTTATTTAACAACAGATTATTAACAAGATTATAGCTTTTACTGCATATAACTTGGAGGTTCCAAACAAATATCAAATGCAGAAAAACTTAGTTCTTTCAATTTGAGGCCATATATTTTTAACGTACGGTTAAGTTTTTACTACCATAATTCTGAAAAACGTTAAGTCGGTTTTTATTAATATCTCCGGTTTTGCAACGGGTGGTACAAATTTGTTTCTGAAATGATACCTTATAATTTAAAAAGGGAATAAAACCTAATTTAAACGGAATTTAAGAGTCTTTTATTCAAACATTTAGGAATTTTTAGAATAGAAAAGATCCGTTTAAGATCCATCAAAAAGTAGCGGATACGGATACGGATACAGGTCTTTACTTTCCCTTGGATATCCGCGGATACGGATATCCGGAATATTACTACTCCTAATCCTTATCGCTCTGCAAATTAGTACAAGTTATTTTGAAACCCGGGGGAAGGGGTGCTTTTTGTTTCAAAGAGAGCTCATCATGCATTTTTAACCTGTTTCTTTATAATTGACGTTTTAAATCGTTGCGAATCAAATAAGATTGCTAAGCAACCTTTGGGGCTTGGTCAGCGTTAACGAGCGGGGACAGAGCTCCCTAGTATATTGAAAAATAGTTAATGGTATTGTTAAATTAATCCCGGGAGGGGTAGGTTCGGGACCCTGTGCCCCCATCCTAAAGTCCCTAAATGTTATAAAGTTAAAGGTTTGTCAAAAACATTTCATGACTAATGGGCCATTTTAAAATTTTTAATTAATGCAGGTTTTCGAGCATTCTGTGATTTAGTTAATAAGCACTTTTGCAAGCTTTTTTCTTTTTCACTAGCATTTGAAATTCGAACACAAAAACTTTTAGAGCAGATAATGGTACACAATCCTCTCTTTAAGCGAAAATTTTTTATTCGAACAAAAATAGGATAGGTAGCAAGTAAATATGTTTTAAATTTCAAACAGTTTCGTCTTAAATAGGTTAGATTGAATAAATGATACATCCGTCATTTTGAAATCGTAGAAACTGTATACACGTGCTTTTTTTTTTTTTCCTCTTTTCTTTTCACACACCCCTGCTTAAGAATGGGCAACCCTTTAAGACGCCAAGAATTCGCCAACTTCATTTTCAATAGTAGAAACTTTTAAAAGAGTGAGACTTAATGGGAAAAGAACAGGAAAAACAGCTTGGTATTTTCAAACTTCTTTCACCCCTCAAACCCCACAGGAGGTATGGCTGGAGCTCTTCGACTGCGATAAGCGCTATTGTTTGCTCCCCTAGTTCCTCTGGCATACCAGAAGTGTGGAAGAATTTGGACGACACCCAAAGTTTCTTTCTGTTTCAGTCATCATGTGGGCGACGTGAACAAAGGTTTCAGTCAGCATTGATTAAATTGAAGTTTTCTGAAAAATCATTAAAATAAAATTAAAATTGGGGACGGCATTCACATTACAACGAAAAACAACTTCAGGGTTTTGATTTTAATTGGAATACCTTATTTTTGATAGCTCATATTAATTTAGAGCGTTCAACTTAGCAGGTTTTTATCACTACCGATCATGCTATTTCCAAAAAGACCATCATTACTCTTAACTTGCTACATCAGGTGAAACCGTTCATTGAAAATTCTAACTTTATAAATTAAATTTTGAAATTGCGTACTCAACCGCCTTGGTCGACATTTGACAATGACAGAACGACAACCATAGTCCCCTCGCCAACAAGTTTGAATGACATTGCAAAGGAACAGTTGCGAACAATGCTGCAAGCAGAGATTTCAAAGACTGATCGTTTTTCATTTTCAATGTCACACCACACCCAAGCTAAGAAAACTGAGATGGCTTCATTCGCGCCACCGCACCTTGAATCTGGAAGGATGCACTCTGCCATCACTTGGGCTTAATGGTTAATATTAAAAGTCAAACGTTGTTTAATTAGCTTTTTTATTTTTTGATCTGATGTTTTGCTTCATGTTTAATTTTGCATTTGTTATTTTATGTAGTGTGAGTCAGGTAACTTGATGCTTAACCTTCACAAGCTCATTAATGTTACAATAATGACAATAATACAACACCAATAATTGTTATCGAAAATTCAAATGGGATCTCCTCACCTCTATTTCAACAAAAGGAGTCATTTAAGCCTCGCGGATCGAAAGACAACTTATTAGATACAAACTCTAAATCGAGTTGTTGTTCTTATTAAGGCCACTTAAGGATCCTAAGCACCATTCGCATAGCGAATGTGGATTAAAGACTAAGTGAGGGTGTGAAGATGAGGCCACAAAATTTTGGCCTGGATAGATGGCAGTATCACCGCCACAATTTAGCTACATAATAGCTGCGACCATAAGATTTAATTACTTTTGCTTAGCAACCCTATACCGTTTGTAATGTTTTTTTTTTTAGATTTTTATATGTAACTTAAGAGGTAACTCAATAAGCGCGTAATCAGGAACCAAAGTGATCTTCTGAAAAAATATAGGTTATGTTTGAAACAGATATAGGACACAGTAAAAAAAATTATACATATATATATATATATATAGAAGTGAAAGGACATCTATATTAATAATATAAAGCTGAAGAGTTTGTTTGTTTGTTTGAACGCGCTAATCTCAGAAACTACTGGTTTGAATGGAAAAATTCTTTTTGTGTTGAATAGTCCATTAATTTTTTAAAAAATCAGATTGACCGAAATATTTGTAATTGCAAATTTAATGTTTAATTAATTGTTTAGTTACATGAATTCCTAATAGGTGGCGGGATAAGTTAACTCATCGAGAGGGCGGTGGCCGACAGTGTAGATAGCGGAGAGGAACCATGCCGCACGGCTCAGACGCGTGGTCGGCTACGCTATTGTGGCCAGCGAACTGATTTTTTAAATGCGTTTTTTATTTCGATATTCGGATACATAATTTGATTTTGTAGGATTTTTCTATTGGGTTTTGTTTTCCTTATTTCTTTAAAGTTTCTTTTTGTTCTTGTAGTTGAAGATAGTTATTAATCTAAGTAAATAATTTGATTTGTTATATTATTCTATTGTGATTGTTCAACGTTTTTATTATAGTATTGTTTATTTGATGAAACACTTTAAATTGCAGAAAAAAAAATCGCTTCACTAGCTTAAGGGCAGGGTGTACGATAGCGTGGTTGCTTGCAGCGTTATGCGATGAACTATACAGTAGAAGAATTATTTTGAGGTTTAAAGCTACAGTTAATCTTTTTATTTGTTTTGGCGAATAGTTTTAATTCCAAAGGGACTTTAATAGGTTTTTAAAAGGTGTGTAAGCATTTCAGTTGAAGAAAAATGATCATTTCTCATCAGAAGAGGGGGGGGGGGGAGGGGCGTGGATTTCTTTTATTCAACGGACTTCCTTTAAATTCTTAGCACAGGCATCGCCGTGCGGTTTCTGCTAGTTTATATATATATATATTAAGGTGTTATCATTTTTCACCTTTTTTTAATTAGGTTTTTTTAGCATTATTTTGAGAAAAACACAAGTTAGCTGTTCAAAAACTGAATAAACATAAAGCTCAATCAAATGTTGAATAGCCAAATGTAATCAAAAGTTGTTCTGCTAAACATTATGTCGGTATTTCACCTCTACCTCTCCTTATTATGAAGGTGTCCGGATTTGGCCTGCGTAAATTTAACCCTACCTTAGTCAGGAACGTTGAACTGAAATCGAAAAAAGTCCCGATTTTCTGACAGCAGAGCTCCGATCTCATTTTCTTTTTTCAACTTTTTTTCTTTTTGCATGAAAGACAATCCTCTAAATTTGCACTTTACTTGATGCGCTAAAAATCACGATTCATATGCGAGTAGTATCGTAACCAAGCAGTTTGTTTGAAGTAATGCGTTTTCAAAATAGCTCGAGGAACTTTTGTAGTAGAAAAAAAAAGTTCAAGAATCTTCATTTTTATTACTTAAAATGAAAATATCCGATTTGAAATTAATGATTAACAAGAAAAGTAAATTCAGAAGATTTTTTTTGTACAAATTCAAATGAAAAGTCGAGTTGCGTTGAATCATGTGAACGCGATCATGTCTAGATTGCGTTAGCCGACATTCTTTTCTTTTGATTAATTAATTTTATGTTACCTATTATTAATTAACTATGTATTATTATTTATAAGAGGAAAGCGTGCGAAAGTTTGGGAAAAACAGAGTTGTAATTGAAACGATGGATTATTTTTGCCATTTTTTATTCCTTGGTCGAGAGAAAAAAAGTGAAAATGTTGGAAATAGATGAGCTTTTACTGAAATGCCATCAACTAACCATGAAAGCCTTTAATCGATTGTTTTCTACTTATACCATTTAAGTGCCCCCGTCCTCGTCAGTATTTTCGTAGATTTAGAAAGGCTCATTCCCAATTTTAAGGTACTTTTATTCCACTCTGTGAGTTAAATGATCCTTCGAAAAAATCAGAATGAAAATTTCTGAATTGTGTAATGTGTATCTCTAGTAACACTTGTTTTTTCAAATGAAATCGAGTTATCGAGTGAGCGACATTTTTGCAACAATATTTTACCTGCACGAGAAAAATACCAAGTCGCGAATTTCACCTGTTCTCGTGCTGTAGTGAGAACAATGAATTCATGCGATGCTTCCACATTTACGCACACATGGAAAATTTAAAAATTTACATTAAAAGAGATTGTTGCTGAACGGTATGAGGACAAAAAGAAACAAACAGATGCTGTAAATGGAAATGAAAGACGAAACAACTCAAATAACAAAAATACGATTGTAGAAAATGTCGGGAAAAAATGATAAAATTGAAAACTAGAGATTAAAAGAAACAAATATGAAAAACACAAAATCAAGTGATCAAGATACCTCTAAGCCATATGTCTTTCTCTAAGGCTTCTGTCTAAAATTTATTGAAAAAGCTCTTTCAACATCAGTCTATCTTGGGTTCAGGATTCGAAATTTTAAGCACATCACAAGATGGAAAAAAGAAAAACACTTAAACAAACGCACGCACGTATACATACACATAATTCGCGCTTATAGAGGGATGAGAAAAATAATAAAAATCGGAAACAAACCGAAGAGGCGAAAAATCGTGGAAGATCAAAGAAGCGGAAAATCGTGGATCCACGGAAGAATTTCTTGCCTGTGTAATTTAACTTTTAAAGTAATTTAATGATTTTTTTTGTTTATTTGGCGTATTATTTTAAATTTTTAGGATACCTTTAATATTTTTATGTTTTTTGTGACCATATTCATTTATTTATTGGGATTCTCATATTTTAATGGTTCTTTTACCGTGTTGCCAAGATTTTTGAAAACTTGCCACGATCATGTGATGGTGATCATCACTCTGCGTAATATTACAATTGCGCACATTTCTTACTGCACAGACGATATATTTTTCAAAAAGATTTCTTCGTGTAGTATGGTTATAACGATTCATTAATTTTCTTTTTTATGTTCTTTAATATGAAAAAAAAAATTCAAAATGTCTTCAGAAATTTATACAAAACTTTAACTTTTAGAAGTACGAAACAATCACCAAGTTGCAATTCCTGATTGCAAAAACTTTAATTAGACAGAAACGGATTGAAGTTTTTAATTTTTTTTTAGAAATCAAGGGAACGATTGACATCCGAGCCCCCTTTCTTTATGACTGCAAGTATCTTTTCCACTTCTAGGTTATTTTCTTTGAAAAGTAACATTTGAACCAGTTTCGCTTGCCAACATTTTTAGACAAGCAAAGCGAATGAGGAATATTTTAGCGAAAATTGAAGTTCTTATAAATCAAACTCCGAGTTTCTCTCAATTTTTTTTTATACTATACGTCCTATTTCTTTTCTGTGAAAATTTTACATACAAATTTGTTTGCCCCCTTCCCTGAAATTCATGTTTTGATCTTTATGTATTGAAACTATACAGAGCATCTGAAAAAATCTGATAAATGAAAAAATTACAAAAATAAAAGGAAAAAAATGTGATCCATTCATTACCATTCTCCCCTATAATTTTATGAAACAACACTGACAAAACATTTTGAATGAAAAATGTTATTGTTCAAAGCGGGAGAAAAATCCTCTCAAAAGTGAAGTCATATTTTGCATAATGAAAAGCAATTACCTATTGTAGATGATATAATAGGACCATCTGTAATGGATGTCATGGCAGAGACATCATAATTGTGTTGGTCATATGGTCGACGGAAGGAACACAGAACGAAGGAAGTCCAAATGTTCTAAAATTTGAATCTAAAAAGAAAAACCATCAATAAGTATTGAATAAAATGAATAACCTTATTCAATTTTATTATTTTTAGTTTAAAATCAATTCATTCATTTCTTCCAGTAAAATTTCGAGTTTCAACTCCTGATTTTAAAATATGTTTTGAAGTAAAAGTTTCTTTTTTTTTACTTCAGCTATTATTTTTTACTAACTCAACACACATCTCTAAGAGTGCTATAGTGCTAAGTGAGCTACTTTGGTTTTCCCTACCTTATAGAAATCCAATCCACATTAGTATGCATAATGCATTAGCATGTAGACTGCATTAGTATCTAATGCATTCCCTTTCAATATATTTTAAAGGGTATACGAGTCTTGCGTTATGTAAAATTCACATTAAAATACAATAATTAAAACAAGGAGTTCTAAGTTTTTATGACATAAGTAAAATATAGTAAAAATGTATTGATATAGTGTAGAATATTTAACAAAAGCCTTGTCCGATCTTCGAAATTAGACGTGCATTTTTTTTAAAATCGCCCTCAGAAGTTCTTTACATCTGTAAGACCTATGGTTTTCGGGAAAATGCGAAAGAAAAGTATGATGTCATATTCGTATACTACTAAGAAAATTTTTTGGACAAAGGGCCATTTTTTAAAATTTCTCGAGACTCGCTGACCAGTACCCAGACTAGGGATTTCAAGGGAATGTCCCGTATTTTGAAAAATTGTCCCGCGTCCCGGGGAACTTCCATACGGGAAGGCTAAAGTCCCGTATTCTAGTCTAGCTGATAACAATATTTTACAGAACGAGACATTATTTTAAGGGAAAAAGTAAAGTAAAACAAAAAATGTGAAGTAATGAGCAATAAGAAAATCATGTGGCAGCAAACGCAAAAATTGTTTTTGTTTTGATTGAATGTACAGCGACGTCTCAAAAATACCCCTACCCTTTTCATTCCTAGAAGCCTGTCCCGTATTTACTGTTCTTAAATCTGGCAACCTTGACCCAGACAGAAATAGTTTATCGCGCAAAATGTAGTTCAGAATCACATTTAATATTTGTATCAGAACTAATTGACACGTGTTAATCATATTATTAATGGTGAGTTGTTATGGCATTCCAAGAATTAAAAAAAAAAAGTTTCAATTTTTACATCCAATCTTCAGTTTTTGTCCGTTAGGTGTCGGATTAATCCAAAACAGGAAGAAAAACAATTTCCTCTCTCAGCGTCAGAGCTAACATTCATTAATGACTGGGTTAAAACCATTGAGAAGAGATTAAATGGAGGGAGTGAAGACTTTTCATTCGTGAAGCTAAGACTCCAAGTCACATGATAGATTTTAATGCAAAGCATTGGAAGAAATCATGTTTATTTCGCTAGTTTCACGCAAATCATGTCATCCATTCGTCGTTCAGTCACATGACTTGGGGTCTTCTCCTCAGCTTTTGCTAAACCAGTGATTGATTAGACTAGCTCCCTCCATTTACTTATTCCTGCTCTAAGGTTAAAACATTAAACAATCACGATTGCTTAAAAATTGAACCAAATTAGTTCATTTCAGTAGTTACCTACTTCATGACATTAAAATTTCTCATTTAATTTTAATTCGTTATTATGCTTGAAAAGAAAAAAGCAGTTCACTGCCTGTTAGAAACGTTTTATATAACCTTATTAAGTTCCTTATTGACGTAAGAATATTCTCCAACATCTTTCCCCAGGACCTATTCATTTTAGGTCTTGCTATGCCAAATTTCAAATGAAACAAAGTCCAAAAAATTATAATGATGTTTTTTCAAAGTTAGATTAAGAGAGAATATAGGAGCTGAATGACATGATAGTATTGAATATTTTAACAATTGATACTGCATTTATCATAATACGTGCAATTAGAAACTCATAAAATGCTAATAGTAAATAAGAAAGTTTGACAGTAGTATTAAACATATCAAGTAATTATGACTTGGGTAATTTCTGGAAATAAAATCTCGTCCACTGCAGAGCACAGTGGGGTGAAAACGGCAAAAAGCGCTTAAAAATGTATTTAAACCTCTCTCGTTTGTTTGTTTACAAAGGCGTGTAATAACGAGTTTTTTCCATTTGTATGGGCTCAGGGTCCAAAGTTCGCAGGTTTACGCAGCTAGTTCATTTTCAGGATCATTCTACAGACCATTTATGACTAATTAACATTAATTTCTCAGAGGACATAAAAGGACATATTTTTGTAGAGTGTTTTGAAAAAAAAATAATATTGAATTCTCTAGTTTTCGGTGTTGATCAAAACCGATTTTCGGATTGAATATTCAATTATTCATTTTTTTGCTTTCTATTACTATCGTTGGGCACCAGAGAAGTTAAATATACCCGTCTTTATTAAGAAAAAAAAATGCAGACTGCTTAAAAGCAATTTCTGTGAATTCCCGCACTCATGGTTCCTCAATGTATAAAGGCTCCCTTCAGCTTTGTAGTGGACGAAGGGCTCTAAGATTCCAGTTCTGATTGCCTAAGTAGTAGTCCTGTGTAAATTTATTAATCCTTATTTGGTTGAAGATAAGAAAAAAAAAATTAAGCGCTTTTTGGCGTTTTCGCCCCACTGTGCAGCGGGCAGCAAAAACAAAAATCAAAGTTCGACGGCAATTAGCTTTCTTACCGGTAATTAGTGTTCTTCATTGGTTGTAACCAGGGGCGACTCGAACTTAAACTTTTGAGAGAGCGAAAATTCTCAATTTGCCGAATAAAACTCCAAATTTCGCCGAATGATGATAATTTGGCCGAATCGTCGAAGTTTGCTGAACAAGGAAATTTTTGGAAAGTCACATTAACCTCCCATCGGGACGCCCCTGGCCTTAACTATGAATAAAACTAACTGAACTACTCCAGTGCAATTTTAATCTGAACTACTCAGTGTAATGAAATCAAATGTTTGAAATGAATGAAACCGAAGAACTTGAGCAGAAATTTGAGAAGATACTTTAGGGCCAGGGCGTTTCAGAAATTGAAAACGAAATAAATTACAAAATAAGCATATGGTCGACATGATGTAACTGATGTTAGAAACATATTTCGCACTTATACCTTTAAAGTAACTTGTGAAACTCAAAAATTTAAATTTTTGCGATAGAAATCAATAGTTTTTCTTCCATTCTTCATTCGTATAGACGTAAAAAAGGGAATAAAAATTAATTATATTCCTCATCTGATGTTCTAGGCAGCTAAAATTAAAATTTATGCAATCATAAATCAAAAAGAGCAACTTACATATACATAAAAGTAGTAAATATACTTATAAGAGTCAATGATAATCGAATAAATCAATAGCGATTCGGCATCCGCTTTTATAATAATTTTGAACCTCACTGTGTCTTGTATATTAATGTACTGTCAAAATCAGGTGTACGTCATTTCTAGATAGGATACTCATACATTATGTTCTACATCTACTAAAGGAAAAAGTTTCGTTACACACTTGCAGATGAAAAACACTTCGTTCTACATTTACTGAAGACAAAGTACAATTAATAGATATTTGCATTAAAATGAAATATTGTGTATATATATAACATACCGTTTTACACAGCTACACGTAGACAACAGCTATCAAAGCCCATTACTTGGTTTCATTTTTTGATAAATCAAACAACCATACAGAGTTCACGACTTAAAACCTATTTCAGAACTAAGTTTTTCTTACTTAAAAGTATTTTACGTGAAAGCATTTATCAAATATAGGCAATCCAGGAATAAACTTCATGATCTAGACAGCAACTTTATCCAGGAAAAAAAATACAGAGACAAGAAAACATTTTCTTACGAGCTTAAAATCTTGATCTGCCATAACGGCATCAGAAATGTAATCCAACAACTGCATAAGTTTTACACAAATAACTTTCGTTGCCCTTTTCTGGTGTGACTTCCGCCGTTTCCGCTGAACTTTGAACTCTAATTCAAAGAAATGAAGATCAATCCATTATGTGAAAGAGGGAGGGGCATAAATATAAATGAGGGGTGATGTGGCACCGGAACTCTGTTCCAGTTCTGATTTTCTGGAAAAGCAAATTCCCCTTTCCCATTAAATTGATCACGACTCAGGATTTAAGAGGCGTTCCGACACTAGAAAATTTCAATGTTCTTAATACTATAATCGTATCAACAACGGCAAGGCTGCCGAGTGCCAAGGAGTCAGTTTGGTCATTGGACCCCTTTTTCACATAAAACGTATACTACTCTGATTCCTAGCCGGATCCTCCTAAATGACGGGTGAGAAATATATTATTGTACACGATATTTCTCAAATGCACAAGTAGTTCTCCTTTAGTGTATAATGATGTGCAAATCTTAGTGGCCGAAGCCATATTATTCTGTTATAATAATAGATAATCTTCTTGAAAACATATTTTATATCAGGAGATTCCCATCACCTAAAGCAGCAATCAGCTACTGAAGCCCCTAGGTTCGGGCCGCGGAAGGTCAAAAACAAGACCGCCAAAAATTTTTTGAGTCTAAATTACACTATTAAATTATTTAAAAATAATTATGTAGCCAATAATGTCTTTATGTGCAACTTTCATAGTATTTTAATATTTTGGCATACATTTCTTGTCTGATATGAGTTTTTAACGGTTAGTGTAAAATATGAGTTTTTTCTGAACCTCGATAAAATTTTTCAAAAGTGTCCAAACCCCAAATATGTTACTTGCTAACCCCAGACCTAAAGCAATACTCCCATTCCCCTATCCCATACAAATACCATGATGTCCCATCCTCCCAAAAGAGAATAATATCCGTAAAACAATACCTAGAACTTCAATAGCGCAATCTGCGTCACCTCTATGTATCAGATTTTCTGCAGGTAAGTTATTTCCTCTTAGTATCCTCAACAATAATGAGTTGAAAAAGAACCTCTAACAACATACTTATCGATATGAGAAATACTTAACTGCTTAAAATATTCCGTTTGTAACACCTTTAACGTTCAAACACGTTTGGAAAAAAAAGAGAAAAACTATGTTTAACACTTAAGAGCATATCGTTTTGAAAATTTATCAGTTTCTTACTATCGGTTACTTTTGGTTTTAATTGAAAGAACCTGACCCTTCCCCGATGAATTTCAGCACTAAAGTACTCCTTTACACGTTACTCTTATCAGATTTATTTATGTCTTTGAATGTCGCTTCATTTTTAAGCACTTCCTGCTCTTAGAAAACCTTCTCAGCTTTGCTTACTTTTTTCTTTATACATATTACGCAACTTATTTTGTAACTTTCCCGTCTGGGATAGTGATATCTTTTCATTCATTTAAACATTTTCATTAACTTAAGTGAATGAAATCTTAAATGGTTAGTTGGTTTTAAGCTTACTACCACTACCTTAAAAAATATTTTTTATCTATCTATTTTAAAAAACAGCTATCTTATTCCTCTCATCAGCAACATTTAAAAAATAAAATGTTAAATATGTGTAAGATTTTTCTCTGAATATTACTTTTGAGGTGATCGCAGAATAGTAACATCACACTTAGTGGCTGTTACCCCCCCCCCCCCCTTCCGCTTTCTCTTCAGAAAAATCAAAAGAAAAGTATGATTTATAAATATGCAGTCAATATGGTATATTTTGGTTACCAATAATATATTTTACTACACAAAGGAAAAATTCCTACTCAAAAAATTAAATTAAATCGTGAGTATGTTAAGTGCAGTTATAATAATCTTGATTGACTTCAGGTATATCAGTGATGCTCTACAGTTTTTCATTCGAGGGCAACAACTCATATTCTTATGAATTTCGTGAGCTTTTACTTTATTAGTTAAGCTTTATAAATCTAAAAGAATGAATTATCAACAACTTGTTAGCTTATAGGACATGTTGTGGTCACCGCCAAAGCAAAACTTCGTTCTATACTGATTTGAAATTCATCAGGTGGGAAGAGAAAGGTCATTTCGTTCAGGGCGAGTTTGTTTGGAGGAGACTAAAAAAGAGCGCCCTCAACTGAAGCCCTCTAACGGGTCACGAACAAACAAAACTATATGTAGCCTAAAACCAGATTTTGTGCAACTAAATAAAAAGCGTCATTACAAACTGCTTTTAAAGGTTACGAAGAAGGAATATCGATGTTAAGTTGAACTTGTGCCAAAGTTTACTGCAAGCGTTTGGAAGATAGAATAAATATTTAGAAGGATAAAAGTTGAAAGTTTTTTGTCGTCAACTATTTTAAGCTCTTAAAGGAAATATCACGAATAATATTTTTATGCTTGCAAAAATAAAGGCATTTTTACCATAAAACCATAAATCCTCTGATCAGGACAACTTTATACATTTTTGTTTTCCTCGTACACTCTGATCGTCGTTAGTGAGCATACTACTGGATAATGTATAAGATTGGAGAAGATATGTCATAAATTCTAAAAATCTAATCCGCTAGTTACATGAGAGTTTGAATGATTAAAACTTTTTTTATTGCGAAAAATGATCAAAAACGTATCAACTCAAAAAACAGTTTATTGTACATTTCAACGTCATAAGTAGTTTCTGACAAAGTTTGCTCAAAATAAATTTGCCTGTTAGATCAGGATACATAAGATTTAAAATTTCTCGCTGGGTCTAAATTTGAGTTCTTCAAAATTCAGTGATAAAGTTTAAGAATGAAAGAATGAAGTTTGGGTTTCATTAAGCTCTAGCTGTACTCTTAAGGCGATGCATGTGCTCAGAATTTAAGGAATTTCTCTTGAATATATGAAAATCTCCTCTTCCCGCACACACCATTAAAAAAACAATAAAAGTTCCTTTGCAATGTAAAATATTTCCCCAAAGAAATAAAAAGCATTAAATTACATTGACAGTTGCTTTAAAATAAATAATCCACCAACGCAATTGTTTATCTCCTATCTCGCCAAGCGACCAAACTGCCGAAACCCAGTCGATTAGCGAGCGAAGCGAACTCCAATAAACTAGCGATTTGATCTTTTTAATTAAAATGTTTAAACAAAAACCCCTCTCTTTCCCCCTTTTACTTCGAAGAAGAAAGAAATTAAAAAACATATCTAGAACAAAGGGAAATACGATCCCCCGTAGAAAAAAGAATTTAACTCAAATACGCAACGCTATTTACATAAAACCAGAAGCGATAAAAGTATTTATTTTGATGCAAGGATCGCGCATGCCAGAATAGCTGGCAGATGGCCGAGTTTGGACAATTCACACAATATCTTTATCAAGTATAGCCTATGGGTTATTCTGATGCATATAATCTATATTATTGTAAAGTTTCTTTATAATCCATTCAGTAGCTTTTGCGTGAAAGAATAACAAACATCCATACATCCATACGTACAAACTTTCGTGTTTATAATATACTAGTAAGATGACGGGAGCCTTGATGAATACAAAAAATGCTGTTGCCGAAAAATAAATTATATAATTGAATCCGAAAACTAGTCACCTCCACGTTTTTACCAAATTGAGATTATTTTAAATACTTTCCAGTTGAACTGATGTGGACACACCTTTCAGTCTGAAAACGAAGTAATTCCCACTAGTTATAGACAAAATTAAGCATTGAAACCTGTATTATATTGATACTGAAGAAGAAAGTATTGAAGCAAGTACGACTCAAGGTAAAAAGTTCAAAGGGAAGGGGTCTGATTCAGTAACGCGAATGTCAGTTACTAATACATTTTTGAAACGCTAGTGACCAGGTGCTGGTCAAAACCATAATAAGTAAGAAGAAAAAAACAACCTTGGTGATCAACCTTGGTGGCCGCTACAACGCGATTCGACTTACGCGAAAGGGCTATAACGCGAATTTTTCTTGAGTAACGAATTTTAGAGCTAACGCAAATTCCTCGTCGACAACACGAATTTTTTCGGAAGGAAGTATCGGCTTCGTTATTGGCTACTAAATATTGATTTTGTAAATGTTATTACATCCTTTTAGCATCACTGACAGCGAAAGTTCTCACATCAAACTAGCCTACGCATCGCGTCGTTAATGCATCAAATAACCACTCAGAATATTTCTTTTTCTTTTTTTCATTCTAATTATTAAAGTTAATGAAATATAATGACACCTTAGTGCGCGGTTTCGTCCAAAGTTTGAAGATGAGAAGAAAAAGAAAGTTTCTGTGAAAAAAAAAAAGGTTAATATTCTCAATATGCTTGAACAACTACAAAACTTCGACGGTATCCCGACAATAAGTATGAGTGAATTTTCCATACATATAGTTAAAAGTCAAAACAAAAATATATCCGTAAAAGTTCAGAACTTAGTTTCAATATTTAAGCTTGCAGAGTGGTGTCTAAGCAAAGTAAATATGTATTATGAAAATGGAAGCTGCTCTTGATGTACTGTGGATTAAAGAGATCAGGAAGAGAAGCTGTTACCATAAATAGAAACATTATAAAAGAAAAGGCGAAGCAATCGTACTTAAATATGTACAGTAGAACCTCCATTAAGGGACACCTCCGAATAAGGGACACCTCTATTTAAGGGACATTTTTTCCGGTCCCAGTCCCTTTGAATAGGGACTTCCATATATTTACCTCTAATTAAGGGACACTCTGTTTAAGGGACAGTTTCAAAGCCAAAATAATGTATAAGCGCATAAGAAATAGTGAACTCTTCTGGAATTCAAGTTTCACTTTTCCACTAAAAATTAATTGAGGCAAGTTTGACAAACATATGTGAAGGAAACAAGTAATGCATTGTAAAAAAAACTTGCTGAAATTAACATGCATGATTTACCCTCTCAACAACTTATTCAAGTAGGTTCAGCCGACGGAGAGTGCACATCAACTAATTAGCTTTATATACTATAAAACGTAAAATTTGAACATTAATTGTAATTCACTTAGTATTACATTGTAAATTACATAACATAAAGCAAATATATGTAATGAATTACACTTCAAAATTATTTTTGTATGCTACAAACGTTGTCATTACAAATTTTTTTAATTAAATCTTAATTAATAGAATAATAGGAACTTAGAAATTTGAATAATTGTGACTTTTATTTATCATATATGAAACATTTTCAGTATTTAATCATAAGTCAATGTTTATTGTGATATTATGCTACTAAGTACACAGCATACATCAATTCATCCACCTCCGAATAAGGGACACCTCTATTTAAGGGACAAAATTTCTGGTCCCCTTAGTGTCCCTTATTGAGAGGTTCTGCTGTATTAGAAAAGAACAAAGATCTGATCATGAAGCATAAATCATCACCATCTTTATTTTTCAACTAATGAATATTATTACTGTATCTACTGTGCAGTTCTCTTAGTGCCAGCATTTTATTATTACTACATACTGTGCGTGCCATGTTTGATTATATGTTCTCCCTCGCATTGATCATTTATTTTGTGAATATTAAAGTATTTTATGTTGAATAAAACGGATTTTTTTTTATTTTTTAAAAGCAGTAAAAGTTCAGTTCTTTATGTAAGGAAATGTAATGTATAGTTCAGGAAGGTTTTACAGCAGTTTGAGGGGTGTTTATAAGTGTCTAAGAGTTTTGTATGCTTCTAAAAAAATTGAATACATACGTTTTTCTACAACGCAAAATTTCGACTTACGCGAGGAGTCTTGGAACGCGTCCCTCGTGTAAGTCGGGACTCGACTGTATTCGACGAAGCCATAAAGAGCATAAACTTATTCGGAAAATACATATCCGTTGGCGACGACCACGTGCTATGTAAAATCATGGAGAACAAACAAAAAATTAATGCGTAAAATCATTCCGGGAAAAAAGTTAACAGCATATTTCTTTTCTTTCTTTTCCTTGAGTTCTGCACTTCATCTAATATGGAGTCATCTTCAGAATAAAGTTGTTGAATTTATGTCTTTTTTCAAAAAAAAAAAAAAAAAAATATTTTACACGTTGTCTAATCATTACATAAGCATTTTCATTTCTCAATGGATCATTGTCCAACTTACGTAAAAATACCATTTCATTTCAGCTGGTATTCATCTACTGAATGTAGAACATTCTTTTAATAGTATGCACCATATCAGGTTTTAACGTTAAACAAATATCTTTAAAGGGAATTTAATTGAATAATTAGAAGTTATTGATTGGTATTAATTTCTAAAAAAGGTAGTTTTGAGCCAATGCGATAAAAACTCCCTTTCCTTCTATTTTATCGGCAGAAATGATATATGGAGCCCTCAGGATATACTATCTCATTCACAATCGTATTTCTTTCTTACTAAACGTTTAATCAAAATCGCAATTATAATCCTTTCGGTAATGAGCTTTCTAGCTTTAGTCGGTGCATAAATCATGACCTTTTCTTTTTTATGCATTCAGCTCCTTTCTTTAATTCATACGCTGATTCCTGGTTTCTTACTCATAAAAAAGAATTGAGGATGAGTGAGTTACATCAGAGTTATTCTAAAAAAAATCTTGACCTTCGCATTACTGCGGGGATTATATTTTAATTATTTGTTTGTTAATGTTATACCTGTAACGACTTGCGCAGTTGAGAAACGTTCTTCGCAAATGATACTGTTTTTGTTAGAAAGGGAAATTTTAAATTTCCATTCGAAGTCCAATACGAAAGAAGTTGAAGTAATGAGATATAAAAATCTTGAATTTGAGCGGAAACAATTAGTGATATAACCAACGTATTAATAGTACAAATTACAAAAACTTGCGTTGCTTAGCAATAAACAAAAATCTACAATTTCAGAATGCGCCAAGTCCTACAGACACTCCAAGATTTCAGAAAATGTAAGCAGGACGTGGTGTGCCACTCACTGTCACAAATTACACCAGTTATAAAATGTTCATAGTGTCGGTCCGAAGTCATGAGTTTTATGACATCGCCTTCATAAATTGACTGAAGTCAAACTGTCCCAGAACAATTGTTAGATATTACGAATAGCAAATGACAATTGAATTTTTCAATCAGTAATCTTAAATAGATAAATCAAGGTGCCCATCCCTTCCTCCGAAAAGCAATAGTGCATACTCCCCCCAAATACCATGAAGAAGCTCCCAAAAAGCGATAACCTCTCGCCCCCCGCAGAAAAGAGAAAAATACCTTTGAAAACACTAAAAATTTCAATGGTGCAGTCTGCGCTATGACCCCCTTCCCCTCCCTCAGTGGCGCCCCTGATTAAATAATTCAAATTCAAGACATTATGCAAGCAGTCCACACTGCGTCATCATGAGGAGGATACTTCTTCAAATATTATTTTTGTCCGTTTTACTAGAAACAAATCATAGATATGCTCCACTGTCAAAATAAAGACACAACTCACATTTTGATTAGTTTGTCCATAAAACGTTTTATTCTGTTGTTGTTTTTTTTAAATTATGCATTTCTGGGGCTGTTAACATCAGAAAACATGACACAAGCGCTGTATAACTTTTTGAAAATAATGCTGCAAACAAAGTAATAAATGCATCTATTTTAATTTATTTTGTTACTTTATTACGCATACTTTTAGTGTATAGCATACCGAGATGGATACCTATTAGCTCAGTTGGTAAGAGGGCCCGATCAATAACGCAAAGTTCATGGGATCGATCCTTCATTGACCAGAAAATGAAGTTGTTGAATGACGAATTTTTCACAGCTGAATTCTGATCCAAATTTCCACGAAAATATAATATTAACTCATTGGGGGGTATGATTTAAAACCACAGCTGGTGGTTGCATAGAAATTAGAAAAATATGTCTAATTTAACATGGTAAATCGCTGTTTCACATAAACTATTATTTCCCAAAGGTGTTCTTAGTTGGTACGCCATAACTTCCTTAATGCTTAATCAAACTTCAAAATGAAAATCATTCAAATCATTTCAAAGATTTTAAACCGCTATCCAATAAAGCAATCGAAATTCCAATTTTTGCTGTCATTCAAAATATAACTTTAAAAACCGGGTTTTTGAATTACTCCTGTCGAGTACGAATGCTTCGCATCGGTTAGCTACTATAATATATTCTTAAAAAATTCTGTAAACTAATAATAAAGTTTATCTTTCAAAGAAAACGATTAATATAATTTGTTC
Source organism: Uloborus diversus (assembly GCF_026930045.1). Lineage (NCBI taxonomy): Eukaryota > Metazoa > Arthropoda > Arachnida > Araneae > Uloboridae > Uloborus > Uloborus diversus. Next base: position 153,899,861 of record NC_072733.1, read on the forward strand.
AAATAAGCAAAAACTGCGTTTTTTCAGTCATTAAATCATCTAATTTTATCTCTAGAAGTTTTCCCAAGAAGACAATAATTGCCTATAAGCGGAATAATCCTCTATAAGTGTCGTTCCCTATAAAAAGTGATTATTTTTTTGTGTTTCGTATTATCTCATGTGGGGAAGGACAAACGAGCTACGTATTGACAAAATAAGAAAAAACTCTATTTTGCTACATCCCATAGAAAAAGGAAGCGCATGCATTTTTTAAAATAAAAGAACTTATTCTTCAACAAAATTAACTAATTAAATTTATCTGTTCGTAAAGCATAATAACCTGAAACAATAGGGTCTGGTGGGGTAAAGTGGTCATAAAATCGTAGGTTTTCAACTTAGAGAGGTGAATAATAAATACAATAAATTCTTTAAACACTTAAACTTTTTTTATTTTTATTTTACATTGCATTATTAAAGAACACGGTACATTGAGTTTTAGGAAAATAAATATTGATTTAAGTAGCGTTATAACACTTTCTTTTCCCTTTGTATTTATGACCACTTTACCCCATGGGGTGGGGGAAAGTGGTCATAACATGGAGTAAAGTGGTCATAGTTAAAAATAGATGCAAAACCATGATAAAAACCCCTAACATTTGTATATTTCCGTTATTTTTATAGTTAAAAGTATATGCACAAGCATATGTGTGTATACACGAGTATATACGTATCGCGTAAACATTAGTAAACACGTTTATATATGAGTAGATACATGTATGCATCAGATACATGCATGCACGTGCCTACTCAAGTATATACGTGTATACGCGAGTATATAAGCATGTATACGTGATTACTTACAGAAGTGTATACGTGTCTAGACGAGTATATACGTGTCACGTGTATGTACGGGTATATACGCGTGTAAACGAACATCATATGAGTATACACTTGTATCTCGAGTATATACGTGCATACATGAGTACATACGTGCATATATACGTGTACAGTAGACGTATACACGCATATATAAGTGTACATACACACATATACGGGTATACACGAGTTAATTCGTGGATACATCCAGTGTGTGTTTGTACGTGTCTAGTCACATTGTGAAGTACGAGTTATACGTATGTATACGTGCAAACACGATCATATACCTGCACAGACGTATATACGCACATTTACATCTATACACCAGTACATGTATGTATACACGAGTATATAAGCTTATATACATGTGTGCCTACAGAGTGAATCCAAGCTCTTGGGAAAAAATCTAAGGGGTGTGAGAAGGGAGGATAAGAAGCAAAGAATTATAAGGAACTTGCGTTCGCTGACGCACTACATGCACACAAAGCAAGAAACTAATGGATGTTAAACAAATCACAACTTTGTTACACAAAGATGATTTTACTCAAGATTTTAGTTTTTAAGAAATATTTAGAGCAGTTGTTAAAAGTTACGACCTGTAGTAGCTCTAATACACGGATTGCAACAAAGGCACAGCGGCTGATGAAAGTTTTTCAAAAGTTTCGTTATTGCAACAGAGCGTGCTTTGTGATTGCGACGCACATGTATCACAGCTGCAGGCCGCAAATTTCATCAATCGCTTTAAAATTTTCTTGAGACCTAAAATGTTGTGTAAAATTGTCTTTGTGTAATAAATTTGTGACCTGTTTTGCATCCATCAGTTTCTGGCTTTGCGTGCATGTAGCGCGTCAGTATTGTGTTTGTGACCATATGTTCCTTATGATTCTTACTTCTTATCCTCCCCTCTAACACCTTTTAATAATTTGCCCAAAAGTTTAAACTCACCCTGTATACTTGTATATCATATACTCGAATGTGTCTACTCGAGTACGTATGCGAATGTACGTGTCTACCTGAGTATATAAGTGTTTATATATATACGAGTATAAGCGAGTATATACGTGTATAGTCGAATGTATATCTGTATAGAGTAGAAATACTTGCAGACATCCATATACGTATTTATTGGTGCATTTATGTGAATACGTCTATATAACGTGATTACACGAGTATATATGCGTATGCACACGCATATACTCGTATATTTAACCCCATTTACTGTAAAAACAATACATATTAAGTGAAATTAATATTTAATTTATATCTGCCTTATACTTAATGATAAAGTGACATTAGAAGAACAATACTTGTTAAGGCTAATATTATGACCACTTTACCCCATCTTACTTAAATTATTCTAAAAAATTATCTAAAATATATTTAGCTAACTGCTAATGGGTAAGAGTTTTTGAGACATGTAGGAAGCTTCCTATGCAGTCAATCTGTTCATAATTCTTACAAACAAAATTTCCCAAGGAAGTTAAAAGAGGTATTTAGATTTGAAAACGTTTCATATTCACACAAAATATTTTTTTTACCAAATAAAATTTTGCCAATAGTAAAATTTTGTACTCAAAATGTAGTTTCTCACTGCTCTACTCTATAATAAAATTTTCACATTCATTCGAACATTTATTTCCAATCTATAGTCATTTATTTGACGAATGACCACTTTACCCCATTGACCACTTTCCCCCACCAGACCCTACCACTTGGATAGAAGGGGTGAAATATATTCCTGCAAGTGCCCTCAATTCAAATAAATCGGGCATTGTTTCGAATAGCGAAAATTAGGACTATCAAAAGATAGCTGATTTAAGTAGGAGATCTACTTAATTGACTATAGCAGTTTTAAAAATTGATACCCACATTGTAATATTTTGTGGTTTAACAAAAAATAACTTTTTCTGTTATAAAATGATAATTTTTTTTTTTGTAATTAACATTTCAAAAATGTATTGAGATCTACTGGTGTCCAGTGCAATACTTATTTAGTTAATATTTTATTCAGTTTAAACTTTGGTACGTAATTTGGAAATAATGTACTGATTTTAATATTACATTTTGATTGTAATCTGATAGTTCAATCTTAATAAACGGAACCACTGTCAAAAATGAACCCGTTTTTACAAGAAAATAATTTGTTATAGGTTACTATCCGCTAAAAGAAGAAAGAAAATCAAGGGAAGACATAACTTAAATGAAAGCAGAATCTCAGAAAATCAATGATTTAAAGCATTGGAGTATCATAAGTAATCTGTGCTCTTTTTTTTTTAAATTAAATTTTCAGCTTTTGACCTTTATCTATATCTGTCCATGTATCTGTTCTATATAATATACACACAAGAACGAGTATGTGTGTGTGTGGGTGGGTGGGTGCACACATGTATATTCGAAATAATTCTATTTGGTAATAAATCTGTTTCAATCCAATTTTTACTCGATTTGGTAGGTTTCTGATCTTTGCCTAAAACTTAGAACAAATGCAGTAAAAAGTACAAATCGTTTAGAAACTTATTAAGTTTTTTATACTGTGACTCCCAAAAGTTTTCGTACACCTACGACTTTCAATGAAATAAGTCCCTATCCATTGGTAGGAATTAATATATTGGAACAGGTATTTAATTATAAGATCTATGATCAATTTTTGGCAAAACGTCATGAAAAATTTTAATAACATATCAAAACTTAATTTTTAAAAAATCAAAAACCAAAAAGTGCAGGAAATTTTATCTCACAAAAGTCTTCGTATACTTTAAAAAATGTATATATATTATTGAATAATCTAACTTTTTACAAAGTTATTATTAAGTAGAATATTATTCAACCTTCACACTAGCTTTTGAACGACTGCGAATAGATTTCAATGTTTTTTTTTTTTTTTTTTTTTGTGTGTGTGTGTTTATAATTTCTGAGTAAATGTTCAACCACACTTCGAGTCTTACTGTTTCTAGCTCTCTTTTCGTTTCAAAGCCGAATTTTCGTAATCTAGCCTCCCGATATCTCTAAATATGTTTCATTAAGTTCAAATCTGGAGATTAAGGGGATATTTTCTACACTTTAGCTCAATTTTCGAGGCACTAGACGCAAACGATGAAAACTGTGTACTTCTTATCGTTATTTTGATAAAAAGAAAAGTTGTTTCCGATAACCATATTTTTGGCTAAATGTTTAAAATTGTTTTTTGAAATATTTTAATGAACAGCATAATTCATTATTTCATCAAAAAATTCCTAACTACCAAGTTCTGATGCTGATGATATGCACGCTCACACAAGAACACCTTCACCGTCCTGATTAACTGATCCAACTTAGTTTTTAAGATTAAGTTCCTCATTTTTTTCTTCTATTCACAATTATACAACATTTTAACCAAAACGATTGAATTAATTTTCATCTGTAAGTAAGACGTTATTACAAAACGTTTTGGAACTTATTTATCATTGATTTTGCGATGAAAAGCGTAAGCTTTCTGTTTTTTGCACGAACAAGAAAATTTCTGCGGGAAGAGGTCCCATTCAATCCAGCTAATTAGAGAACTTGGCGAACAATTTAAGGTGAAAACTAAATGTAAAATTTTTCATTAAATTCTGCAGAAACTTTTACAGCACGCAAATGTGCATTTTTTTAACTGTTAATCTCTGATCACACTTTGTTAAAGTTGCCGGTTGACCTTTTCTTACCTTGTTTTCCGTCCTATTCTTTTCTTTAAAGCATTTTATCAAAAACTTTACAGTAGAATGGAATAAATTAACTAATTTAGAGACATTTCAAACCAATTTACCGCTACTGTGAGGAAAAAAATTCGAAATTTGAATAGTGTTTGTTGTTTTTTACGAATGTACCAGCCATTTTAAAGTAATAAGCAAAATATTAGGGAATAAATAATCTCAAAATTAACGCCAAATACTTTTAAGGGTCAACACAATGCAAAAATAATAATAATAATAATAAAAAAAAACGACATATGATACATTTAATAATGAATTTATTAGGACTCGACCGATGCATCGGCCTGGCCGATGCATCGGCGCCGATGGTTCAACAATTTAGCCATCGGCATCGGCATCGGCGGCCGATGCTAACTTGCGGGAAACATCGGCCCATCGGCCTTAAAAAACATCGAAAAGCCGATGGAATTGGCCGATGTTTTTGAAAAAAAAAAAAGGATCTTTGCTGTTTTACTTTTTAATACAAAGTAAAGGGGGGTATTGTTTTCATATAAAATTATTTACTTAAATTTCAGTATGAATTTCTATTTTAGTAACCCCTGAAAGAGTTTTTAATACTGCATTCAGGTACCAAACAAGTTAATTATTGCGTTGTTTCTTTCGGCTGGATGTACGTATGTCTCTTATAAGTCATAACTCAAAAAATGGTAAGCTGTAGAAGGATAAATTTTTGCATGTGGAGTGTGCGTACGTTCCAGTTGTGCACTTCGCTTTTTGTTTTCGATCGGGTGTTCTAAAAAGCCTGTTTACTTATTTTTTGTGGCTATTAATTACTTATTTCAATGCAAAACTAATATAGCGTCTCAGACTGACGATCATGGGGTGATATATTGCCGAATTGGAGACTATAGAAACAAATATGAGATGGCAAAACTGGTTTTTGTGTCATTTTATTAGATTCTCGTTGAACCGACGGTAATTTTTAATTTTTCGATATTTGTAATATAAATCACAGTAATGCAGTCTTTTCTGTATCGCTTCGGCGAAGTTTGGGGCCCGTCGAAATACATTTAGGGTCCTTTTTTCTCTATCACAGAACTTGTAAAACATTTATCATAAGCATTTTTGTAACTCCTACGGTGACCCTATGGTTATGGGGTCTCTCGCGCAATTGTAACATTTGCTAAATTTTAAATCCGCCACTGCACGTCAAAACAAACTCGGGTGCAAGTTTTGAAAGAGTTTTTCTGCTCAATGTTTATGATTATTTTAAATTCTATTTTTTACGACTATTTTTTGAATTTCCGAGAACACTTGCGTGCCCCTCCTCCCATTCCCCCAATTTCTGAAATTAAACTCTAGTTGTACTTCTGAGTTATATAAAACTAACACCATTCATAAAATTAGGCATTATTTTTTTTCAAACTTTATCTATTGTTTAGAAAGAATTTAGAGCATTAATGTAAGAAATTGATTAAAGACGTTTTGAATGGTGACATAATTCGGAAATCAAAGGGACTTTTGAATTTTTTCTTCGGAAGTGCTGAAGTAGATTCAGAAACTCTTCCAAGGTGTTGGTGGTAGCGGTTCTGTACTAAAAAAGTGAGGCCGAGGTTGGAGCCGAAATGTGAATTACTCCAAAATCAGAGGTGACCCCCTAAACCTACCTCGTCGTTTCAAGCATTTCTCAAATATTTAGCGATTATTAATTTTGATCAAGAAATGTCATTTTGCGTATTTCTCATACTTGTTTCACCTATATTTCGTAATGCGCCATCTTTTTTGCATCATTAATAGCGATCGATTTTTTTTTCTGTTCTAAGTAACTATTTTATGTATTATATAAAATCAATGAATAAGTTATTTTCGTTTTTTATAGAGAAATTTCAAGGATTTTCTATTACGCATTTTTTTTTAATTTCAGAAAATTGTTGTTCAATTAAAAAAATTAATTCGAACTTGTTTGTAAAGCTTCATAAAAGATTAAACAATTAAATTGTTCAATATTATGTTTGCAAACATCAGATCAAGTAGTATGTATTGTTATAACTTGGTGTAAATATTGAGTTTGTTTATTGTAGCTGCATTTTAAGAACCTCGCTCTTTTGATGGCTATTTCTTTTTTCAGCAAAATTTATGTCACTGTTATAGCTTTTATGAAAAATGCAGACTTTTCTATTCATAAATTTTAAATAAGTATAAAAATATCCCTATTTTGATTTAATATTGTAATTTATCTGTTACCTTTTTTGTTTAATTTGATGACTAAAAAATGTCTACGTTCAATCTTTCCACTTTAATTGCGTAATTTATTGACGGTTTCATAGTTTTATTTATTTATTTTTTTTTGAATGATTAAACAACAGAAATTAATGTTTTTGAACTATATTTACTGTACCTATAAATCCATACATTATTATAATATTACTTAAATCTTAGTTATATGTTCAATTTAAAAAAACAAACCAATTGGTTATTAAACAGTCTCTTTGTTTTTCTTCCTTTTTCTTTCTTTCTTTTTTTTTTGGCAGTGTTTTTTCTCTTATATCATACAGCAGTCAAAAAAGAAGAAGCATAACTATACCCTATACAGATTGTACGTAGTACGATCCAAAAGTTCGGGAACAAGCTGTATAAAACCTTACCCTGAATAGTTCACATTACCGAAGCACATCCACCTTCAAAAGGTCACCTTGAGGGACTATGTACTTCTGCCAGTGTTCATACAACTTTTGGAAACTTTCCTGGAAGCCATTTTTCGCTACCTTCTATGATGCAGCTTTATCTTCTCCTGACGGAAGAAAACGGCGTCCATGCAAATGTTTTTTTGCTGGGAACAGGTAAAAGTCACACGGAGCTAAGTCCGACGAAACGTTATGTTATCTGTCATATCAGAGTATTGACCAATCGAACCGTGCATCCTCAACATGAAAGTCGCCTTCTTCCCCACGATGAAGTTAAAGCAGCAGCGCAAGAGGCCTTACAGGAGATTGCGAAAAATGTCTTCCAGGAGTGCTTCTAAAAGCTATACGAACGTTGGCAGAAGTGCATAGTCGTTCAAAGTGACTATTTTGTAGATAAATGTGCTTCGGTAATGTGAACTATTCAGGGTGAGGATTTATACAACTTGTCCTCGAACTTTTAGATCATACTACGTACGTATGAGTTTTCAACTTACTATTTCATAGCGTTTTTGAATGACGCAAGTTTACACGCATGAAGACATCACAATAAAATTTGCGATTATTTACTGAGGAAACGTTCAAAATGGATATTTCGGTCATCTGTATGTTCTTAGGTACATATGTACAGATGTGCCCAAAAAACTTGTGAAATATAAATTGGGTGATCGTAAAATAGAAATTTAGGTCGAAATCTGATTTTTTTTTTTTTTTTTTTTGTGATTACAATTCCTTATTCGTAGAAAGGAAGTAGAGTGAAATGAATCAATGATATTTTAATCCCTGACAATCTTATCAATTTATTTCTGTTTGATTTTTTTTTTTTTTTTTTGCCATCGGCCAATGGCATCGGCCATCGGCCATCGGCCATTTGGAAGAAAACAATCGGCCATCAGCCATCTTTGAACAATCGGCCAACAATCGGCATCGGCCCATCGGCCAAAAAATGCCATCGGTCGAGCCCTAGAATTTATTCGAAAATATTTGTGCATACGATGACTTTTGTGGCGTGTTATTTCTCTGTCTTCGTTTTTTGACCCATTTCAAAAAGATCCGTCAATATTTATTTACTTCAGTTCTATTTTATTACAGAAGAATACGATCAGCAATGGTATAGCGAAAAATGTAGCATTTTTGCAAATCTTTAAAGTTTAGGCTTCAAACTTTGACGCTTTTAAAGGTATTTACCTACCCTCCTTACTCGGATAAAGGAGAGAAACAAGCATTTTTACTGTCACTACATTCAAAAAATAAGCTTTAGAATCGTATAAAATGCAAATGCAGAAATCATGTGTGATTTACATGAACGTTAAAAATAAGTAACCTAATTTAGACTACTAATGATGTCTAGACAGTTTCTTTAAACGTGTTTGTAGTCATTTAGAGCTTACTAATATGTATTCAGTTCGAAGCTCTAAAAACTAATAAAATGGCGCAGTCATATTTTGAGGCAGTAAAGACTTTCAGTGATAATACTTCCAGTGAATTTTATGATTCCTTTTTTAAACTATTATAATAAATAAATTTGTTGGACAAACTTTCCTGCCAGTGCACGTCTATGACTCAAAAATAGTCCCATTTATTTTTTAGCTACATTAAAGGTTAGGCAAAATGATTTAAAAAGCATCTTATTTATTTTAAATATATCTTCAAAACAAGGTATAAGGTTGAAACGTGAAATAAGTAATACATTATGTTACTAACTTATGGCTATACATATTGCACGAAAAAAGGTTAAATAATGGACATACTCGTACGTAATTAGGAAAAACTTTTACAAATAAATAGCAACCGATCGAACTACAACTCATCAGACATTCAAGGCTCTTTACAAAGACCATGTAGACGCTAACTTATAGGAAAACATAAATAGGTAGTTAAATTTGATCAACTAATCAATAATTTTTTAACGAAATAATGTCATTTATTTCCAATATATCTTCAAAACAAGGTTTAAGGATGAAGCGTGAAAGAAACAAAGATAATAAGCAAAAGCCTATGATAATTTGTTACTTATGAATTATATTAAGGTTGTACATATTATACGAAAAAGGATTAAATAAGGGAACAGCATATAGAACATAGGGATGAAAAATAGTACTTCAATGGAAGTTTTATTATGAAATCATTGATTACCAATTTGTTGATTTTGAAAAAGCTAAGTAAACTTAACTATTTTATTTTGCCACCAATTCCTCTACCTTCATAATCTCGTAGGAAAAGAAATAACTAAAGTTTAACCGAACATAATCTTATTACTGTAGACCAGAATTTCAAAGACGAAAGCATTAAAATACAATCAAAACATCAATTGAGCTAATTTTTGCTACCAACGGCTTTTAGAAATGATAAAAAGCTTAACTGAAAAATATTGAAGTGTCTAAAATGTATTTTTTTCGCAGCTTAAATGAAAAAGCAAATTAATGTACCATATCTACCAATTCATAAACTATTAACATCTATGGTGTAAAAGCACTCCTATATCTACGAAAGTATTCATCATATGAATATAAAAAATACAAACATTTGTTGTTTATTAAAAGAGAGAGAGGGAGAAATTTTCAATCCAAAGTTGTTTATTTGTCCCAATAATGTCTATTTTTTGATAAACAAATGAAGACAAAAATATTTAAAAAGCAAATGATTTACAGTCGATAGACGCATGTTTTGGTAAAAAGGGCTCTTTAACAATAATAATAAGCAGAAAAAATGAATGTTTTATCACCAGCTGCACATTTAAAATGAACTAAAAGTCATGTAAATGTAAACATCATGTTATTCTTAGTCTTACAGAACGCGAATTATAAACAGATAAGATAAAAAAAAATAAAAGAAAGAAAACACGAATTGCTGAGTGGAACATTTAACGAGCAGATAAATCCGTCGACTGTTTTTAACACATAAGTCTTCTCTTTAAAACACCATTCCATTGTTCGCATTGATTTTTCGTTCAAGGTCAAATAAATGGATATTTTAAGTAGCGTTTCTCCATTTTGCCGTTACGTCTGTGTCCGATAGTAATCTTACCTATCGCAAAATATCTCGTACAATCTGATTTTTAAGATATTTTAAAACTAATTACGCTGCTTTAGTGCAAGTCTATCCAAATAAAAAGCCGATAAAATAAAACTGCACAATAGATCAGAACCACGTCCGTCATTTAACGGGGTTAGGAGGGGAAATTCCCCCCCCCCCTAGGCTCTGAGAAATTATTGTACTTACAGATATGTGGACATGGTATTGTTAAATTTGAAATGTCCGGTGTTTGATGAGATATATGATTTAATAATTTCATACTGGGAAACGACGATCAAGATTGGGAAATTTTTCTGGTAGCCAGAGTATAAGAAAATTTATCATTCGACACTCTTTTTTTCCTAGCCGCTACTATTTTATGCATATTCTTACAAATGTTTTCATATTTTATTTATGAATTCATTTATATATTTTTTCCTATTATTCAATAGTAGTCAATTTGTTTGATTTACAGCCTTTTTGTTTTTGCAACGACAGAATTGTGAAATATGTTTCAAAAACATTTTAGTGTGCACCGAATGGCGGAATATTTTTCGAATAACGTTCTTTTTTATAGTATTCCGGGACTTGAGCAAGATAAAAATGTCTAGCACGAAAAAAATCATAGTAAAAAGTATTTCATACAGCAAAGATATCACTTTATTTGGATAATTTAAAGCCATATTTGCACATTTAAGTCAGATTGTTTTCCCCTAATGCATTTGATTTTTTTTCCCTTTATGTAAGAGAGAAAGAGAACGAAGTTCTAATGTACAAATTGCAAGTTACTTTCTACACACGTTTTGGAGCGCAAAAACGACTTATACCGTTTTGGTTTACTTACATGTAAGTAAATTCGTTTTCACCTCTTTTGCTCTGAAAGAAATTTCTAGGTTGGTTGAAAAGAATGGTGTTAATTAAAAAAGTTCAGTGCACAAACATTTAAAAGCTTTACTGATTGACTCATGCTCTATTAATAGTTTACTTTAGTTTGTACTTGAGAGAGGTGCATTTTTACGATAGTTAAAGTATTTGAACATTGAAATCTCATTTTTTTTTTTTTTTTCACTAAATTTTTAGAAAGCATGATTTATGACTTTCAAATACGTTCCTTCTTACGGTATATACAGTTGGCTCTCTGTTTAACGACTTTCAAGGGACCACAAAAAATCGTCCTAAGTAGAAATCGTCCTTAAATAGAATGCTTTTAACACTCTAGTGGACCATCTGGGACCGTGAAAAGCCGTCGTTAAATAGAGAAAGTCGTTAAACAGAGAGCCAACTGTATTTTGTTTTTCTTTCCGTTTTTTTATTTTTTTTCTATTTTGCCTTTTAAATGAAATTAACTTTACGAATGTATTCCGTAATCCTGCAGTTTTTAGTCTCGGAAGCAGTTAAAAAACTCTTTTATTAAATTTAAAAGTTTAAAAGAGTTTTCCATCAAAAACTTTAGATTTATTATTGTTGTAGCACATTAGCCAGTTATATTAAACTATACGGGCTTTTTACATTGCGACCATTCTTTTCGCAACATTCTGAAAATGAAATACATTTTTGATCGCGGTTACATTAGAAGAAAAAAAATGCAAATACATTTAGGATTAAATCTATATAACAAATGCATATATACAATTACATGCAAATTACATATATATATATATATATATATATTTGGCTTTTGTCCTATGTATTTTCATCCATAAGCTCATTACTTTTTGTATTGATAAAGGCGTTCTTTGTAACGCCGAAGCAAGTATCTGTAGTAATCTGCAATTTGTGCTTTTTGGCGTTGTTATTTCTTCCTTTACAATTACATACTTGGAGTAAGTTCAAAGCATTTTTTTTTAAACATGCAAATATGAATAAGAATTTCAAACATTTGCTTTGGAGTAAAAAAGAGCTCTTTTAATGCAAAAAAAAAAAAAAAAAACTTATGGATAAAAATAAATCAGGCAATACCCAAAAACTTTTTTAATAGACCGTAAAGTAAATTTATCGTTAGCAAAACAAATGTATGTCGGTAATAAAAATGCATAAAAAGGAGTGTTAAGTGAAATAAAAGACAACGTTAATTTATTTTAAATTCCCTATCATATTTTTATGGTCAATTTCACTGCGGATCGAATCATTTCAAATTGAATAACAATAATTTAAGAAAAACAAACAATAAAAAATCAATTGTACTTCAATTTAAAGAAATACAAGAAAAGTATCTTAAATGAAATTAAAAAGGAAAAAAAAAAGGAAAAAAATCCTTTCTAAAAAAAGTGAAACACATATTGTATAGCTTTCTTTATTTTAGAATCGTCATTACATATAGGATATTTGGTAAAGTGTTTTTAAAGTTAAAAAAAAAAACATTTCTTTTTTTAAACTAGGAGTGAAAGCTCGCTAAAAAATAATTTAATTTAAAAGAATTATTACTCGACTATGCCGGTTTTGCTGTCATAAAGACTTTAACAACTACGCAGATTCAAAAGAGAGAGGGAAAGAGCTATTTTTGGCCTTCCAATTTTGAAAAAAAATTATTTGAAAAAATTTTGCAGTACCGATTTTAGGCCACTATTGAATTTTTATATGGATTTAAAGTAAATATAAAGCACACTGTTTGGGCTCATGGCTCAGTTGCAGCCTAGCTTTTTAAACGCTATTACAGATCGCAGAGTAATTCTTGTCTTAACAAAATGAAAATTTTATGTAAAAAAATACTTGAATGACCTTATTAAACACATATCATACAGAATAAGAAATCAAATTTCGGGTAATTAGTCCAATAATGAATTTTAAGTTTCAGCAATATTAACAATACACAGGAAGAAGAAATTGCAGAAAATAATGTAGTTCCATGTTTCTGAACGAAGATCAAAAAAAAGTAAATCATGATAAAGATTGATAGTATAGATTGTTTTGCACAATAAATCGAAAGTGTTGATATTTAAAAAATTAAACTTTCCAAAGTTTTAACGAAAGGATTTAAATGAAGTAAATAAAATAAGATATTCTTATGCAATCATCCTCTCCTATTTTTTTACCTATACAAGGGTCTTTCTCAGGAAAACGCTCATTTTAAACTCAAGAAATTCAATAAAATTGAAGACAACGAAAACCGTCGAAATATTTTATATACACACAATGTATGCGATGACTTTGTAAGATTATATATATATATATATATATATATATATATATATATATATATATATATATATATATATATATATATATATATATATATATATATATATATATATATATATTAAGGATGCACCGGATAGTGATTTTGCCGGATACCGGATATCCGATGCTCCCTTACCTGCCGGATTCGGATATCCGGCATTTCGATTGCATTGCATGTTCGCATATTTTTCTACAACGCCACTTCAAAACAATAAATCAAACTTGTTCCACATATCATTTCTTTAAAAACATGTTAAGTACATTCAAATGTACTTTTTTAGAGCCTCTATATTTTAATTTAGGAATTGTGCTATATATAAAATGAAACATTAAAATATTGTTTTATTTCGACAGATTTTTTTCGAAAGAGACAAACTTTCGGCAAAAATTAATTCTGTATGTAATGTACACATGGTTTACACTTTTAATTATTCATAGTTGAAATCTTAAAGGTCGTATAATGAGTTGTATTTGTTATTAGATTTGCATCACGTGTAGAAATTTTTTTAAACTTCATCATAAAGTAATACATTTTCTTGTTTCCAATTTAGAAATAACAAAAAATAAAACTTTGCTTTGAAATCATTTTTATTACAGATAATACACGTGTAAAATTTTTCTAACATACAAGTTAAAAAAGAAAATATTAAAACAGGGCCAGTTTGACTCAAAAAATAAATAAACTTAAAGTAAAATTTTAAGTTGATTATTTAATTCCAGAAATTAAGGTACATTTTCTCTAAAGATGCAAATCAGCATCTTAAATACAGGGGTGCCCCCCTCCTAAGAGCAAGGGCCCACCCCCTAAAAACCATAAATACCCCCAAATCGAAAGCCCCCTCCCCAAAAGAAAATACCCCTAACCCCCCCCCCCCCCCTAGGTGGGCAACCTAGTTAACAAATTAATATACTTATGCTACAATAATCAACTGAAAATTTTACTTTAATTCCAGAAAACAAAGATTCACTCTCTCTAAAGATGCAAATTAGCATCTTAAATACAGGGGTTCCATCCATGGAAAGGAGGGTTGCCAGAGCCTCGAAAGGTTGGACTTCTACCTGTTGGTCCGCGGAAGGTATTTTATTTCCCTTGTACCACCAGTGGAGACCACTGAAGGTATTCCCCTATCCGCCACCCGGGGACGCGCTCTCTAATGAAAATTCTTCCCGACAAAACGAGAATGCACCGATGTCCAACTGACTCCGGATCACATTCTTGAGTGCCCGGCCCTTATCCCACATGTTCTGCAGCTGGGTATGGTGCCACTGGCTTCAGAACTTCGAGAGGTCCTCTACAGCACAGATGCGTTGCAGCTAGCGGACGCGGTCTTGAAGACACACGGAGCCATTTAATTGTCCATGGACACGACAAAAAAAAAAAAAAATACAGGGGTGCTCCCCTAAGAGCAAGGGCCCACGCCCTAAAAACCATAAATACCCCCCCAAATAGAAAGCCCCCCAAAAGAGAGAAAAATACCCCTAAAACATCCCCCCCCCCTGGGTGGGCATCCCAGTTAACAAATTAATAAACTTATGCTAAAATAATCAACTGAAAATTTTACTTTAATTCCAGAAAACAAAGATTCACTCTCTTAAAAGATGCAAATTAACATCCTAAATACAGTATTAAGAGTCATTCTCAACGCGTTCACTTTTTAAAAACAAATTAATAAACTTACGCTTAAATAATCAACTTATCCCTTTAATTCCAGAAAATAACGATTCATATTATTAAAAAATGCCAATTAATATCTTAAATATATTATTAAAAGTCGTTCTCAACATGTCAACAATTTTTTTAAAACATAAATAAAATTATACTTAAATAATCAACTGAAAATTTCATTTTAATTTCAGAAAATAAAGATTCACATTCGTAAATGATGCAAATTAACATTTTAAACAAACTATTAAGAGTCGTGTTAAACACGTTAACGCTTTTAAAAATAAATTAATAAACCAATTCTTAAATAATAAAGCTTGAAATTTTACTAAATTCCAAAAAATAAAGTTACACATTCTTAATGATGAAAATTAACATCTTATATATAATATTAAAAAATATGCTAAACATGTTCAATCTTTCTTAAATGAATTTATAAATTTATATTTGAACAATAAACTTAAATTTTACTTTAATTCTAGAAAAAATAAAAATACACATTCTTAAAAAATACAAATTAAATTCTTAAATATATTATTAAAAATTATACTATACAATTAAAAAATTAGAAAGAAGAAAATGAAGCAATAACTTATAGCTGTTATTTCTCACCGCTATATTCACCGTCTATTTTAAATGCTAAATATCAGTTGAAAGTCTTAGTTAAAATAATTATTCTGGGAAAAGCAATTATTACTTTATTCAACATTCTAAAATTTCCATTGAACTCAAGTTAAGATCGGCGTTGAATATGACAGTTAGAATTATACTTCATTTCATGCAATATACACTTAAGAATCTTTATTTATCAATGCAGGGGAATATTTTAGATTTTTCATTACAAACAGAAGTTTTTCTGCATTATTCGGTGATAGTCGGTTTGTCTGTTTTCTGTATAAATTTTTTTCGCTCCGCTAAAAGCATCATCGAAAAGTTTATGAAACAGTGAAAGCTTTAACTGGAATTTTTGCAAAAGTAAATTCAAAATTAAACACTCATTTCGTACCGGATAACCCCACATCAACCCCGGATATCTCTCAGCTTTTTAACCGGATAATTGCCCGGATATCCTGCAAAACACTGTCGGATATCCGGATCCGGAGTGGCTTGCCGGATCGGATACCTCATAGTTCCGGATAGTTAAAAAATCAGCCGGATAGGCCAGATACCGGATAGTTACCGGATATCCGGTGTATCTCTAATATATATATATATATATATGTGTGTGTGTGTGTGTGTGTGTGTGTGTGTCCCGTAGAAACCATATTGAAAAAAGGAGCAAAAAATTACTTCAAATAAGATAAAGAGGAAAAGAAATGTATTTAAAATTAAAAAAAAAAATCTCTTTACATTCATCCCTCACTTTATGCATAAGTGAGGGAATACCAAATCCATTAACATTTAATTCTAGTAGATAGACCTAATTGATTTCCGATATGATTTTCCAATTTTTACGTATCCCTTTATTTTGTGTTAATAATAATAATAATAATAATAAAAAGATGAGAAGCAATGGCAAGTGCAAAAAAACGTTACTTAGTTTGATGCGTTCAAATGTATTCTAGAGACATTTTCAACAACTGGAAGACGAAAACATGCTGCAAACATTCCTGAGTTGACACTTTTAATAGCTTTTTCTTATTTTTTTAAAATTTCATTGTTATTTGGAACAATTAATTTTCTGAAGTTGTGAGGGAATGACTTAAAACTCTAGGGATTTTTTGTAATAGATTATTCAATATTCTAACATGAAACATATAAATGTGTATTTATTATTTGTTTGCTGAGAAATAATTTTGCCCATTTATAACTAAACGTGGAAATAAGTGAGAGAATGAGATTTTGAAACTTTACACTTGCATAAAATGCGTAAAAAATATAACGCTGAAGTAGTACTTTTACAATATTGTTAAAATTTATTCTGAAAAATAGTTAGGCCGCTAAAATTGTGTACAAATCATAATAAAATGGGGAATTATCATGAAGACAAGAAAATGACTGTTTCTGTGAGAATAACCCCATTTCCAATACATACTATAGCTCTTTTAAATTTTGCTCACTGTTTTGTGACTTGATACATTTTGCCGAAGATACATTTTAGCAAAAAATATTACTATTATTTTTTTCAATCAGATACTTGATGAGTGCTGATAAAACTGAAATCAGTATGCTGCCGTTAAAGATAAAGAGCAGTATCTTCAGAAATGAATTTTTGAGATATTTGAAGAAACAAGTTTTGGATTGCATACGAACTATAGGGAAATGTTGGTATTTGCCGTTTTTTTTTTTTCGGGCTTTATTTTCAATGGAAACCGAATATGCAAGCTTGTAAAATAAAGCTAAAGTACAATGGATGGAAAAAAAAATATTTTTTTTTAAAAAAGCAGTTACTGCCATTTACCTTCCTACGGCAGCACTGAAGTAAGTATGAAAAGAGCAATTCCTCTCTCAGTATATATTTTTAACTACTTTAAACAAAAGCGTTTTTATGCCCAACAACGCTTGAGGATTAGTGGGAGCAATTTGTTAAAATAATTACAACTATTGTTCAAAGTTATTGACTCGTGGTTTATAGAGTAATTGATTTGTAATTATTCCAATAGTTTTTTCTGAGGACCACTCATGGCATTAACAGATATCTGGGCAGAAACAAACAAACAAAAACAAAAAAGGAAAAGCGAAAACGGCATTTTCAATTGACCTTTGCTCTCAAAGCCATGAGTGATCCACCGAAATGTTAATGCTAATATATATCTAGTACCAAATAGCATCCATATTTAAAACATTGTCATAGGTCACTCATTGCTTTTGAAGTGAAACCCAAACGATAATATAGTCAATAACACATCGCTCGTTTGGAAAAAAGTGCCACAATACAAAATTTAAATTATTTTTTTTTTCCGCCTAAAGGTCTTCAAAGAACGTTATCTTCTTTGGAAAATAATGACAGATTTTTTGTTCGAATATTAATCGCTGGAGAGCACAGCAAAATTACTTTTCTTAATGCAAATTGTCTGAAGAGTTCAACTTCAAACGCTTCTCCAGTTAAATTTCATTTCTTCATATTGTAGCACTCTTCTTTCAAATGAGCGATATATTCACGACTTACAACTTAGACCTCTACTCAAGGGCGAACAAGTCAGATTTGGGAAAAAAGAAACTGCACTTTTTTTTTACTACCACAATATTGAAAGTATCAGAATGGGAAACCATCAGGTTTCCATTCACTTTGTCCAACTTAAAAAAAATAATAATAATAATAAATAAAAAAAACCGGCACTTAATTCCTAAGATCTTGATATGAATTTACCTCCTGCTGGTTTCTACATAATAGTTCGTTTTTTTAAAAAATACACTTCACACCAGCACTACTGCTACTGCACGATTCATCTTATACGCCTCTGTATATCATCAATAAAATTTAAAAACATTTACAACCATTACAATTTAATCTCAAAGAAAATAGTTAAAGTGTCTCAAAAATTTAAAGATTTTAAAGCACTATTAATACAAATAAACAAAACAATTTATAATAATTTAAGGAAACTTGAATCTTTATTGAAACAAAAGTTTTGCATTTTATTTTGAGTGAAAGTTTGAAACTGGTGCATAAAATTCAGTAATTTTCTACGAATTAGGTTAGGCAAAGCACAGGGGTGCCCAAAACGGGGGAATATGGCGCAAGTTGCGCCATCAAAATTTTTGGGGAGGGGGATTTTTTTTTCCAGAACTTTTTTTTTCTTTAGAACATGAAATTTTTGAATTTTGGAAGGAAAAAATATTTAAATTTATTCAACAAGAAATAGATGCATTAATAACACTTTTTTCACGTACTCTTCAGGGCCGTCGCCAAGAGGGGGGTGCTACACCCCCCAGTTTTTCAGAAGGGGGACCGCCATCCAGCGGGACCAGGGGGACCGCCCCCCATCCAGGGGGACCGCCATTCATTTTAGCGATGAAAACGAACGAAGAGAAAGGGAAACTCTTCGTTGTTTAAAAAAAAAAAAATAGTAATTATAAATGAACAATTGAAACAATAGTGACAAAAAGTATTTTTTAGTAAAATTTGAATAGAAAATGTAATCTTAAAATACAATTTATCCATGATTCTCTTTTATTAAGAGTCGCGGAAATGTACGCTTCAAACATTTTTATTAACCAAAAAAAGTATTCAGTACAGTACACTCTTCACTAGGCCGCAGAATGGGCATGTCTGCCTAGTCGGAAACTATGGGCTCGGCTCAAATTAAAGGATTGTGCATAGAGTAAAATTAGCGTAATGGGAGGGAGGAAAGGCGACAAAACTAACATGATGCACGCCTTGTCTCTCGGCGGTCATGGTTATACAAAACTATGCTTCATGAATCTTCAGTTAAAAAAAATATAAAAAACATAAATAAATAGGACAGCTTCATTAGAACAGCCCATAGGATAGGGTTCGCCGAAACATTCCTATGCGTTTTTTTTTTTTTTTTTTTAATGAAAAATATTGTACTGAAGATCATTGCTAAGTTTTAAAAAAATGTATGGGTCACCGAAATAAATTTGAAATAAAGAGAAAAAAAAAATAAAAAGTAACAGTTAAATGCAAAGAGAGATTCAATGTAATGCAATGAATACTCACACCAAAAGTTCTAAATTTTTGAATGTAAAAATCGTAAGTAAATCACAGCTTAATCAAGAGATGAAGGTGGCATATTTAAAATAAAATGAAGTGAAGTGGAATAGAGACCTAAGGTATCGCAGAAAATTACCACATCTTTTCAAAACGTTAAAAGTCCTTTTTCCAAGGCCGCAAACGCTTTTATTGCAAAAAATCAAAAATATTAGGGGGGAAATTGAAAGTTTTATTATGGAAAATCCAAGCAAATAATCGTGTTTGGCAAAGGAAAATTGGAAGAAAATATTACCACAACATGTTAATCAGCAACTAAAATTGACAATGAAGATAGGAGGGACGTAGCCAAACTGAAAGGAAGAATGGGGAAATCCAAACCCTTCTTTTTACGTCCCCAAAAATCCCCCCTTCTTTTTACGTCCCTGGAATTGAGTTTTAAAAATTTAGGTTTTGAAAAAATCCCGCAAAAATGTTCTCAAACCCCATCCTTTAGCCGAACGTTATTAAAGATGGACTACACCTGAGTATTTAGGACTGCAATTTCGAAAAACTATGAGAGTGCTCCCAACGTAACCTCCGAGAAACGCCCTCTCAATTAATCATTCATCCTCATTCAAGGTCGAATAAATTTCGTCTTTTGGATTTTAATTTTAAAAAAAAAAACTGCCTGAATTGTACCAAAACTGTCGTCCTCCAAATATTACCGAAGATCCTCAAAAATTTCATTGTTAAGGCTTCAATTTAGAAAAATTTTCGGGGGAGAGATCTCCAAAACCTTCTACCCCTCTAACAGTATTAATAAATCGTCCACGATTGCTTTAATTGAATTTCAATTTTGAAAAATTGTCGGGGGAGGACTCTGAATCTCTCCACCCCATTAACATTAACAAAAATCTTCTTTAACTGCAGTTTCTGCGGATCGAAAGATTTTTCGAGAGAATGCCTCTCTTTCTCTCGCCAACATCATCGAAAAATGTCTTAAATCTCGCTTTTAGTGCTTCAATTACGAAACATTTCTGGTCGCGAGCCCCTTCAAAACTCTCCCTCCCCCCTTCATCGAAGATTGGCTTAAATTACGTTTTCGGAGTTTTGATTTCAAGGAACTGGCGGTGCACTAAATTTTAACAAAAAAGTATACAATCGCGTATTTTAAGACTTAAAAAATTTCAAAAAGTTTCGATGGGGTGGGGAGCCGCAGCATCTCTCATCCCCTTAATATCACCATAGATCGTCTAAAATTGCATTTTTCGATCTATAATTTTCAAATTTTTCCCGGGGGAGAACCTCCGGACCCCCCCCCCCCTTTACGTGTCAAAAATCAGAAATAATTCACAATTGGGAATGCGTACTCTTGAAGTTCGCATTTTGAAAAATTATATAACGACGACCCCGAGTCTCTTCCTCCCTCAACATCACCATAGATTGTCTAAAACTGTTTTTCAAATAAAAGTCTTGAAAATTCCTGAGGGAGAGCCCTAGACCCCCTCTTCATAGGCGGATTTAGGCTGTGAATTCTGGGGGTGCAACAATATAGCAGTGGCGTAGCTAGGGAGGGGGGAGAGGGTGGTCCGCCCGGGGCGGTGTACTTTTCGGGGCGGCGATTCAGCACTTTTGGTGTGAAAAAAAAATCGAATAAGGGAATCATACTTTAAATCTAATACTGGAGGCAAGGAAAAGAAAATCCTTTGAAATGTAAGGTTTTGGTATGACTGAACGGTCATTTCAGTGTTCAAAGTTGAAATATTTCCGTAGTGAGCCCTTGAACCTTCCTCATTCACTTAATGTCCTTAAATTGTAATTCAACACTTAAATTGTATTTTTTTAAAACTTAAATTTCGGAAAATATTCAAATATGTAATATCAAACATATTTCTAAAATATATAATCTGTTTATAAAAGGTTTTCTCCAGGGAGTAGCTGATATTTCTTCTAAACTTGATTTAAAATATGAGACTGAACAATTTCCTCCCTCCATAAACCCCATTTCTGAAAAAGGTTTCTCCATTCGCCTTAATTTGATCAAGAATGTGTTCAAAGCGGAAACAAATGATGTAGTGTTAAGAGCTCTTGCTCTCGAAACAATAGAATCCTGTTACCTCAGAGAGAAATGGTTGAGAATATATACTGACGGCTCTAAAGTGAATGGATGTGTTAATACTGGTGCTGGTGTTTACTGTGAATTATTTTCCTTTTACACCCCCATTGGCAACCATAGATCAGCTTTCGATGGCGAGATTGCTGCCATTTGTCAGGCCCTGTCGCAGCTCCAGCCACATTTAGACTCTTTTTCAAAAGCAGTTGTATTAACGGACTCAAAGGCTGCACTCCAAGCTATCGATACACCTAGCCACTCCCGAACTTTAACCACCGATAATTGTTTGAAGCTCCTTAACCGGCTTGCCAGAAATAATAAGACAGTTGTTTTTCAGTGGATTCCGGCCCACTGTGGAATCCAAGGTTATGAGGTGGCCGATTTTTTGGCCAAAAAGGGAGCATCGGTTCTTTAGAGAACCAATCCTAAGCTTCCATTTAGTAACATCAAAAGCGTAATAAAGAAAATCTTTAAAGACACTTTTCACGAAGAACTTAAAAATCGCAACAGCAATAAACCATGGTTTGAGCTGATTCTGAATGTTCCTAATTGGCCTAGGATGAAATCTGTCGCCATGTTTCGTTTATTATCTGGCCATGATTGCCTACGAAAACATCTCTGTCGTATCAACGTGCCTGACCCTTTCTGCACTTTGTGTGATCTCCACGAAGTAATGGACATGCCTCATTTGTCCAGATGTCCTGCTCTCCCTCGGACATCCATCTGGGAACGCTATTGGATTGCTCGTTTTCATTTATAATTTTGTTGTTATCCTTTTGATATTCAACTGTCTTTAAATGTGCCATTGGAAATTAAAAAAAAAATAATAATAATCTATTTATGTATGTAAATATCAAATATATTTCTGTAAAAGTTGTTTCTTCGCCAGTACTGAGTTAATGCAGGGAAAAAATTATTGAAACTTTGTTATGGAATAAAAGCTGACTCTTTATTGTCCCCAAAGGCTTAAACTGACTTCAGTTTTGATAAAGATTCGGTAGAGAACCCTTTTCCCCCAGAAGTTACTTTTAACTGCAATTTTTGATGTAACTTCAGAGTATTTCTCCGAGATAGACGCCTGACCCCGCCCCCTTTATCTTTGTAGGAAGAATACGGATCAAATCAGTTTCCTTTTGCTACCTTAAATGAAGTTTTATATTTTGAGCGATAATTTTCAATGCTTTAATGTATTAGATATGTCTCAATGAAAAGATGGCAAATAGAGGAACTGCCGCGGGCGATAGAAACTAGCTACGCCATTGCAATACAGGGAATGGAAGGGGGGATACAGCACTGCAAATGGCGACTAAAGCTGCTATTTTGACCGCAATTTTGATGACAAAAGCGAGTATTTTGCAATCAGTTGTAAAATACAGCGACTATTTTAGTAAATGTAACTAAAAATAGGAAAAAAGCTAGTTTTTTTTTTTCTCCTAAGAGAAAAAATTTACAAAAATAAATAAATAAATAAATAATTACTTTTGAGTTTACCCCCTAGTTACCCGGAAAAAAAGGAAAGTTTTACCACGTTTAATTTTTGAAAACAATCGTTTTGAAAAGTGGGAAAATGAAATGTAATAAAACATTCACGATCAGAAAAAATGTGAAATTTATATTTTTGTATAAAAAAAGCTTTGTAAAGTTTCGTCGCGATCGTAAAAGATCGCAATTTTCGTAACGGTATCGTTTTTGTGAGTGCGATTTTTGTAAATGATTAGTTTTTGCAATCGCGATTTTTGTTTCTCAACTACTTTTTTTTCAAAACTGTTTTTTGGTTCCAAATTTATTTTATTTGTACTATACATTCATTTTTTTTTAAACGAGAGCTAATTTTCTTTCGATCGGAAATATGAATGTGACGCTTCGAGCTCTTTTTATACAGTCAGTCTTTTACTGTTGTCTTTAATATTAAGTCAGACAGTGAGAAAAATATACTAGAATGTGTCAGTGCTAGTTTCTCTAGTGTTTATTCGGGGTTGGGCTAAAATTTGGAAAATATTTTTTGAAGTTTTCCTTTTTAAAGGTTGTTTGGAGAAAATTTACCCCACGTAGGTCTGTCCCACTTCATGGCATTTAAATGATATAAATGCTTTTTTTTTAATAGGAGACTATTTTAGAAATTAGTTTCTGTATTTGGTAACTATTTTGGAGACTATTATTCATATTAAAGGTAACAAAAGTAACTAATTTTAGTAGCGGAACTCAGTGATAGCACTGCTCCGCTCCCTTCAGACAATTTTGAAATTTTTAGTGGAAATTTTCGTTTTTACTTTATTTCAGAGTGATTTTATTGTATTGTTTACTGGAATGATGTGTAAGGACTTTATATTTTTTTTTGAGGAAGTACATCACAATAGCCATATTTTTGGTTGTTTCAAAGAAAAAGAAAATTGTAATGTTATGCCAATAAATACCAAATTGCGGAGCATAAAATTGTTATATAATTCAGTTCTGAAAAATAATTAATGGAATGTTTCTATTTGATTTATGTAGTTATTTATCATCTTTCTTTTTTTTTTAATGGAGAACTTATTAATTCGTATAGTGCAGTTTCTCTCGCACTGGCGATATGTGGTTACCGGGTCACACAATAAGCTGCCTAGTATTTTATTTTTGGGTTTGCTTTCAAGTAAATTAACTTTTGCATTTAGCTGTAGAAAAATACAAGTTGTTTTACAAAATTCCTGAGGAGAAATTTATATTTTCTCCTGATAAAATATATTTCATTTAAATTTTCTTTAAAAATCCAACCAAAATTGTTGGGGGTGCGGCGCACCCCCTGGCACCCCCGTAAATCCGCCTATGCCCCTCTTCTAAAGTAAACATAATTAAATATAACGTACGATTGTGTTGGGAACTTAAATTTGGAACAATTATCGGGAGAGGCTATCCTGGAACTCCTCTCCCCTTCCTCCCAAACTTAAAATATAGTTTAAAACTGCGTTTTTATGTCTTCAAATTGCGAAATAGTGCAAGAAGGTAGCCCTCCGACACCCCCTAATTCTGATTGAATATTATCCTTACGATTATTTATATTACTAGTACTAAGGTCTAGTAATATGACTATCCCTGCTAAAGCAGAAGCCAAATCTTTTCTCTTTCTCTCTCTGCACATTTGAACATGCGTTTGAAAAAATTAAGGGCCCCCCAAAAGCGTACCCCCCCCCCCCCCAAGTTTTTTGAAATAGCGACGGCCCTGGTACTCTTTCCAAAATTTTATGACCGTGTCTCTTTTTCAATGAAAGAAGCATCACAGACGGCATGGAGTTGGTGTCCATTTCAAAGCTGGATCAGAAGATTTGATTTCTTTTTAATATCTTATAAATTTTCTGGAAGTAGCACAATTCTGCATGATGAATACGTGTGACAGTGATGAGAGAGAGGGAGGTCAAAAATGTTTTATTGTTTGTAATAATTCTGACCAGTATGCTCCAGTCTTTCATTGATTCATTTGCACCTTGACAATCGTTGAGAACTAGTTTTGAAGTCCCTCCAATAACATATTATTTATCCCTCCAATCGACAGTTAATATATGTTCTCCATTAACTACCTTAAGCTTTATGAAGAATTTTTAATTTTATTTTACTCCCATCTTCTCTACCATTTTTAAAGTGATTGTTTCAATTCATCATTAGATGATTTTTATTAAAACTTTCAGTGTTGTTGGTTTTCGCTGATGGAAGTAGAACAGTCTGTTCTTTAGGTGTTTAAATTATTTTTCGTAAATCATATTTACTTTCTTCCATACCTGATATATATAGAAGGATATTTGATTCGTTAAAATTCTCGAGTTCTGATTTTCGATGTGTGCAGAATAGCTGAATCCATTTTTGAGGATTTCCGAAAAATATCTGTTATGGTGTGTGTGATCCATCGTTTTTTGGCTATGCGACTTCAATTTTTGGAAAACTTCCTGGAGAGCGCCCCCACTGTAACGCCAGAATGACACTCTCTTTATCGTCAAGAGTCATCTAAAACTGCGTTTCTAGTAATGCAGTTTTGAAAAATTTATAGGAGAGAGACCCTGATTTCCCCCTTTTTCCTTAACATAATCCAAGACAAGCCTAGAATTACGTTTTTGGAGTATCAATTTCAAAAAAATGCCGGGGGAATGGCATCGAAATTCGCCTTCCACTAACATAATCAAGATATATCAAAACTGCGTTTCTAAAGCTACAAGTTCGAAACTTTAAGTTGAGCACCCCTCTTCCTCCCCCTCACTCTCGTCAACATTATTAAAAAGTCGTCTTAAATTTGGTTTTTAGGGCTTCAATATCGAGAAAATTCCGGGAGAGCTTCCGAAAATTCTTTTTCTTAACGTCACAAAGGTCGGCTACAATTGCGATTTTAGAACTTCAATTTCAGAAAACTGCTTGTCCCCCAACCATATATAGCATTTTTAAGACTTTAATTTTGAAATTTTTCCAGGGGCAAGCCCTAGGATCTCTTCTTTCCTTAACATTATCACAAATAATCTAAAACTGTGTTTTTAGAACTACAATTTTGAAAACAAAGGAAAGTCCTCCTAAACACAACGGTAGACAATTTACAATTGCGCTATTAAAGTTTCAATATTGAAAAATTACCGGGAAGGGGCCACCAAACCTTTCATTCTCCTAACATCCCTAGAGATTGTGTAAAACAATGGTTTTAAAATTACAATTTCGAAAATTTTCCGGGGGAGAAACTCCCCGGACCCCCTATCTAATTGACAATAAATTTCCGTTTCACGGTTTATGTTGTATACATCTAGTAATGACTCCCTCCCAAGCCAGAAAGTTGTCCCTGTAATTATTCATACGTTTGAAAAAAAAATGGCGTAGCAAAATTCAGGGGTACCCAAAACTTGTTTACTAAAGGTCCACGTTTTAAAATTAGGGAAGGCAAGACGGGTCAACAATCCAACAGCATTTCAGTTCAAATAGTATTTGGTAGCGCTACCCCCCCCCCCCCGTGAATTGGACTGGAAATTAAACATTCTAAAAACTTATGTTTAACCCAATTCGAAAGCGAGAAAATTTTTTTTTTTTGGGGGGGGGGGAATTTGCGCCATTGAGCTTGGGGGGGATGGGCACCCCTGGGAAAGCATAATTGAGGGAAAAATCAATTGCTATTATCACAGACAGAATGATACATTAGAAACAATTTAAAACTGCCAGAAAAGTAACTATTCGACAGAAAATCAAAGCCCTTCCCGCACTCCCTCGACGCAATGAAAAGCTTAGACTAGGGATGGGAACTGAAATGCTATATCAAATTAAGCCGTTTTAGCAAAAGGCCACACAAAAAAATGTTAAGAGCTATTGTTTTGCATTTATTCCATTACTTCCGTAGAACTACCGTAAATATTACTTTTTATCAGACAAATCAAACAGCTATAATTTCCTATAAACAGTTGGGGGGGGGGGGGCGGAATAAATACGCATAACTAGAGTTTAATATGAATGCAAGCTCAGTTCCTGTACTTTATTTTAATTTTACTATTTAATTATTGAATTTTAACACTCATGCTTAGCGGCGGCAATAGTTGTTTATCGGAGGCAACTGATTATATGGTGCATACGCCACCACGCACTAGCTATTTAATATAATTTTGGGACAGTTATGTGATAAGAAATAGAATTAAATTTAGGTTTTTAATCAATAATTACGATGCTTTTGCAAAATTTTGAGATGTGCCATAATTGTTACTGGTGGGCGATATTAGACGGAATTCAGACATTTATGCAGACTATTTTACCGTCATGAAAAAAGTTCTGAAGACCGCAAAGCTCCCGCAAATCTTTCGTTAGAAATTAACCTCAAACAAAAATATTACCAGATTTTGAAGCATGGTCTTATGAATCATTTTTTAAATACAAATTGAAAATACTGTCTCAAAGACGGATGCCCCCCCATCTCTTACCTTAGAGCTTGCTTGAGATGAAGAAAAGCATTTCTTCCCAATTCCCAAAAAGTTCTTGCACAGAAGAATACTACGTGACCCCGATTGACCTTTGACCTTGCGCGAAGAGAAGTTGAGAAGAGGATTCACGGTGGGGCAAGTTTTTGGACACCATCTGTGGGCAGCACTAGGGCTTTAGTCCTCACGAGCACAGGTGTGGATGGGATGTCAAGTGTAACAAAAGGGAATTTTCTATGAAAGCGAAAAACTGGTTTTGATGTACTACTTTCTCCTCCCTACCCTTTGTGCACTCCCAACAACTTTTGCTATCATCGAAATTCCGAACCCTTATTACACATTTTCCAAGAAGATATTGCAGTTATACAGACTAAAATGGGAATTTTGCGAAAACCATGCTATCTAAAATTGTTATAAAAACATGATTTATGTTTCAACATTATGAAGTAATAACTATTTTGAAGACTATTCAGCATTTTTTGCTGGGTTTCTGTCACGAGAATTCTTTTGCTTAAAAAGGGGATTTTTTTCTGAAATTTACACGAAGTTTTAGGAAATTATTTGATTAGACAATTATTTACAAATTGTGAATAGAATTTATGAAAATACCGCAAGACTTGGTGGCATATTCGAAACCAATATGTTTATTTCGAAAGTAATTTAGGCATTTGAACTTTCGTCTGCCAATTAATTCATTTCGAATATCGAGAACTACTCAAAATATCGCACGTAGAAATTACGAGGTTTGATCGGACAGCAGTTTCCAACAACTATCTTTAACTAATAAGATTTCAAGTATTATCTCTATAACTCTATATGAACAAAAATAAAACTTCAAATGTATGTGTCCGGTGTAAACTCGGAAACTACCGGATCGATTTCGCTGAGATTTTCAGTGCGTGTGTTTAACCCTGGGAAGGTTTTTATAAGCCATTTAAAAATAAAAAAAAATAAAAAGAAAATCGATAATTTTAATTGTATTCCAATTTAAGACACAATTTTCAGATAAACCCCCTAATAACGAGGGGAAAAATTACTCGCACACATTTATACTATCTATTGTTCGAAAAAACGAAATTGCGTCAATTGACGAGTTGACATTGAAAAAGAGTGATTAAAGCTAAATTTTACTGGAAGAGAGGAAAAATGACTATGAGTCATTAAAATAACTGCCAAAACCATACTAATAAATCGTTTATAGACTAAATAAGTTTGATAAAGCGAATCATTATAGTGCGACTCTGGGTAGGGTAACATGGAAGGGTAATTGGCGCCGAGTTGAGTTGGATTACTTCCGCAGTTAGTTTTGATAACGCCCCCCCCCCCCTCAATACACACCCAACCCAAAATTCCAACCCAAATACGCACGCTTCAATAACACGTTCCTTTTTTACTGAACTCCTAAAAAGAGGTAAACATTGCCAAGGTCATAGCTCAACTAACCAGAGCCGCACCTATAGTATACCTTTTAATCAGTTATTGTAATGAAAACTAGTCTTCTTTTTCCTTCTCCTGTAAAAGTTTACTTTTGTCACTTAACTCCTGTTCAATGTCAACTCCTCAATTAGGAGCTCGAAACACAGCATGAGATTCTAACTACCGAAAACGCTTTAGCAAACATCCGGTAGTTTTTCCGCGTTGTGCTCACGTGTCTCTTATTTGTTCCACCAATGCCTCCCAGTTACAGTGGAAGATTAAGCGGAATAAACGGTCTCGCATGTATTCTTATTCCCACACTTTAAAAGCTGTAACTTTGTCAGTAGCGGATTTTGGGGGGGGGGGGGGCAGAGGGGGCACGTGCCCCCCCCAAAAGGATTAATTAATTTCACTATTTTATTTATTACTTTTTAACTGACCTTTCCTTTACACTTTTTTTACGTAGCTAATTAAAAAGAACACAAAACACACACACCACACAGCATATTTTGAATAAAACCTTTTTTTGTTTGTTAAAGAGGTATTACTGGAGTCAGAGGCCCAGAGTTGCAGAATACATTTAACTCATTGGCTTCAAATTCAAGAGACCGCATTATCGCGATTCGTCCATTAATTCTTCTTCGATGGAATCAATAATTAACATTTTTTTTAATGTGTAGGCGCACCTAAAAGAGTCATTTTGATCTAAGAACCTATTTGCGAAATAATAGATTTCTTTTTCAGCTAATAAAAGATGCAAAATGAAAGAAATCATGTGGTAGTTTCTTAGAAAAACCATGATTTTTAATAGAAACGGCATGTAGTATCAATATGTTATCTCAACTGTATCATGGCTTTAAGAACAAATCAGCAATTGTTTTGAAATTCACACAGAAATAGTTTCGGAATTCTTCAGTGAAACTTATATATGTTATGAAGTTATGATTAAATTAATTTTAAAAAATTCAATAGAGGTATGGGTTTATTTACTAACCTTGCCCTCGTGTTATAATCATTATGACAATGTTCCTAGTTAAAGCCGCTCATTGTCTAGCATCTTGGTGACATTATATTGGGTTTAGTATTTAAATGGCTTGAAACGTTAAAGATGTATTCCGTCCACATTCAAAGTATATTAGTGCATAATATTCATGTACTTAGAAGTAGATTCATTGACCTTAAGGAATCCTAATTAAAAAAAAAAAAAAAAACACGCACATTTAAAAATGAAGTCGTCAAAACTTTGTTATGAAACATCGAATGGGGGGGGGGGGTATTCAATTTCCCGTGCCCCTCCAAAAAAATTTTCTGTATCCGCCCCTGAACTTTGTGTTTGATATCAGGGATTCAGGGGCGCCCCCGAAATTAAACTTTTAGGAAGGCGGAAATTCTCAATTTGCCGAATAGAACTCCAAATTTTCCGAATGATAATAATTTTGCTGAATCGTCAGAAAAAAGTTGTCGAAAAAGGAAATTTTTGGAGGTCACAGTGACCCCCAGTATCTTCCCATCGGAGCACCCCTGTTTGCTACGGGTGATGACATCCTCCCTCCTTTTTCTTTTCCTATGTCTGTGTGCGTGTCATGAATTCGATAATTTTTAGAATAGGAAAGCATTTTAAAGAAACGTTTTGACTATTTTGCTCGAGATGCAATTAAATAATTTCGATTGAACTTTAACCAATTTTTGTATGAGGTCTTGTTTGAGATATTTTGTATTCTTACACATTAAAAGCAGCATTACTTTCGGGGAGGTGTGTCCGTCTCCGGCAGCTACCAGCGTGTACTTACGAGACGGCGGAACCGAATCTCGTAATCTCTCTGGAGACGTAATTACTCTGTCTGTGATGTTAATATTTTCTGTTTTATATTATCTGCGCAATGGAACACCGTAAAATGTATCGCCCGAAATGAAAATTTTGCAATCTATTTTCACAAACAAACGAAACTATTTATGAAATTATCGAACACAGGTTCCTGTACCATTTTTGTAGGAATATATGAATTCCAGGGGAAAAAGTATCATACTATTAGATGACACTAAAACTTATACGATAAAATTAGGTACTCTCTATGTACGTGAAATCTCCATTTATGATCTATTTAACAATCATCTTATTGAATAAAATATGACAACGTATATAAAGTACAAATTCAAAATGAAAAAAGGTTAAAAAAACCGACGTCATCGTTTCCGGTACTGCTCTCATATCTTTTACAACCTGTCTCTCATTCCAATGTTCGCCTCGACTGTGTTTTAGTCGGGTTGAACCTGTCTTCGTTTTTAATTGCACTGATGATGGCACTTGTATTTTAGAGTGCCGAAACAGCTGTTTGCTGGTTTTTTAACCTTTTTTCATTTTGAATTTGTACTGTATATACGTTGTCATATTTTATTCACTATGCAGTACAAAGTTTTCGACTACTTTTTATGTAATCATCTTATTGCTTAGAACTATGAAAACCAGGTTATTAAATTAAACTAATTTTCTAATCTCTACGGTTCACGCATTTTGTTTTATCGATGATTTTTAGCTGCTTTCCGCAATTAAATGCTGAGAAGGATATGGAAAACAACTTGTCGTATGAAAATGAAAGCTTTATTTGCATTAACCAAAAGCTAAATTTGAAAAAAAAAAGAAAGAAATATTTTTGAAAAGCACAATTGACGCAAAAGAAATCTTAATAATTTGCCTTAAAATAAATAAATAAAATGGCTAAACTTAAGAGTATTACGCAAGGGAATGTGACGTAAAGTGAAATGGTAAAATATTTTCAGTTTGCAGCTCTACCTATCTAGAAATATATTTGTTGTTAAATATATACAGTAGATTCTCTCTATTCTGAACACTCATGGGACCGAACAAAATTTCTCAGATTATGGAGGAGCTCATTATACAGGGAGACTGGATAATGCACATGTATTCGTCGGGACCATCAAAATGTGTTTAGAATATCGGGATGTTCACATTAGGGAATGTTCAGATAGAGAGAATCCACTGTACAGTGAAATCTTGTTACAACTAACTTCAAAGGGTCGCAAATTTTTCTCTTTGTAACGAGAATTGCGTTGTAACGTATTCAAGGAATGCAGTGGAAATTAATTCGGGACGGAACATTTATTTCTTTGAAATGGATATTTCGTTGTAACCCGTGGTTACCCCATAGGGTAGACTCCATATGCGCCGTATACTCTCAAACTTTTTTTTTAGACATATAGCGTCAGTGGCGGATCACCACATAGGCGCATGAGGCGATAGCTGGGGCCTCCAGAAAAGCAGGGGGCCTCGGAGCTGCGAAGTAGCCTATCCTTAAAACCAAAATTGTTTGTTTTGAGGATTTGCCGCTGACAGCCATAATTTTGGGTGAAAAATGCTCAAAACTCATGAAAATTGATATTTAATCATGAATTTTAGGTGAGGGATGATTGCTTCCAATAGGGCCCCCTGAGGCTTAGGGGGCCCCTGGCTTCAGGTGCCTTTGTTTGGATTTTCCCTGGAGTTGGGATTTTCCTCTTTCTTCTCTCAATTTCAGCATAAAATAGTGTTTGTAAATGCTCGACAAAATTATTCTGATAAAATGCACAGTTAGTCTTGCTAGCTGGCCCGGATCTGCGTACCCGCAAACCCCGCAGTGCAGGGGGGGGGGGACATGACCTAAAAGGGCCCAACGTCATAAGAAATTGAAAAAAAAAAAAAACTAGCACTAAGTTCTTATTAACGGTACGAATGTTACACTGCTGGCATCTGGGAGTGGCCATACAGAGTTTTTGCAGGGCCCCCCAAAATTTATAGATCCGGGCTTGCTTTCTAGAAAAACTTTTCCCGTTCCAAGTAGTTCTTTGACCACTTACTAGTCGGCTTCGTCTGAGTAAGGAGTATGCATCTTGTTTTAAAAAAGCACTATTGATATACACATAATGATATTTGCTTTAATTGGAATAGTCATATAGTTAAGAAGTGTCGAGAGGGGTGAGGCACCCCCTCCCCTTCCCAAACAAATGATAACCAGTCGTCATTTTTCCCACTTTCCCACCAGTGACCAACTCGTAACAAGATAGTTTTATTACCTATTTAACTAAAATATGTAATTTGAAAAAGGCGGGAATTTTTCTTTCTTTCTTTCTTTCTTTCTTTTTTTTTTTTTTTTTTGAAGGAAGAGCGAAGAAGCTATGTTATTCGCTGTTTTGATTCACTCGTGAACGTGCTTTTGCTCTGTGTCTTCAATCAACGACAAGACCATTCCTTTTGAGATAAGTTTAATACGTTTTAATAACTATTTAATTTTTTGAATTATGCTGCAATCTTGGTGTTAAATGATAAATTTTGAAATATAATAAGCTACAATTAAAGTGGTTCAAAGGTATTGCTTTTGAAAAAAAAGAATATACTGTTAATTCTTCTTTAAATTAAATTTCCATTACAGAGAAAAGGACCATTTGTTAATTCATTACAAATACGCTTTATAAAATTACCATAAAAATTTTAAATACCTCTGCAGCGAAAGTAGTTGATTTTGAGTGTTCTCCTTCTTTCACTGGTGCCATTTGTTTGTAATATATTTTACAATTTCAACTTCATTAAGATTAATTTACTTATTAAAGACAAACGTTTTATATAAAAACTGTAGTTGGGGCAAACGTAACCTGATAGCGTTGCAATGCTATAATTAAGATCTACGTTGCTTTCTTAATGCTGCCAGGTTAGGTTCTCCCCAACTATTGAAGTGTTTCAGTTTTATTTTCAGGAGTGTACATTAACATTTGCCATGTACTAAACAGCATGTTTCACTGCTTCAAAAAAGAAAAAAAAATGATGGTAATGATTATAGAAAAAAAACATAGGCTTTAAGATTTGCTTGAAAACTTCTGAAGAATCAGGATTTTCAAACATTAAAGAAAATTAAATTATGAAAATTAAATTATGAATTTTAAATTTCAGAAGTATATAAATATTTTAGGAAAAGTAAAAATATGAGAGTAAGAATTTCACTTGGATTCATTCATCATATTTGCGCGCGCGCGAACTCATTATGCTTTTCTCCTCATCACCCCATTTCATAGCGTATGCCATAGAATTACCATCCGGGGGACTCCGAAGGCCGATGAACTCTTTGAATTTCAGAAAATACTCGAGTAAGGGTCCCCGAACAGACTTTTTCTTTATCATAAAAGAATTAAGTTTTTTAAACTACAGTTAGAAAATATTTAAATGGTATAGCCCCTGAATATAAAATATTACTGAAGTTTCTAGGACCATAGTTTTGAAAAAAAAAAAAAAAAATTCACGGAAGAGCCCAGCACCTCTTTCCCGTAAAATTTTTTATCATGTAATTTTTGTCTGCAATTGCGTTTTTGAAACTACAATTTCGAAGTTGGGAAGGGGGGAGGGGCATAGAATTGATTTCGATCTTTTTTTTTTTTTTAAATGAGCTCCATCCCTTACTCCCAACGTTAAATGGCTTATAATCGTGTTTTTAAGGCTTCAATTTCTAATACTTTCCGCTGAGACAACTGCATCTTTTTGTCCCCAAACATCAGCAAAGAAAGTCTAAAATGGCTTTTTTAAACCTTCAAGTTTCAAAAATTTTTCCGGAGGAGAACCCCCGGACCCCTCTTTTCTTAGCAGATCAGAAGTTTTCTCTCTCTCTCTTTTTTTTTTTTTTTTTGTTAAGTGCCTCACCTTACTTGGACTTTTTTCTGATAGCACTACTAAATTATACTTGCATTGGAAAACTGGAATTTTGCTAAATGCCCAGGGGTAGGAATTGTCCTAAAATTCCTAAAATTTCGAGTTTTGTCCTAAAATGTCTATAATTTTGACACTATATTCCCAACTTGTGTGTAGAAAAATTAAGCTTTTCATGATAATATGCCTGTATTTTAGGACAAAATAAACTTCGTAGACCTTAAGATTTTTTTTTTTAGAAAGAGAGAAATACCTTTGCTGCTACTACTTTTTTTCTAAAGAAAGGCGGGGGGGGGGGGGGGGGTGTAGTTAACAAATACAAATGCTCAATATAAAACTGTTTTATCTATACTTTCTAAATCTTGCAGTCATTCCTCTTCTACAAAACAGCTATAAAATAAAATAAGAACTCAAATGTAAGCACTTGGTTCAAAAGGTATATTTAAAACAAAATTTAAATGGTTTGTCCCCATGTGTACTGGGAAGTAATATTTATTTTTATAGTGCTTATCTTGCGTTGTAGTCTGAGCATTAGCTTATTCTTCCAATACAAAGAGTCAGTTTGCTTTGTGTTGCTGTTTAGTGAAGTTGGATAATTTCTTGCACATATAATTTTTAAATTTAGTCACTAACTTTTTGTTTTAAAAATGTGAATAGTAATTTGTGTTATTAAAATGCCATGGGAAACGAAATTCTCTTCCTTGTGGTTGAAAAAGCAGGCAGAAATAGATGCAAAATTAGCACATGGGTGCCATGCAGAAAGGGATGAATTTAAAGCATTTTATTTTCACAGGTATTGTCTCATGCTGATGCGGCGAGACATAAGAAGTTGACAAGTAGCTTGAAAAATCAAGCTGTATGCTGTATTTTAAATTCCATGTTCTTTGTCTTCTACTGAAAACAAATTGGTTATGATGAAACAATTCAAAGTTTGTATTTCGAATTCAATCCAAGATAAAATTTCGTAAGCTCAGGTTTTCTTATAGTTTTAGTTGTCATAACAAACAATTATTCATTTGCATCTTTAAATGGTTTACCTGGAATTTACAGGGATATTTTTGATGATTCTGAGATACTAAAAAGTATCAGATTATCTGATAAAAAGGAAAGTATGCAATAAATTTTGGACTTGCACCTTGCACTCTACTTTTAATCCCTCCTTATTAAGGACATTTTTTCAACAACAACAAAGCAAGTAAAGAAGCAATTGGACATATGTAGAGTCATTCCATTTCAAATCAGGCAGGCAGGTATGAAAAGTGTCATATGACCATCACAGATTTTTTTGAAAAAAATACAGTAGTTACAACTAAGGGACATATGAAATATCCCAAAAGGATTTTGCAAGAAATTTTTTTTTTCTTCAGTTACAGCCTATTAAAATTTTGCACAAAATCCGCCATTTAGGAAAAAAACGGCAAAACACTCCATTTCAAATGGACATTATTTCAAAAGTATTTAATCTATTTGAATAATTCTTTTTTCTAAAAATAAATAAGGACCCATATATCCTATAGACATCGTTTTTGAAAGTTTAGTTAGGTTTTTTGATAAAGAAAAAAAATCATTTTTGTCGCGAAAAAACTGCATTTTTACCGATTTTATGATTTTTTTTCTCCATGAAAAAAAAGTTCTTTTTACTAAACGGAGATGGCAGTCTAAAGCCCTTATATGATAGTTTCATAACATATTTTATTATAATCCTTGGATGCATACAGCCTCGGAAATAAAATTTGAAATTTTGAAAATTTTCAAAAATTAGCGATTTTTGAAGTGATTTTACTCAAAAAACCCATTTTTTAAAAATCTAAAAATTGGCTCACTTGAACCCCATATAATGCTTAACAAGTGGGTAGACACCGCATCCCGTATTTTTTCCTATAAAATGTTTTATGATTTTTTGAAAGTGACCGTTGAGCTTTTGAAAGCATCGCCCATGGCATGCATGTAAAATAAAAATGTGTAATAATTTCAGTAACTAAAATTCTGGTTATATTAATGCCTAATAACTACAATAAAGGTGCCCTTTATCAGGAACAACTAAAATCTTACTAACTTTTAATAATATATTAGTAACAAACCGCTGTTGATGACCTAGTCAATTCGTCTTTTTGTAAGACTCTGTGTGTAGCCTTTAGATAGAAGAGCCTTTGGTGATTATATTAATGACTAATAGCTACCATAATGATGTACTTTATCAGTAAAAATCTATATATATATATATATATATATATATATATATATATATATATATATATATATATATATATATATATATATATATATATATATATATATATATATATATATATATATTATAAATGTTCCTTTTTTTGTCTCCAAAGCTATGCATTCACCGTTACTTTCATATGCAGCAACGAATCATATTTTTTCTCTTTCAATTCTCTTTCTCTTCAACTCAATTACGCGACAGGGGAAACCATCAAAGGGAATAACAATACAATGCATTTAAAACGATTAATTTTAATTTCGTGCTTTGGTTTGACATTGGCGAATGTTGTCACATAATTTTTGGATCCTACCTAGTATGATTACTTTTATACGTAAGAATATGTATACTAAATTCATACCGCAAAACCCACTTGTAGTTTAAGAATTTAAAAAGCCCACTGTTTTATGAGAGAAATAATTAATTGAACATGGTTGTAAGTTGGTAAGAACCAAACAGATCTCACCAAACGTAGCTATTATAGCCAGGGATCCAATTTCTAACAAAAGAAGGTCAGGATCCCTATTGTCTTCAGAACTTATTTTAATGCTTAAGTGGCCTGAATTCGGTCAAAAATACAAAAATTTAAATGAAACAAATAAGGAAGTATGAGATCTCAGCTCCCATAACAATTAGGCGCTGATCAGCAGAAAAATATATTCATATAACGAAGTACAAAAAGACGAACTGACTGGGTCATCAGAAGCGGTTTGATACTGCTACATTATTAAAAGTCAGTAAAATTTTATTTGTTGCTGATAAAGTGCACCATTATTGTAGCTATTAGGCATTAATTTCATCAGATTTTCAGTGACTGAAATTATTAGAAATTTTTATTTTACATGCATGCCATTGGCGATAAGGTCACTTTCAAAAAATCATGAAACACTTTGTGGGAAAAAATACGGGATGCGGTGTCTACCCACTTGTTAAGCATTATATGGGGTTCAAATGAGCCAATTTTTAGATTTTTAAAAAATGGGTTTTTTGAGTAAAATCA
Organism: Uloborus diversus; assembly: GCF_026930045.1. Classification (NCBI taxonomy): domain Eukaryota; kingdom Metazoa; phylum Arthropoda; class Arachnida; order Araneae; family Uloboridae; genus Uloborus; species Uloborus diversus. The sequence continues at coordinate 153,937,868 of NC_072733.1, forward strand.
CTTCAAAAATCGCTAATTTTTGAAATTTTTTAAAATTTCAAATTTTATTTCCGAGGCTGTATGCATCCAAGGATTGTAATAAAATATGTTATGAAACTATCATATAAGGGCTTTAGACTGCCATCTCCGTTTAGTAAAAAAAACTTTTTTTCCATGGAGAAAAAAAATCATAAAATCGGTAAAAATGCAGTTTTTTCGCGATAAAAATGATTTTTTTTCTTTAACAAAAAACCTAACTAAACTTTTAAAAACGATGTCTGGAGGATATATGGGTCCTTATTTATTTTTAGAAAAAGAATTATTCAAATAGGTTAAATACTTTTGAAATAATGTCCATTTGAAATGGAGTGTTTTGCCGGTTTTTTCCTAAATGGCGGATTTTGTGCAGAATTTTAATAGACTATAACTGAAGAAAAAAAATTTTTCTTGCAAAATCCTTTTGGGATATTTCATATGTCCCTTAGTTGTAACTACTGTAATTTTTTCAAAAAAAATCGGTGATGGTCATGTGACAGACCCTGCCTGATCTGAAATGGAATGGCTCTGTACATTTATTTTTACTTCATACTGGTCACTGTGTTAAAGAATAAAAGATTGAATGCATTGTATTGTAATTTTCAAGATTGAATTTGAAACGTTTCATCATCCTTTTCGAAAATCAAGCTTATGAATTACGTTTAAGTTAAAAAAAAAAAAAAACTTGATATTTGTTCTCCTAAAATTACTAAGCTTTTATCAAAATTGTGTCCTAAAATTTTTGAAATCTCCACTAAGCCCCCTGTAAATGCCAGAAAGTGGGGCTCGGAGAATCTCTCCCTCTGTACTGACTAAATTACGAACAAATATAGGAGGCAAAAATTTTCACTGTAATGTGTTTTTTTTTTTTTTTTTTTTTTTTTGTCAGAAATGTTTTTCCCCCTTTTAAATAAGAATGTAACTGTCCCCTCCCCCAAAACTTGTTCGTTTATCCAAAAAATAAAAAAAGTTATGATTTCCTGCATTGTTAATATTAGTAAGACTCTATTGTTTTTGTTGTGAGGGCCTCGGGATCAGGCTGCGCCTGGGGCCTCACAATCCCATAATCCGCCACTGTATAGCGTATACCCTCAAGCTCGAAAAAGTTTCATATTATGGCATATTATGGTATATGATCGCATACACATATTGTGCGTAATGGATTAGTGGGAGTATACCCTCAGAAAAATTGATGAGAACATCACTGGTTGTAACGGGATTTCACTTTAGTTGATTCCAATCAAAAAAAAAAAAAAACCCTAAAGATCAAGGTATATAACTACACAAGTCATTTTCATAACTTGACACACATTTTGTAATATTTTGTGGTTTATCAAAAATCATTTTTGTTATTATAAAAGGAATCAGTTTTTGCAATTAACATTTTAAATATAAATGAAATCTATTGATATCTAGTGCAGTGCTTATTTATTTATTACTAGGCATGTTTTGGTTTTAAATGTTTAATACAATTAGTCAGATACATGGGGGCAAAGTAAAGTAGTTTATTTCGTTTGCTTGCTCATTCATTTGTTAAATCTTTTATTCCTACTCTTTATTTTTCATAATTAACGATTAACCAATAATCCAACGCTTCTGAAATTCATTCAAAAATGAACAAATAGAGTTACAATTTCGTACTGAATCAAGAACTTAGATTCCCAACACCTTCGCTTTTGAATGACATTACCACGCTATTCATCACGTGATTCAATGCCTTTGACTCATTTCTGAAACTCTCATTTTTTCTAAATTCTTGCTTTGGAACAGCTCACGTTTTCTTTCCTTCTTTTTTAAAATTGTAGCGACGATTTTTTTTCTGTTAGCTTAAAAAATATTATACAAAAACAAATATTTGAGGAATTACTCGAGGCATTGAAAAAATTCCACTATTTTCTGAGGCACGTATTTTCTGCCAACACTGAAAAATAATGTTTCAATGCAAGTTTTATCATAAAACACATTGTTCTTCCTGTATGTTCAGTATTTTCAAAACAAATTTCAAATTTCCTCGTTTCGAAAAAAAGCAAATTATCTTAACTATTTCACTTCGCACCCCCCCCCCCCCACACATACATTTTGGAAGTAGTATACGAAAAACAGCACATTTTCCATTAAAACCGAGGCGCATAATTTCTCAGAAATCCTATTTGAAATCTACTAAGTAAAAACAAAGAAGAAAAGGAGAAATAAAAAAAAGAAAATTACCTGCACTAGGTCTGTTCTTAGGAAAGAAACTAAAACCTAATCTAATAATCTTTGTAAGGGCTATTTTTCCTTCACTAGGAACAGATAGGTCCGTAAGGCGAACACTATTTTTAAACGTCTGCTACTGAACCGGCGGAGGGTTATTCTCGTCCCGGGGTCTCTGATGTCTTTGAACTCTGACACGCCCTCTGCTACAAAAAGGTAAAGCTATCAGCACTTTTACTCGAATTTCGAGGGTACGATATTTTTAGGACATCATTTTTATACATCTCGATTTTTGAGATTTGTATCGAATAAATACATTGTCGCAGGTGTATTTACCATACACAAAAACGGACCAAGAAATACTTTTGGATAAAAACACAAGGCTATTTTATGATATGTGAACTGTAAAACAGCCCATTAAGTACTTTTTTATGGTTTAAGGTTAAGTGCCTTAAAGCTGACCCCCCAAAAGCAGTTCTTAAAGCTGACATTTTTAAATAAAACAAATACTTAAAGCAATACTTGCTTTCTCAAATAAATTAGAATGGGGTTTTCTTCCTTAAGGAATAAAGCTTACTTTAAATAGTTTTAGAAAATTTGTATTGTTTTATGTATGTTTTATTTAAAGATGTCAGCTTTTGGATATGTTTATGGGTGTCAGCTTCAAAGCAATTAACTTTTTTTTATTAAATAATTAAAACTATTTCATTGTTTAAATTAGATAGCTCAGTGTTAAGAATCAACTAACATAAAAACTTATGATATCCTACACCATTAGCGTTTTTTTTTTTTCAATATTACATATTTAGTCATTAATTAACGAAATGACGTAGATGACAATATCAAATAGCTGTGTAATACGGATTAAATTTGCATGCGGGAGCTCGGGTTCTAGTTTTGAATTTTATGGGAATTTATACATATTAGACGAAATTCCGTAAGCTATTAATGTTTGAAAATGATACTGCATTTTCTTAAGTTATTAAATTAGGAATTAAACTTTCTGTTCAATTTAAAAGGATAGAAAAACAGCAAATTCATTCTTCACATACAAAAAATTGGTAACGACTACTTGTTGTATGGATTCACTAAACTACAAAGTGTCATTAATTTTAAACATCGAATAAAGAACAATAGCGAAATATAGCATTCATTTACTTTGCCATAATTGTCACATGTGTATGCATGGGGACAAGTGCAATTCCTCCCGAGGGTGTTATTTTTCCTGATTTTCCAATTTTGTTAAAATAAAAGCAAAATATTTCTTTTACCGCAAAAAAGTTATTTGCATTTTAAAGGTTTAATATAAGACGAATAAATACGCATCACTAGTACATTTAAAGGTTAAATAGAAACTTGCTTCGTATATTTTTAATAATAAACGACTTCCGATTTTAGTTCATGTTTAAATATCAAACTCCGGTTACTACGACGATTCAAGCTATTTAAATAGGATCAACTTTTTTCTCTGCTGAAAATCATACTGTAAAATAATAATAATTAACGGAAAAGTTTATGGTTGGAATTACTAGCGAGGGATGATGTTTTATTGAATTAGAGCAAGAGAGGTGAAATAAGAGTTGCAGGAAAGGAGAAATACAATTAGAGTTGAGTGGTTTCTGTGGGATGAGTGACAAGGACAACATTCCTAAATACTTTCAAGGTCATTCGAACAACATAAAGCCCATAGCCCTTAGTTTTACAGCCATTGGAAAAAAGTAAACTTTTTAAAAGAATCATCAGTATGGCCTTTTCAAAACTCGATATGACAACATGAGCCATGAAAGTTCAATTAATAGCTTTTTTTTTTTCTTTTTTGTTTTTTACGAAGACAATTTTTCGATGCTGTTTCTGAGCCTCCCGCTAATGATTTATCTGATGAATTAGAAGAGATTCCGTATTCACTAATTTTTGAGAAACATCTAAATTGTGAAGATGTGTAATTAAAGAGTTCTAAAGATAACCAATTAAAGAATTATTTCAACCTCATGATGAAGAATGGTTTCCAATGTTGTTTCTGAACACTTCAATGTCAATTTTTTCATTCACTGTTTTGTTTTCAAGCGAAGAAAAATATCTACCAAAATCAGAGCTTTTGCACTACGATTAATGCTACAGAAAGAGAAAAAAAAAGTTTCTTACGTTTCTGAAACTAAGAGAAAACGTAAGTAATTGGTAATCAGTTACTTACATTAAGTTTTAGGTTAATTATGTTATTAATTAAGTTATAGGTTAATTATGTTATTAATTAAGTTATATGTTAATTAAGTTATAGGTTACATTAAGTTATAGTTAAGTTATACTTACATTAAGTACATTAAGTTATATTAGTTATAATATAAAGGACTTCTAACCATCACATTGGTGTAAATTATCAACACGAAATATTGAGGCACGACATTAAAAACTGTAGTATGCATACACAAATTTACTCTAACATTACATTATTGATGTTTGATCACACATGCACTCGAAAATACATTACCCACTGTAAACTGACAACGCGATGCCGGAAACCAATAACAGAAACACCTTCATCTTTGATCATCAAAGTGTAGTCAAAGTGTTTGATCATATTAGTGTATGTCACCGAGAAAGCTGGAATGGTTGAGGTATGACATTATTAACTGTGTGACACATATAAGAGTTTAACTGGTAGCTACGAGCGAATATGAGTTTACCGTAATTACTGAATGAATACAATGAGCTAGCTGTGTACAATATGGCCACCTTTTTTTTAATAGAGAGTAGAAAGCCTATTTTATAACTTTGTGAGGTAGTTCAGCATTGGGTCATCTATTTTTTTTTTATAAACAAATATACTAAAAAATTAGAAGGGCGCAAAGTTACTCTAAATGACTGTAATGATTTCCTTAGTGGCTAAAGGATTTACTAGTTGCCCTTTTGTTTTCCTATGTCAGTCTCTTTTCAAAGTTGTTTATAAAATATGTATTGAAAAACATTGCTTTTCTCAATATCTTTAGACTGTTGGCTTATAAGTTTTTCAAATGAGATCCTTGCCTTTTAACTTCCGTTTTATGGATTTTTAAATTATAAACACAGCTGACTACTAGACAAATGTCAATTTACCTATGTTGCCTTTTGTGCCAAGGCGAGTCTTTTTTTTTTTTTTTTTGCAAGACAAAAGTAATATTTCATGGGCATTTGCAGTTATATTTCTCCGTCGGAAATGAAGTGACTTCTTGAAAGAATAAAAATACGGGGGAACTGATGAATGATGTTTGCGCAGGAGGGAATGCAAAAGCAGTAAATTAAGAACTGAAATTATGAAATTTGTTAATCGTTTGCTCTTTAGTGTTTCATCAAGCACTAAATAGAAAATCGATAGGCGACACAGTCTTATGAAAAATATAGTTTTATAAAATAAAAAATCATAAAAAGCAGTATAGTAGGCAGTAAAATTTCTTTCCTTGAAAATGCTTACATTTTAATGCAACTGAAACAGCGAAAAACGAGTGTAAAGTACACAATTTTTAGTTGATAGATGCATCTAGCAATTCCGTTTAGGATGTTTTCGGCTTACATTTTACTAACAAATGCAAATCATGAAACCTAAAACTATTTCCCATTTAAAGCTGCTGAATTATGAATAGATTTGTATTTAAGTTATTGAAAGAATACTGAAGGATACAGGCTTAAAAAAATGAAGTTGCCACTTTTAAACTTTTTATTAACCCAAAAATGAGATCAAATAAAAAAGAGTCGACATGAAGAAATTTTACTTTAAAAAAAAGAAGGCAAAAAAAAAAGTCATTTTGGCACCGAAAACATTGGTAGAATACATTGTGATAAATGCTAAAGAAACATGCCTAATGACCCGTTCAATAAAGAACAAGCCATTACTCATAAGACTTTACGGACAGTAAATACGAGTAAACATGTCTGAAATAGATTCACGAAAGTTTTTTCAGTAATATCAAATTATTTTCAGTACTCAAGTCTTTATTCAATGAATTACGACTGCTTTAATATAGTCTAGTGCATTTACATGACTTATAAAATGAACTTTCAATTTTAAAAAGAGATGTTAAAGTAATCAGTTTATTTTCAGTAAGAAAATAACATTTTTAGCGGTTAAGTTTTGCGTTTTAAATGCAAAACGTTTTGTGAACTAAGCAATTTTAGAAGCGTTTATTTAGTTGAATATATATGAGATGGTGATTCTACAAAAATGAGAAAAATTCACTTCCAAGCACTTGTTTTTGTTTTGTTTTATATTCCTGAAAGCGAAAAACTTTTATGCATATTTTTATGCTTTTTTATTTCTTAAAGTCTAACATTCGCCTATGGCAAAATTAAATATTTTGTACCATTAGAAATATATTATTTCAGTGAAATATCATCCACATGATCTATTACGCGCTAATTATTTGTTTTATTTTGCATTCTGAAAAAAAAAAACTGTCTTACATATATTTCTATACTTCTTTATCTCAATAGTTCTAATATTCACCTATGCCAAAATTAAAATTTAGTTCCATTAAAAATAAACTATTGCAGGGAAATATCGTCCGCGTGACCTGTTTTGTGCTGTTTGTTTTACATTGCATACTGAAATAAGAAAATGTCATTTATCAGTTGCGTCTCTACGGGGGAGGAGGGGGGGGGCGTCCACCGCGTGTGTCACCCGTCTGGGGGTTGATACCCAAAGTGGAATTGCAAGTTTTTGAAAAATATGAATCTAAAATGCATTTTTAAGACAACAAATTTGAAAAATGTTTGGAGGAGGGGGGTGACACCACAAATAACCGTCCCGGGTGTCACCCATGCTAGATACGCCACTGCATATATATATATATATATACTTATTTTGACCTGTTATTCTAATATCCGTCTGTCAAAAATTAAAATTTTTGATCCATTAAAAATAAATTATTGCGGTGAAATGCTCCATTCCTCAACGCATGAAATTATTAGTGATTTGATTCCCATTTGTTTTCTACTAGTTATACGTGTGAAGAACATCAGTTGCAAAACTATCAAATCAATACGAAAATACCACCTCAAGAAATGAGCATAAACATTGTCCGTGTCCCAAGGGCTATTAACTATCATTCAGAATAACACATTTCTCAAACGTAAAGCTTTTTCACCTGTAAAAGGTTTGTTCAAAAAGTATAAAAACTTTTTAAAATATGAAAAAAGTAACTTAAAAAAAAGGAAAAAAAGAGCATGCTAGCTTATTTTTTCAGCCTAAATTTATTTTTCTGTTCCTCAAGTATTCGCGATTTCTAAAAAGTTTAACAGTAAGTGTTATAAATCTCTGTCGTTAACATGAAGGATTATATATAGCAAATAAAATGTGAATCGAAATAATTTTTGATATTATGTTCGGATGAATCTTGCAATTGCAGCTTGTTGATAGAAAAGAAGTCTATAAAGCTTCACAAGTGACTAGTTGAAAGCTGAGAAGATAAAAACTGAGTTTTGTCAACCACGTACCAATTTGCTTAAATCATCCACACGCCTTTCATTGAAACACGTGATAAGTATTATTCAAATTATTCTATGCCGGAGTTGTGTCTGCGTCTTACATTCGATTTCAGTGATGAATTATTTGAAATGAAGCAAAATGGCAAAACGAACCAATGGTAATTTATGTGATTCAAATCTGTTTCTCAATGAACTTATAAGTACGAACTTAATTATTAGTTGATAGGTTACACTACACAATCTCATCTGAATGATTAAATTGAAAATGAAAACTGCAAGTATCATGTTGGTTCTAATTTAAGTTACCCGTTTTAGACCTACGTGGAGCTCGTTTTTATAAACGTATGCATTGAAACTTGGTATATAAGTTATATGGAAAAAGGGAAAAGATATATGCAATGAAAAGATGTTATTTTACACTTTTTACCATCAGGTGAGAGTTGAACAACAGGTGAGGCCTCTTTATCAATGGCCATTGTAATTCACTTTGCCAAGTTTCTGTAATTAATAGAAAAACCGTTCGCACTATAATCCGCTTTGAATATAAGATTGGAGCAAAAGAAAGCATATTAAACAAATTCGGTGTCACAATATTTTCATCCCATATTATGCAGATTTTTCTTCATAAAATCCTTTCTCACCTGGTTGTAAAAATTTGAACTTAATTTTTAATATTTACTTTTTCCCATAGTCTCTACATAACTTGTGCACCAACTTTAAATGACTAACGTCTGTTAGAACGAGCTCTACATAAGTTCAAATTAGCGATAACTTAGGTTGTACCACCATCTTACCAAACAATACAATGTTCCGCTTAAACATTTGTTTACATAATAAAAGATTCCTATCTTAGTAAACTGGAATGTTAACTAAAGTTGTAATCTCTAAAAATTCCTTAGTACTAACAACAGAACCATATTTCAATGAAAATGAACACATGAAAGTTTCATTTGAAAATGTTCTAGATCTATGTACTCTCTACCTCATTACAAGGAGAAATTTTTATGATTGTAAATAGGAATTCGCTTTGAAAATAACTCAAATTGAAGTTTACTTTTATACCACTCAACAAGTTTTTGAAACGTAAAAATGTGAAGAAATAACAAAAATAAAAAAAACCTTATCACTTCATCAAAATACCAAAATAAAAGTTACCTGTACCTGCATTTACACATAGAAGTGATTCAAGATTATCGACATTAAGTTCGTTCAGTGTAGAAGGAAAAAAAATGAATACAAATGGTTTAAAACTCTTAATGTATTTCCATAAATTATTTTCATGCGCTAAGATATACAGTATCGGAAAACCAGTAGTTTTTCAATCTAATAAACACCCGTTACAAATATACTATAATTCGATCTTGAATCTTAATCGTTACTTCAACTATTTTGGGAAATAAACTCATTTAAGTTTCTAATGTGCTGTTGTTATGTCAAGTAAGATCGCTAACTTGAACATCGGTATTAAATAGAGCGCGAAATGTGTTGAAAACTTACTAAGTTTGTTTTTGGTCCGGCATTTCAAGTGCAAGCAGAGAAAATAAGTGAACGAGTTTTGATATGATTGTTTCATGGATGTTAAAACTGAAAAAGTTGCTAGTTTGCGTAACAAGTTTTAGCGAAGTTTTAAAACAAATTTTAAAAAAAGAAAAAAAAAAAACTGTGAAGGTCAGTTTGTTCATGTGAGATATTGTATTTGCAAAAGTTTTCTAAACTTTCGACTTTAATTCGAAATAAACTGCATTGCGATTAAATAAGTTGTAAAACAAAACGTATTACAGTTGTCCTAAACATTAACAAAAATTGAACACTCAGGCAAATAAATTAATTAAAAACGAGCGCATAAGTTACATAAAAATAATTAGTATGTTAATCAAAGCTTTTTTTTTTAGAAACAATTTTCAGCTTTCTAAGCATTAAAGTTGCCCCTAATTCTTAACTATTTAGGCAAAACTATTGTTAAAATTTTTATTTAAAATCTCTCTATTAAAGAATAAAACATACGTATTACAAAGAGTAACTTTAAACATTGAAATACAAAGTCATATGTTTATTACTAAATTTAAAAGTTGAGTTTAGTGTTATTCATTACTTTAAACAAAATCGAAGTACAGTCTTTGAAGGTGAAAGATATACTATAAACAACAGTTTTCTGTTTGAAAAAAGAAATTAAAAGTTACATTAAAAAGTTTATTATTATCTTTATCTGAAACATATGTTGTTATCAATAAAGAATATTGAACACTAAGACATTTTTGAAAGCGCAAAAACATATTTTCCAGAATTGATAGTTAAAATAAGAAACTACTTCAGCAAAATTTTAATCACTTACCTATGTTTATATAAATAAGATAATCAAATCCCTTCAAGTTGAGATGTAATTAGTTCAAAGGTCGAGATTAAAAAAAGAAAAAAATACCAAGGGTTTGGTCACATTTTTCCTCCTTCGTTCCCTCAAATTTCCGAAGTTTCTCTCTCTTTCAAATCCTTTTCTTTTTTGATCAATAAATATCAGAGCGGGTGAATAAAGAATATTCAATACTAAGAAATTCTTTTTGAAGAATTATGTATAATTTTTTCCAGAAATGAGAACAAAAAGAAAAAATACTTGAACAAAATATTAATTACTCACCTTGGTTTACATGCTTAAGGTAATCCAATTTTCCTCGACATGAGAAGAAATTAATCCAAATGCCGAAAAAAAAAAAAAGAAAAAAAAGTAATACAACAGTCATTCATATTTTCTTTTTTGTTCGCTGAAATTTCCAAAGTTTTTTTTAAATACCGTTTTTTATCAATAAATATCCGAGAGCGTGAACAAAGAATATTCAATGGAAAGAAAAGTTTTTTTTTTATTTTGAAGAATTACTTAAAATTTTAAATAAGGCAAAAATATATTTAATTAAAATGAAAAATCATTTTTTTAGCAAAATATTATTACCTATGTTTACATACATAAGGTAATCAAAGCCCTTCGAGTTGAGATGTAATTAATCCACAGGCCGATATTTAAAAAAAAAAAAAATCCTAGAGTTAGTCACTTTTTTTGCGTTCATTCAAATTTCCAAAATTTTTTTTTAATTAAAAAAAAAACTTTGGAAGTTTGGAATTTCGGAAAAAACTTCGGAATCAATAAAAATCCGAGCACGTGAATAAAGTTCAATACCAAGAAAATTCTATTCTGAAGAATTACTTACAATTTAAAACAAAGTAAAAAAAAAAAAAAACATTAATAAAAAAAATTAATTTAACAAAATATTAATCACTTACCTATGTTTACATACATAAGGTAATCAAAGTCCCTCGAGTTGAGATGCAATTAATCCAAAGGTCAAGAGTTACAAAATTAATCCAAGAGTTTGTCACATCGTTTTTCTTCGTTCACTCAAATTTCAAATAATTTTTTTTAATCCTTTTTTTTAATCAATAAATATCCGAGAGCGTGAAATCCAAACGCAGTAGAGGCGCAGAAAGAGAGAGAGCTACCCCACATCGGCGCAGAGCGAGAGAGCTACCTCACGCTCGGCGGCAAGAGAGAGAAGAGGTCGTGATGCAACGAGCGCAGTTGCGTACTTTGACCACGAGCAAAGGCAAATCTGAGGTCAACGGAGGTTGGCTGTGCGACAGATGCTAAAGCGAGAGAGGACTTTTGACGCAGTTCAGTTCCACCGCCTCGTCACAGGTACACTGCTTAAACGTTTACCTACGTAGACAAAGGTTGAAAGGGGAGGGGGACACTGAGGTATCTACCTCTCTCTCCGTTTTACAAACTAAATGTCACGAGAGTTCACATGCGTTTCGGCAGCTGATAATGCTCTGCTAGCTTCACCTTGGCTTGGGAGATAGATTTCTTCGCACGGAGCAAAACGTTAGTCATACATTTATTCATGTCACGAAGTGTGCGGTACGACCAGCAAATTTAGTGACACTTAAAAATTGCACCGTGCACCCTTACAGTGACACAAATTTACATCATAAATCAGTCGTTCAAATCTTTCCGCCTGACTGCCAAGGACCGTTTCAACTTTTTCTCAACAGTGTTACAGAATCTTCTTGAATAAATCTTCGACAGTCGAGTTTGGCTCCGACGGGTGTGTCAATCAGTCAATCAAAGCGAAATTGAAACTCATGAGAGATACATTAGCAAACATGAGAGACCAAAACGTGAACTCCGTCATATCTTTTTGACTGCTTTTCTTATTTTTCGTTCCCCATAAAGGGCAATATTTTGTTGCAAAAATGAAATTTTAAAGAGTTTTAATTCTATATCACTTAACAAAATCCTAAAAAATCGAGTAAATCACCCACAAACAGTACTATAAGTTTCGATTTCTCACACTTTTTATTAGTTTCGCCAATTCGTCTGGATAATTCTTCCCTCCATCCCCCCAAAAGCGAAGATCAATATCGCTCTTGGCACAAACACAACTCAATTAAGTCCAGTGTGGAGCTTCGCGTTGCATGGTCAGGTGCTTTAAGGGGAATCAGGTGTAGCTAGAGCTACCCAGGTGCAAATACAGCTGGCGAGCTACTTCAGAGTCTGACCTCCGAGCGTTTTGCTTGGACCAATGTAGAGGTGGGTGCAAAGCGAATGGCCTTGGCCTATCGCCACGTTCTAGTCCAGTGACCACACCTGCCATCAGCAGCACTATTTCTCTACCAAGCAAACGCATTCAACTTACCTTCCCCTTCTGGTCTGGTTAGATTATTAGCATTTTTTTCTGCGCCTTTTTTCAGCTAGTGTAAAAGGTGGAGACAAGAAAAACTCTAACCTTTATAAAAGAGGGTTGATCTTACCCATTAATGATTGACGCAGAGAAAATTGAACGCGTGTGTAGATGAATTAGTACTTTTTGTATAGAATAAGTTGCAGTTTCAGACTTTCACTTAACTCGTTACGAAACTGAACTTAAATATTTTTGAGCTACTGTAGAGCTTCGTTTGTATAACGTAAGACGAAGAAAAAACTCAGACGTTATCAAAGAGAGTTAATCTTTTTTCATCAATGATTGGTACAGGGAAAATTACACACGTTTGTAGGAGTTCGTAGTTTTTGAAGACAAAACACCGCAATTTTATGCTTTCACTTACATTCGTTAACATATGAGTGAGTCTACAAAAACGGGAAAGTTTGCGGTGCATTTGTTTCAAAAACTAAATAAATTTTCTTCAAAAATTATGAAAATAATTGAATGTTTACGTAATTAGTAAACATTCAATTATTTTCATTTGACATCAGGAGAGCTTACTTGTTTGTATCCTATAGTGTTTTTATAATAGTGCTTCTCGTATGCAGGTGAATGACGTTTTTAAAGAGCATCAAATTTAAATAATTCTAAATCTTATCTTTTCAAACCTAAATAATTATAATATAAACAATCCTACACTTTTTTCGACCAAGATCTTGAATCATTCACAAATAAAAGCTATACTTTTGACATGAGATACAGGGCATACCAATAATAAAAAAAATATATCAAAATGTGTCTCAAAAAGTTATTTTAGCTTAATTTTTTGGCTTAACTTTTATCTCTGATTATGTTTCTCGTAGGCAGGTGAATAACATATTTAAAAGCATTAAATTAAAATAATTTATAAATCTTGACTTTTTAAATCTAAAGAAAAAAGACAATCCTACACTTTTGCCGTTCAAGGTCTTTAAATCATTTACATGTTCCAATAAAGGCCACATCTATGATAAAAGGCATACCAATGACAAAAAGAGTATTAAAATTTCTTTCAGATATTTAGTTTAAAAGTTTTTCAGGCTTAATTTCTGTCAAGAACTTAAAATTGCAAGGTTTATCACTGTATATTTTCAAAATTTAATGATATTTATATTTTACTGGTTTTCTCCGAGTCAAATCAGTAACAGGGGGGGGGGATAATCTTACATAAGATTTAGTCAAGGACAGGCCATATCAAAGACACTTCACTGAAAAAAAAATATTTTTAATGGGAAAAATTTTGGCAAAGTTTAATTTTGTAATTACAGTGCTAGAGAAGTATAAAAGTGTCCAGTTTTTAAAGAAATCAAAAAGAAATACTAGTGTGGAACACAATCTTTTACAGTTTTTTAGAATGTTAATTTTATTAAATTTTAATAAATGTTCAATCACTTCATACAACTTCTTAATTAAAAAGTAAAGACTCCGACCTTAAAAAAGAGAATTGATTTTAACATTTAACCACGGTTAATGCTATTGACGCAGAGAAAATTGAACGCAGATCAAGAGATGAATAGTAGGTTTTAAAAACAAAAAATCGCTTTTTATGCTTTACATTTAGTTTTAATAAGTTTTTTAAGTTACTTTACAACATCGTTCCTAAGATAATCGTTCTCATTTCTTATGCGTCGCGCTTTTATCTAATCTCATAAAACGTCTTACTTCATATCACTAGTAAATAATTTCGGTATGTGTTACAGTTATTGAGTTAAACGTTTTTCTTAAAATAACTATGGAGACTTAAATGTTTTTTCTCATCAGAACTACATTCTCCGAACCAAGTGCAAAATGTAGGAGAAATTTGCAATTTTCCACAAATTACTTGGTCTTATCTTACAACGATTACACTACGAAACATAAATGATTTATTAAATAAAATGTTTTATTTTTGCAAAGCGTTTTTCTTTTTTGAAGTGGAAAAGTTTTAGATGCTGATTTCTTTAATAACCATAAAAAGAACTCTGTATTATTTTTGTCATCTTCGATTCTAATTCGATTTAATATAGTAACAGCAATGTAAGACATTTAAAATAAAAATACAGCTAAGATTTTTTTTCATGGTGAAAAAATGCTCCTTGACATTTTTTAAAGGAGTGAAAATCAATTTGGAGGAGTGAAATGTACGAAAGCAGTGAAGACCATAATAGTCATTTATTTTACATTTAAAAAAAGGGGGGGGGAACGTAGATCATACAAAGAAGAGATTTGTACTACTTTGGTTTTAGCATTTAAAATGTTGCCATTATGAATAATAATAAGATGCAATATTAAAAGTTCCAAATATTTGTTTTCTCTTTGTTTTGCCCTGATGCTTGTTTTGCCTTTCTATTTAAATAAGCTACATGAAAATATAACTGACTAAATTTTCGCCGCATATTTTCAATTTTCAATGCGTGAAATACGCTTTTAGAGGCGTTAAAAATGTCTCTGTTCGTAACCCTATTCATAGAGGTGATCAAAGACTAAACCAGTGAGAACGACATTTTCACAGATGTTGCTGACGAAGTTTCAGGTTATGACGTTCCGGAAACTTAAAATTCGTTTCCAATTTACTTTTTAAAATTTGAATTCTGAAATGAAAGTGTTTTACTTTAGTGTGTGAAAGGGTTTTGTGAAATTTGTTTTAATATGATTGACTTTTACTTTAGCTTTAGTATCGCAATCCTGCAATCATTTTAAAAACATATTCAGAATCTTTTCTCTTACACGACTCTCATTTTTCGTATTCATAATTTATTGTCTGTTAAGTTTTTCATTAAAAGACTGAAATTATGCTTTTGAGAAATACCTGTAGATTGGTTTTCTTGTCTCTCTATAATAACTTTTCAGGAAGTATCTGATTCGATTGTTTTTAATTCATGAGATCTAAAGCTTTTTGTACCTAACTTTTTCAGAAAGAAGAGCTGTGTAATGTTTTGATATAATCATTTAAAATCCCAGCATCCCCCCTAGGGAGGTTCAAAAAAAAATTTTTTTAGCTTGAGTCCAGGACACTCCCTATTTTTTTTAGACTTACTAATAGTATTCTTCTGTAAAAGTGTTAGCTTCTTACTCCAATTTAAGTGGGTGCTCAATGGCCCCCTCCATTTAACATTAGCCGTAGCATAAAAATGTTACAAATTTAGAAAAATTTCATTTCCACAGCTTTTTTTTGTAAATAATTATTTTATTGCAATGAATATGCATATGACTCGAGTATGTGATAAAATGTAGCATTGTTTTTTCAGTTCAATGTATTTTTTCAACCCTCCTCCGCATACGCATGAAGTTTGGGGCATGGGATTGAGCACCCTCTTTCAGTTGAAATATGAATCTGAAATTCTCCCAGTATATTGCTATCCACAATTCTAAAAATATTAAGGGGTGTCCTGGTATCTAGGAGAAACTTTTTTTACATGTATTTTTAAACCCCCCTAATCACCCCCCCCCCCCCCCATTTTCCACGCTGTTAACTTTTTATTTAAAACAAAATACATGAAAATATAATTGATTAAACTCTTTCCGCATATTTTCAATTTTTAAAGCCTGAAACACGCTTTTCTCTTGCAGAAGCATTAAAAATATCTCTGTTTATAACCCCTATCCGCAGAGGTAATTAAAGGCCAATGCAGTGAAAACGAAACATTTACTCAGAAGTTACTGAAGCAGTTTTAGGCTATGATTATATATATATATATATATATATATATATATATATATATAAGAAATGAAATAGGTTTTGTTAAGCAGAAAATATTTGTTCATTAATATTTTTAATGAAATATATGAGGCGTCACGTGCGGGACAAAATCACCGTTTTCTGTGGAATGGTCCAGAAACGTTTTAAGCAGAAACTTAAAAATAAAAAAACAGCAAATTTTTTTTTACATGAAATAGAAAAAAGTTATGAGCAAAAACCAAAAATATATTAGTAGTTTCAACATTGATGGGTTACATTTCAGACTCGGCTAACGAAATTCGAAAAATGTTTAAAATAATTTGAGAGTCATCCGAAAGGTAAGAGTGAAGAACGTGCTTGACCGCAAAATTTGAGGCATTGAAGCAAAGGGATGTAAGTGCCAAAATTAAAAATTTGGAGACAACCAGGACAAATGGTAGGAGAACCTCGTCACTGCTTTGGGGCAAAATAACCAGTAACAAATGGTTGAAACCTCTTCTCTGTTTTAGGGTAAGCTATAGTACTATAGTAACAGGGTGGTAGGCGCTGCTACATTAGCATGATTTAGAAAATAACAATCTATGAAAGCCTACCAAATACCTAAACTTTAAACGCGTTTTACTCAAAACTTTAAAATTAAAACATCCACTTACATCCCTTGGCTTCCATCACTGCCTAATTTTTGTTTTTATTTTCCAATTTTTAGTATCATTACACATGTTTATGTTTGCTTGGACAATGATTCAAAGAGAAAACAAAAATCATTTTGAACTAAATCAATATTATTTTTTTGTTCTGGATCTAAAGTATGTTTTCCGTCATTAAGTCCCAATTAAAATTTTAAATTAGTATTATTTATTCATTAATTTTTCGCTTCTCGCTTGAATCATTTTTGTTTTAATTCAAAACTTAGTTCACTCGTTCTGTTTTGGGCATCCTCTTGTTTTTCTATTTTAATTTTTCTATTTCTTTTTAAGTGCATACAGAGAATTGTTCAAATATTTAACTTAAAAAACAATAAATAGCTACAATTACTGAAATATAATGTTGAAAAAATTGAGATCACATTGATTTGATTTAAAAAAAAAATTGATACACAAAATTTATGTTATTTTTAACTGTACTGTAACCCTAAAAAAGATATAAACTAATAGGAAGTAGACGATTTGTAATAACTATCGTAACAAAATAAAAAATGATATAAGGGAAAAGAAGGTTCGTTTAATTTCGGACGAACTTCTTTCTTTTTTGCTCTTGCGTTCATGCGAAGAAGTTAAATTCAGTGCTTCAATGCTCAAAGACGAAACAACTATAAGATGTGCCGTTTCGATTGACATTGATGTGAAACGTGTCTCCCCCTCCCCTTTTTTTGCAGAAACACAAATTATTCCTTATTCTGATATCTTTTAACTGCATTCTGTATTTTCGCACATGAAATGCGTACATAAGTATCTTTACAAATACAACTTAAATAATGATAGATTTTATAGATTTTCTAGGATAAATTCTCATTAATTCTCTATTGCGTGTTATAGCTTTTGCGACAATATTTGTTAAGTAAGTACATAGAAAGAACCAGATAGAAGTAATGATCTGTAACGTATAAAAGTTCAGAAGGATAATCATTTCTAAAAAAAGTGGTTAAGAAACTTATTGTTTTATGATTTTTACTAGCTGTATTGCCCGGCGTTGCACGGTTTACCTCATAAACAAAAGTTGTGTCAAATGACGCATATTCAGAAATCAGGCAAAAAAAAAAAAAAAAAAAGTAAAATTACAATGCGTAAAAAAGAGCAATTTTATGACTCAAAGTTTAAATTTAGACCGCTTTGATTTTTTTTAAATCCCCAAAATTCAGTCATTTTTATACATTAACCAGCACTTGGCGCGATCTTTCCCCGTTGACAGCAGCATGTATTAATGAATTATGTTCTGAAATTTTCAAAAAAATATTTAAAGATTTAAAAAATAATTATAAAACTTGTTCATTAACTTAAGAATTTTTCCAATCGACAAAAACTATTACAACTGGCAGAAAGTTCAGACGACAATATAAAACTAAACCGACTATTTCTTTTTTCTGTTTTTTTTTTTTTTTTTTTTTGAATATAGAAAAAAAGAGTGGTTACTAAATTTTTCAAATACCTATAATTACGAAACAGACAATATTAAGTTAAGAAAGAGAACCTTTAATTTTTGAATTCCTTATGCTTATTTTTAATTACTTTTTTTTCACGAAAATATCAGCTGCTACGAATCAGAAGTTCAACTTTATTCAATTTCTATTCTGTGACCGAATTTCTGTGTTCAAATCAGATGATACTTCAAAAGTGAAGGTAAGCCTCGTATAAGAATATGAAATGTAATAACAATGAAGTATTAGGGAGTGTCCTATAGTTATCCCTCGAATTTCGGGTAAAGTTCAAATTGCGGAGCTTTTTAAGGGCTTTAACATGCTACAAAAATCGACAAATGGATGCTTCAGTTTCCAAATCGATTAACTCCACTTTTTAAAAAAATCCTCATTTCTGCTTTAATAGTGCTTAATCAATGCTTAGCATGTGAATTTATATTAAACTTTTGGTTCAGTACATTTCTGATCCTGTAATGGCAGAAAATGTAACACGAGGGCCCATTCACTACTATAGAAAACACTATCTTCTTCATCACTTTTCTCGACTTTTTGTTTTATGGAGTTAATTGACTTGGCAAAGTGAAGCATCCAAATATGACTTTTTTTCGATGAGATATCCGCAAATTTCTGATTTTCTTTAAGGGGTCACAGTAACTTTTGAACTTTTTTTTTTTAATTTATGAATATTGTATTTTTCTTTGAAACCATAACATATACACTCATTTTACAACCAATAATTTATTTTCAAATCTTAAAATATTGCCCACATTTTTTAAAAATTCAACAAATTTAGGAAAATTTCCATTTTTTAAAATCCCTAAGGCTTTTTTGTTTTTGCACTTATTTAAAAAAAGATTTTTGCTAAGCATTCACAATATTCATCTCTAAAAATCTGTGCATTCATTTGTTTATATATGTATTGGAACATTTTCCGTGATTAATTATGTAAAAAATCGTAATT
This sequence comes from Uloborus diversus, assembly GCF_026930045.1. NCBI lineage: Eukaryota > Metazoa > Arthropoda > Arachnida > Araneae > Uloboridae > Uloborus > Uloborus diversus. The sequence continues at coordinate 153,957,010 of NC_072733.1, forward strand.
TTTTTAAAAAATTTGTTTTAAAAGGTATAACATGCTCTAAACATTTGCGTAATTTATAAAATGCTTATCCAATGCACAGTTTTGTTGAATATATTATCCTGACTGCAAAAAGTATTACTTTAAAGCTGTATCTTTAATAGAAAAAAATCCTTAAAGATTCTAATGACATAAAAACACACACACAAAAAAAAAAAAAAACGAGAAAAAGCAATTTAAAATTTTTCTTTTGCATAAGAACACATAGCGAGGATGACCTAAAACTACTCATAACTTTTAAAATATTTGAACTAAAGCGATGAAACCTTTCCCCTGCGTTTGGAATAATTCGTAGTTTTTAAATAAGCAACAAAATATTTTTTGATCGTTTGATCATTTTTGAGGCACCCCTTAAAATTAGAAAACAAATCACGGAATACTTATTTTCCTTAACGAAAAGTACCCTACGTTCTCCGCGACACCCCGACAACGTGCGTACAAAATTTTATAATGATCGGTTGAGTAGTTGCAGCGTTAAAAGTTAAATGAAGTAGTTGCGGCGTACATTACAAACAAACACACTTTCGTATTTAAAATATTAGTAGGGTTCGCTGTATAAATATAAGTGCAGGTATAGTTTCCTCAAGTGTTTAATCTCCTTTTGCTGAGGTGAACTATATGAGCTGTTAGTGAGATACAGTTTATTAACTGATCAGACAAAACTCAAATTGTAAATATAAATCGAACACCTATGCATCGAAATTTTAACGATGTAGTTAAAACAGCAGAAAATAGAGTTAATACAAGTGAAATAAAATACAATATTTAAATTTTATTGCAACATTTTTTACGATTAAATCTAATAATATGAAGTTTGTACAAATAAAGCAAGAAAAAAAAATCAACCTGCCACAATGTTCAGCTGAAACTAAGATGTAAACTGAGCGGGAGCAAAACTATAAAAAGATATAGAAATATTTAAGTGAAAAATGCACAAGTTTAGGACAATAATAGCATGTACGTATTGATATATACGTTAATGTATAAATTATACATATTAAAAAAAACGTCGAAACATTAATTTTGTTTTCCAAGTTCTAGTTTTAGTTTTATCTATTTTGCATTAAGAATATAAAATATAGTAAAATTATGCTTAATATTAGGACAGCATTTAAATATGAAATTACTAGGTTGACAGCTACATAAATATATAACAGCTAATATTTTTACACTACTTGAGTAGGGGAAGAGCGGGTACAGGGAGACACGAAAATTCAATTTACATTTTTTATTATTAAAAAACACACAAATCAGTTTCTTCCAAAAAGTACAATATTTGTTACTGTAATAGATATTATAAAAGTGGATTTAGAAAAAACTAAGAATTAACACAAACGAGAAAAAAAAAAAAAAAAACGGAATGCAATTTTGTCTCAATGTTCCTTGAGTAAGTGGGAACAGTGAGACATATTTTTTGAATTAGCAAACCGTGAAAGACTAAAATTTACTTGGAAAATTATGAATTTTGCTGTTAGGTTTTTGAATGAGATATTGTCGAGGAAATTTCATGTCATCTGGACACAAAGTAGGGACGTCTACTGCGTATTTGTTCGTGACTGAGATAGAATGATTTAGACGATTTTGGATTTGTAGATTAGTTTAAAGTGTCATCTTGTGATGTAGTATTTGATAAGCATTTGTCTATCACTAGTACAACAGCAACTTTCCTGGCTGTTTCAGAAATTTTCAAAATAGCTTATCTGACTTCTATGCATGTTTTGAAAAGTGGATACATGTTATTGCATTTAACATATTGCAATGAAACAAAAAAAAAAAAAAAAGGCTACAATGGAGTATGGAAATGATTTTTTTAAAAAAATTATGAAGATACAGTTTTGAAATTTTTATGAGTTATAGACATTTATGGGGGGAAGTAGTAATGTAAAGTTTTGTTGAAAAACTCTGAACAGTTTTGAAAATACAGAGGATATGGTATTTTTTAATCGTAAATATTTGAACCACAAAAATCACTCCATGAGCACCAATTTTTTTTTTAAACTTGATTTTCTCTATTTTTCTAGATGCATATTTCATATTTAAAGAAAACTTGGGGAGCAAAATTTCATTAACCTCAATATTTTCTTCAAAAGATGTCCAAAACAGAGTTTTTGTTAAATTTTCGAATTTTTCTGAAAAAAAAAAAAATCAATAAAAATGAGATTTAAGCCTGATTTAAAACAAGAGAAAAGATGGTATTGGAAATTTGCTTTCTCATTTTTTAAAATTCGTACCTCATTATAATCTATACATATAATAAAATAAGATGTTTGTGTGTGTGTGTGTGTGGCGCGCATCCCGGGAAAACGGTAAGGCTTAGAAAGATGAAATTTGGTATACAATGGCAGTTTTTGCTGAAGATGTGCACCTCGGGCTTCGATTTTTGATATTTTAGTTTAAAAAAAAGTTATTTAATGTTTTATGTGATTTTTAGCCTTTTTTAGCACTTTTAACCTCACAGACCCCGAACCAACCACGCCAGACGAATATTTTTTGTACTACAGTGTAGGAAATTTAATTTTAAATATGATAAATGAAAAAATTTTGAAGATAGAGCAATTTTTGTATTTTTTATAGATTTTTGAAAAAACCTTTAATTTGCATTTTTTTCTGGGTTTAGTTTTTTCGAAACCCATCCTGCGAAAAGTATTGAACCCTCATTTCTAAAATTTTAGTTGGTAATAATAAAAACGTTCTGCCCCCTTCAGAAGAAAAAGTTTTTAAAAATACCCAATAGTTTTTTTTTTTTTACAATTTTTTTAATGCAAAACGTAACGCGAGCTGTCGCTTGCCGGCTGAGTTCCAAATCCAACTGAAATCATTTGCCTTCACCTTTTTTACACTTCACCTTTTTTTATTTATTTTTTTATTTTTTTGCAAGCGTTACTTTTTGCTACACTACGGGAAACATAGAGCCTTTTTTTTTTGCGGGCTATTTTGATTAAATAAATAAGGCCCGCGATTTTTTGCATGATCTGTGTTTCTGTTACGAATTGGCGGTTATGTTAGGTAGATATAGAGTGGACAAAAAATGTTTTTTTTTTTCGAAATAATACTTATATAAATAAATAAAGAGTGTTAATTACTGCCAGAGGTAGATATACATAGATCGTATAGATAGATAGATAGACAAATATAGAGGTCGATAAAGTAGATGGAACAGCAAGAAAGAGACATGCCCGTCATTTAAAAAACTTCAACGGGGTGTGAATGCCCCTCCCCACACACACCATGACTTTGAAAAAACAATGCTTTCACATAAAAGTAGGAGTGCCTTTTGTTATTTTTCGACAAAATTTGCATGAAGAGTACGCCGTTTGTGTCTCCCCTCCCCTCCTTTAAAAGTATTCCAAACGACGGAACTGGAGATAGGTCTAGAAAATATTTTATTCAAACTACTACTGATATAGAGAGATATAGATTGATTGATAGCGCCACGAAATTTATTTAAGCAGCCGCCGAAGGCGGCAACATTGGCGTAAAAAGGCGAAGACAATATTAATACATAAAGAAAAACATTAATACCGTCGCTAAATTGTCTAAGCAGCCGCCGAAGGCGGCTAGTTTGAAAAAAAAAAAAAAAAAAAACTCAAGTAATTAAACAAATCCTGATCTGCAGGGAGTATTTGAAAGATACACATGAATTAAAATTTTACGATTATGAGATATTTGCATTTAAATGAAACATTTGTTCATAAATAATGTATAACCACACTGACAGAACAGCTTACAATTTCTGTAAAAAATAGTTCGAATTGAAAAATTTCTTTTGCTATGAAAAAACCACAGTTCAAAGTTTAATTTTAGGAAAAAAATGAAAAATCAAAATTTTGATCGGTTTTTCGTATTTTAAGACTCTATTGTAGTCTTAAACAGAATATATACGAAATGGAAATATTTATGTGATATTGAATAGTAATAAAAGTCGTAATTCCATTCATGCATTTTTTATTTTCTTAGTACAAGGCTTTCAAACTTATTTTATATTTATTTTCATCAACAGGCTAGTTGTAGTTAAATTTCCTTCAACAGATAACATTATCCACTTTTAATATAAAAATGCCGCGGGAGCAGTGAGCATCGAATTAATGCTGTCTCACTTCACCCTCATTGCAAAATATAAACTGAATAGCTGTCATTCTAAGACGAAGAAAATTAACAATTTCATTCTACTGATAAATTTGACGTTAGTTATATTAGGCTAATGGAAGATTAATAACACCAATCTGTAAAGTTAATCTAACACTTTAAAAACAGTGCAACAAATAATGGACATATTTTCCTTCGATGGGTTCAAACAATAAAAACGTTTTTATTTCAGTTACATGGTGTTTGAAAGCAACCTTTTTCTTATAATATTGTTCGCAGTATGTCAACTTTACTTTTCAAAAGTTTCACCAGGCTGGAAATATCCAAGCAGAAAATATATTGCTGTTATCTCACTATTCTACCTATCTCGCTGTACCTACTCTCCCCTATTTTTAACTTTTCTTCAAAACTACTTAGAATATAAGAAGTTTCAGTTTTTAGGTTATGAGGCTTATTCCGGTGGAATCATTCCGCTTCGGATTGACGTTATAAAACCTCCCTCAAACTGTCCTTGGATTGAAATTCCGTAAGCAGTTGTCACGACGCTGCTCCTCTTGCGAAAACCGTCTCCAGATTGCGTCCACATCCTACGCACACACGCATACACACTCATGCTTGCGCACAGACACAAACACACACTCCTACACACACACATACACACACTCATGCCTCCACACAGACACAAACACATATGCCAACATACACACACACACGCGCCTCCACACAGACACAAACACATATGCCAACATACACACACGAACGCCTACACACACAGCACTGCATACACAACACGCACACACATGCATGCATGCATACATACACACATACGCATCCACACACATGCGCATTCATACACACACACGCTCGTGATTGCGAAAAACATAATTTGAATTCAAAATGCCAAAAATTCAAATTAATGTAATTTTTTTTTAAACCTTCTTGTCAGAAATACTTTTTACCTGACCGGTAAGAAGTAGAACATAAATGAACAATTTAAGCCCATTTAGTTACCACTCTTAATTCAGGCCTAAGGCAGAACTACGCGTAATACACCGACAACCCGGTTATGCTATCCAGAGACTGTAGTTTCATCCTTGTCATATACTCATTAGTTTGGAATAGTCGATAATCGTGCTGAAGGCAGATGTCATCTCATTGAAGCTGAGAGTGCCAGCAAACAGGTAACTAAAGTAAATTTAGCACACCAGCGAGAGTCTGCAGCAAAAGTGCGGTTCAACTCGTCAGCTGAAGGCAAAGCTTAAGCAGCAGTACCAGGCCCGTGTCCAGATTTTCATATAGGGAGGGGCTTTAAAACTAGTACATCCTTTACTGGGGGGCAGGGAGTTCAATCCTTACAAACTTTAGTTTTACGTTAAATTGCCGATTCCAGTATGACATTTATTCACCTGTAAACACTGCTCCCCCCCCCCTTCCCGCACTTGAAGGATAATTCTGGCTGAGAAAGTGACAGCAGTACTCCATCATTTTACAGCTTTTTTTCATTCAAACTTTAAAAAACCTTGCTTGTTTCTTTCTATTCAACTTTGTTTACTATGCAGTATATGCAATAAAAATGTTTAAAAAGCTTTTCACAAGTTCTTTTATAATGCAGCATGTATATCAGGCTTCATATTCTGAAGTAATGCTTATTATACTAGACAAGAAAAAGCTTATTGCAGATGCAAATTAAATTACCAAACACAATCAACGCATCTTCATTGCTGCAACATATAGGTACAAAGTTCATAATGCTTGGTATTGACAAATCATTCTGTGGTTCATCCTCCATAGTTTTTCCAAAGTATTATTCTAGTTGATAAAGCTCTCACAGTTGTAAATTGCATAAAACTTCAAATTAAAAGTTTTATTTCTTTTGCTTTTTTTCCGATATCGCTGCACACTAACTTTTACATTTGTGTTAATAAAAACCAAATACACATTTTCTTAATTTGGCTTTCTTAATTTTTTCTCCAATGGGAGGGGTTTAACCCCTAAAACCCTCCCCTTAGACACGGCCCTGAGCAGTACGTTACCGTCCTTAAGCCAGTGCTAAGGCAGAACCATTTGCAATATACCGACAGCCCGGTTGTCACATCAAGATACTGCAGTCTCGTTCTTGTTATGGACTCATCAATCTGGAATAGACAATTCCAAGGACGTAAACTGCAGTCTCTGGATGGCATAACCGGGCTGCCGGTACATTGCAAGTATAATTGAAAGTTGTTTTTACGTCGTTGAAATCTTTTAAAAAAAATGTTATTTATGTCAAACAGTTGTAGAACATTTTCCAAGCACGAAAAATATTTAAATACACCTACATCATCAACAAGACGTTCCTGCCACGGAAAGCATTACCACGTAATGTAAACAAGAAATTAATGGACTTGAGAAATAAGAAGGAAAACTTTTTTACTCATCAAAATTCTGCTGTAATATTCAACTTTCCATTGGTTCGTAGTTGGAAAGTGGAAACGTCCAGTACTGTTTGCTAAGTCGGATTACTTAAACGTTACGCTGTTCACTGGAGTAAAAGGCAATATCAGCATTCAGCAGCTCTAGTGATCATTACGAATTTCGTCAGAAGTAATGAAAAATCATAGCGCTGATTTTCCAAAAAAATGATATACGTTACAAAGCTGTAAGTTTTTTTCCCTTAAATAGCTGGGCCCCCAAATTAAGTAAGTCCTTGAACAACGGTACAAGTGTTATTAAAGTACATGTATGTCAGTTCACATTTCGCATCAAGTTACAAAATTTACATGCTGAATACAAGCAGCGCAAGGAAAAAATTTCCACCATCATCGATACATAAATTATTTTCTTCACTATAGAATAAGTTCTTGCACAACCCGTCTCACCGTTAATAAATTCACCCCAGGAGGTACCGAAGGGGTGGTGGGGCTTTTGTGCACTCATCTGCTAGACTCCCCCATTCAAAAAACCAGCCATGTGTACTGCTAGGAGGGTAAAAAGGGACAAAGAAAGAACTCGGCTTGAATAGCAAGTGCAAAAGATACTTCCATAAATTTCATCAGATACTCAATAAATTGTAATTAGATGTAGGCTAGGCAAAGCAATTTTTGACGATAAAATATGCAGGAAAACCTATCGGAATCGATCTAGGCAGCTTCAGCAGCCATTTTGTCTCGAATTGCTGGTCTGGTAGGTCAGGTTCGAGCCCCACCTGTGACCTTGTTCAGAGTTCGGACAAGAGCGAACCGTAACAGAAGGTGTACTATTCGTAATCTTTGTAGGATTTTTAATAAGGTTATTTTTCTTTGAAAAGATCCGAAAGACCTTCGACGATCGAACTTTCCCAGCAGGAGGAGCGAGTTTATAAATGGCAAACAATGGAGGTTTCTCGGGCGATGTGGAGAGCACTTGTAGGACAACGAGACAAACGATTTTTTTTTTTCTGGAATGAAAGTTTTATGGTAAATATTTATTAAACACATTTCACTCGAAGTTTTGTTGCACAGTAAACTCCCGATTGTCCGCAGGATAGGATGGTATGGTAACCGCGGATGAGCGATTTCTGCGGATAATCCGCTAAATAGGTAAAAACGACACTAGAGTTATGCAATAGCTTAAAACAGAGGTTCCCGAACTTCAGACTTCCGCGCCCCCCCCCCCCCGGACGCACGCAAAAAAAAAAGACTTTTTTTTTCTAATATATTTTTACGTTTTTTTCCTTTAAAATTTATTTCTTCATTGTTCTGCATATTTTTCAGAGCTCGTGTCTAGTCTTCATTTCTTACACTGTTTTTTTAAGTAATGGACAGTAAAATTCTATTTGAATTTCAATTAGGGATAAAAATGTTATTACCAACTTTCTACAAGTTTACTAATAAAAATGAATTTTTGAAGTTAGTGAATTGTTAGTCAAGTTTAAGTGCCTTAATTTTTCAGATGAGTTTATTTTTATGGCGTATTAGGATTTTGATTATTAGCTATGGATCGGGCAAACCTACCCTGGCAACGTCGTAACGCTGTGATTAGAAATGTGCTTTCCTTTTAGTTAAAATATCGTTACTCGTCCTTCAGTCTCAATTATATTTAACGTTTTAGCTGGATAGCACCCCGGACCCCCTGGCATGGACTCGCGGACCCCCGGGGGTCCGCGGACCATAGTTTGGGAAACTGGCTTAAAAGAATCAATTACATTCGGAGACATTTAACCTACAGCTACAAACAGTAACAATATATGAGAAAAGGTATGTAAAATTTAAAAGATGAAAAAGGATTGCTCATATATTGCAAACAGGATGCACACATTAATCAGCAAATCATGCACACGTTCTGAGTCATAAGATTCAAATTTTCCCGTACAACCAAATGATTATTTTATTTGAATTCTTCAAATATGAACAAAAATGATCAGATCAAAGATTCAAGCACAGAAATGGGATGTCCTGCCCAAAATCAATCAAACGGAAAATGTAGAAACTATATATAAAAAAAAAAAAAAAAAAAAAAAAGGAAATGGAGGAGGAGGGGGGGGGGGGCAGCAGACAGTCACTAGCTCCCGATCTTTTTTAAGTTTTTACTTTTCAATAACAATTGAACAATTTAATTCATTTTGATTCCATTTTTGTGATGCTTATAAGATACATAAAGTCTCTCACACTTGTTTGTAAAAACCTTTACGAGAAGTAGGCTAAAAAGCAGACGAGAAAAGGCTAATCTATGTAAGCAAATCGAACATTTTAAAATGAAAAGTGGGAATAAGATTTGGAAAACCTAAAATATAAGAACATAAGAGAGCAACGCTATGAAGGACAATAAGTAAAAAAAAAAAACCACATATCTGTTTTGGGATTACAAGAAATCATTTATTAATGCAAAAACTTGTCAGCTTCGGCACAGAAGTCGTCCGAACCGGCCTAAATTGCTAGGATGAGTCAAATGTTTTGAAATATTTGACATACGTAAATTTTCGCAATGTAGTGTTGACTGTGTGCGCATGCACGCCAAGTGCTGAAGATAACTATTAAAAAAGGCCGATATTTAATCTTGCTTGTGATACGAATCATCTCAAGTAAACATGTTAAAGATGAACAGCCAAACGAAATAATTCGGACACTTTTGCTTTATGAGCTCAAGTTAAGCCACGACGCAGCTAAAGATAGACTCGCTGGATAGTTATTGTAACATCAATATTGTTTTGTTGGTTATGATTAAAATCATAATAATCGCAACAAAATGTTGTTATTTCCGTGGTATCGAGGAATTAGCAGAAAGATGGCTTAAGAGAGCAGAACATAATGACCAGTACTTGGAATCCTAGGTTTCTTAAGCTAGCAATGCATTACTTTAAAAATAAAGCAAGTAATTTATTGCAAAATGTTTGACTCACCCTTGTTCTTATGTCCTAAAGCACACAACTCTTTTAATTAATAAAGTGTCTCTGAGAAACGAGCTCCTATTATTCATATTGTGCAGTTCAACACTTCTCACTTAGATGTGTTATTCGTGTAATTCCGAATAGACGACTATTGCGCGTCAGTCACAATGTTGTTCCCTCACATTCAGTTTCCGCAAAAAGGTAGCGCACTACTCAAGTACAATATTCGAGTATCATGTCCCAAATTCTAAAAATAGTTTGATTAAAGCATCTAAATTTAGTCCACTAACTAAACATTTTTTTTTTCTTTTTTCTTTTGATTTCAATACAGAGCAATTTATCCTTATTTATTTCACGAAATTCGAGCCGTGCTTGAAACAAGTTACCAAATAGTTATAACAAAGCGGTTATAAAAGAGTCCAAAATTAGATTTCTAATAGCTTTGAAATGTTTTTTATTTCATACCTAATGAAGCATAAATGACATTTTTCATTGCACGCAGCTTTACGAAGACCTATATCTGTATTAACAACAAATATATATTGTGAGTGTTAAGTGATCCTTTTAGTGTTTATTTAAACCAACACATATCAATTTTAAATTTCTCTACTCAATTATCCTAGTTACACGCTTCACTTCTTTAAAGTAAATAGAAACTGAAAATATTTTTGAAAGCTACATTAAAATAAATAATGTCAACCGATCTTTTTTGATAACGAGAGTAGAAAATGAAAAACTTATGCCGTCAAAACAATACGTCTTCATGAAAAGAAAAAACTGTAGAGAAATAATAATCAGGAAAAGGATGTTATTGACACATTCCTTGCATTTTCGGATTATTTCTTCCTTCATAGGGCATCATCTCTGATTTTGTAGGTCATTTGAAATATTTTTGGATTATTAAAAATTTTAGATATTTTTTTTTTGAATCATCCAACCGGACATGTGGGAAGGGATCGGCCAATTTTCACAAGAAATATTTCTTACACATTATTTTCTACTGCAACAAGATTGTAAATTTTAGAATAACAAACAAAGATACTTTAACATGATTAAAAATATAAACTTGACGGCAATTATTAGTTTTAGTTTAAAAAAGAAATTAAAACTAAAAAAATCGTTTTTGGCACGTTTTTTAAAGTTTAAATGCGCGCAAAATTTTCAAAAATATTTTGAAAAATGTATTAAGGTCTGTTGAATATTAATTGAAATCTATTTTATCTAACACATCATTACACTTTAATAAGCCCAAATAAAATGAGAAACACTCCTGTACTCTAATTCCAAAAAATATTTTTGGCTGGAGCAACTTTGCAATAATATGCTTTTATAACCGGGTTTCGTGAAATACAGAAAATTGTAGATGTCGGTTATTCACAGTTAAAACTGCGCGTTGTATTTGGTACCTTTTAGGGTGAAACGCTTGTAGCACTAGCGGCACCCCCCTCAAAGGTGCCATTTTGGCTCCTTATTGCACCCTTTTGTCACCTCCAAGTCAAAATGGCACACTTTAAGTGTGCCATAGGAATCAAAATACACCCTTAATGGGATGCCGCTGGTGCTACAAAAGTTTGACCCGAAAAGGTGCCATATACATGCAATCAGCATATTTAACAGTGTAGGTCCTTCGCCAACGTCTTTAGCATGTGAATGTTGGTGTTTACCGGGAAGTGTGTGTGTCAACGTTTATAAGAATTCGGACTCTCACAGTATCATTTTTACGAGTATGTATATAATTAAGCATAATCATTCAGTTTCAGTTGTTCAAGGAACAGACGGTACTAGTCAGGTACTAATTCTTCCCTGTGTTATGCTGTCCCAGCCCTCCCTTTCCATATCATTTCAATAAAATGACTTATTGCTAGAAGCATGCTATATTTAGAGGGTTCAACATAACTGCTCTTTTATGAAAGTATTATTAGCTGTACAAAATAACAAAAGCAAGCGTGTTAATGATTGTGTGTATGAAATTGAAAACTTAATTTGAAAAAAAAAAAAACAACTCGGTTATTTACTTTTGGTAATGTGAAATAGTCTTCTATGACAAAAATTGATCGAATAGCCCTACAGCTAATATGATTTACTACTGCAAGAATGGAGCATTATTTTTCCTAAAGTGGAACAGTTAAAAAGTAAAAATAATACTTTAAGTGTAATTTTAGGTCTGTCCCACCCCTTCTTACGATCCCCTGCATTTAGGTGGAATTATTGGAATTTAACCGACTCAAAATTAGTTTCCTTTCTGTGGATCTAGTTCTTGGAGTACCTCAATCGTATCACTCGTCTCAAAATTGTGGACAAAGGTAAATCTAAATTTTCATTTGAGGAGATCGATCGATTTCCAATTACTCTGGAGTCGATCTAAATCATTTCTTCTAACTCAAGTCCCAGAAGAAAAAAAAAAAAAAAGGACGCAAATTATTTTAACTTTTAAAGGAAGTGTGAACATTGAAGGAATGTAGCTATTTCTTTATTATAATTGCATCCATGTGATCAATTGGTATTTATAATATTTTGACTTAATTGTGCTAATTATTTAAAAAATACAATTACTAGAAGTTTCGTTTGTTGAAAGGCAAGGGTGGCATTTCAATGTCTGTAAACTATGAACTGAAATAATTGGCAACTGTCAGTTGGAGAGTCTGGAAGCATGCAGTTCAAGCCCGTCATTTAGGAGGTTCGGGAGGCGGTAATTGCCCCCCCCCCCTCCTGACTTTGAGGAATCAAAGTATTTCCATATATGTGTGGGCTTTGTTGTTTTTGGTTTAATATGCATTTAGTACATTCCCTTTGACCCCCCCCCCTCCCCGGAAACATTTGAAATGACGGGCTTGATGCAGCTATTGTCCCAAAATCGGTCCAGAAATTCTAGAACATTAAAGAAAAAAAAATAGTGTATTTGCCACGCATCAACAGCGTGATGTTTACTGTTATGTTTATTCTCTAGTCATTACTATAAATAGTAGTCCATAGTGGTAAATAGAAACTGGCATTAATTTTATAACTCAGTTCATCAAAAGGTGGAAAAGCATTTAAAGGTGTAGGACCAAAACTTCCTTTACAACTATCACAATTGTAAAAGAATAACTTTGAAAATCCAAAGATTATAAAGAAATAGACGCATCGAAACATTTAACAAGGGAGAAAACAGTCGTTAATGATGTGTATTTCTTTTTGTCATGTCAAGTGGAATACGAAGGGAAAAACGCATTTTTTAAATAAAATGATCACCCTGTAATTGATCACATCTTCAACAGTCCAAAAGATAAAAAGCATATATGAATGTGACAAATAGATGATGATAGATTACAGCTGAGAAATTACAAATGGGGTAATGTCGTATTCAACATGTTTAAAAGTTATAAGCCATTGCAAAAAAATAAAAAAAGATGTTACATGTAAGTCACACTTGTAAGTCCTTTGTTTGGAAGAAAAGAGAGAAAATATTGTGACGCACATACAAGGTGTATCAGTACAGCGTTTACAGACTTTCAGGGCAGATAGAGAACACCTAGACGATGGGAAACCACATAGCAATGCATGATCGGAAACGCTTTCCTGGAGCAGTATTGACGACACAAATCACCAAAAAAAAAACAAGACAAGAAAGAGAAGAAAACATGTTTATTATCCTTAATACAGCAAAAAACTAAGGAACAAGAACATGAAGGAGCCAACGATCATCATCAAAGTAGGTGTTCGAAATTACGACCCCGGGCCGTGATACATGCCTCATATCTCCAGCGCATTGAAGATTGAACGTCAAAAGGGAGCGAGGCAACAAAAACCGCGTGTGCGCGTACACCGTCATCTGATGCTTCGGTTTACGTAACAACATCTATCATGTACACCAGACGAAAACTTACCAGCATTTTTGCTGTATTAAAAATAATATAAATGTTTTCTCCTCTTATTCGTGTCCTGTCTTTCTTGTGCTTTGTGTCGTCACTATCGCGTCAGAAAAGCATTTCCGACCATGTAGCGTTTCCGACTATATGTGATTTCCCATCGTCTAGGTGTACCCTATCTGCCTTGAAAGTCTGTAAACGATGTACTGATACGTATATTGTGTATTTCATACAGTTTCGAATTTACTAGGTTCCTCTTTTTGAATGGAGATCAACTTTGAGTTTTAGGTTCTTCGCAACCGGAAACATTGTGACTTCTCTCCCGTAGCTGAAAATTAATTTCGAACTGAAAAAAAGGTTCTTTCTAATCCAGAATCAAATGTTTGCAACATATTTTGCCATTCGTGCTTCATAACGTTGTTATCTCCCTTTTTGTTTCCTATATACTTTCAATTAAGATTCTGTTTGTTTCCAAATCTGTTTTTCGCTTCTTTTCAGAATCTCAGACATGTGTCAAGTGAAGGAATGAAAGAATATTCGCTATCCCACAAAAGAAAATTTTCGTCACAAAGCTCTACAGAAATTTTGCTCTTGAGCCATTTAAAAGAAAAGTAAACATTTTCCCCTGCATGTTCCCTGGAGCTTTAAATTTCACTCCAAGAGTAACAATCAAAATGTGTAATAAGCAAAAAAAAAAGTCTCAGAAATCACACTCGTGACAAGCATATTTCCTTTTAAGCATAACATTTAGAAGATATTGGAAAAAAAGTCACGCAAGTAAAGTAAGACAGCAAATTTTTAATTTTTATGTATCAAATCGTTAGCAAAATATTATGCTAATTGCCTCACATGTGACAGTGGAAACACTTTTAATTGATTAAATCTACCTCAGAGTCAGAAGGACGTTAGTCACATTATGATAATTTTACAAGAGAAAGGAAAAACTTTTTTCTGGCGCATGCTCTTCTGGCGCATGATGGGACGCGCGCTCTTTTAACCCTAATAAAAAAATTTAAAAAGTTTTTTTTTTTTTTTTTTGCGTTCACATGGCTTGATGCGGAATAAGCTTTTACATACAATGCACTAATAAACAGAAAATCGCAATTTACGGACTTGCCTCCGTCTGGTTTTGAAGTACAGAAATGATTACGTTTCTAAAACATGTCAAAAATGGCATCAAAGTCAAAAGAAAGTGTTTCTTTAATTCTTCTGTAATATAAAAAAGGTGGGGTAAAACTGAAGTAACCAAGTGATTGATTTAGCAATAAAATTATTGACTAAATTGGAAATTGGACTAAATAATGTTGAAGAGTTAAATGGTAATTGCTTCTTTTTCATCTTTTATTACATTTAAAATTATAGGAAGTAGCTAAAACATTTTGTTGTTTCGACGGAAACATAACGCAACACTTTTAGTGGTTCGTCTTATGATTTTTAACTAGAACACAGACATGGCAATAAGAGCACATATATACTAGAGTTTAGGTTTCGGAAAATATAAAATGTTGGTAGAGAAAAAAATCGGCTGAAGTGGAAAAGAAAGAGAGAGGAAGAAAACGAGGCAAATGGAAGAAATAACAAAAGGAAGTATTTGCAACAACTGATTAAACAGCTTTCTCCATTTCATGAATACTAATTCTTCCCGAAAATTTCTGATACGTCTGAATGCATACTGACTAGCATTCGTATCTGTATTTCAGCAATCAAGTGAGATAAAACAATCAAGGATTTTATTATAGGTCAAAATGCTTCTTTAAACCTCATTAATGCAAATGACATTTTTGGTTTTACTGAATACGATTTTGTGTTTACAAACCCTACAGCAATATATTTATTTATTTATTTGAAGCTTTCAACACGACGCTATGTTTGGTATAAGAAGGTATTTTTCATTTTTGTTCGCCTTCTGTATCTTCGCTTAAAGTAATAATATTTAGATGTTCGTTTACTTTAATAGTTTTATTATGTATTTGTTTGCATAAAAGGAAGAAAAATATTCCTGAATTATAGTAAAATAATCAAAATTCAAGAAATAATAATTGTTAAATCTTTTTGAAATGAATTAGCCTGGTTCAAGGCTACATTATGCCATTTAGGGTAACTTTGAGTTACTTCAGAAATGGGATGCTAAATAAATTATTTTAATAAAAGTAGTGCAATTTCATTCAACAAATTAAAATTTTTAAATGTTTGTGATGTGTCCTTCACATTAAAATAATATTTATCATTAGATCATTTATAATATTGCATAGAATATTGCAATGGTAGAACACTTTCAATAATTTCAAAAACAGCTTTCAAATAGTAACTTCAGATTTAAATATCCGGTAGCTCTTCCGCATCTCGTGGCTCTTTCCTCCTTTGTTTTCCCACTGATTTCGCTCACTCATGTACGGTGACCATGGCAGTGACAAGTATTTAGAGGTCTAAGAAATTGCTTGCGAAAAAATTGTTTAAGGGGGACCAGAACACAAAAATCGTCAAATTTTGCATTTTTTTTTAATCATTTAAAAAAATTTCCGTTTTTTCTGCTTAAGAGGACAAAAGGATGTTTGAATCTTGTTTCTATCTTACTTAGAACGAAATATATAATTTTTTGTTGCATGCATTTAACTAACATTATATTTAACTTTCAAACTTTAAACGCGTTATTCTCCATGATGCAATTTTTCCCGACTTTTTTCATTCAAACTCTTATAAGTCAAGATCTGATAAAGAAAAAGTAATAAAATTCGGAGCATATCTTTTTCAAACAGTTACTTTAGCTTTTATTCGGCAATTAAAAAAAAAAAAAAATACAGCAAAAAATTTTGAATTTTTTAAAAAAATATCTTCGAATTTTTCGAAATTTTTTTTCAAATATTTTCTATTTTTCATTGAATTAATATTTTTTAAATCACCGAATAAAAACTAAAATTTAGATATTTGTACATATTTTTTTCAAAAAAAAAAAAAAAAAAATTGAAAATTGACCAAGAATATTTTGAGTTTTAGCAATTTAAAAGCGACTCTTTTTTTTAAATAATTAAATGTGAATAACAATTTTTTTTTATAATTATGTTATGATTTTGCTTATTAAATAGATGGCGAATCAGTGCAAAAAATTTCAAAACTCTAAACTGTTCAAGAATTTTTTTTTCAAAATGTTTCCCGGACCCCCTTAACCCCATAAATAGTATGGGATCTATAAGTTAATGCTTATTGTATAAATTATCGAATTCAAATAATTTGAAGAAAAAAAACCTATTTTTTATGCTACGTATAAATCATCAAAATCTTTATATTAGCAAACTAAAAAGTACTGTTTGAAAATATACTGATATATACTGCAAGCTTCACTATTCTACTTGAGAGCTTATGGTTCTTAAAGGAATGATTAAAAAAAACACAATTGATAACGGAACCCTTCGAATTACGAATTTTAAATGCATGTTTTTAGCCATGGAGTAAGAGACACTTTTCCCAATGTGTAGGTGTCACAAATGATGCACTTCCTGCGAATATTATAGTCAATGAGCTAGCGTCCCAAATTTATGCAAATAATATTATTTCAGTGGTAAAGCCGGGAGAGGAATGATTTTTTTTTTCTTTTTCTTTTTTTTTTTTTTTGCGAAAGCATCATGGTGGACCGGGGCACGTTTACGCATGGGGCAATGTTACACAGTTCCCCTTTTTCAAAACGGATTATAACTGGAAAGTCAGCTGTCATAACAGATTGATGCTGCTCCCTAGCACATATCCCATATCCTCACTAGTTTTTGAGCATCAGTCGAATTTCGGTCTAGCCTGCAGAAAGAATAATCTTAGTATCGAGTCGAGTAAGTTTTGAGTTGAACGTTTTGAAGCTTATTATGAATAAATAATACTTAGTTAAGAAATAACAAATATATTAAAATTAGCAGAATTTAATTCTTTTTTGAGAATTGCATTTGTATGAACTGAAATGTTATTAAATTTTTTACACGTTAAAAATGAATCCAAATTTGACGACGGGATAAGTTTACGCGCTGACGTCTGAGCACCTTTACGCACGTTCTCACTGTGTCATAACTTCTAAACTTGCCTTGACGCTCTTTTTGCTCTGAACTGTCTCAAAACTTTAGTATTTTCATGCTATTTAGTTTTGAAACTTACCATTCAATTTTTAATTGAGTTACAAATTCGTACCTTATAGCTTACAACATTGTGGCGCTGTCTTCATGCCCCTTCAGCTTTTACTTTAATACACTATTCAGTTTGTAATAAATTTTTTCTTTATTTTAACGATGGTAAGACATTATGTTCAAAACACTAACAGAACCACGTTAGATCTCAAAATAAGTATGCGTAAACGTGCCTCGTGTCCAGGGCAAGTTTGCGCAATCGACTTGGACACAAAAGTATTTTTTTTTAACGGTTAAAAACACAAACTGAGCAACAACTAAATATACCAATTTTGACTCCATTAACTGCTTCATCACAGTGCAATGTCGAAAATTTCCTAAGTTAAAACATAAAATTTAGAAAATTAATTGATAAAAATCCGCGTAAATGTGCCGCGGTCTACCCTAGTTTTTAAAATTTAAATTTTTTGTCAAATTTTTTAACAGAAAAAAATCCAAATATTAGTTTTAGTGAACATGAAATAATTCTTCCACTTTATACTTGCATGGCTATTGCCAACGAACTGCTTTTACTTGGTTACTGACTCTGCCCACCTGTAACGATTTTTATTTAGAGGTCTGTAGAGAAATCGAACGTGGCTTATAAAATCTGACACAGTAACAGGTGTTTAACACAGAAGATAATATATTAGCATAATAGAGTTAGAAAGGTGCTATGTTATGTAAAACAGCACTTAACTTTATCGTATATTTCTAAGATTACAAAATATCGAGGTTAATCGCAATGTTTGACAATTTTTTTTGGAAGGGGGGGGGGGGCAAATCTAGAGACATCGTTTTACGTGTGGTGATTTTTTTTACTGCATTGGCAGGGAGTCTCAGCATGTTGTTCTAAAAGAAAGGAAAAAACCTCTATGGAATTCCTAATGAAGAAACTGTCCTACATAAGCGGAGTGAATGCCAAAAAAAAAAAAAAATCCCAAGGCACGTGGATGAATTAACAACGGTTCACTAAGTTATTGTTGCCGCATTTTCCCATTCTCTTACTTTACTAATATATCTTGGAGGAGGGGGTGGGGAGCTTTGGAAAAGCAGTAACTTTTCACAGCAAAAAAGTAAATGTTTTTTATTCAGGTGTTGAATAAAAGCCTAATTGGAATTGGAGTTTTGGATTGTCTTTAGATAAGATACCAACACCCGTTGCCATGCTTTGCGTGACTACGGCCTTGAGCAATTTCACACAAAAAGGCGCTAAATCTGCTATCATTATTTAAACTTCTTTACATTTATGCAAAAATTTTCGACTTTTTATCACAATTGAAGGAGAAAATTCCACGCATCACGTCCTAAACAGGGGTCGGCAACCTGCGACTAGCAAGCCGCATACGGCTCAGTAGAATCATACTTAAGGCTCATGTGAAGTTTAATACAATATTGAAAAATTATTCGCAATATTGCTACAGTAAAACCTGTAAAGTTGACCACCCTTGTAAGTTGACCACCTGTCTATGTTGACCGCTTTTCTCAGGAACGGAATTAGTCCTATCTCATACAATGAAGGAAAACCTCTGTAACTTGACCACCTCTCTATCTTGACCACCTGTCTATCTTGACCACTGATGTACACCAAATTTGGTTTGGAGTATTGTAAAAAACCCTTTGTAAGTTGACCACCTGTCTATGTTGACCGCTTTTCTCAGGAACGGAATTAGTCCTCTCTCATACAATGAAGGAAAACCTCTGTAACTTGACCACCTGTCTATCTTGACCACTAATGTTCGCCAAATTTGGTTAGGAGTATTGTAAAAAACCCTTTGTAAGTTGACCACTTGGTTTATTTTTTTTTTTTTAACTTTCTTCAGCAAATTATTTTATTTTGTTATTTATTTTTATTATTATTATTATTATTTTTCATAGCTTTCCAAGAATGTTTTTAATGCTTTGATGACGGAACAGCATTTTACTAACTAAACAGCAGCATAAAGCTTAACGCTGCTCTTTATTCTCCAAACTTGTTTTTCATTTGTTGTTCTATTTGAGATAGCGTTTTGTACTCTGTTCAATGAAAATAGGTGTCAGTAGTAAAGTTCAAAGTCTTTTCTTTCAGTTGCAATTGTTGTGACAACACAGGAACTGTGCTAAAAAGAGAAGGCCCGGATCTATACATTTTGATTCCCCTGCAACAAAATATGTAGGGACCATACCTGCAGGCCAGCAGTTTCTCTTAGTAAAGTGAAGAAGTCTTAGTACTATTTTTTTTTCTATTTTTTCTTCAATTTCTAGGGCCTTTAGCCCCTTTAAGGACGCGGGCCTCTCGTACTGCGGGTACGCACATCTGGGCTTGCTAATGAGGAAAGTTACATGTTTCTGGTGCAAGAGATTAAGAGATAGGACATTTTGATTTTGCCTTTATGAACTGGGAGAGTCGAGCTTGTTGCTCTTTGTGCTATAAGTTTTACATAAAAGGGCTCCAAAAAGAAAATTAGCTGAACTTGAGATTAATAAAAAGTATGAAATATTAAAATTAACTGAAAATGGAAAAAGCCAGAGAATATTAGCTGGCATATGAGGAATTTCTAAAACTAAGGTGTCTAATATAGTTAAAAACAAGGAAAAACTAACAAAATTATTTGAGTAGTATTTTTAATTATTGTTTCCCTTTCAATAATATTAAACGATGAAAATGAGTTGAACAGAAACAGTAAGGGTGAATTCCTCAAAAAATGAATACATAGTGCAAGAAATGACAAAAAATAAAAAAAAAAGTATTACCGCCCTTTATAAGTTGACCACCTGTCTAAGTTGACCGCCAAAGTACTGCACCGCGAGTGGTCAACTTACACAGGGGTCGACAACCTGCGACTAGCAAGCCGCATACGGCTCAGTAGAATCATACTTAAGGCTCATGTGAAGTTTAATACAGTATTGAAAAATTATTCGCAATATTGCTACTGCCAATCAAATTTGCATGTAGGGGAGAGCTGGGCACAGTAGGAACTTTCATTTAATTTGTTATAATTTTTTAAATTTTAGTTTCAAAGACATTTTAATTGCAGAACATGCAGTGGCGTAGCTAGACCCGACTTTCGGGGGGGGTTACTTCTTTTATATATAATATATATATATATATAATCGCTTGGAATTTTTTCCTTTTCTTTTTTTTTTTTCTTTCTCTTCTCTCTTCTTTTTCTCTTTTTTTTTTTGAGACTAACGTTTCGGGGGGGGTTTTGTCCCCAAAACCCCCCCCTTAGCTACGCCCCTGAGAACATGATTATAGAAATCTTTAGCTATCAATGTGAGTTTTCTTTTAATAAAATTTCCTTATTAAATTCTCTTTTAAAAATGATTTTTCAATGGTTCTTAAGTTGTCCCACTGTGCCAAATGTGGAGGCACAGTGGTACTAGGCAATGGGTACAGGGGGATACTACGAAAGGTTCATAAAAATAAGCTATATTATGACAACATATTATTGCTGTTAAGTACAGGTTCAGCTGTACATAGCACACAAAACATATCAAAGCAGTTTTAGAACGACAAGAAGAAAAAAAATTATAATAATAAAGTTCATGTGAGAGTTGGAAAAAATATTTGTAAAATAACGTTTGATGCACTAAAATTAATTAAGTAATGTTAAATAAGACACATAAGAATGAGAAAATGGGAACGAAACAATGTAAAAAATAATCAGAACTTAATTTTTACTCAGAAAAACACCATAAGTCTTCGAGCTTATAATATTTTCTTTTGTTGTTTTTGAATCATCAAAAGTTATAATTTCACAGTGCCATTTACATGTTTGGAAGCAGAAAAACTCGGAATAATGTATTCAGATTACAATGCATAAGAAATATTTATTTGTAATAATATAATAGTATCAGCAGATAAATGGGCTAGTAAATGCACTTTTCAGTCACTGAAAACAGTTTAAATAATACCTCATTAAAAATCAATAATTATTAATAATTTAATTTTAAATCTTGATATTCTAAAAAACTTTGCATTATTTTAAAATGTTTACTTTATAGTAAAGAATATTGGAAAATTAACCGTCCAACTATATCCATAAAGCAGTATTTCTAAATCAAGAATCAAAAGCTGCGTAAAATTTATTAATAAAACAAAGAAAATTACATGCATGCAATTAAAAAAAGTTTCAGTTTTAAATTAATGCAATGATATTGATTATTGAATAATAATTTATATCTCAAATTCAAAAAATTAAAACTTGTATAAATTAGACAACAGTGGTAACGAAAATAAAAAGAACTACAGCTTCTCTACAGGATGAAATGTGGCAGGAGCTAGTCTATATGGCATTTTCAAACATGTTAGCTAAAATATAGCATACTTTTTTAAATTTTTAATACTTGAACTCCAGGATAAATTTCATTTGTGCCACTGTATCCCTATCTCCGCTACTGTTTGACCATTGAACCGCCGCAACCGGACAATTCTTCGCATGGCAAAAAAGGATGACATAATGAAAATGTTTGTTACTGCTGCAGATATAATCATTGTTGAAAAGAAATTAAGAAATATGCTTGGTGGAAAAAGCCTCAAAAGTTGCATGGAGTTAAAAATTTCTAAATATTCACCATATCTGGAATATTTTTGGGGCTATACTCAATCCCAAAAGTCTCACTAATATTGCATACTTGTGTTTCTATTATTTGTTACATTAAATTTGTATTCTTTTCCTATTTATATAACCCATAGAAATTAGGACTTCATTATTAGGCTTATTTTAATTTGGTTTTTAAAAATCTTATCCTTTTTAAGACGTTGAGTTATATGTTTTGTAAAACAATTTGTTAAGTAAAACAAATGCTTTGGTTCTAAAATAAATACTTTTTTTTGCAAGTAAACATTAATAATTTATAACCATATTAATAGTATGAAACAACTTTCATAAAGAACATGAATGTTATGTTTCATATTGTTACTTTGTTGCAGAAAAGTATTTATTCATTTCGAACCATTATATTATTTAATATAAATAAATACCTTTGTTCTGAACAGTAAAGTAAGAAAAAACAACGTCAAAAAAGCACAAATTGCCGATTACAGCAGACACGTGTTTCGGCGTTTCAATGAGGCGCCTGAAAAAGGCGTTCCCTGAAACACCGAAACAAATGTCTGTTGTAATCGGCAATTTGTGCTTTTTTGACGTTGTTTTTTCTTACTTTACATTATATTATTTGTTCTAATATTAGTGATGTAGAATTAAAGAAAATACCAAATTTATACAGCAAATACTCCTTACTCCAGAAAGATTGCCTACTCCCGTAAGGACCATGTTAGTAAACGTAGGGCTATGATAAAACAGGACGTTATATAATGATAACATTAACTGTGTCGAGAATGTCGAGTATGAATTTTTTGAAAAGCCATAAGGATGCTCAATGAAAAGCAGAAAAATTTAAGGACAACAAAACATTGCAACGGACTTGTTACCGTTACATTTCACTTGACTTAGATAAAATATTTCGCTGACTCAATTCACTGTTACAAAATTCCTAACTCTACCGATTATTGCAAGTTGAGATAGAGGATGCCTTAGATAGAAGATGTGAACGAGCAGAAGATCACAATATTAGTTCTGTATCACAACTGCCAGTTATCACAAAATTAATTTTTTAAAACTAATTTCCAAGTTTTTGCTTAGAAGTTCAAAATTTAAAATTCTTAAAAAAGATTAATTCAGGAACTAGCAACACAGTAAAACTCATTCTTGTAACGAAAATTGCTAAGTCTGCTTTTGAAGATAGGAATTTTGAAATAGGTTTTCAATTTTCTTTGAAATGTGTTTTAATTTGTCATTTTCGTCCCAATAAAGTTTGCTGAAGAGTAGTTATTTACGACGATCAAGCTCGATAAAAAAAAGCTATGTTGTAGAATATTTTGATCCGTGATTCTCATCAATGTTAACTTTTGTTAGAATATCGTTTAGAGAATACATGAAATATTGTTCTAGTAGTATCTTCCAGTTTGAAAACAAAACAATTTATGAAAAAAATATAATTTTGCATTATTTATACGTTCTCTCTCTGTATATATATATATATATATATATATATATATATATATATATATATATATATATATATATATATATATATATATATATATACACAGGGGCGTGCACAGGGGAGGAGAAGGGACATCTGTTGGCCCGGGCCCGAGCCTGAAGGGGGCCCAACTTATTTAATACTAGGCGTGAAATATTGGGTTAAACAATATGGAGGGGAGCCCGGAAAAGTCATTTGTGACGGGCCTCAAAATTTCTGTGCACGCCTCTGTATATCATATATATAAATAACAAAAAGCACTTTCACTTTTATGTGAAAGCATTGTTTTTTCAAAGTCATGGTGTGTGTGTGGGGGGGGGGGCACTGACACCCCGTTGAAATTCCTTAAATGACAGGCATGCCTCTTTCTTGCTGTCCATCTGCTATATCGAACTCTATATTTGTCTATCTATCAATCTATACGATCTGCGCATATCTACCTCCTGACAGTACAATCTTTTTTTATTTATATAAGTATTAATTCGAAAACAAAAACATTTTTTGTCCACTCCTATCTCTGTATCTACCTATCCTAACCGCCAATTCGTAACAGAAACGAAGATCATGCAAAAAATCGCGGGCTTTATTTATTTAATCAAAATAGCCCTCAAAAATAAAGTCTCTATGTTCCCCGTAGTGTTTAAAAAGTAGCGCTTGCAAAAAAAAAAAAAAAAAAAAAAGTGAAGAGAAGGCAAACGATTTCAGTTGGATCACGTGATGAGGTAAGCTCGGAACTCAGCCGGCAAGCGAACAGCTCGCGTTGTGTTCTGCCATTAAAAAAATTGTAAAAAAAAAAAAAAATACTATTGCGTATTTTTCAAAACTTTTTTCTTCTGAAGGGGGCGGAATGTTTTTACTATTACCAACTAAAATTTGAGAATTGAGGGTTCAATACTTGTCGCAGGATGTTTTTCGAAAAAAACTAAACCCAGAAAAAAATGTAAAATAAAGGTTTTTTCAAAAATCTATAAAAAACACAAAAATTGCTCTATCTTCAAAAATTTTTCATTCTTCATATTTAAAATTAAATTTCCTACACAATAGTACAAAAAATATCCGTCTGGCGCGATTGGTCGGGATCTGTGAGGTAAAAAGTACTAAAAAGTGCTAAAAATAACATTAAACATTAAATAACTTTCTTTCTAATTAAAATATCAAAAATCGAAGCCCGAGGTTTAGATTTTCAGCAAAAACTGCACCTGTGTACCAAATTTCATCTTTCTAGGCCTTACCGTTTTCCCAGGATGCGCGCCACAAACACACACACATACACACACAAACATCTTGTTTTATTATATGTATAGATATATATAACATTAATTCTTTAGTTGATAAAAAATCCAAGTATATAAAATCCAAGCTAACTGAAATAAGAAACACACACTTTTATCTGTCATAGGTAGATTACGCATTCTTTCTATCCATAATACGTTTATGAATTTCAAAGAAATTGGCAATTTGCCGACTTTCTTTTTCTTAACGAGGGAACGTTTTGCCTTACAGGCTCGACGTGAAGTCTAGTTTGAAGCGATTTTCAGTAGGCAGGAATCTGTATCCCGACGTTTCTACTTAAAGACATTTGGTGACGTTGGTAAAGAAGCCTTATAAATGCAGGCTGGTACCCAGAGTTTTAGAAAGTTACGGGTTCAAAACAATTCAGAATTTGTTGACTGTGTGTTAGAAATGAGTTAGGTGACCTAGTGAGAAATTTCATTTTCGTTAAAAGACAGCTGTGTTTATGCAATCTAGCATTTTATTTCCAACAAAAACTTCCAGTATATCACTGCAACATTAAAACAAAGTATTAAAAACGTACACATTTTATTACACTGTTTAATATTGGTTTACACTATTAAATGACCCTTACTAAAGTAAACAGTAGCTTAGTAACAGAAGTAAGCACGTAGATACAGCAAAAATTATCAAATTGATAGTAGACACATATTTCAGGGTTTCAAGGAATACCTTTTTCAATGGAAATAAGTGTGAGCTTTTGGATGTAAAGTCTCCGAGAAAATCAACGGTGAAGCTGACAATTTTGTATAACATTTTACGCATATTAGTTGTAGTTAAATTTTCTTACTAAATTATTAATGAATAGCATAGAAAACCTCATTACTTAATTAATCTAGTTTGCTTGTTTTCTGAAATACCTATGTGTTGAAAATATTTATCATAGATTTCAATCAATATAATTTTGATATGAATTTTGATCAACGTCAATCAATGACCTTAACTATTAATTGAATTCGGAGCAAACTAATTTTGTTTAAGTGAGAGATAAAGAAGAAGTTGTAAAAAACTTTAAGAATTGCTTTACTTCAATAGAACTTATATTTGCCGATCTGTTTAAATATTTAGGGGGGAGGGGGGATTAGAGAGGGTTTTTGATCTCATTTGGGGGTGTGTTCTTGTTCTGCATTTAAGGCAGGCGCGAGGTTAAAGTGGCTCATGACCTTCACCAAAAGCGACCAAATTCTGCCTAAAACTGGATTTTAAAGACTGATTTTTAGGAAAATTTGCTCTAAACCCCCTTTTTGAGCCCGAGCATTGCACTTTGACCCTCTCCCCTTTTTTCCGTTAATGACTTCCTCCAAAACCAGAAGCTGTATCAGCCCATGATTTGAAGGAGTCACCATCACCCGTGGGGGAGGGAGGGATGGGTACCCCCGTGTTATGTATATCTTTGAAACAATTTGTACACCTTTCAGAAAAGTTACTTGAAATTTTATTTTGTACAAACTATTCTTCAGAGAGAAGAACGACTTTTTCTAGAGTTGAATTATCAGAATAGATAGAATTACACACAGTTATCTACGAGGCAAAATAAGTTTAATTTAGGTCCAACTATATCACGAAGGAGAATCGCGTGGAAGAGAAGTCATCGTGATATTTGGCGAAACTAATTGTAATGACCTTGCGCAAAAATCTGCTTTCTATTCGTGCAGCGTTGCTTTAGAATTGCTATTTTCTTGCGTTTTTCCAGAAGCTTTATTCCTGTTTTGCTAACTTGAAACTATCGAGAATTTAGTCCATCCTGAAAGTTTTTTAGGCAGCACAGCAATTTATGTTTTTTATACAGTAAAGTTGCAATATTTTGCACGTGACAGTGAATTCGAGTGGAACCTCTTTAACGATTATCCTTAGAATGTGAACTGTATTATAAAACTACTCGGGGAATATAGTTCGAATCTTGAATTTCTTATGATTTCAAAAGCATCGGATTTCTTTCTTTTCTTTCAATAATCCAGACTCGCAATTCGCATTAGATAAAATAAACGGCGCACAACACAAACAATTTTTACAAGTAGAAAAGTTCTATAAAATGTCTCAATTGTTCGAAATGGTTCTTTATTTTCAAAATTAGGCAGGTAAAAATCCTTATGTATCTTTTGCTTAAAAAAAAAAAAAGCTCCTGTAAAGCTATGACTAGACCCATTTCCTCAAGCAAGCAGTGATGTTCCCGTTAATTTTTCTGAGGGTATACTCCCAGTAATCCATTACACAATATGTGTATGTGATCATATACATAGTATGTCATGATATGAAAATTTATGAAGCTTGAGGGTATATGCTATATGTCTAAAAAATGTTTGAGAGTGAATGGCGTATATGGAGTATACTCTATGGGAATACCACTGCAAGCGTTTTCATAAATTGGGGCTATCTTGCAAGTCTCAATAGAATCACAGAATGTAAACAAGACGATTCTAAGGGTAAAAATGTGAGAAATTCTTTAGTCGCCAAGCGCCAGAGGCCAACAATTTCATTAGTAGCCACTGATTTGAAACATCAGCCACTTAAAAAAAAGAACCCTTAAAGTAGTAAGTAATATTTATATATATTTTGTTTGTTGAAGTAATCTTATATTCATCACTTCATGTAAGAAATATATTTTAATAAATTAGTGCATAAACGTTGCATCCTCATTTTGCTGTAAAATATTTAATCAAGTAATTTATGCCATTTGTACATTTAAGGTCATTAACTTATTTTTTGAATGGGGTTGTTGGGCGGTGGGTGAAAGATAATCTTTTAATCGGCATTTTTTGAAAGTCATTTTTATCATTTTGCGTATACGAGTAGAAAGCTTCGTAATTTCTACTAATGCAGTTACCGATTAAGATAAGAAGATGAAAATGGTCTTGATACATCAGTTTCCGTTCAATGAAATGTGATTAGCATATCTTGTTTAGTTAAAAAACAACCACAATTAGGTAAACCTGATTTGGCACTTTTAACTCGCTTAGCATTCTACTATTGTGGAATTTAGAGAGATACTCATGTAGGGGAAACTAGAGAAGTTTGACCCATAGGGAGACTTGAACCATGAGGAATTTATTTTGCAGGCAGAAGCAATTTCAGAATAATCAGTGATTTTTAAGAAGTTCAGAGTTAAATGGTACTGTACCTTTCAAGTAAAGTCTGAAAAATTTGGAATCTGTTATTTTCTAACTTTTAGTTTTGGGGGAAATGAATTTAAAAGTATGCTTTTTTTTACTCACTTTTCTATAGCTACGTATTGATGTGCAGTAGTTTTATATTACTTTAATCTAAGTTGCTAAAAAGTTTAGTTAAATAAAAGAAAGCTACCTAGGGATCTTCGACCCAAGCTTACTAGGGAGACCTGACCCAAAGACTAATTTGATGTTTTTATTTAATTTTATGTATTTTTAATGAATTTTTATTTATGAATAGCAAAAATATTATGATTTAAGCCTAATGATTTTATTTTCTTTAAGCAGTAACTCTAATATTGTGAATATGAAGGCCTGATTTTTTAAAAACTTAATGAATAACTAAACTATATAACAATTTGGTTTAATAAATTATTTTATCTTCAAGCCTTATAATTTGTTACTTAATAAGATAACTGAAACATTGTTACGGTCTGATCTGATAAAGTTTTGAATTCGACTTCTGTTTTTTCGCTGATGTGGAGTAAGATTTATTTACAAAATTAAAGTAACACTTCACCTAAAGAGTGAACATTTTGTACATTCACCAAGCATTACTTATTAAAACAAAAAACGCCATCAAACTTGCGTTTTATATTTCGATATCTATGAAACTTCTTACATTCATGAAGGGGATCAAGACTCCCTTGATCTAGGGACTCTTGATCCATATGCAGACTTGAGAAACATCATTTTTTTTTTGCATCATTTCTACTTAGACTTATGCTATTATTTTTAGCCATAATAATGTGCACAATTACAAACTGCTTATGCATATTTTTATTTCGTTTAACTACTATACAAAAAAAAAAAAAAAAAAAGAAAGAAAAAGAGGAAAATAAAAAACCAAAAATGAGGTCAAGTCTCCCTAGTTTCCCCTAATACTAGTGCTTTTCTTTTTCCTTAGTTCTTGAGGCAAAAATAAGAAATGCAGTATTTATCGAAAAATTCGTTTTGGGTTGAGAGTAATTCATACACATTCTAACTATTTTTTAAAAAATACGGGAAAAGACAATTTAAACTTGAAGTCATTACCTAATGTAAATGTACGGACTTCTTAAACTTGCTTTACATGAGAAACTCACGCACAAATTACATTTAAAAAATTATTTAAACATTTCAAATATTTTTTCATTTAACAGCAGGTTTTGTGAAAAGTTAAACTCGTTTGAAAAAATATAAATATAATTACAAAAATAAACCGGGCAAAAAAATTTAACTTTTTGATTTGTTTTGTTATAAAATTATGTAAACAGAGAAAATTTGGTTTATGGATTATATACTCTTCAAAAAGTTTATATCGTTCAACTTTTTAACGAACGAACCAACAAACACTTAATTTCCTTACTTTTCATCATTTGTTTTAAGAGGAATATCGACATTTTATACGTTTTGCGAACATATTTCTTACTCCAAGTTACATCTTACACAATTAAAAAAATAGAATATATATTTAATGTTAATCTCTTAAACTTTTTTTTCCCTCAAAATTCGTGGATAGAACTGCCACTTGTCCCTGCCAGACCCATTTAATACTTGGCTTTGATACTTAGATTGCATTTATAGTTGAATTGTTTCTGTGCAGTTTCCCTAAATTTCTATTTAAAGATGAGCATGATACTATACTTCCTGTCGAATGAACAAATAAAGAGAACACATGGCTAGGCCAATAAGAGTTAAAACTTCTAAAAAAAGCCTTCGTTTCCTTTTCCCATAAACCACACTCGGCTTTTTCCTGGGACTTAAATTACCACCGTAAGCATTGCATAAATCAGTTACTGAAAGTTTCTGTGGTAGATGAAAATAACAAATAAAAATAACGTCTCGTTTGCGAAGCTTTTGATTTTGGTGAATTTGGAAGTTTACGTATTAGAAAATGGCTAATTCATCTGCTTGTTTTTGAAATTCAAGCTTAATAAAGTCAACTGCTGTATCTAAAATAATAGTATAAACCAAAAACATTTGAAACGAGCTGATGTGTGCATCATATGACTTCCTTTTACTCCAATTTAATGTCATATTCTCATTATTGGCAGTTTTAAGGTGATTCAATAGTTTACTCTCTAAATATCACCAACAGTGGCCAATTGAAACCAGATTAAAAAAAAAAAAAATTAAAAATCGCCAAACTTATCGCCAAGTTCGCGACAAAACTTGGCGGCCAAAAGACTGTCGATATATCGCCAAGTGTCCGCCAAATTATAACACCACTTGAGTTTACATCGAAATTAACAATGATTTCCCCCTAAAAAGGGGCAAAAGACCCACCTTTGGAGCATCCGAATGCAACCAAAAACGCAGGTGCACAACTGGACCTACTGGAGTCTAAGTATCAAATTTCAACTTTCTAGGACATTCCATTCTTGAGTTATATGACATACATACACACATCCGCACATACATACGCACATACAGACGTCACGCGAAAACTCGTTGTAATTAACTCGGGGATCGTCAAAATGGATATTTCGAGTATCTGTACGTTCCTAGGCATATATCCATGTGTGATCGGGTTGAAAAATAAACTCAACATTCATTCGGGGGTGAGCAAAATAGAAATTAAGGCCGATTTTTGAGTGAAAATGTTTTCGCGAATACAATACTTCCTTTTTTGTAAAAGAAAGTAAAAGCAATATTTTCATCAAATCTACACGCACCATTTTGCTCAAAATAACTTTTTACTTCATTTTTTATCAATTAATCAAAGGTAATGGAAAGGTGAAGTGCAAGAAGTTAGTAATGTTACAAATACAACATTTGAATAAATTGAATTAAAATCTTTTCAGCTTTGTTTTTCGGATCTATGTTATACATTTCGTCGTCTGCTTACTTATTTTGCAGAAAATAATTTTCCATTTTACTTTTTATCAATAATCGACGAAGATAAAAAGGTAAAGTGGAAGAAGATATCACGATTACAAATACGAAATTTTAACAATCTATATTTAAAAAATTCTGAGGGTTGAATCTATACTATACGTATCGTCATCAACTTCATTTATTTTGAATCGTATGTACTTGGTTTCTACATAGTCTTTTCTCGAATATAAATCTGCTTTTGTTTTGAATGTCCTTACATCTATAAGCTCATATCGTTTTGCGTTGACAAAGGAGTTCCTTGTAGTTGTCTGTGGTTTTCTGCCAAACTGTACTTTTTGAAAGTCGTTCATGTTTTTAAAGATATTTATTTCGTACATGAAATATGACTCAGAATTTCAATTCCAACGCTTTTTTATGAGCAACTTCTACAAATAATTAGACACTATCATTAATTCTACTGCAGAAAAATGGAAAAAGAATTATTAACAAAAGAAAAAAAAGTGTTTTCAAACAATGTAGTAATATTTTGATAGAATGGAAATGAAGACCAACATTGAAGATATTGGTACAATTGGTCACTATTGTATTGGCCCCAAACAGAACAATTAAGCTTCTACATGAACAAATAGAACAGAAAGAAAAGAAGCAAAGAAAAAGCTCGATATTTTTATTTTCCATGCACTCGCCTCGGCACTTGTAGAAACAAGGTATAAGATAAAGCAGAACCTTTCATTACAAATGCAATCTTAGAAGGTAAGGGTCTTATCTCTGATATCTCGACAAAATTGCTTTAAGATGAGAGAGGGAAAAAGCACGAAGAAATCTAAAACAGCTAAAAATGCGGTATGGTTTTAAAAAGGTTTGTACTTTGATGGGCAAAAGAGGTACCACCATAATACTTGAAGCAAAAATAAAGAAAATATATCACTAGTTTTTGAATTCAGAAAGGGGATTCATTTCCCCCTTCAAAGACGATGGCGAATCTCCCTCAAATGATACAGAACGCCATATAAAACTCGACTCCAATTAAAACGAGATCTTAAAAGCCTCTAAAATTGGTCCCTTAAAAATTTCTACGGAGCAGTCAGCTCCATGAACCCCCTACTCTTGTGGGTACCCTCGAATCAGGAACATATGTTTTTAGTGCAAATGCTTGAATCAAGATATAACTCGTATTCCATCAAAAACTTCTTCTACCAACAATATAGCCAGTGAAGCCTGCAATCGTTTTACAGTAAAATAATATTGGTATTAGTGATGTGCCGGATCGTTAAAAAAAGTAGATCCGCGGATACGGATCTCAAAAAAAAAAAAGCGGATACGGATCTCAAAAAAAAAAAAAAAAAAAAAACAATTCAACTATCCAAGTGTAAAATTTGTTACGGAAGGTGTTCCCGTCAGAATAATGGCAGTTTCTTCTAAAAATGAAGAATAACAGAAACCCCATATCAATAACAAAAACTAATATTACATTAAAAATTAAAGAAACAAAACATGTCTCAGAGAGCCGAGCTCATATTAAGATGAATTTCGCGGGACAGAAGACACATTTGTTAACAAATATGAACTGACAGCAGGTAAAAATTTTAAATAATTGAGCTTTTTCTCCTTATTTTCCGACTATGAAATCGCTACCAATAACGCGCATAAAGGCTTAAAATTGCATTTGAAATTACTTAACAAGATTATAGCTCATACTGAATATAAGTTGGAAGTTTCAAATAAATATCAAATGCAGAAAGCTTCGTTCTTTCAATTAAGGCCAACATTTTTAACGTACGAGTAAATTTGTACTACCATAAATGTGAAAAACGTTAAGTCGGTTTTTAATTAATCTCTCCGATAATCATCTGTTGAGGAGCTACGATGCCACAAAAAGACACACCGATACACACTTTTAAAAATTTATTTCCCCTTCCTTTTTGCAACGGGGGGGGGGGGTACAAATTGGCTTCTGAAATGATACCTTATAATTTAAATAGGGAATAAAACCTAATTTAAACGGAATTTAAGAGACTTTTATTCGAATATTTAAAAATTTTTAGAATAGAAATGATTAGTTTAGGATCCGTCAAAAAAGTAACGGATACGGATCTTTATTTTCCCTCGGATATCCGCGGATACGGATTCGGATATCTGGAACATCACTAATTGGTATTACAAATTGGAAACTTGTTAGGTGTAATGGAACCGCGGCCAGTAAGGTACGCATTGGAAATTCAGGGTTGCCTGCTATAGAAGTGATATATCAGATGGCTGAGACCCCTGAAGACACAGCTCAGACTTTTTCCATCTGGAACAGGAGCATGGCAACCCCTTTCTTAACACCCAACAGAAGCATTCATTTGTAAAAGAACATCAAGTATTTTGTGACCACGGCAGATTTAGCATGCACCATGTTCCTTTTAGTGCCACCGTTGACTTATGCAGAGAGTCGTTGACTGGTCGGTATCGAACCCGCGACCCTTGAAAACAAGACTAAAAATAACTTAAAAATTATTAATTAGTAAATTTATTTATAACATAGCTCTGAGTTGCAAAAGTGATGCATCTTTTATGATATTTTCTCGCCTCATAACTGACCAGTACTTTATAAGACCAATGGTGGCACTTCTATGTTCATTTTTGGATCCCTCGTTATTTTTGGACCCATGGTCTTCTATTTTAACCAATACACAAGACCAAAAATGACCTAAACATGTCTTGGTAAGTCTCCCGTGCATATAAATACTAAGCGAACTAGCAAAAACAAATGTGTTGGTGTTAAGACAGCTATCGCATTTCTGGCTCTCAGGGCTCGGCCGTGGTGTTCCACTCTCGGCGATTAGCCTGATATTGTTTTCGTAGTAAACAAGTTGTTGAGACAATTTCCAGACGGGGAGTGAACAGATTACGAGCAATCCCAAACGACATGCAATGATACAGTTCAAGATTTCGAGAACCTTGATTTGGGTCGATGTCTCTTTTTCCAGACCCCAACAAAGGTATAGGTACGCAGCTCCCACACTGCAGGGTCACCACGCCCCACGAATGTAGACCACAAACAATCCTTCCTTCAACCTTGAAAATCATAAGGAAGTCGGACCGGACCTGTTGATAGTGATGAAGCCTGGAGGCAATTCCTGTCCCTCAGGCTGAGTCCGACCTCGTAACACTTGCACGACGCTGCACATTGGGAAGGTCAACTCGACAATCTCACTTCTCGTCGTAGTGATGCATTATCGTTGCAATCAAGCTCAAAAACTCAACTTCGTTGAAGAAAAATTAGAGCGGAGGTTGCTTTCGGATTTAACCCGTTGATGACACTAAAAGCCGATTTCGAGGCGAGACGGGTTAGTTAAAAAAAAAAAAAAAGATTTATTGCCCGTAAATGATGAGCGATCTTGCTGAGTGGGGTTAAATGCGATCATGGAGCTTAAATCGGAACAGAAATAATTAAATAATTAGATGTTTCCAGTGGCATACTACTTATTTTGTAAGGAAGGATTTTGACCTTCAGAAGGTTTTAAAGAATCCGGCGGCGTAAAAAGGATCAGAATGTCACACTGGAAAAAAAAAAAAAAAAAGAAAAAGAAAGAAAGGCAGAAAGAAAACAAAGAAAACGACGCAACAAGTAAAACTGGAATTCTAAGAATTGTTAAAAAGTGTTGAATTGCTTTATAGCTTTTTCATAGTAGCTATTCGGGATCCTAAACTAATCAGTAGCATATTAATCTGTTTTCTTTCTCTTTTCTTTTCCTCAAGTTTTAATATATTTATTTTGCAATATCTATACTCTGTCAACACTCATTTTACTTCTTTCATTCATATTATTTATTTCTGACACAGCTCTAAAAATCAAAAAGGGCATTGCGCTACCCCCTTCATAAAACGCTAGTCCGCTGTATTCCGCTGGTTTCTGCAATAATATTTTTTGCCCCTCGAAAACTGGGGATTGAGGTAAATGAAATGTATTTGCTTCCATACATTTTAAAATTTTACAATGATTAAAATTGATAACTCTTTATTTCAATGAGCCATTCAGCACATAAAAATAAACTAATAGGCTTTTGTAATGTACTAAACCATTCAGCAATGGTTAAACTGCATCTAACCGTTACGTAGAAATTCTCAATTTGCCGAAGGATGATAATTTTGCCGAATGGGGACTCAAGATTTCGCCGAATGATGATAACTAATTGTGCCGAATAAAACTCCATTTTTTTCCGAATTAGGGTAATTTTACCAAATTGTGAGACAAAATTTGCCAACTTTTTGGAAGGTCACAGTAACCTCCCATGACCTCTCACCAGGGCACCGCTGCACAACATAAATGAAGTTTTCAGATCTATGGTATAGCTTTCTGATGTGTTTTTACCTTACACGAATCTGAGTTTATTGTTTTAGATGAGCTTTTCGGTAAAATTTTACCAATATTGAACTACCAAAACGTTAATAAGCGAACAACAAAAAACAAGAACATTGATCAAAGAAACAGGAGCTTTGTTAGACGTATCAAAAACTAAATATATTTTAGGACGGTTGTGAATTAAAAATATATAAGTCCAGAGAGAGAGGGAGAGAAGATAGATAAGGCAGTGTGACAATGATACATTGATACGCACATTGTAATAAACATTTTCTATCATTAAAAACAACGAGAGAAATCTTGAAACTCTACAATGAAACTAACCATCCATTTCCGGTTATGGCTAAGAGGATGTTTTTGCATGCTCTTTTCTAACTCTCTCTCCCTTTTTTTTCCCCCTTTCCGCTACTCGAAGAGCTTCAATTATCAAATATGAAGTATCTAATTTGTCGGTTAAAAAGTTAATGGCGCATTAAGTAGCTGAAGAGGAATAAATGGTTAAGTACTTGTAATATGTATATTAAAAATTTTTGTCGTGTTAGTCTTGTCAGAAATTTTGTCGAGAGAGCTGTCAATTAAAGTATATTAATTTGTAATTTTCAACGAAAGAATTAAAAGTAAAAGTAAATCTTATTAAACGATTTTTCGAGTAGCCTTCGTACAGAAATCCTTGTCTGTTGATTAGTTTGACTTTAAATGAACCGTTAGCGTAGCACAAGTAGTTACATTGCTAAAAAGTAACTTATTATTATGGTTTAAATAGTTCTCCAACATGATTGTGCACGTCACGCTCCAATTTTCAGATATCGTTAAAAGACTAAACGAGTACACTCTCCAGGAACCGAGCACTTGATTTCTTGTGTTTTCTTAGTTAAAAAATTCTATTTATTTTTAATGTTTTACCTTTCTTCATTGAAATAAATATACACACACAAAATCATGATCGAGATTATTTCCTTTAAAAATTTTTTAAATCAAATTTCAATAAAGTGCCCCTAATATAAAAAGACAACGTTAATAAAAACATTTAACAGCAGAATCATCATTAATAAGACAGTCATTTAAAGTAAGTTTGAATCATGTGGTTTAACTTTGAGCTACTGCAAATTATTTAGTATACCTGACTTAAAATAATATAGTAATGATAATACTAACAATAATAATTAGAAGTTTCAATGTTACAACCTCCTGGCAAGATCATGAAATAAGCTTTTACTTTTTTATTTTACAAAAAAAAAAAAAAAAAAAACAATTCAACTATCCAAGTGTAAAATTTGTTACGGAAGGTGTTCCCGTCAGAATAATGGCAGTTTCTTCTAAAAATGAAGAATAACAGAAACCCCATATCAATAACAAAAACTAATATTACATTAAAAATTAAAGAAACAAAACATGTCTCAGAGAGCCGAGCTCATATTAAGATGAATTTCGCGGGACAGAAGACACATTTGTTAACAAATATGAACTGACAGCAGGTAAAAATTTTAAATAATTGAGCTTTTTCTCCTTATTTTCCGACTATGAAATCGCTACCAATAACGCGCATAAAGGCTTAAAATTGCATTTGAAATTACTTAACAAGATTATAGCTCATACTGAATATAAGTTGGAAGTTTCAAATAAATATCAAATGCAGAAAGCTTCGTTCTTTCAATTAAGGCCAACATTTTTAACGTACGAGTAAATTTGTACTACCATAAATGTGAAAAACGTTAAGTCGGTTTTTAATTAATCTCTCCGATAATCATCTGTTGAGGAGCTACGATGCCACAAAAAGACACACCGATACACACTTTTAAAAATTTATTTCCCCTTCCTTTTTGCAACGGGGGGGGGGGGGGGGTACAAATTGGCTTCTGAAATGATACCTTATAATTTAAATAGGGAATAAAACCTAATTTAAACGGAATTTAAGAGACTTTTATTCGAATATTTAAAAATTTTTAGAATAGAAATGATTAGTTTAGGATCCGTCAAAAAAGTAACGGATACGGATCTTTATTTTCCCTCGGATATCCGCGGATACGGATTCGGATATCTGGAACATCACTAATTGGTATTACAAATTGGAAACTTGTTAGGTGTAATGGAACCGCGGCCAGTAAGGTACGCATTGGAAATTCAGGGTTGCCTGCTATAGAAGTGATATATCAGATGGCTGAGACCCCTGAAGACACAGCTCAGACTTTTTCCATCTGGAACAGGAGCATGGCAACCCCTTTCTTAACACCCAACAGAAGCATTCATTTGTAAAAGAACATCAAGTATTTTGTGACCACGGCAGATTTAGCATGCACCATGTTCCTTTTAGTGCCACCGTTGACTTATGCAGAGAGTCGTTGACTGGTCGGTATCGAACCCGCGACCCTTGAAAACAAGACTAAAAATAACTTAAAAATTATTAATTAGTAAATTTATTTATAACATAGCTCTGAGTTGCAAAAGTGATGCATCTTTTATGATATTTTCTCGCCTCATAACTGACCAGTACTTTATAAGACCAATGGTGGCACTTCTATGTTCATTTTTGGATCCCTCGTTATTTTTGGACCCATGGTCTTCTATTTTAACCAATACACAAGACCAAAAATGACCTAAACATGTCTTGGTAAGTCTCCCGTGCATATAAATACTAAGCGAACTAGCAAAAACAAATGTGTTGGTGTTAAGACAGCTATCGCATTTCTGGCTCTCAGGGCTCGGCCGTGGTGTTCCACTCTCGGCGATTAGCCTGATATTGTTTTCGTAGTAAACAAGTTGTTGAGACAATTTCCAGACGGGGAGTGAACAGATTACGAGCAATCCCAAACGACATGCAATGATACAGTTCAAGATTTCGAGAACCTTGATTTGGGTCGATGTCTCTTTTTCCAGACCCCAACAAAGGTATAGGTACGCAGCTCCCACACTGCAGGGTCACCACGCCCCACGAATGTAGACCACAAACAATCCTTCCTTCAACCTTGAAAATCATAAGGAAGTCGGACCGGACCTGTTGATAGTGATGAAGCCTGGAGGCAATTCCTGTCCCTCAGGCTGAGTCCGACCTCGTAACACTTGCACGACGCTGCACATTGGGAAGGTCAACTCGACAATCTCACTTCTCGTCGTAGTGATGCATTATCGTTGCAATCAAGCTCAAAAACTCAACTTCGTTGAAGAAAAATTAGAGCGGAGGTTGCTTTCGGATTTAACCCGTTGATGACACTAAAAGCCGATTTCGAGGCGAGACGGGTTAGTTAAAAAAAAAAAAAAAGATTTATTGCCCGTAAATGATGAGCGATCTTGCTGAGTGGGGTTAAATGCGATCATGGAGCTTAAATCGGAACAGAAATAATTAAATAATTAGATGTTTCCAGTGGCATACTACTTATTTTGTAAGGAAGGATTTTGACCTTCAGAAGGTTTTAAAGAATCCGGCGGCGTAAAAAGGATCAGAATGTCACACTGGAAAAAAAAAAAAAAAAAAGAAAAAGAAAGAAAGGCAGAAAGAAAACAAAGAAAACGACGCAACAAGTAAAACTGGAATTCTAAGAATTGTTAAAAAGTGTTGAATTGCTTTATAGCTTTTTCATAGTAGCTATTCGGGATCCTAAACTAATCAGTAGCATATTAATCTGTTTTCTTTCTCTTTTCTTTTCCTCAAGTTTTAATATATTTATTTTGCAATATCTATACTCTGTCAACACTCATTTTACTTCTTTCATTCA
Organism: Uloborus diversus; assembly: GCF_026930045.1. Lineage (NCBI taxonomy): Eukaryota > Metazoa > Arthropoda > Arachnida > Araneae > Uloboridae > Uloborus > Uloborus diversus. The sequence goes on from NC_072733.1 coordinate 153,995,831, forward strand.
TATTATTTATTTCTGACACAGCTCTAAAAATCAAAAAGGGCATTGCGCTACCCCCTTCATAAAACGCTAGTCCGCTGTATTCCGCTGGTTTCTGCAATAATATTTTTTGCCCCTCGAAAACTGGGGATTGAGGTAAATGAAATGTATTTGCTTCCATACATTTTAAAATTTTACAATGATTAAAATTGATAACTCTTTATTTCAATGAGCCATTCAGCACATAAAAATAAACTAATAGGCTTTTGTAATGTACTAAACCATTCAGCAATGGTTAAACTGCATCTAACCGTTACGTAGAAATTCTCAATTTGCCGAAGGATGATAATTTTGCCGAATGGGGACTCAAGATTTCGCCGAATGATGATAACTAATTGTGCCGAATAAAACTCCATTTTTTTCCGAATTAGGGTAATTTTACCAAATTGTGAGACAAAATTTGCCAACTTTTTGGAAGGTCACAGTAACCTCCCATGACCTCTCACCAGGGCACCGCTGCACAACATAAATGAAGTTTTCAGATCTATGGTATAGCTTTCTGATGTGTTTTTACCTTACACGAATCTGAGTTTATTGTTTTAGATGAGCTTTTCGGTAAAATTTTACCAATATTGAACTACCAAAACGTTAATAAGCGAACAACAAAAAACAAGAACATTGATCAAAGAAACAGGAGCTTTGTTAGACGTATCAAAAACTAAATATATTTTAGGACGGTTGTGAATTAAAAATATATAAGTCCAGAGAGAGAGGGAGAGAAGATAGATAAGGCAGTGTGACAATGATACATTGATACGCACATTGTAATAAACATTTTCTATCATTAAAAACAACGAGAGAAATCTTGAAACTCTACAATGAAACTAACCATCCATTTCCGGTTATGGCTAAGAGGATGTTTTTGCATGCTCTTTTCTAACTCTCTCTCCCTTTTTTTTCCCCCTTTCCGCTACTCGAAGAGCTTCAATTATCAAATATGAAGTATCTAATTTGTCGGTTAAAAAGTTAATGGCGCATTAAGTAGCTGAAGAGGAATAAATGGTTAAGTACTTGTAATATGTATATTAAAAATTTTTGTCGTGTTAGTCTTGTCAGAAATTTTGTCGAGAGAGCTGTCAATTAAAGTATATTAATTTGTAATTTTCAACGAAAGAATTAAAAGTAAAAGTAAATCTTATTAAACGATTTTTCGAGTAGCCTTCGTACAGAAATCCTTGTCTGTTGATTAGTTTGACTTTAAATGAACCGTTAGCGTAGCACAAGTAGTTACATTGCTAAAAAGTAACTTATTATTATGGTTTAAATAGTTCTCCAACATGATTGTGCACGTCACGCTCCAATTTTCAGATATCGTTAAAAGACTAAACGAGTACACTCTCCAGGAACCGAGCACTTGATTTCTTGTGTTTTCTTAGTTAAAAAATTCTATTTATTTTTAATGTTTTACCTTTCTTCATTGAAATAAATATACACACACAAAATCATGATCGAGATTATTTCCTTTAAAAATTTTTTAAATCAAATTTCAATAAAGTGCCCCTAATATAAAAAGACAACGTTAATAAAAACATTTAACAGCAGAATCATCATTAATAAGACAGTCATTTAAAGTAAGTTTGAATCATGTGGTTTAACTTTGAGCTACTGCAAATTATTTAGTATACCTGACTTAAAATAATATAGTAATGATAATACTAACAATAATAATTAGAAGTTTCAATGTTACAACCTCCTGGCAAGATCATGAAATAAGCTTTTACTTTTTTATTTTACAAAAAAAAAAAAAAAAAAAAAACAATTCAACTATCCAAGTGTAAAATTTGTTACGGAAGGTGTTCCCGTCAGAATAATGGCAGTTTCTTCTAAAAATGAAGAATAACAGAAACCCCATATCAATAACAAAAACTAATATTACATTAAAAATTAAAGAAACAAAACATGTCTCAGAGAGCCGACCTCATATTAAGATGAATTTCGCGGGACAGAAGACACATTTGTTAACAAATATGAACTGACAGCAGGTAAAAATTTTAAATAATTGAGCTTTTTCTCCTTATTTTCCGACTATGAAATCGCTACCAATAACGCGCATAAAGGCTTAAAATTGCATTTGAAATTACTTAACAAGATTATAGCTCATACTGAATATAAGTTGGAAGTTTCAAATAAATATCAAATGCAGAAAGCTTCGTTCTTTCAATTAAGGCCAACATTTTTAACGTACGAGTAAATTTGTACTACCATAAATGTGAAAAACGTTAAGTCGGTTTTTAATTAATCTCTCCGATAATCATCTGTTGAGGAGCTACGATGCCACAAAAAGACACACCGATACACACTTTTAAAAATTTATTTCCCCTTCCTTTTTGCAACGGGGGGGGGGGTACAAATTGGCTTCTGAAATGATACCTTATAATTTAAATAGGGAATAAAACCTAATTTAAACGGAATTTAAGAGACTTTTATTCGAATATTTAAAAATTTTTAGAATAGAAATGATTAGTTTAGGATCCGTCAAAAAAGTAACGGATACGGATCTTTATTTTCCCTCGGATATCCGCGGATACGGATTCGGATATCTGGAACATCACTAATTGGT